>NC_046312.1:2138422-2795405 GCF_009819535.1 Lacerta agilis
CCTGTAAGTAGTTTGTATTTTATCCTTGGTTTCTTCCCTTTCCATATAAATTTTGAAATATCCTTTTGTCATTTTTTTTAAACATGCTGTGCTACTTATTACCAGTATTGACTGAAATAAAAACAACATTTTTGGCAAGGCGTTCATCTTAATTGCTGCAATTCTTCCTAATAATGATAAGTTCATTGGTCACTGTGAGAACAGGATGCTGGACTACTGGCCTGATCCAGCAGGACCTTCTTATGTTCTGGATGCAAAGTCAGTCCCCATATGTGCATGGCTCACTCAAGGACATCGGCTAAAAGTGACGAGATACCTTCCTGGAAGGACAAGCACTACTGATCAAACTGCCCTATCACCTCAAAGACAAATGGTTATTATAAGAGCCACATCCATCAAAGGTTGAGCAAGTCACCCAGCGCCATAAGGCAGAGGTTAACTGGCAGGTGGCTTGCTTACGGCAGCAATGAGTTTAATATTGTGGGGACGGTTGCTGCTCTGGCTTGGAGGGCCGGATCCTTGTTGCTCACCTGACATTCTGGGATATCATACACAGGAATCTTCAAGGTGTCGTGTCTGCAAAATCAGCAGAGTCAATGGGTGGGCATCACCCCCTGTACCCCACCTCCAAATTGTAAGTGAACATGCTAATAATAATAATAATAATAATAATAATAATAATAATAATAATAATAATAATAATTTATTTGTACTCCACCCATCTGGCTGGGTTTCCCAAGCCACTCTGGGCGGCTTCCAATAAAGATTAAAAATACATTAAAATGTCACATATTAAAAACTTCCCTAATCAGGGCTGCCTTCAGATGTCTTCTAAAAATGTCAGGTAGTTGTTTATCTCTGACATCTGAAGGGAGGGAGTTCCACAGGCAGGGCGCCACTACCGAGAAGGCCCTCTGCCTGGTTCCCTGTAACTTGGCTTCTTGCAGTGAGGGAACCGCCAGAAGGCCCTCGGAGCTGGACCTCAGTGTCCTGGCTGAATGATGGGGGTGGAGACGCTCCTTCAGGTATACTGGGCCAAGGTCGTTTAGGGCTTTCAAGGTCAGCACCAACACTTTGAATTGTGCCCGGAAACATACTGGGAGCCAATGCAGGTCTTTAAGGACCAGTGTTATATGGTCTCGGCGGCCGCCCCCAGTCACCAGTCTAGCTGCCGCATTCTGGATTAGTTGTAGTTTCCAGATCACCTTCAAAGGTAGCCTCACGTAGATTGCAGCAGCTCAACTGCAGGAAAACTGTAGAGTACAGACCCTGGTTTGAGACCCAGAAGGTCTATTGATGTGGGGGGACCCCTATCGTTCCACGCAAAGAGCAGGTATGGGTAGTCGACCCCTTTTCTGTGCTTGGTGCTGTAATTCCCACCACTGCCACCCGGAGGCAGGATGCTGTACTTTGTTTTTCCCCGGCTGCCATCTCCAATTCCCGTGGAACCAGGCAGAGAATCCCTGAAGTTTCTTTCTGTGACAGCTGCCAAGCCTGAATAACCATGCACAATATTTGAAGGCCTCTAATCTTGTGTTTCAGCCCAAATATTTACTAGACTCAAGTCTGCGCTGAGCAGCTGCTCTATTCATAACTTTATTTATTTATTTATCTATCCATCTATCAAAAGGGAGAGAGTTGTGGACTGTGCCTCATTTGCAAATTGGGACATGTATGATGGACAAGAAGAGCACATCGGTGGGCTTTTCGGCATTTTACCATCAGATAATCAAATTCCCAAACTGGGCATGATTGTCTGTGATACGCAGACATCAAATGCAGTTAGCACAGCTTGCCAGACAATTCAGTATGCAACACAGCTATTGAATTCCGGTATTATTACTGCCGATCAAAGGTATCCTTTATAATTAAAGTGTTCCCCGCAGCTGTTTGCTAAGAAATGTTCAAGAAACACAACACATAAAAGGAATAGTCAGGCACGTTTGCAGGGAACAAATTTCATCTGTTTGGGACCATATCAAAACCCCAGGTTCCGTTCCATGGGTGGATATCCAATTAAGGAAAATGTGATCTGGCAAAACATGCCGCGGTTATGCACATCGGAATGTAAGAAGAGCCCTGAAGCATCAGGCCAAAGGTGGTCCATCTATTCCAGCATCTGGTTCTCACGGTGGCCAACCAGATGGCCACAAGAAGCCCACATAAGAAGTTCTAGTTGCCCATCTAGCCCACTATCCTGTTCTTATAGTGGCCAACCAGTGGCAAATTGGTAAGCCGGACCAGAGCACCAGAGCCCTCTCTCCTCCTGTGGCTTCCAGCAACTGGTGTTCAGAAGTATTACTGCCTCCAGCCGTGGAGGCAGAGCAGAGCCACCATGGCTAATAGCCCTCTCCTCCTCCATGAATCTGTCTAATCCGCTTTTAAACCCATCCAGATTGATGGGCATCACAGCCTCCTGTGGGAGGGAGTTCCATTGTTTAAGTATGTGCTACACGAAGGCGGACTTTCTTTTATCTGTCCTGAATCTTCCAGCGATAGTATGTTTCTCCCAGCAGGTAACATTCAGAGGTTTACTGCCTCCAACTGTAGGAGTCAGACACATGAATCTATGATCTTGACATATACTGAGTCAGACAGACCTTACAGAGGCCCAGTAATGGGGTAATGAACATTTCCCTTCTCATTTCTCTAACTTACAAGTGCCACCCAGATGTTTTGGACTGCAATATTCCCATAAGCCCTGGCAAACAAGGAGGCCACCTGGTTTGGGAAGGCTGATTTAAAAGGATGTGTCGGCATTTCCCCAGTAATGTTATTAAATGTCCGAAATAAGCCCCATGACAGAACCATTTCTGATATTTGACAGGAGATCTTAAGATCCAATGGCCAAATCCTATCCTCCTTTCCTGGTAAAATTTTCAGGCAAGTATCAAAGGCCTGTCAGACATAGGCATAAAGCAGAGTTCTTTTTTTTTTTTTAATTAGAAATTTTAAACTTTATTCTTTTATTCTTTTAAAAACACTCAGACATATAACAAATATCACAACATTAAAAGCTAAATACAACAAAACATAACATAAAAGAAGAAAGAAAAAGGAAAAGAAAAAGAAAAAAGGAAGGATATGAATGAAGAAAGAAAAGGAAAATTAATAGAAAAGAAAAATAAGATTATTTACATTCTTACCAAAAAGAATAATCCAATACAAACATCAAAAACAAAAATTGTAACATAATTTCCACAAATTAAAACATTTCGATGTTAAATAAAAAAGCAGAGTTCTGTGTCTCCCTGGGTGCTGTCCGTGGTCCTGAAAAACTGGTCCTCACCTACCCTTGAAATAGAGATGGACAGTTTGGTCACAGAACACAGAGAGGTAATTCAGACCATTGTACCATCTAGCTCAGTATTTATTCACACTCACTGGCAGTGGCTTTCCAGAGTTTCAGACAGGAGGAGTCTTTCCCAGCCCTCCCCAGAGATGCCATTTGGGACTGAACCTGCAAACTTTTTGCATGTAACATCTTCCCCTGATATATGATTCATTCAAAAATTCTTTCCAGTAGCACCTTAGAATTTTTGATTTTGTTTTGACTATGGCAGACCAACACGGCTACCCACCTGTAAATGATTCATTCAAGTTATTTTACAGCTCACTGATTTCCCCCCCCCAAACCATAATAGTTTTACACAGGGCTTGTTCCCCCCCCCCAGCTAGAGCTCACCAGAGCTCAGCTCCAGCACCTCTCAGGTGAGCCCCATTGCTATTCTAAGATAAAGGAGAAGTTCATGGTGAGCTTTGTAGCCTTTCCCCACCTAGAAAAAATATCACTGGTTTTATCTGTGTTCGTTCCTAAGCCTGCTCCACCCAGTTTCCACATTTATCAACACACACATATATCTGTACAAAAATGTGCATTTATTGTTCTCTCAATATGCACATCTCTGGGGGGGGGGGAAACTATTTTAGCTCAATAGATGAGTTTTTGATGCATCTGGGCCCTTTTTGAGCTGAGAGTTGTGTCACAAATTTCAGATGGTTGCGATTCAGATTGGACTTAGAAAGATGAAGACCCAAATTGAAAATCTAAGTTGTTTGCTTGCTGGCCAAGTGCTTTGGTCTACCCATTTATAGCTAACGCTCCCTCTTCTCATTAGGGACATGTTTGTTTCTAAATAAAAACATGCCAATTCTGTCTCCCTTTAATTGGGCCTGACCCATTTTCTTTCTTTATTTCTTTTTGCAATGCAGTGAACCAAGCGGCAATTAACAAAATGCCCCATCAGGCTAATATTCTACTGGGTCTCTGCAGGTGCCTGTTCAGGGAGAGGGAGAAGAAGGAGAAGGCAAGAAACTGAAAGGAAGGGGCATTGGTCACAAAACATTTGATGCATAGATTTATTGCAGTTCTACCCTGTGGTTCTTCCCCCTCTTCTTTAATCCCCCAAACAACACTGCTGTGAGGGAGGTTAGGGTGAGAGAAAGTGACTGGGCCGAGGTCACCCAGTGAGCTTCGTGGCTGAGTGAGAATTTGAGCCGGCGTACAGCTTCTGGGTCATGTGGCCAGCATGACTAAGCCGCTTCTGGTGAACCAGAGCAGCACACGGAAACGCCGTTTACCTTCCCACCGGAGCGGTACCTATTTATCTACTTGCACTTTGACGTGCTTTCGAACTGCTAGGTTGGCAGGAGCAGGGACCGAGCAACAGGAGCTCACCCCATCGCAGGGATTCGAACCACCGACCTTCTGATCAGCAAGCCCTAGGCTCTGTGGCTTAGCCCACAATGCCACCCGTGCTCTAGAGGGGATAGTAAATATTGCTTTTAAAAAAAGTAAACCTGGGGCAGGTTTTTCACGAGCATTTGGGTTCTTCCCAAATGAAAATGTTCACCCCATCCCAAAGTTTCTGTAACACTGTTGATGCATCAGCTCACTCCTGGCCATGTCTCTCACTGGATTGCCTGTGGGCAGATGGCACGTACCATACCAGAGGAAGAAGCCAAGGGATGGCTGAGGCTTTTGTCCCCCACCCCCACCCCTCTTGCAATGAATGGATTCTCTCTGGGAGCTTCTGAAGACCAGCATTGATGTCCCCGTCAGAGACAGCTGCTCACCCATCTTTGCAGGGTGGAAAATTGGTCGCAGCCAAAGCCAGGAAAACATGCATCTGTCAGAGGAAGTGGCTGTAACTTCCGGTAGAAATAATGAGGAAAGCGAAGAGGCAATAAGCAAAGGAGAAGAAGTAGTCCTTTGGGGCAAATGGAGCCTGGCAGCAATGCTTCTGATCCCAATTGCTGAGGCCACAGAAGTGGAGACAGCTCTTCTGCTCAATTCCTGCTCATGTGCATCTTGTTGACCAATGCAAACCAACAGGGTTCCTCTTAGCAGTCCATTTTTCTTTTTTCATTTTGCTGTGTCAACTTCTTTTCAGAATGAAACTCGCAGGAGGGTTTAAAGGATGTCTCTTGGCATTGTACAAGCTGTTTGCACAACCACAGTGTGAGCTGACCCCCTCACTTAACCCCCTCGGTCTGCTGGCATCTCTAGTCCTTGTATTTATGATGGGGAAGAGGGCAAACCCTTTGCATTCTTCATCAGATGACAACCACCAGCAAAAACGCCAACGCCAATATTTGTCCCTGAGGCACCCCCCCATAACCCTTCAACATGGCTTTTCACACTCCTAATAGTAATTAACTGGGTGGACATTTGCCTTGTCACCCGGCGTATGCCGTATTTCCAGATAGTTGTCCCCTTAAATGACTTCACCACACTCTTCATTCATACGGCACCATCTCTCTTTGAGATCTGCTGTGACTGTCAAAACAAAATAAAATAAAAAATTCCTTCCAGTAGCATTTTAGAGACCAACTAAGTTTGTTCTTGGTATGAGCTTTCGTGTGCATGTGACTGTGTTTGTTCATTTCAGTAAATCAAGGCCCAGCTCTCTGAAACTGAACATAGGAAGATCAGGCCAAAGGGGGGGCCCATTGAGTCCCACATCCTGTTCTCACAGTGGCCAACCGGATGCCTCAATGGGGAACCAGCAAGCATGATTCGAACACAAGAGCAGCCCTCTCTCCTCCCGTGTTTTCCAGCAAGTGAGATTAAATTGGCTTGGACCTTTTTCTTTGCGTCTCAGCTAACAGATGGCTTGCATTTCTATCTCGACACTTTCTTTTAATGAACACAATAATAACTGTGCAAAATTTGCTAGGTGTCAAATAGTTGAACCTTTGGGAAGGAAGTGAGGGATATAAAATCTAATAACAAGGGCAGGGCAAACAGATAAGGAGAAATATACTTTGTGGTTTCCCACTAACTCTTCAAGCTCCACCTCCACTCCCCTCTCTCCTGCCTGAAGAAACCACGAGAAACTAGCCCCCATCCGAAGTCATCCCCGTAAATATGAAGAAACTGTAAGTAAAGAATCTTTACTCTTTTGAGCACTGCTAATGAGACAGATGGGTGGTGAAGGACTGGATGCTTTTAACTCTGAAATATATAAACCAAGTTTTATAATTTAAAACCCAATTTTTAAAGTCATCAGACTCGGTTGTCTCCCCAGCATGTTTCTCCTTTTGGAAAATGTTCCTGTAAAGCATCTCTCCCAGTGTTTTTTTTGGGGGGCAAATAGAAGGGGAAGAAATGGAGGCAGTGAGAGATTTCACTTTCTTGGGTTCCATGATCACTGCAGATGGTGACAGCAGTCACGAAATCAGAAGACGCCTGCTTCTTGGGAGAAAAGCAATGACAAACCTAGACAGCATCTTAAAAAGCAAAGACATCACCTTGCCGACAAAGGTCCGTATAGTTAAAGCTATGGTTTTCCCAGTAGTATTGTATGGAAGTGAGAGCTGGACCATAAAGAAGACTGACTGCCGAATAATTGATGCTTTTGAATTCTGGTGCTGGAGGAGGAGACTCTTGAGAGTCCCATGGACTGCAAAAAGATCAAACCTCTCCATTCTGAAGGAAATCAGCCCTGAGTGCTCACTGGAAGGACAGATCCTGAAGCTGAGGCTCCAATACTTTGGCCACCTCATGAGAAGAGAAGACTCCCTAGAAAAGACCCTGATGTTGGGAAAGATGGAGGGCACAAGGAGAAGGGGACGACAGAGGATGAGATGGTTGGACAGTGTTCTTGAAGCTACTAACATGAGTTTGGCCAAACTGCGAGAGGCAGTGAAGGATAGGCGTGCCTGGCGTACTCTGGTCCATGGGGTCACGAAGAGTCGGACACGACTGAACGACTGAACAACAACAACAACAACCACCTTTTTGGTTCAATAAACTCACACCCGGTGCTTCCACCCTATAAAAAGCATTGTTCAGAGAAGGAGAAGAAGAAGAAGAAGAAGAAGAAGAAGAAGAAGAAGAAGAAGAAGAAGAAGAAGAAGAAGAGGAGGAGGAGGAGGAGGAGGAGGAGGAGGAGGAGGAGGAGGAGGAGGAGTAGTTTGGATTTGATATCCCGCTTTTCACTACCCGAAGGAGTCTCAAAGCGGCTAACATTCTCCTTTTCCGTTCCTTCCCCACAACAAACACTCTGTGAGGTGAGTGGGGCTGAGAGACTGAGTGGAATCTCAGGTTAAGAACGGTTTCAGGTTAAGAACGGACCTCCAGAACGAATTAAGTACCCGAGGTACTATTTCTGGGTAAGTGGAGTCTGTAACCTGAACCGTCTGTAACATTGTTGCATGCCACCCCAAACTCAAAGCGGGAAGAAGAAGAAGAAGAAGAAGAAGAAGGAGGAGGAGGAGGAGGAGGAGGAGGAGGGTTTGGATTTGATATCCCGCTTTATCACTACCCAAAGGAGTCTCAAAGCGGCTCACATTCTCCTTTCCCTTCCTCCCCCACAACAAACACTCTGTGATGTGAGTGGGGCTGAGAGACTTCAGAGAAGTGTGACTAGCCCAAGGTCACCCAGCAGCTGCATGTGGAGGAGTGGAGACACGAACCCAGTTCCCCAGATTACAAGTCTACCGCTCTTAACCACTACACCACACTGGTTTCCATGACCCACTAAGGAGGATAATAACACAATAAAATTCAGAAAGGTAGCAATTAATTGCACATTCAAATCTAAAACGATTCCATTTGATCAATTCAATGAAACGGATGAACTTGATCCAGTGATAACAGATTTTTAAAGTCTGAGAATCATTTACACATCCAGCAAACCGCCCCCCCCCCCCGTTCCCCTTGCCTTTCAGCACCACCCCCCAGCTATTCCCTCTGGGAGTTGGTCCTGTCCACTGGGGAGCCACTGCTCTAACCAAATGTCAAAATGTACCCCCTCTTTTTTGGGGGGGGGGCTTTGCCTTGTTTTCCCTCCCTGGATATTTGAGCCACTCTATTCTGCTGGATCTCTCAAGCATTTGGGGGCATAAGCCCCACCAGACAAAAGAGATTTGGAATCTAAATATCTGCAGTAATGCAGAATAAGCAACACGGGGTGAAGTGGGCCAGGTATAATCCAGGGATTAATTTATCAGCAAAGGGAAATGTTTCTTTGTTCTATTCCCTGCTTTCAAGTAGAGGAAGTGTGTTTGTGTGTAGGTGGTAATCAGCTGTAGCCTACCGAAGAAACCTGGTGAACAATATGAGCATCCCAGCCATTAAAACCTCTCTCAGGTGATTAGTCACTGTACTAATGAACTATTTACGGATGCTCTGATAAGTGTAGGAGGAAGCAACACACAAATTTACACCCTGATATATCCTGAGTCCCAAAATACTCACAGTGTAGAGCTAAACAAACCTTTTTCAAAGAGATTTGCCTTGTGAGCTTTGTAAAACTGCTCACCTATTCATCTACAGAATTATTATTATTATTATTATTATTATTATTATTATTATTATTATTAATACCCTGCTCATCTGGCTGGGTCTCCCCGGCCACTCTGGGCAGCTTCCAACAAATATTAAAATACAATAAAAAGTCACAGATTAAAAATGTCCCTAAACAGGGCTCCCTTCAGGTATTTTCTGAATGTCAGGTAGTTGTTTATCTCTCTGACCCCTGATGGGAGGGCGTTCCACAGGGCATGCGCCACCACCGAGAAGGCCCTCTGCCTGGTTCTCTTTAGCTTTTGCTTCTCACAGTGAGGGAACCGCCAGAAGGCCCTCGGTGCTGGACCTCGGTGTCCGGGCTGAACGATGGGGGTGGAGACGCTCCTTTGGGTATACTGGGCCTTTGAGGTCATTTAGGGCTTTAAAGGTCAGCACCAACACTTTGAATTGTGCTCAGAAATGTACTGGGAGATAATGTAGCTCTCTCAGGACCAGTGTTATGTGATCTCGGCGGCCACTCCCAGTCACCAGTCTAGCTGCCGCATTCTGGATTAATTGCAGTTTCCAGGTCACCTTCAAGGGTAGCCCCACATAGAGCGCATTGCAGTAGTCCAAGCGGGTGATAACTAGAGCATGTACCACTTTATTGTTATAGCTTTTCTATCCCAACTTATCCTCAAAGGTACTCAAAAAGGGCATGCATGGTACTCCTCCATCTTAGCACCTTAGAAACCAACTACGTTTGATCTTGGTATGAGCTTTCGGATTAAGTTTGGCACTTTCATTTTTGCTATTTATTTTGTGTTTTTGCGGTTTTTCGGTTAACCGAGCAGGGAGGGAGGGAGGGAAGGAAGGAGAACTGTCTCTGTCTTCCCTCCTGTGGATTCCAGCAACTGGGATTCGTATTTTTCTGTGTATAAGACTAGGTCCCCCCCCCCTTTAAAAATAATGTCAAAAATTAGGGGGTTTCTCATACATGGGGCCATCTCCCCCCATTTTCTTAAACTTGAGTCCCCCAAAATAGTGGGCATCTTATACATGGGGGTGTCTTATAGATGAAAAAATACGGTATTTACTGCCTCCATCAGTGGTGGAAGAGCATGACCGCCATGGCTAGTAGTCAGAGGGGAGGGAGGGAGGGAAGGAAGGAGAACTGTCTCTGCTGCTACCAGAAGTCATAGCCTATCTCCGACATCCTTCTCCCATTAAAGTAATGAAAGGCAACAGGCAGCCTATTTTTAGCTCCGCTCCGTAGGTACAATGAGAGCCTCCCAGAAGACTTATGCGTTGTGACACAGCCGAGGGCCCGCCGGGCGCTTATCTCGCAACTTGTTTCATTTCATGTGTCTTGAACTATAAGGAATACATATTAAAAATAGCCCATGTTTCCTCTGTGGCAACAGTTCAGCAGACAAGACAGAGCGGGCGGATTTAAGGTCACCGCCCCCTGCTGTGGACTGGGTCTTCTCCCCTTATTAGTATGATTAGTATTAATTATTATTATTATTATTATCATTGCCCTGCCTTTTCCCCTGATGGGGCTCAAGGCAGCTTACAGATAAAATAAGAACAGCTAAAAACATAGGGGAAAACAATTTAAGAACAAACATACAGTGGTACCTCGGGTTAAGAACTTAATACAATACAATACAATACAATACAATACAATACAATACAATACAATACAATACAATACAATACAATACAATAGCTTTATTGGCATAAATAAGACAATAAGCATAAAACCATCAGTATATATTAAAATTCTAGAGCGTACAATATAAAAGAAGGGAAAGGGAATCCCCACTATTGTACAGGCCAGAGCTCCCCAGATTTAACTTCAAAAATCCCAATTGTGCCATAACTCTCTAGTCACTTCTGGAGAATCATCCCCCAGCAAAAACTGGGCTACAAGTCGTTTATTATGGGGGACCCTGGGCCATATAGAGGACATTGCGGGATCTTCGCGAAAGATATTGAAAAGAGGACAACCCAGAACCATATGGGCTATGGAGTCAGGTACATTCTGACCACAGGTGCAGAGTCTGTTCTGGAAGGGAATACCTCTAAACCTTCCCGGTAACACCGCGGACGGAAAAGCATTCAAACGCGCCAATGGAGTGTAATGGAGTGACCAGATCATGAAGGTAGTTAGGCATCATTCCATGGTGGGGTTGCAGCCCCAGATAAGCAGAGGAGCACACAGAAGGCTGCAAAGGGTGTAATTTTTGGAATTCATTGTCTTCATTCGTTCCGGAGGTCCGTTCTTAACCTGAAACTGTTCTTATCCTGATGTACCATTTTAGCTAATGGAGGCGTCCCGCTGCAACCGTACCGCCACCGCCGCGCGATTTCTATTCTCATCCTAAAGCAAAGTTCTTAACCTGAGATACTATTTCTGGGTTAGCGGAGTCTGTAACCTGAAGTGTCTGTAACCCGAGGTACCACTGTATTTATAAAACATACAGATTATTGCAAGAGAAACAGCATGGCACCAGCCCTTTCCTCAAAAACAGCCAGAAGCCCATTGGAATAAGATGGTCTTCACCGGCCAGCAGAAGGACAGCGAGGAGGGAGCCAGTCTGGCTTCTCTAGGGAGGGAGTCCCAAAGTCTTGAAGCAGCCCCACCGAGAAGGCCAGTATTGGAATAAACAGGAGAGGAGGATACAATGTTGTGGGGCAAAGGAGGCGACGGAGAAAAGCCGGCAACAAAAGCAGAAGACAAATGAGCAAATGGCACACAACACTGACTGCTCCTGCAACTTTTCTGGGTTACAAACTCTATTACAGTTATTTAGCCATGCTTTGTGCATCCTAATTGCACTACAGTGAAATTCAGATTGATGGAGGTGGGGGACGACGACGCATACATATGCAACTATGCAAATCTCTGTGTAAATGTGATGCAACCCTTGGGGCATTGGTAATATGCCAAAAAATTGGTTTCGGACATAGTAATGAATTTATATTCCTGAATGAAGGATGTTTCTTGGGTCCAGGGTGAAATAGCTCGACATGAAAACGGCCTAGAGAAAAGTCTTCATTTGCATCTGAAATCCAGAAGGGGTGCTAAATCTTCCGGGGCATCTTACCCACAATCCCAAGGGTTTAAAGGGATTCCACCCCCAGTACCTGACCTGGCCTGGATTTTGGCAGAGGTAAGGTAAAGGTGGCGCTGTGGGTTAAACCACAGAGCCTAGGGCTTGCTGATCAGAAGGTCAGCGGTTCGAATCCCTGCCACGGGGTGAGCTCCTGTTGCTCAGTCCCTGCTCCTGCCCAACTATCTGACTTTTAGAAAACATATGAAGGCAGCCCTGTTTAGGGAAGTTTTAATCTGTTGGGAGCTGCCCAGAGTGGCTGGGGAAACCCAGCTGAATGGGCAGGGTATAAAATTATTATTATTATTATTATTATTATTATTATTATTATTATTATTATTGATTTGTGGTTTTTTAACCCCTATATTTATCACTGCATTTATCATGTCACAAAATTCCTCATTCTTAAAAAAAAAAGGGGGACGGGGTTTCATACTAATGAATACATCACATTACATCACCAAGCTAAGAAATTTTCTTTTCAAATTCCTTCTCTCAAGAATAACAAATCTGCATTTCCCATGGGCACATCATTCCCTGTGTTTGTGGAGTTTGTTTTAAATTATGTCAAAATACATTTTCTGTTCAAGACAGCCTTTTACAGGGTTATTCCGTTACCAGAAGCAAAGGGTGAATGTTCGTATCGCTAGATCAGGCATGGGGACCCTTCGTCTGGTGGGCCCACCTTGGCCTGCCAGGACCTCCATTTTGGCCCATGAGACCACTTTGGGCAAGCCACGCCCATCCAAAGTACACCTGATGTCATATATAGGTACGGGCAGGGCTTGACCGAATCGCCCAGCGCACCTGACAAACAGCTGGTTGCCAGGACCCTTGCTGAGTGTTGCACAAATGCACGCACAATCTCTGAAGGAAGTCCCAGGAACTGGAGAACATTTGGGGTTTTATTTACAGCTGCACATTTCTCCTTCCCCCTTCGAAGAGGCCATGCGTTTCCACGCCACAGGGCCTGCGCATGCTTGGGGAGTGAATGGATGGGGACAATGGGAATACTATAGAGCTTTTCTGTAACTCAAAGAAAGAAAGATCCTCTCTGTTATGAGGAAAACCCTCTTGGCTACAAGCCCTCTTGCACATGGAATAATGCGCAGGGGTGGCCTCGGCTTCCAATATTCATTCCTAAGTAGGGAGAAGAAATGTGGATTGATCCTAATTGGATTCTTTCGACACAATGCAATAAGGAAAAGCATCAAATTAATGGCCCGGTGCCTGCCCTTCTTGAATCTTTCCCTTAACAGCCTCCTTGTTGCTTTCACTCTAAATTGTTTGGAGGGAAAGAAGGGAGCACAGAGGTGGGTGGAGAGGGAAGAGAAGAGGCTTGCTTGCAATAAAAGAAGAGAGAGAAGAGAGGGACCCCCATGATCCCTAGGCACCAAATTAAATTAATCTCTGGATTGAAATGCCCATGGGGTGATGGAATAGTGGGCACCAGACCCTGGGAAGAGGAGGGGGGCCACTGGGTGATGGTGTAGTGGTTAGAGTGCCGGGCTTGGATCTGCAAGAGATCAGGATTCAAATCCACACTCAGTCATGAAACTCACTGGGTGACTTCGCGCCATCCCTCCTCGTAAGAAGAAGTTACGTTCAGTTCAAGCCAAATTCATTCCTTTAAGGCATAAACCTCTTCTAAGTGCATCTATGATTCAAATTGCATATAGCGAATGATACCAATGTTTTGCAACTGGTGGTGGAGTACGTCTTTGGAAACAATTTCACCTAGATTGAAAACCCCAAACTTCTCTGTGGGAGAGCCATTGCTTTTTTTTTTCAGAATGAGGAATTCTGTGACATGATAAGGGATACACGCCCAAGGCCTAAGCCAAGGTCTTCCTACATTCGGAAGTTTAATAAAGTTGTGGCCTACTTTTAATTCCATATATCATTGTCAGAGTCTTTATTCCTTCCTTATCATCCTTGGGGGCTGGGGCTGTCGCCGCCTGGTCACGCAATTTAAAACCATGCAGCCCTGCCCTGCCCTGCCCTGCCCTGCCCCAGCCCAGCCCACCAAGCACCTCTCCGTCAATGACTAAGGAAATAGCAGCATAGAGACCCTGGAAATAAACAAAGAAGGAAAGATGCTAGCTTTAAGCTTTCGAGTCCCAAAGGAGCACCATTTTGCAGCAAGCATATCACAAAGGTGGCATTGTCTGTATATCCCCTACTTCTTGCATTTCTGCCAACCCAAGAAAGCTATCTCCCGCAGGGTTGTTGTCAGCATAAAGGAAATGTTTATTGTGAAGGCGGTTGTACACGGTGGAAATCTATGGCGTAATGGAAATAATGAATGGTTTCTCGCATCTGGAATATCCATTCTAGGATCAAGACAGAGAGTGTGCCTTGACCATAACCAGTGTCCTGTGTCCATTTCTGGGCACCTCAGTTGAATAAGGCTATTGGCATCCCGGAAGGTGTGCAGAACAGGGTGGCCGAGGTGATCAAGGGTCTGGAAACCAAGCCCTATGAGAAATAGTTGAGGGAGTTTGGTATGTTTAGCTTAGAGAAGGCGGTATTGCATTATTGTTTGAAGATGCCTTTGGGGGCGAAGTCAAACCATTGGCGAGTTACAGCGCCTGTAAAAATACAGTTACAGGTAGGTAGCCGCGTTGGTCTGCCATAGTCAAAACAAAATAAAAAATTAAAAAAATTAAAATAAATCCTTCCAGTAGCACCTTAGAGACCAACTAAGTTTGTTCTTGGTATGAGAAGTGTGCATGCACATGAAAGCTCACACCAAGAACAAACTTAGTTGGTCTCTAAGGTGCTACTGGAAGGATTTATTTATTTTTTATTTTTATTTTTTGTAAAAATACAGGAGAGAGATGTTTTGTTGTAGCTGGGGAAGGTGATATTACAGCTCTCTGCACCCATCAATCTATCACATGGAGAATGGAGAAGGATTGTTTTCTGTTGCTCTGGAGGGAAGGATCCAAACCAATGGATTCTCATGACAAGAAAGGACATTCTGACTAAACATCAGGAAGGACTTTCTGGTGATGAGAGCCGTTTGACAGGGAAACGGGCTCCTTCGGAAGGTGGTGGACTCCCCTTCCTAGGAAGCTTTTAGATAGAAGTTAGATGGCCAGATGTCAAGGATTATTTAGCTGTGATCCTTGCATTTTTGGGGCTAGGTGACCCTTGAAGTCCCTTCAACTCTGGTTGGCATCCATCTGTCTCATGAGACAATGGAAAGGTATGACTTCAGGGTTGAAGCCAAACCGTTGGTGAATTACAGTCCTGTGGTTCCACTATGCATGTGAATTTCTGCGTTTGCAGGCATTCCGATCTGCTTCCCACGTTTCCGATGGAACGCCAAGGGAGTCGATGGGTCTGGGCTTGTGAAAAGAAGAGCTTTCCGGGGCTTAATTAAGTCTGAAACGATGCTCGATAGGATTGATTTCGGTAGAGGGTTTCCTTCAAAAGCCTGATTGCCTATTTGTAATAAAGGCAATGGCTTATCAATTGCATAAACAAATGGATTGGCAGGGAGCTCAGCGGATCAATCCGCGCTGGGCGCTGCACACCTCCCAGATATTTAGCTGCTTCTCTTCTGTTTTGCTAGTGCAACTTCCAGATTTCGGATATGTCTGCAGCCAAGAAACTGATGCTGCAGCCGTGGGTGGAGAAGGGGAGGCCCACAGAGTCAGCGCCATGTTCTGCAAACAAGAGGAAGGTTTAAAGTATAGGGCCATGGGAAGGTGATTTATACCGAGTCAGAATATCGGGGCCCATCTTGCTTAGTATCGTCTACATTGACTAGCAGCAATGGTTCTCTGAGATTCAGGCAGGGAGTCTCTCCCAACTCTGCCAGGAGTGGTTGCCATGTAAATTTGTAAATTATGGGCTAGATCAGTCATTGATTTGCTCCAGCAAGGGTCTTTTTATCACCTTACACATTCCAGTTACAGTCATACCTCGGGTTGCGTTCGCTACGGGATACGAATGTGCTGAACCCAGAAGTACTGGAATGGGTTACTTCTGCGTTTTGGCGTGTGCGCATGCACAGAAGCACTAAATCACGGTTTGCGCATGCGCAGAAGCGCCAAATCGCGCCACGCACATGCGCAGATACGCCGCTTCAGGTTGCGGTCTTTTCATGTTGCAAACAGGCCTCCGGAACGGATCCCGTTCGCAACCAGAGGAACCACGGTATTTGAATTTGCAATTACCGTGTCTATCAGGACCTTAAATACCATGGTCCAAGATGGATGGCCATCTGTCATGCATGATGTAGTTTTCTGCATTGCAGGGGGTTGGACTGGATGACCTCGGGGTCCCTCCCAATTCTACAGTTCTATGATTCTGTGCTTCCATATTCCGTTTGCTAGCTGCTTCAACTTATCCCTAACGTCAGGCACACCTCACACTCCAACTGGAGCAATGCATCTTTTCGAAACCTTTGAAGGAGTTGTGTTTCTTCCGACCCACGGAGAACATTCATTATTTAATTGGCATCCCAAAAGGTCATTCCTTCCATTGCTCACCAGGTGAAAATAGACATGTTAAAAGCTCCTCGGTGTGACAGTGCACACTTGGTAAGATCTGACAGCAAAAAACGCCCCTAAGGAATGAATTTTGCAAATCTGGATGTTACCATTCAGATCCAGCACTGAGTCACACGCGCCATAGATTTCAGTGAAATGCACTTTTGTGCATTATTCTGCACTGAATTGTAGCCAATGATTTTATGAATTTGAATACTCACTCTCTATATATGCTGTAGGAAATGCAGAACCATAGAAGTTAAGGAAAGCTAGTTAATTCTAGTTTTATGCATGGATTTGCATTCTGACAGCTACTGATGTCCAGCTCTCATTTATATTGTTACAGATTGGGCAGGACCTCCCTAAACCCTAGAATTTAATAAATGGTAGGATTTTGATTATTTGGGGGGGGGGTATGAAGGGAGAATACAAGCTGCAGAGGAATTCCTGGGCTAGCCTATGCAAAACGACCTGGCCAAGCTAGGGCCATTGAGGAACAGTAAAGGGCCATTGAAGGGCAATGGCAATGCAAGAGAACTGCCCTTCCCCCCTTTCCCTGAGATGTGAACAGAGACTGGGGGGTTGGAAGATTGCCAGAGTAACTGGGTGTGAGGTGACAGGAAAAGAGAGTCCTGAGCAAGGGTTGCTGGGGAGGAGGAGGAGGAAGGAGGAGGGGGATCCATCTTGGGCAGGGAGAGATGCTTCCAGGGATGCACTGCAGTGGGGGCAAGGCCAGGGCCGGCGCGTCCATTAAGGTGAACTAGGCAATTGCCTAGGGCACCAAAATGGAGGGGGCGCTGGCCAGGCTTGGGCAGGGGGCAGGGCAGGCTAGCAGCAGCTTCTCTGTTGTAGTGGAGAGGTGTTGCTTGCCCCCTACACCACCCCCCGGCTCCCACTAAAGCAGGCTTTGGCGGGGGGCGGGCGGCGGGACGGGCGAGCAGCAGCTTCTCCGCTACAGTGGAGAAACTGCTCCTTGCCTCTCCACCACCCCCCACCTCCCGCTAAAGCAGGCTTTGGCGGGGGGCACCAGAAGTTGGTCTCGCCTAGGGCGCAAGAAACCCTAGCACTGGTCCTGGGCAAGACCCTCTTGAAATGACCATGCTGTAAGATCTAGATTCCCTCCATGCACACTGAAGGTGTAAACAGGTGAATAAACCACATTTCTTCACGCTACAACAGTCTCTGCTGTGTCTCAATTCTCCAAATGACCCTGGGTGAGTGTTGGGAACACCCTGGGATCTTGCTACTGCTCATCAGAGAGTGGGGGGTGGCTCTCAACTACTTATTTATTTATGGCCCCGTCCACCCCCAAAATCATGGGTTGGATGTGGTCGAATATGGAGCCAAGTGTGGCATGGCTTCAGTAGCCAGCTCCTCCTCCTCCTCCTCTTCCTCCTAGCACGGAGGGGAAGCAGCTCCCCACTGGTGGTAGCAGCAGCAGCAGGAAGAGCAGCTTCTGGTCATTGCTGCTGCTTTGGACTCCACCCTGGCTCCTCCCAGCATCCTGACATGGTGCACACAATGCTGCCCTCCCCAACTGCCCTCCCAAGTGGGCATCTCTGGAAGCCACAGATCCCTTTAGAGCAGGGATGGGGAACCTCAAAGATGGGGGCTGAATCAGGCTCCCTTGCCTGGCCCTTGGGAATCTCCCCGGCTCCTCCCCTCTGCAGACCACACCCCTCACCAGACCATCTCCACACTCTCCTTACAGTTTTACCTTGGCTGGGATATGTCACCCCCCTGTGATCATGGCTCTTGTTTGCTCACAGAGAGGACGGGAAAGGGCTCTGTGCCTCTGAAAATCCTCTGGCTCTAGGATGGCTGGAATGCAGCCTGTTCTACATATGTCACATCCGTTGCTTCACCCATGGAAACATAAGAAGAGGCAGCACGTAGCTCAGTCGGTAGAGCACAAGACTCAGCATCTCAAGGTTATGCGTTTGAACCCCACGTTGGGCAAAAGGCATTGACCTTCATGGCCCCTTCCAACTCTACAATCCTATGATTCTATGAATTCTGTTCTCACAGTGGCCAGTGCTTCCTGCTACTGAAATGAACCCCCCCCCCACTGTACCCTTACCCCAAAATTGGTTTCGGGGTTTAAAACACACACACCCCCAACACTGTGCAAGGGAAGGAGAGAGGCGATCATTTCATCTAATAAGCAGGAAATGTGATTAATACTTTACTCTGCTGGTTTTACTGTGATTTTTTTTTCTAGGGTGAGGATAAATTCTTTCTAGAGTCAAAGGTGATCTATATTTTTTGTTTAATTAATTGCACATCATGTGAAGACCACTGCCCAACAGTTTCACTGTCGCAATGTTAGGAGAGAGGAGCAGCCCAGTTGGGAGCGCATAGAATCATAGAATCATAGAGTTGGAAGAGACCACAAGGGCCATCCAGTCCAACGCCCTGCCAAGCATGAGACTCTCAGTCTCAGGGTCGTGGGTTCAAGTCACGCATTGGGCAAAAGATTCCTGCATTGCTGGGGGTTGGACTAGATGACCCTCGTGGTCTCTTCCAACTCTAGGATTCTATTATTCTAACCTGGCACAGCCCAGAACCTAAACTTTGGGCTGCACCCTCAAACCCACCGCAGCTCTGTGGGAAGTGGCTGCCAGTGTGCCGGTTTGCAATCCACTGCAGAGCTTCATTATCCAGGCCTTGCCCCTCCCTGGAGATCGAACGGAGCGCTCCAGAGACAGCTCTATCTCTCGCAAAGGTGCCTTCCTGGATTCATAATCACCAAGCAAGAATCTCTTTGTGACTGGATTGCACAAGTTCATTCCGACATGATGGCTCTGCTTCTGGGAATTACAATGAATCTTTCTGTCAAATTTCACACCAGGAGTCCACAGTCTACATTTGCTACTCAGGACTGGGGAAAGTCTGCAGCTCAGAAGCAGGACATCCATTTTACATGCAGAAGGTCCTGGGTTCAATTCCCAGAGGTGAGACTTGGTGAGACTCCAGTTTCTGAAACCCTGCTGCTGCCAGTCGGTGCAGGCAATACTGAGCTAGATGGACCAACCGTCTGACTCACTAGAAGGCACCTTCCTACAATCCTATGATTTCGCCCCATCATGAATGTCAGACAGCAAATTAGGTTTAGGATTGAGGCTTAACACGTTGAACTCTGCCCTAGTTAAAATGGGAAGCAGAGTCTTGCTGGCATCCGGCTGTCTCGAGAGACAATGGAGTGTGCCTATGAGGGTGAAGTCACACTGCAGTGACCTCCCCGGATGCAAACCTGGGCCGTGTGTCTGGAGATCCTGGGCTGCCCAGATGACAAGACATGCCTCCCCCTTGCTGGTCCAAAGGAAAGCAGAGCAATATATTCATTTCAGGAGCTGCGTGCAAGGAACCACCCAACCGGCTTAGGGATTCCACTCTGGATTTGTGTAGGGCTTACTCCTGAGCGTTTTCTTCTCCTGAATATATCTCTCAAGGGAATGGAAGTTTAGGGTCCGAGATTTCCTTCTCTTAGATGGGCTACCTTCCCAGATGGATGAGCCCCATCTGGCTCTCTTTTCCCTCTGCAGCTTGTGCAGAAACCATCTTCTTGACCATTGGACCCACTTCTGGTCTCTTCTGCTCAACACACCAGAGCCTGTCTTCACAAGCAGGGGAAGTCCCTGACTCACTGAAGGTTTGAGACCCATCAGCTCCCCTGTGCTGGCCCCAGGGGTTTGTCCGTGAAGCGAGGTCCAAGTCCAGTCCTGGGTCTAGGGGTCCAAAGGAGGTCAGTCCGGCGGGGAGCGAGGCAGGGAGCAGGTCAAGGTCCCAGGCAGGTGCAGGCACAAGGTTGCAGGTCAAGCATACGTTTGCAGCTAAGTTGCTCATGCAACTTGGGCTGGGGCTGGCTGGCTTTTATCTGGCCCTATGCTTAGGGTGGCCCCGATCCTCCGGAGACTCACCTCTCCTCCGGGCCTGGAGGCGAGCACTCCTCCTGAAAGCACTTAGCTCTCTTCGCCTCTCTGCCCTGAGCCTCTGCAGCTCAGGAGAGGCTGGTGGGTTACTGGACCCAGGGGCCGCCTCAGCTTCCCCTGAAGAGGCTGGGAGTGGAGCACCTGCAGGCAATGGGTCCTCCCTCCCATCAGGAGCCAGAGCAGACTCCGCTGATGCCTGCACCTGGGGATCCAGCACAGGTGGGGATCCTTCAGGCTCAAGCCCTGGCCCCGGCTCAGCTGGTTCTGGAGGCAGGGAATCCTGTGCAGGTTGGGATCCCTCAGGTTCAGCATCTGACTCCCAGGCAATCACATCCCTTCACCTGGTTTAGCCGGTCAGTCGAAGCCAAACCTTGGGGTGTGGCCGCTGTCACATGCTGACAGCACCTAGGAGCCACAGGTGAGAGCTGAGTGCAGGGTGGGGACCAAAGGTGGACAAACTTCCCCAGAAGAAGCACAACACATCCCCTAACACTACACACACGCCAGAAGCAGGGGGACCTGGCACAAAAGGCCAAGCTGACCGCTGAGCTGCAAAAGAACAAATGAGCCCAGTGCTCTTTCACATGTAACCACAAGCTGCCCGGAACAAGGAAGCAACTGCTGTGCAAACTCACGTCAACAGCTTTCGTTTGAAAAATGTTGGAAATCTGCTTGTACCTTCCATTTTATTTTAAGGAAGTGCACCTTGCACTTTGCGTGACAGACTGTGCATAAATATTTCTTTCGTTCTGCATGTTCCCAGAGGATTCGCTGACTCTCCTGGGGTTAAAGACCACTCTCTCAGGTGCCTAAAGGTAAAAGACCCCTGGACGGTTAAGTCCAGTCAAAGACGATTATAGGGTTGTGGCACTCATCTGTTTAGGGCAGCCCTGTTTAGGGAAGTTTTTAATCTGTGATATTTTAATGTATTTTAATATTTGTTGGAAGCCGCCCAGAGTGGCTGGGGAGACCCGGCCAGATGGGTGGGGTACAAAAAATAAAATAATAATAATAATAATAATAATAATAATAATAATAATAATAATAATAATAATTATTATTATTATTATTATTATTATTATTATTATTATTATCTCGCTTTACAAGCCGAGGGAGCCGGTGTTTGTCCACAGACAGCTTTCCGGGTCATGTGGCCAGCAGGACTAAACTGCTACTGGCGCATGGAGGACTGTGACGGAAACCAGAGTGCACAGAAATGTAGTTTACCTTCCCACCACAGTGGTACCTATTTATCTACTTGCACTGGTGTGCTTTCGAACTGCTAGGTTTGTAGCAGCTGGGACAGAGCAACGGGAGCTCACCCCGTCACGGGGATTCGAACTGCCGACCTTCCGATCAGCAAGCCTATGAGGTTCAGTGGTTTAGACCACAGCGCCACCCGCATACTCTCTCTGTGTGTTTTATTTCCACAACATTAACATGAAACTGCCACCCGAGTGCCAAGGAGTACATTTGACACTTTGCCCTGAGCTGCAACTCAGTTCTCCAAACCAGTCAATAATTACACACACACACTCACACTGCTCCGACACTGCATCTGATCATCATCCTTGGCATCAGGAAGGAACTCTTCCCAGCTCAGATTGGCCAGTTTCCATGTGTTTCTGAGGTTTTTCCTTTCTGATATTCAGAGATACAGGCAGCTGCCGTCTCCTGAGTCAGATAACAGGTCCATCCAGCTCAGCGTTCTCTGCACAGACTCACAGAAGCTCTCCAGGGTTTCCGAGTTAGGAAACTTTTCCTGAATGCACAAAGGGGGCTCCACGGACCCTGTGCTGGCCGAGGCTGATGGGAGTTGTAGTCCAAAACATCTGGAGAGCACCAGATTCACAAAGGCAGCTCTATGGTCTTGCTGGATGAGACCATGACACACTGACGGTCATCTCTTGCAGCAGAACTTCCCACCAGAGAGCCTCTGCATCTTCCGTCCAGCTCTCCCAAACCTTGCAGCGGATCATGTCCCAAGTGGGCGAGGCTGGCGTCACGCTCTACCACCCCCACAAATCTTTTTTTAAGAAGGTTTCTCCTCCTTCCCCCACCCTAACATTTCCCCCCCCCCAAAATCCCTCCCCCGACTAATGTTCACGTTGGGTTGCCTTGATGAACACGTTGAGTCATCGCTGAACTTCAACTACGCATGAGAGACACTGTTAGGGAATTAAGGTCTTTTGTTTCACTCTGGAGGGCTGTCAAGAGGACACATTCCTCTCTCTCTCCCCCTCTGGATCAATAACGAACAGGGGAAGTTACAGGAAAAGAAGGGCTTTGTGGAACTTTACAAAGATCCAGGCGGAGAGTGATTAAAAAAACCAGAACGTTCCAAACCTATCAAAACAATCAAGGTGAAATGTCTATATTTTGCTGTTCTCACTTTCCTTTTTTGTTTGTTTAAGTCTGATGGAAACAAATTCAAGAGTCTTAGGGTTTACAATCCCCTTAAGTGGGTGTGCTGATCAATTGTAAAAGACCAAACACAACCAAATATTGTTGGTTAGTCGTTCAGTCGTGTCCAACTCTTTGTGACCCCAGGCACTCCTGTCTTCCACTGCCTCCCGCAGTTTGGTCAGACTCATGCTGGTAGCTTCGAGAACACTGTCCAACCATCTCGTCCTCTGTCGTCCCCCTTCTCCTCTAAATAACCAAATATTATTTATTATTTATTGAATTTGTATTTGTTGTTGTTGTTGTTCAGTCGTTCAGTCGTGTCCGACTCTTCGTGACCCCATGGACCACAGCACGACAGGCACGCCTATTCTTCACTGCCTCCCACAGTTTGATCAGACTCATGCCAGTAGCTTCGAGAACACTGTCCAACCATCTCATCCTCTGTCGTCCCCTTCTCCTTGTGCCCTCCATCTTTCCCAACATCAGGGTCTTTTCTAGGGAGTCTTCTCTTCTCATGAGGTGGCCAAAGTACTGGAGCCTCAACTTCAGGATCTGTCCTTCTAGTGAGCACTCAGGGCTGATTTCTTTGAGAATGGATAGGTTTGATCTTCTTGCAGTCCATGGGACTCTCAAGAGTCTCCTCCAGCACCATAATTCAAAAGCAGCAATTCTTTGGCGATCAGCCTTCTTGATGGTTCAGCTCTCACTTCCATACAATACTACTGGAATTTGTATACTGCCTTTCAAACATCACAGGGCGGTTCATAACATGGAAGTTCAAGTTGTGACTATTTGCACCTAGCAGAACTGAACACTCCTGCACTCAGCTGTGTGTGAGTAACAAGTATGATAAGTGTGTTGCAGTCAATGGCCATTTGTGCATATACCGGCACCGTATTTTCCCATGTTTAAGACTAGGTTTCTTTTCCTAATAAATTATGTCAAAAATGAGAGGGCGTCTTATACACAGATAGTGCCGAGGCCATTTTCTTAATCTGGGTCCCCCAAAATAGGGGGCGCCTTATAGAAAGAAAAAAATTATGCCACTTCGTTGATCAAATGCCTTGCTGTCTCAAAACCCTTTGGACAATGATCGGACTACGATGTTCATTATGAAGACTTCCCAATGCATTTGAAGACTGCCCGTTTTGCTTTCTGCAAAGGCAGAACCATGCCACCAGCTCCAATAACAACAAACCATGCGGATGACTTTTTTTAAAAAAAACCCAAATCAAACAAATTCAAGGGCGTTCTTCAGCCGCGATAGTTAAAAATAGAGTTCTATCAATAGTTGCCACGATGAGCAGCCGCAACAACCGAAAAAAAGGAATCTGTTGGATGGCTCCTCTTTAAGACTTCTTCATGCCACTATTGGGACTGTCCTCTCTGCTTCCCACAGCTTCTCGGAATAATACAACTTTAAATTTGGAAGGGTCGCAAAGGGTCATCTAGTCCAACCCCCTGAAACACAATGCAGTTCTTGATGTGGTCTTTTTTGTCATGCGTGACCCTGTATTTAAAAAAGGGGTTGGTTGCAAATAAAGGCTGACGAAAGAATGTAAGGAAAGCCCTGTTGCATCAAGTCAATGGCCCATCTTGACCGCCACTCCTGTTTCCAATGGTGGTTGGCAGTGGCGGAGGAAATTGCTCAGGCACCCGGAGCGGCAAATATGATGTGCACCTGGGGGCGGGGCGATCCGCCCATGGAGGTGAGAGGATCTGCCCACGGGGGCACGCTGATCCTCCCGGGGTGCCAGTGGCGGTGCCTGATACTCCCAGGGGTGCCAGCAGTGGCCCCGATCCTCTCAGAGTTGCCAGCGCTGCCCGTTCATTGCGCAAATACGTCCGGCATGCGGCACTGACTGCTGGGGATGTGAGCGCTGCCCAACAGGGGGTGCATCTCCAGCAGCCAGCACCACCCACTGGGCATATTTTCACAATCAGCAAGCAGATTTTTCACGGCAGTGATTGCGCCAATTGCAAAAATTTGACCACTGGGGGTGTGATCTGCCGGGGGGATTTTGTCACCCCCCAGGCATGACACCTGGGGCAGACCGCCCACCGCCCCCCCCCCACAATGCCCCTGGTGGTCGGAGGCTTCCAGAAATCCTCTCTGCCCGTCCTCCTCTAGTAAGAGGAGATCATGTTAGAATGCCTCTGAACATCTATCCAGTGCCAAGGACCACCCAACTGACTGTATTCAAAGCCACACTAAGGGGAACATCCCATCAGTCCAGAAGGTTCTCCTTTCGGTGAAATACCCTTCACCTTCTCTCCCTTCGTTCCTCACATCTGCTCCAGGGGTTCCCCCAATCTTCTGGAGGGCATTGGGAAACAGCACGGGTGGTTATTTTGAATCCCACCACAAGAAATAAACTTGCCTGAGGTCAACATGTTGACTCCCATGCTACATGCAGAACCTGACTTGACCTCCAGTGGTGCAATGGGTCAGTGCGCCTGGCTGCTATGCAGAGGGTGGGTGGTTCAAGCCCACCCAAGGATGGCTATGGGCAGGATGCCTGAATTTCAGTGGTTGCTCCAGATGACCCTTGGGATCACTTCCAACTCTACGATTCTGTCATTCCATGACCAGAAACTGACAGCTATGTCATCACTGGCAATGGGAGAAGATCCTCGAAATCGCCTGAAGGCAGCAGACAGGACTAAGGAAACATTGTGCCTTAAGAACATCGGAGGAGCCTGCTGGATCAGGCCAATAGCTCATCTAGTTTTAGAACCCCAGAGGCAGGATTTGAACACAAGATCACCCTTCTCTACTCTGCTTTCCAGCAACTGGTATTCACAAGCATTAGCTTGGAGCCATTGAAAGCCCTCTCATACAGGAATTTGTCTAATCTTCTTTTAAACCCATCTACTTGGCCATTACTGCCTCCTGTGGCAGTGAGTTCCATAGTTTACTTCGCTTTATCTGCCCTGAACCTTACAACATTCAGCTTCATTGGATGTGCATAGGTCCTCCCCGCGACCACCACAACCCCCCAATACCTGCCGCCTGAGGCTACTGCCTCACTTTGCCTCACAACAGGGCTGGCCCTGGACCACCCCTGTCCCACATGGATGTTCGATCCCTTCCCTTTGCAATCTTCTGAGGAGCTGCAAAGCGAGAAACGGGAGAGCCTGTCCCGTCTCCATTCTGCTGGTTCTCCGGCCCCGAAAAAGCAAATAAAAACCTTCTGCATTTGTCATTTGATTTGGTGCTGCTTATAAACCTCCCTAATTAACATGCTCGCTTGAGCTTGCCTGGAGATACCGGCTCGCTCAAGCACTGTAATAACACCGCGGAGGAGAGAAGTGGTGATATTGGAAAGCACGCACGGACAAGGAATACCCGCCCACACCTGCAAACCGCATCCGAAGGTTCGTGTCGGTGGTCAGGACAATGACAAACACAACGAGGAACAGCAAAGAAATGACTCAGGAAATGGAATTCAATTTCTCGACGCCGCTCCTGGAGAGGTACATGACAAATAGAACAGAAAAGGGAACACAATGAAACAGAATATAATGTATTTTGCCGCGCTCCTCCAGGGTTGTAAAAATGCATTTTCCTGCTATCCTTCTTTCTCACGTGCTGACAAGCCTGTCGCCATCATTCCCTGACGGAATCGTTTAGCTATTCTTCTAGCACTGCGCTTCGTAAAAAAAAGAGGAAAAAAAGTCCCAGACCACACAATGCCCCTTCGGACAAGATGGGAAAAATTAATGAGTTAAGAAACCAGAAGCTGTGAGAGAAGCTCCTCTGAAAGTCAGGAGGGGACGTGAGAGGACTTTACGAAATTATGCACGGCATGGAGAAAGGGCATAGAGAAAAGTTATTCCTCACACTAGAACTCGTGGACATTCAGTGAATGTTGGAATATCCAGGGCAGGGCTCTTGGATGGCTGTGGAGAGGATTGGACAAATTTGTGCAGCAGGAGAGGGTTATGGGTGGCTCCATGGGCAGCTCAACCCTGGTCAGACCTCACCTGGAATACTGTGTCCAGTTCTGGGCACCACAGTTCAAGAAGGATACTGACAAGCTGGAAGGTGTCCAGAGGAGGGCAACCAAAATGGTCAAAGGCCTGGAAACGATGCCTTATGAGGAACGGCTTAGGGAGCTGGGTATGTTTAGCCTGGAGAAGAGAAGGTTAAGGGGTGATATGATAGCCATGTTCAAATATATCAAAGGATGTTATCTAGAGGAGGGAGTAAGGTTGTTTTCTGCTGCTCCAGAGAAGCGGAAACGGGGCAATGGATTCAAACTACAAGAAAGAAGATTCCACCTAAACATAAGGAAGAACTTCCTGACAGTAAGAGCTGTTGGACAGTGGAATTTGCTGCCAAGGAGTGTGGTGGAGTCTCCTTCTTTGGAGGTCTTGAAGCGGAGGCTTGACAGCCGTCTGTCAGGAATGCTTTGATGGTGTTTCCTGCTTGGCAGGGGGTTGGACTGGATGGCCCTTGGGGTCTCTTCCAACTCTAGGATTCTATGATTCCTAGCCCAGATGGCTGTGCTCTTAGAGGAAGAAGAAGAAGAAGAAGAAGAAGAAGAAGAAGAAGAAGAAGAAGAAGAAGAAGAAGAAGAAGAAGTAGAGTTTGGATTTGATATCCTGCTTTATCACTACCTGAAAGAGTCTCAAAGCGGCTAACATTCTCCTTTCCCTTCCTCTCCCACAACAAACACTCTGTGAGGTGAGTGGGGCTGAGAGACTTCAGAGAAGGGTTGACTAGCCCAAGGTCACCCAGCAGCTGCATGTGGAGGAGCGGAGACGCGAACCCGGTTCACCAGATTACGAGTCTACCGCTCTTAACCACTACACCACGCTGGCTCTCAGCAGGGCTTCTCATGACCAGTGGCTGGAAACCACAGGAGGGGAGTGGGTTGTTGTGCTCAAATCTTGTTTGGGGATCACTCATTGGGCCATTTGATTGGCTACTATATGAACGGGATTCTGGACCAGTTGAATTGCATCAATAGCTGGTTAAGAAAGCTTTCTGTTGGCTTATCTCCACCTGTTCAACACACACACACACACACACACTGCCCATATAAAACGTATATTTAGCATCTCCCTAGGAGACATACTCACATTTAAGTTTTGTGGGTTACTGGTGAACAGCTGGTCTCTGAAATAACACCCCAAGAAATGCTATTTTCTCACAATGAAAATTTAACGGCAACAGTGGGGAGCACCCCCCCACACACACACACCTGCACCAAAATAAATGCTTGCCAAGAAACAAACATTTTCCTCTGTTTCACATACAGTCTGGCAGCCTCAGACTCCTGCATTTTGACTCAGAGTTGGAACTCAGGCGAGGCTTCGCCTGAGTCCCAAATCTGAGCTGAATATAGACAGGGCCAAGGTCCATGCCCCACACGCTTAGCCCAGAGATGGAGACTGAATAAGATTCTCAAGGACTTGCATTTTGCAAATCCCTCTATGAAATGTCATGATCCACATCCCAGCTGGGATGACGAAGACGCCACTTAACCCCGTGTTGTCTGGAAAACAGTTTCCCTCTGGTTTGTTTCTTTTATTTAGATCACAAAAGGAGTTATTTAAAGACAGAGCAGAGCTCTGCTTTGCTGTCAGTCTCCTCAATTAAGATTTTTTTGTTAGATGCAGCTGTTGCTGACAAGGACGGAAACCAGCCGGGGAAATGCCACTCCGAGCTCCTTGGAGGAAGGTTGGGAAACAAACAGAACAAGTCAGAAGGGCCCCAAGGAAGTGTTTGTTGTTGGTTGGTTTTAATGAAGAAAATCAACCTATGTTCAGAGGTGTAGTGGGGGGACAGAAGGTGGGGGCACTAGATGCCACACCGTGGGGTGTGCCACATGTGGGATGTAAACACAGAGCAGACAAACACAACACTGCTAGAGTGGACATGAAGGTAACTCAGTCCTCCAGGCTTAACTTCCTGTTTACCTGGACTGAGTTACAGGAACCAGAAGTAGGTGTGGTCTTACCTGGGAACAAGAACCCAAAGAAGACTTCCCCATTTTGCCTCGTCTTTTAAACAAGCAGGATGCTCTCTCTCAGCCTGAAGCTGAGAGAAGCAGAGGTGAAGCCTGTTCCCATATGGAAGCAGCTTCACCGCATGTAAATAGATTTATCTAAACTTATCTGCCTCTTTGAGACTGTGACTCATGGATGAATGTAAGTAAACTCTATTATATCTAATAATCAGAACCTTGTTGTGTCTTTGCTTTTAAGAGGGAACAAGGGGAATATACCAGGAATTTCTTTCTTTCTCCGCGCTGCCTGAAATGCCAGCATGGGACTTGCGTCTGCCCGCTGCCTCCCCTTCAGGTTTCGAGGCTCCGCGCAGTGCACTCTGCCCCAACTCACCTGCCCCCATGGGCAGCTCAACCCAGTCCCTGGGAGCAGGGCACCCACACTGCCCCGGGCACCCAAGCGGCTAGCTACGCCACCGCTATGTTGGTAAAATTCTCCATCAGCCCACCCTCTTTCAAGACTGTGGTTTAACCCACAGCGCCACTGAGCCTAGGGCTTGCTGATCAGAAGGTCAGCAGTTCAAATCCCCGCGACAGGGTGAGCTCCCGTTGTTCAGTTCCAGCTCCTGCCCACCTAGCAGTTCGAAAGCACGTCAAAGTGCAAGTAGATAAATAGGTACCGCTCCGACGGGAAGGTAAACAGTGTTTCCGTGTGCTGCTCTGGTTAACCAGAAGTGGCTAAGTCATGCTGGCCACATGACCCGGAAGCTGTACGCCGGCTCCCTCGGCCAATAAAGCGAGATGAGCTCCGCAACCCCAGAGTCGTCCGTGTCTGGACCTAACAGTCAGGGGTACCTTTACCTTTACCTATGTATCATGAAAAGAAAGGAGATTCCAACTTAACAGCAGGAATAACTTTCTGGCGGTGAGAGCTGTTCAGCAGTGGAATGGACTCCCTCAAAAAGGTAGCCACCTGCTATGGATGCTTTAGTTGAAATTCCTGCATTGCAGGGGTTGGACTATATGACCTCTGGGGTCCCTTTCAATTCTACAGTTTTATGATTCTTTGAAAAAGCTGCTTAGCAGCACTGCAAACCAGCAGGCTCTGGATCCTAGAACTCTCTGGATCCTTGTGTTGTGTCCAACACAAAATTGTAACTTATGCAAATAAGTGAATGACTAAGCAGACACTGTGTTTAGTTAAACATTCATAGGATATTGGAAGAAATTTGGGATTTCTGCCTCCATAGACTTAAGACCCTAACACTCCATAGAATTCATCTTGAAGATAACACCTACTTTGTATCCAGATTTTTCTGGTAATTTGTTCTTTGCCAGATTTCCTTAGATTCCACCCCCCCCCCCATCCTTAGTGTTATTAAAACTGTCACCTCGGCTCCCAGCATTAATTTAAAATCCCTGGTGTAATATTTAGGAAGGCAAGAAACAAAAATATTTAACTAAAGAGGTTTATGGGTTTTTTTTTTTTAAAAAAAATCATTTACACACACTGCATGTTCCACGCATAAACACCAAAGGTTCAGTCTTTGGGAAGGGGTTTCATAGCCTTGGTGACAAAGTCCCTCACCCAAGACCCCTGAGCAAGCTTAGCAGTCAGGGAATGAGAAGAGAGGTCCTCTTGCAGTTCAGGAGCTGGTTAAGTAACAAGAAGGAGAGAACTGGGGCATATGGACAGTTAAGAAGGGCCTGGTGGATCAGGCGAGTGGTCCATTTAGTCCAACATCCCATTCTCACGGTGGCCAACCAGATGCCTCTTCTGGGAAGACCATAAGCAGGACCTGAGCACAAGAACTGGTCAACCAAAATGGTCAAAGGCCTGGAAACGATGCCTTATGAGGAACGGCTTAGGGAGCTGGGTATGTTTAGCCTGGAGAAGGGAAGGTTAAGGGGTGATATGATAGCCATGTTCAAATATATAAAAGGATGTCATATAGAGGAGGGAGAAAGGTTGTTTTCTGCTGCTCCAGAGAAGCGGACACGGGGCAATGGATTCAAACTACAAGAAAGAAGATTCCACCTAAACATTAGGAAGAACTTCCTGACAGTAAGAGCTGTTGGACAGTGGAATTTGCTGCCAAGGAGTGTGGTGGAGTCTCCTTCTTTGGAGGTCTTTAAGCGGAGGCTTGGCAGCCATCTGTCAGGATTGCTTTGATGGTGTTTCCTGCTTGGCAGGGGGTTGGACTGGATGGCCCTTGTGGTCTCTTCCAACTCTAGGATTCTAGGATTCTATGATCCTCCTGCGTTTTACAGCACCTGCTATTCAGAAGTATTGCTTCCTCCAACTGCGAAGGCAGAGCATAGCCGGGAGCGGAAGAAGGGGGGCACTGGGGGCGCTCCGCCCCGGGTATCATCGCTGAGGGGGGTGACACTCGATGCACCTCTCGCCCACAACTCCCAAGCCTACCCTGATCTGTTGGGGGAAGGGGCAGAGCTGTGTCGCCTCGCCAGCAGCCTTCCTCCCTTCCCCCTTCGTTTTGACAGCTCAGGAGAGCCTTGGAAGTTGTGGGCGGGTGGCGCACAGTTGAGCCCTGCTCCCGGGCTGTTTCCTGGGGGGGGGGAGCCTCCCCAGAGGTATCAAAAGAGAGAGGGAAGGGAGGAAGGCTGCTGGTAAAGCTGCACAGCTCCCTCCCCCCCGGAAGCAGCCCTCCATGGGTGGCTCGCTCTGCCCCCATGGGCGTCTCACCCCCTGGGATGCTCACCCTGCCCCCATGGCCCTGCCCCCCAGGTACACAGCATGTGCATCGCTCTGGGTGCTGGCAGGGGTGAACGAAGGCATTGTGACACCTGGGGCGGGCGTTGCTACATAGGGCGCATGTGTGGCATCGCTACATACGACGCATGTGCCATATGTAGTGACGCCGCACCTTTGCTGTACATAGCAGTTTGCCAGCACCACCGCTCCAGTGCCATACAGACGGTGCGGGGATCCTCTGCTTATGGATGCAGATGCAAACGGCGGATCCTCCGTTCACGGCTGTAGCGGCAATGGAGGGATCCCGGCACCGTGCGTATGGTACTGGAGCGGTGGCACCAGCAAACCACTAAGTACAGCACATGCATGCAACACTGCACATCCACTGTACATAGCGGTTTGCTGGTGGCGCCAGGATCCTCTGCTGCAGTTGTGAACGGAGGATCCTCCACATGCGGCTGCTGTGAGCCCCCACGGGTTGCCTTCTTGTCACCCCCGCAAACATGGCACCTGGGGTGCACCGCCCACCACCCACGTTGCAACGCCACTAGGTGCTGGAACAGCTAGCTCCGCCTCTGAGCATAGCCATCATGGCTGGTAGCCTCCAACGACCCTCTCCTTCTCCATGAATTTATCTCATCTTCTTCTGAACCATTCAAGTTGGTGGCAATCACTGCCTCCTGCGGGAGTTAAACTAAGAGAGAGGGAGAAAAGCTTTACTATCCATGTTCTCCATGCCATGCGTCATTTTAGAGACTTCTATCACATCACATCTTACTTGCCTTTTCTCTAAACTAAAAATTCCCAAACACTGCCAGGTTCCCCCACATGAGTCTGACCAAGTCAGAACAGAACAGAACTATTCCTTCCCTCGATGATCGCACGGTGTTGGCTGCATGTGCATGTATGATTCTTTGTACATGCCCAATGGCCCTGCAATGTGCAGGCTCCCTCCATATATCACAACAATGGGGATTTTGCCATTAATGACTCGACTACTTGAGATTCCTGCATTGCAGGGGGTTGGACTGGAGCATCCTCGAAATCCCTTCCAACTCTACAATTCTATGATTCTGTGGATCGTGACTCATACAAAACCGTTGGCTCCTAAAAGAATCTGGGTCAGGGAGAAGGAAGAGAGGGATGTCGTAAAGTAAGCCAAAAGCCAACGTCTAAGATGACAAAAACGGACGCGGGTAGCGCTGTGGTCTAAACCACAGAGCCTTGGGCTTGCCGATTGGAAGGTCGGTGGTTCGAATCCCCATGACGGGCTGAGCTCCCATTGTTCGATCCCTGCTCCAGCCAACCTAGCAGTTCGAAAGCACGTCAGAGTGCAAGTAGATAAATAGATAAATAGGTACCGCTCTGGCGGGAAGGTAAACGGTGTTTCCATGCACTGCTCTGGTCTCGCCAGAAGCGGCTTAGTCCTGCTGGCCACATGACCCAGAAGCTGTCTGCGGACAAACGCCGGCTCCCTCGGCCAGTAAAGCAAGATGAGTGTGCAACCCCAGAGTCGTTTGCGAGTGGACCTAACAGCCAGGGGTCCCTTTACCTTTTTAAGATGACAAATGGATATGAAGGCTGAGAGTTGAATGTAGCAAGTGGCAAATTATTCTGCCTTGGTCAGCCGTCGCAGATTTCCCCACTGTACAGTTCTAGAGAGTCCAAGCAAGTAATCTGGAGCGCCCACCCATCCGTCTGAACACTGAGTGGGGGGGGGGGTGGTCCTATGTAAGGTATTTCGTCTGACTCAGCCGGAGAGAGTCTACAAGCATAACTCATATGAGCTACGACTGACTGGTGGGCCATAACTCTTTGCTTGGCTGGTGCTGGCACATGTAAATCTGAAGTATAATGTAGCATTACATTTCCAGTGATTTCCAGTTATTTGTTTGGGCAAGGATGAATGCTGCACCTGAGCTAGCAAGTAACCAGAAGGCTGTATGAAACAATCAAGAAATAAGCAATATGGATGAGGAATGGAGGAGCCAGGAAGCACCGTGGATATTACAGATAAATAAATGTGGCATTATGATCCCCGAAGTCTCTCTTCTAATGCATAACACATCATTTCACTTAGAAGTTCAAATGTACTTGGTTAACTCTTGCTGCCTAAGCAGCCTTCAACAAAAGAGGAATGTGCTGGATCAGGCCAGTGGCCCACCAAGTCCAGCGTCCCTGTGGGAAACCTGTGAGTAGGATCAGAGTGCAAGAGCGCTTTCCGCTCCATTTTCAAGTTCCAAGAAAGGAGATTACGACTCAACATCAGGAAGAACTTTCTACAGCAAACCTTTTTAGAACTGAAATATCCGCCTGATGAAGTTAAACAACAGATCAACAGAGCCAGACTGATACCCAGAGAGAACTTGCTGCAAGACAGACCCAAAAAAGAAAATAACAGAACACCACTAGTAATCACATACAGCTCCCAAGTTAAAACAGTTCAACGCATCATCAGAGATCTACAACCTCTCCTAGACAATGACAGTTCTCTTTCTCAAGCTCTGGGAGGAAGACCTTTCATCACCTACAGACAACCACCCAATCTTAAACAACTCCTCACCCACAATAATACAACAACCAGACTTAACATGGACACTGGTACCAGAGCCTGCAATAAACCCAGATGCCAACTTTGCTGCCACATACACCCGGACAACACCATTACTGGTCCCAACAACATCAAACATACCATCTCAGGACTATTTAATTGCTCATCTTCCAACATTGTGTATGCCATCAAATGCCAACAGTGCCCTCAGCTCTCTATATTGGACAAACAGGCCAAACCCTACGCCTCCGTGAATTTGTCTAATTCTCTGTTAAAGCCTTCCACGCTGGTGGTCACCACTGCCTCCTGTGACAGGGAGTTCCATATGCACCGCGTGAAGAATTACTTTCTTGTGTCTGCGCTGAATCTTCCAACATTCAGCTTGGTCGTATCTCCATGATTTTTAATTTTATAAACTTCTCTCTTACCTTTTCTCTAAATGCTGCAACCTTTCTTCATTGGAGAGTCACTCCATCCCCTTTTCCTGCACCTTTCCCAACTCTACAGGTGGAGGTGATACAAAGATGCTTGTATCCCATCCATTCTGCAGCTGGCCACCTCACACTCTGAATCTGCAGGCTCAGCCGCTGAGGAAAGGAGAACTTGACCCCCAGACCTATCTCTTTATTTGGTAATAGTTTCCGCTCTCCACCCTTCCTCTATTGCTCACATGCTGCTCTGTCTCTCCAGAGAGCCCCCTCTCCAGCTTTAACAAAATAATTGCCAGTTCCATCTGAAAACTAGCCACGTACTAATTTTGCCTATTTTTGTAATGAGCTATCTCATTGCAAATTTCTTGGATGTTGGAAGATCTGGGGGCAGATAAAAGAAAGCACTTGTTTACGCAGTGTGTTGTTAAACCATGGTACCTGCTCCCCAAAAAGGCCGTCAACCTTGGACAAATTCATGGAGGAGAGGGTTATCGATGGCTACTAGCGATGGTGTCTATGATCTGCCTTCACAGCTGGAGGCAGCAAGACTTCCAAATACTAGTTGCTGGAGGCCACTGGCGGTGAGAGCGCTCTTGTACTCCTGGAGAACTCTAAATTGTATTCAACACAGCACTTAAGACAAACATTGCATCAGTGCAAGGACTTCTCCTTGTACAACGAAATGTCCCCCTCCCTTCCCATCATGCACCCCCAGATCCATTTTTAAGGGTTCTCCCAACCCTTCGGAGCAGGCATGGGTACAGACCAGCAAGGAGGAAGACCAAAGTCCCATTGCATTAGCTGTCATCCTTGTGTCCTCACAGCTGTTTTGTTGAACACCACTCCCAGTTTTTAACCTACATCCCATGACTCTAACATACCTTTCAACATTTCTCTGATGAAAATAGGGACATCCCGTTCCATCATGATAATTTTACTATTTATAACCCCCACATCTTACTGGGTTGCCCCAGCCATTCTGGGCAGCTTCCGACACATATAAAAGCATAATAAAACATTAAACTTTTTTTTTAAAAAAAAAAAAAAACCCAAAACACTTCCCTATACAGGATTGCCTGCATACAACTTGGGTGTCGGATAACTCCATACCCTCCAATATTTTTCCAATGAAAATAGGGACATCCTAAGGACACGGGTGTCACTGTTGTCTAAACCACAGAGCCTAGGACTTGCTGATCAGAAGGTCAGTGGTTCGAATCCCCACGACGGGGTGAGCTCCCGTTGCTTGGTCCCTGCTACTGCCAACCTAGCAGTTCAAAAGCATGTCAAAATGCAAGTAGATAAATAGGTACCACTCTGGCAGGAAGGTAAACAGCGTTTCCGTGCACTGCTCTGGTTCGCCAGAAGTGGCTTAGTCATGCTGGCCACATGACCCGGAAGCTGTATGCTGGCTCCCTTGGCCAGTAAAGTGAGATAAGCACCACAATCCCAGTGTCATCCACGACTGGACCTAATGGTCAGGGGTCCCTTTAATTTTCAAGGAGAAGTGGGGCATTCTGGGATCAAATCAGAAACTGTGGCAGCTTCTCTAAATCAGGGACGTCCCTGGAAAATAGGGACACTTGGAGGGTCCACTCTAAGATTCCAGCACAAGTTAGTTGCATGGACACGTGGAATCACATTTAGACAAGGATCGTGGAGTCCAACTCAGTGCCAGAGTAGTAATACTGCTTTCAGTGGACAGATAATTTGGCTTGTTACAAAGCAACTTCCAGCGACAGTCAATGAGAGCAGTGAAGCAGAGATTCCTTGAAAGGTCAGGTGATAAAACCATGAAAAATGTTTTGAATTGCATAAAAAGGGGCAAAAACATGGCAGCATTTACAAAAATGCAGAAGTTCAAAGAATCTAGGGAAAACAGAGCTAATGGAGAAGTATTTTCACAGTTCTACTGCTAACGCTCCTTTTGGTTTTTAGTCTTATTTCTTTGATTCTTTGTTCATGCATCATTCTCTCCTCTCCCGTCAACACAGAACAATGTTAGGATGCATGCAATAGAATGCTGGAAAACACTGCAGCTTTAGCGAGGAAAGGGAAAGGTCAAATGGAAAGACTGTGAGCTTTTGGCAGGAAGGAACTGGCCACACAAGAGAAACAGTAGAAACTGGAGGTGTGTGTGTGTGTGTGTGACACCAGATGTGCTCCAGGCTGAGTTTTATAACGTAATTCTGATTATTAAGAGATATGAGAGTGAGTAAGAAATAGAGCTGTTTCTGGGGGGTCAGTTTGGATTATGCCCTGAGTACCATTCAATTATTGGGGTCTTGGTGTCCTCCAGTGAGAAGGATGTCTCCTAGCTGCTAGGTAGGAGAACAAGAAACAGAGTGGCTTGTAAGAATGAGCAGAGCTGAGCTAGAAAGAGGCCGGAAGCTGGAGTCTCAGAAACCTGCTTGCTCTGTGCTGGATACAGAGATGTGATGTATGGAGAAGCAATATATGCCGGGTTGCTGATGCTGTTCGGGTTGTAGATATGTGTACATAAAGTTGTATATTCTAAAGCAGGGTTTTCCTAACTTGGGTCTCCAGTTGTTTGGGGAGCTACAGTTCCCATCATCCCCAACCACTGGTCCTGCTAGCTAGGGGTGATGGGAGTTGTAATCCAACAGCAGCTGGAGACTCAAGTTTTGGAAACCCTGTAAAGACACCGCAGTTTCCACTTCCTTCCAAGGAAATCAAACCTGAGTGAGTACCTGGAACCCCTGGTGTCTCTCACTGCTCAGAGATTGGGGTGGTGTGTAACAGGATAAACAGATTGTCTTACTGTGTTTTGTTTTCCCTTCAGTGTGGTGGCCAAGCCTAGGAGGATGACAGCAATTATTTGTCCCCAAGGTTTTTAATCAGAGATGAGTGGGTGAGTTTCTCCTTCTCCTTCTCCTTCTCCTTCTCCTTCTCCTTCTCCTTCTCCTTCTCCTTCTCCTTCTCCTTCTCCTTCTCCTTCTCCTTCTCCTTCTCCTTCTCCTCCTCCTCCTTCTCTTTCTCTTTCTCTTTCTCTTTCTCCTTCTCCTTCTCCTTCTCCTTCTCCTTCTCCTTCTCCTTCTCCTTCTCCTTCTTCTCCTCCTCCTCCTCCTCTTTCTCCTTCTCCTTCTCCTTCTCCTTCACCTCCGCTTTCTCCTTCTCCTTCTCCTTCTCTTTCTCTTTCTCTTTCTCCTCCTCCTCCTCCTCTTTCTCTTTCTCCTTCTCCTCCTGCTCTTTCTCTTTCTCCTCCTCCTCCTCCTCCTCCTCCTCTTTCTCCTTCTCCTCCTTCTCCTCCTGCTCCTTCTCTTTCTCTTTCTCCTTCTTCTTCTCCTCCTCCTCCTCCACCTCTTTTTCTTTCTCCTCCTCCTCCTTCTCTTTCTCCTCCTCCTCCTCCTCCTTCTCTTTCTCTTTCTCCTCTTTCTCCTCCTCCTCCTTTTCCTCCTCCTCCTTCTCTTTCTCGTTCTCTTTCTCTTTCTCTTTCTCTTTCTCTTTCTCTTTCTCTTTCTCTTTCTCTTTCTCTTTCTCTTTCTCTTTCTCTTTCTCTTTCTCTTTCTCTTTCTCTTTCTCTTTCTCCTTCTCCTTCTCCTTCTCCTTCTCCTTCTCCTCCTCCTCGTTCTCTTTCTCTTTCTCTTTCTCTTTCTCTTTCTCTTTCTCTTTCTCCTTCTCCTTCTCCTTCTCCTCCTCCTCCTCCTCCTCCTCCTCCTCCTCCTCCTCCTCCTCCTTCTCCTTCTCCTTCTCCTTCTCCTTCTCCTCCTCCTTCTCCTTCTCCTTCTCCTTCTCCTTCTCCTTCTCCTTCTCCTCCTCCTCCTCCTCCTCCTCCTCTTTCTCCTTCTCCTTCTCCTTCTCCTTCACCTCCTCTTTCTCCTTCTCCTTCACCTCCTCTTTCTCCTTCTCCTTCTCCTTCTCCTTCTCCTTCTCCTTCTCCTTCTCCTTCTCCTTCTCTTTCTCTTTCTCTTTCTCTTTCTCTTTCTCTTTCTCTTTCTCTTTCTCCTCCTCCTCCTGCTCTTTCTCTTTCTCCTTCTCCTCCTTCTCCTCCTGCTCTTTCTCTTTCTCTTTCTCCTCCTCCTCCTCCTCTTTCTCTTTCTCTTTCTCTTTCTTTTTCTCTTTCTCCTTCTCTTTCTCCTTCTCCCCCTCCCCCTCCTCCTCCTCCTCCTCCTCCTCCTTCTTCTCCCCCCATCCCCTCCCAAGGCCTCTCCTGGATAAGATTTATGGGGAGTGTGTGGCCAGCTCTGATCTTGATGAAGGATGACAGTTGATACCAAAATTAATCCAATCCTAAATGATACTTAATAAATCAGCTATGAGCCACAAGCTCCAGTCAGAAGCCAGGCTTTGCTGAGGACTTTCTGCTCCTGACCTCTTTAATTAAATTGCCCAAGGACAGGTTGCTCCTTTGCTGGCGGCTGGTTCAAGGGATGCAGAGCAGCAGCCCAGAGCCAATCAAGAAAGGGCATTTGGGGTCACCAGGCAGCGGTGAGGCAGGCTTAGCACTTCATCTCACCCATTAGCACCGTAACTCGACAGCCGCTCAAAAAATGTGCATTTTGCTTCTGCTGAGGTGGAAATAAGACGGAAAGAACAAAAGAGAAGCATTGCTATGCAAGACCAGAGGCACGCCCAATGTAGCACCCTGTCTCTGGCAGTAGGAAGTCCTTCTGGGGAGCCCACAAGCATCAGAACAGAAGAAAAGCCTGTTGGATCAGGCCAATGGTCCATCAAGTCCAGCATCCTGTGGCCAGGGGCATCTTGCCCATAGAGGCAAGTGGCACAGGGCAACAGGGCTCCAAGTTTGCACCAAGTTCTGGAGGGCACCTGGGAAGAGGCGGAGGCTGGATTGCTCACTGCACCAGCTCACTGCCCTCGCCTGCCATGCTGAAGCAGCACAGCGCCCAGAGCCTCAGCCTGCTGTGGCCACTGTGGCATGGGCACCAGCCCAGAGCCTCCGCCTCTTCCCCACTGGAGGAGCTGCCCTCCAGCCGCTGCATGCCTCCTCCAGCCCCACAGAGTTGCCGGCAGTGCTGCAAAAAGGTGAAACCGGGGGGGGGGGGGTGATCTTTGAACCATGGCGCCGGATAACCTTAAGATGGCCCTGCCTGTGGCCAACCAGATGCCTCTTCTGGGAAGCCCATAAGCAGGATTCAAGCACAAGAGCCCTCTCTCCTCCTGTGGTTTCTGGAAACTGGTATTCGGAAGCACTGCTGCCTCTGACCATGGAAGCAGGGCATAGACATGACGACTAACAGCCGTTGACAGCTCTCCCCTCTATGAATTTATCCAGTCCTCTTTTAAAGGTAAAGGGACCCCTGACCGTTAGATCCAGTCGCAGACAACTCTGGGGTTGCGGCGCTCAACTCGCTTTACTGGCCGAGGGAGCCGGCGTACAGCTTCTGGTGAACCAGAGCAGCACACGGAAACGCCGTTTACCTTCCCGCCGGAGCAGTACCTATTTATCTACTGGCACTTTGACGTGCTTTCGAACTGCTAGGTTGGCAGGAGCAGGGACCGAGCAACGGGAGCTCACCCCGTCATGGGGATTCGAACCGCCGACCTTCTGATCGGCAAGCCCTAGGCTCTGTGGTTTAGACCACAGCACCACCCGCGTCCCCAGTCCTCTGATAACTCTGGCTGAAGCTTTCCTTAACCCCAGAACATTCAGACGGTCAACATGAGTTCCCCCTTCTCCTTCACATCTCTCTCCCACCGCAGCAACTGCCACACTGAGTTCTCTGGTGTCTCCTCGAACTTGCCTTGCCTCAGAAACATTGCCCACACTGAAGATGAAGCACTTGCCACTCTGCAGACAGAAGTATGGCATCCCTCCAGCGTGAATTCTCACAAACATCCCACGGAGGCCACCAGAAGTGGCCTCCTTGTGCCACTCACTTCCCAAACACAACAACAAAGCCATAAAATGACTGGTGGGGCAACTGCATCATTTTGGCAGCTAGCAGAGAAGGCTTCCATGGACGCATCAGCTGACTCTTGGAAAAGAAGCTCCGTGGGCCAAGATGAGTCATGCTGTATTCTGCAGGCAGATGCCATTCCCACCAGAGAAAGTCCGTGGCAGAGAGGAGTCTGGAATCAGAGGCAGCAGCTGAAGCAGGAGAAGAGGGAGACCAAGAGGCAGAGATGGAGAACGCTTCTTCCGTGGGACTCCAGAGCAGAGGCCCCAAACCAAGGGATTCAAATGGCCAGGAAGGAGATTCCGACTAAACCTTAGGATGGCTTTTTTGAGGGCAAGAGATGTTTCACAGTGGAATTGAGTCCCATGGACGGTAGTGGGCTCTCCTTCAATGGGTGCTTTTAGCAAAGGTTGGGTGGCCATCCATCAGGGATTCTTTCACTGGGAGCCCTGCATTGCAGGGGGTTGGACTAGATGACCCTCAGGGTACTACAATTCTATGATTCCATGATCTTGAAGTGAACCAGGGGGACCACCCTTAGGTCAACTTGCCACAGGGCACCGCTTCCCTTTCTTTCCATTGTCAAATCCCCCGTGTGTGTGTGTGTGTGTGTGTGTGTGTGTGTGTGTTGGGAATTATCGTTCCCAAGAGAGCTGGCCTGGTCAGCTTCCATTCGTGACTTAACGGCATCCCTTGGGCCTCATATTCTCCTTCCCGCTGAGCTGCCCCCGTCTGCCTCCACCACTGGCTGGCATGTCAGTTTCCAAGAAGAAGAGGGAGGATTGTTTTTTTTTAAAGGGGGGCAGGAAGAGAGAGGAAATATAGGGAGATAAAGTAGAAAGCCAAGAATATAGTTGTAAAAAAATAAATTATGATGCACATCTCTAGAAAGGATTTTGAAATCTACACTGCTCCATGGTGACATGACATATTTATACATGGCCTGATACTTCCACCGTGAGGAAGATTCTATGGCGTTTAATTGAAGGATGCCGGAACGTGTCTGTTGCTTAGGAAACAAAGCTTTTGTGGGAGAATGCTGGACCGCAGTGATGAATTGAGGGCTTTTTCAAAAGGTTGTTTGGCCCCAGAAGAAAAGCCATTTCTGCGGAAATAACAGGTTCCGTGCTTCTCGGCAAAAGCAGTGGAATGCCGAGTCAGCTGCCTCGCTCCGCGACTAAATCGCATTTTCATATATTGGACTCCACAGATCTCCCAGTAGGATTTCCAAATGCAATTAATATTTATTCAGACTTATCAGAGATTGACTGCTTGGTTATTAATGTTTGTTATTGACTATTAACTAGGGAGCGCTAACTTCCTTCACCCATAACTTCCAGATCCTTTTTCATTTCGTAATTGCATTAAAAACAGAAATTGTGTCAACCAAGGCTTAATTTTAAAAAGTCCCTTATGGGCTAAAAATAATGAACTCATCTCCATTAACTGCAAGGCCTGGATTTTAGACTATTATTAAGTGCTGCTGCTTCTCTCCGACATAATAAAGTTTTATTTTCGCCAGTGCCTCAAAGCATGATGAAGTTGCAGACCGACTGAAAGAGGGGGGGAATTCCTTAATAACACAGCCCATAGTTAAACTATGGAACTCCCTCCCCCAGGAGGCAGCAATGGCCACCAGCATAGATGGCTTTAACAGAGGATAAGACAAATTCGGGGGGGGGGGAGAGGGCTTTGGATGGCTCCTAATCACGGTGGCTATGCTATGCCTCTACGGTCAGAGGCAGCAATGCTTTCCAGAAATAATAGTTTCCAGAAACCACAGGAGGGGAGAGTGCTGCTTTTGTGCTTGAATCCTGCCTCTGGGCTTGCCAGAAGAGGCATCTGGTTGGCCGCTGTGAGAATAGGATGTTGGGCTACAGGTAGATGGGTGTTTGGCCTGATCCAGCAGCCTCTTCTTCTGTTCTCAATACTAAGAGCAGAGGGACGCGCGGGGGCGCTGTGGGTTAAACCACAGAGCCTAGGGCTTGCCGATCAGAAGGTCGGCGGTTCGAATCCCCGCGGTGGGGTGAGCTCCTGTTGCTCGGTCCCTGCTCTTGCCCACCTAGCAGTTCGAAAGCACGTCAAAGTGCAAGTAGATAAATAGGTACCACTCCGGCGGGAAGGTAAATGGCATTTCCAGGTGCTGCTCTGGTTCGCCAGAAGTGGCTTAGTCATGCTGGCCACATGCTTCCGGACAAACGCCGGCTTCCTTGGCCAGTAACGCGAGATGAGCGCCGCAACCCCAGAGTCAGACATGACTGGACCTAATGGTCAGGGGTCCCTTTACCTTTACCTTACTAAGAGCAGAGCAACACATTTTTCTCAGTGCTGGGACGCTATCAAAAAGAGTATGCCTGCATTGAGTTCTCAGTTCTTATAATGCACATAAATTTTAATAAAACACCACCACTACTACTACTTCTACAAATATTAATAATGATAATGTCTTATCATGATTAGGCAAAAAGTGCCATTCCTCCTCCTTTAGCAGGTGACTGCAGGATCTACTGTCCTTCCAAAGGAACCATCTGGATTCCACATATCACCACCATCACAATCAGCAGCAAGGACATGATTATTCTCATTGTTAATATATTTCAATCAGCGTTTGTAGCATTTTGCAGAGGTGCAGAGAGAGGTCTCTGCCCTGTACCGCTTGCCATTTAAGATTCACACTGAGCAAGCCGGAGTTGACTCTGTATTAGCAAAACAGGATCTACACCGGTGTGTCAGGCCTCATGAGCACAGCAACTCAGGTCTTGCCCTCATGAGCAGCTGCTGAGACTAAAGGTCCCCGAATCCCCACAGCCAGCTGTCTCCTCCTCTCCAGGGTTCCTCCCTCCAAGCAATCAGAGACTGTGCCCGCATGACTGTCTTTGCTCCACTCTCTTCATACCTCTCCTGGTTCTGGGAGACCAGGGCGAAGGGGAGCTGGAGGCAGCAGGAGGGGGAATACACCCATGCCTCTTGACAAGCCTGACCCAACTCTGCCTGTCAGCTTCCCTCTTCTCCTGCTCCAGCTTCTGCCTCTGATTCTGGACTCCTCTTTGCCCCAGACTCTCTCTTCAACTTCTGACACTTCCTCCTCCCCATGTTGAAGATTCATTGCATTCACAAAGCTAGCATGTCAGGAAAAGGGGGTCTAGTCTCACCTCCTGTGCTAGCTTTCTTCATGCACAGAGAGTTTCCTTTTTCTAATGTGGGATCAAGATACCCCAGTGATCTCGCAATGTGATCCCTGCATGTGTAGATATATCTTCCTGTGGTATCGATCTGCACCTATTCCCCTGATGTGGGAACAGCAAGGGTTGGAGATTCTCCTTCCTGGCACACGTTGGCCTGGAATTAATAAGGCACAAAAAAATCCATCATGTCAAAAGCCCTGGCAGCTCACCTAAACTGCCACCACGAGAAGGCAATTTAGAAAGCTGATGGGTTTTTGTAAAGGACTAATGACATTAGTCTAATCACTAAAAATCAGACACGGTGAGAGAGGGAAAGGAGCTTTTTACATCACAGCAGGGATAAGATTAATGCAGCGCCCCATTCTTTTAGGTCGTTTCCTCGACAAAAGAGGATGATTCAAAGGTTTCAGGTAGGGGTGCTCAGCTCCTAGAAACTGCCTTCACTTGAAAGCCTTGGACCCAACACAGGAGCCCAATCCTGCCCTGTAGTCTATGAGCAGCCAGGCAAGCTTCTATCTTGGCTCCATCCCTGCGGGGCTCTGTCCCACGTCCTGACCCAGGATTTAACATGGTGCATTCCTGCCTGCCTGCCTGCCAGCCAGCCAGAGAAGAGATGGGTGAGGAATTTGCTCTTTGCAGATTCTGATGTGAGTAGACCTGATCTCATAAGGATGTGCGGCTCAGAGCTTCTTTATCCACTGGCTTCTACATTTGCTGAATGTTCCAGTCCAGTTCTCAGCTCAAACACACACACACACACACACACACACATCAAAATACATTTTAGAAAGCTTACTGGGAGAGATGAAATGTTTAGAAAAGTGAGAGAAAACAAATTCAGTATTTAAATATGGTGTATTTAAATATGCATTTAAATGTAAATTTCCATGCAGCCCAGAGATCTGGACCGGTTGCCAATTCGCCACTGGGCCAAGTTAAAGATGCCACTACTATTGCACAAAGCCCTTAACAATTTGGGGACAGTTTAGCTATGAGGTCGCTTTATCCCATATCACAGTCGACCAGCTCCATCAGCGGAACTGGCACTATTACAGATGCCACATAATACCTGTTCCATCTTTTGCTGTGACAGCACGAAACTTTGGAACTCCCTGCCTATTGATATCAGGCAGGCACCTTGCTTGTGCTCTTTTTGGTGACTGCTAAAAACATTTTTGTTTAGAGAAGCCTACCCAGATGTGTGTTCCAAATCCAACTGCATATCAATACTTATCCAAATTTTTAATCCTTCTATGTTATCCATACTTTCCATTAATTTACAAGAGTGGTCAGAATCCTGCTAATGTTTTAACCTGCTTACAGTGGTCTCGTAAGTAAATTATGAACTCTTCCCATTCCTTATTAAAATTCTTCTCTGCTTGACTTCTGAGCTTGCCAACTAATCTTGCATTTTGGCATAGTCCATCAACTTGGTTTTCCAATCTTCTCTGGTCAGGGTAGTTTCTTACTTCCATTTCTTACCCAGATGTTTTGGAAGCAGATGCAAGTTTTAATCTCTTTTTAGTCTATTGTTATTTTAGCTTTTCAAATGCCTTAAATTATTATTAATTCTTCTTATTGATAATTTTATTGTTTTAACTTGGTTTATAAACCCCTTTGAGGTTGTTGTTTTTCACTATCAAGTGGCGTATACATTTTACATTTAAAATGATAAATAAATAAATCAGGTGGCTACCTTCCAAATTAGCCACTTGAGCATCCTTTTCTTCATGCCCCAGGGATGCACTCATTTCCCCCAGGGCTAAGGAGCACAGAAAATAAAGAAATTTGGGGAAAATAATGATAGATAATACAGAAGAAGAAAAATCAATGCTGTAGGTTTTCTCCCTTGGGAAACCTTAAGGAAAACGAAAGATGACAAGTTGCTGGAGGCCTCTGCTCTGTTCCCCCCCCCCCCCCCCGGAGAGAAGTATGTGACCCACACAAATGGAGACATTTTCCTAAGTGTTGCTGAGGACGGGGATGCAGGCAGAAGAACAGGTTGCAGGTTCTCCAATTCCCATGCCACAGTTTTGTGAGCAAGCCCAGGCATATTGAGGCTCTCGAATGAGGGCTCGAAGAAGAAGAAGAAGAAGAAGAAGAAGAAGAAGAAGAAGAAGAAGAAGAAGAAGAAGAAGAGGAGGAGGAGGAGGAGGAGGAGGAGGAGGAGAAGTTTGGATTTGATACCCCGCTTTATCACTACCCGAAGGAGTCTCAAAGCGGCTCACATTCTCCTTTCCCTTCCTCCCCCACAACAAACACTCTGTGAGGTGAGTGGGGCTGAGACTTCAGAGAAGTGTGACTAGCCCAAGGTCACCCAGCAGCTGCATGTGGAGGAGCAGGGAATCGAACCTGGTTCCCCAGATTACGAGTCCACTGCTCTTAACCAATACACCACACTGGCTCTCACTGGGACTATGCATGGCTTTCCTTTATGAATTTCCTCGAGATTTGGCTCAGGGATACCATCACTTGGATCAATGTGAGCTGTGGGCCATTTCTGTCAACTTTGCTTGGCATCAATCACTGCAGTAAACAGGTGGTCTAGATCCAACCCCCAAGGATCATCTAGTCCAACTTCTTGCAATGCAGATGCCCATCCAACCTCTTCTTAAATACCATCATCATCACCATCATTTCTTATTTATACCCCACCCATCCGGCTGGGTTTCCCCAGCCACTCTGGGTGGCTCCCAACAGATTAAAAACAGAATAAAACCTGAAACATTAAAAACATCCCTAAAAGGGGCTGACTTCAGATGTCTTCTAAAAGTCAGAGAGTTGTTTATTTCCTTGACATCTCATGAGAGGGCGTTCCACAGGGAGGGTGCCACCACCAAGAAGGTCCTCTGCCTCCACGGTTGAAACAGACAGCTCTTCCCAACGTTTAGTCAGCACCTCCTTTCTTTTAACTTGAATCCCTTGGTTTTGATCCTCCTCTCTGGGAGCAGCAGAAAACAAGCTTACTCCATCTATGATGGCCCTTAAGATATTTGATAATGGCTATCTTTAGATTTGAAAACTCCATGGACATAAAAAAGGAGAAGCTTTGAGAAGAAAGAGAGAGGCATGCTCTGGTTCATGGGGTCACAGAGAGTCGAACACGACTAAGAAGACTAAACAACAACATCTTTAGTTGCGGTTATTATTGATATTATTAATAATAATTGTTTTTGGTTTTTTTAAAATTTATTTATTTATTATTAATGTTGCAATACATATATGAAATCTTGCATATACATATACATATACTGTACGTATATGATACATATACATTATATTTGTAACTTCGCATTTTCACATTTCATGATGTACCAACATTTATCCATTTCTTATTTCTTGCCCTCTATGTCTTCCCTCACCCGTGCGTGACTTCCTTATTATTATTTTGTAACTTTATAATTGAGATTGTATTTTTGTATCTTAATAATTAAACATTTATTCTTATATATCTGCTTAACTTAACTTTGTGAAATGTGTCTATACATATCAATAAATTCAAGAATGTATTATTTATAATTGTTTTTATATGTGTTGCTGGGTTATTGGTTTTTTTGTTTTTTGTTATGTTGTAAATCACCCTGTGATCATCAGGTGAAGGGTGGTTTACAAATCTAAATGATAATGATAATAAATAATGCTATATCTCACCTTCCTCCAACTTGGGATTAAAGGCGACTTGCAACATTCAAAAACAATGCAAAATAATAAAAACAAACTACCGGTAGTTAAAAACGATATATTAAAACACATTTAAAACCAGCAGCTGAAATGCTGTTTGCCCTGACAGCAGCCCAGGGGTCAACATCACCTGCGCCTAAATTCTGAAAGGCCTGTCTGAACAGCAAAGTCTCAAAGGCTTGCTGGCAGAAGGATAGTATAGAGGGAGCCAGTCTAACCTCCCTTGTCAGGGAATTTCACAATAGGGGAGCCACCACCGAAAAGGCCCCACCTCTCATGTCACCACCAACCATGTCTCTGATGTGAATGGGACCGAGAGAGGGTGCTCACCTGAGGCTCTTAGTGACTGTGCATGTTCATATAGGGAAATGCCATCTTTCAGGTAGTCCAGGCCCAAGGTGACAGGTCATAGCAGATACTTTGAATTGTTGTGCTGTTCCCCTTCCTAATATGAACAGGTGCCAATCTTGGCACTGGATAGCAAAGGAACACTTGATATCTGATGCTTAGCACTAGATAGCTGCTGCTTTATTTTTTTATGCTTAGCATTTAGTAGCTGTCATTCAGTATTCAACAATGAAATGAAGATTGATTGGAGGTTGGAACGATTTCAAGGAGGAAAGGAATGCTACTCAGCAGCCAATGCACTGAATTTCCTGAGTTTCATATAAAGCTTCATCTACGGTTATCATTCATTTCTCTATTACATTTATAGATCCCACCTTCCTTCCAGGGAGCTCAAGAAAGCTTACATGTCCAGAGGAGGGCAACCAAAATGGTCAAAGGCCTTATGAGGAACGGCTTAGGGAGCTGGGTATGTTTAGCCTGGAGAAGAGAAGGTTAAGGGGCGATATGATAGCCATGTTCAAATATATCAAAGGATGTCATATAGAGGAGGGAGAAAGGTTGTTTTCTGCTGCTCCAGAGAAGCGGACACGGGGCAGTGGATTCAAACTACAAGAAAGAAGATTCTACCTAAACATTAGGAAGAGCTTCCTGACAGTGAGAGCTGTTGGACAGTGGAATTTGCTGCCAAGGAGTGTGGTGGAGTCTCCTTCTTTGGAGGTCTTGAAGCGGAGGCTTGACAGCCATCTCTCAGGAATGCTTTGATGGTGTTTCCTGCTTGGCAGGGGGTTGGACTGGATGGCCCTTGTGGTCTCTTCCAACTCTAGGATTCTATGATTCTATGTTTCTCCTCCTCCCCCTCCTCCCCCTCCCCCTCCTCCTCCCAACAACAACAACAACAACAACTCTGTGAGGTAGGCTTGGTTCAGAGCAAGTGACTGGTCCAAGGTCACCCAGTGAACATCATGGCTGAGTGGGGATTTGAACCCTGGACTCCCCGGTCTTAGTCCACTCTACACCACACTGGTTTTCATCCTGATCCATGGGTATGGCCACCACCAGGTGATGGTCCAAGGAAAGTGGAAATGGGTAGTCCCAGGGTTTCAGGCACAAAGGGAGGTGAGGTAGGATCAATACCTTAGATTAGATTAGGGTTACCATATTTCAAAAATTATAAAACCAGGACACCCAATAAGTTGTTGAGGTTTTTTTAGGGAGGCCCCAAAATTGTTGGGCTCCCCCCCCCAAAAAAATCCAGAAGTTGTTGAACTTATTTTAGGGAAATTGTTGTTCTTTACTAATATGCCAAAAAGTGACAAAGAAATTCTCCCCAGACATCAATTCCACCTTTTAAATCCTGGTAATGTCCGGGAACATCAAGATGTATGGTAGCCCTACCTTGCATTTCAGGACTATGGTCAAGAATTCTACAACTAAGGCATAATCCCTAAATGTTGTCTCAGCAGTGCCCTGGAGTAAATGCTAGATATTTAGAGCCTGGGCTAAGTATCTATTGACTAGAAGTCTCACCCCTTGAATGCTGTGACCCAGAAGCCATTGGCTCTTCCCATCCTCCAGTGACTGTGTGATCCAACCATTGAGTTCTGGTGGCAAAGCTGTCTACTCAGCGCTCATGTTGACTCTGATGCTGGAGGTAAACTCCAACTCCCATCAACCTCAAACAGCATGGCCGATGGTCAGGGATGAAGGGAGTTGCAGTCCAACAACATCTGGGGAGCTCCATGTTGGATATCCCTACTGGAAACAATCCATCTCTCCTACAGTTGGTGGGAAATAACAGTCAGAATGTTTGAACCTTAGCTATCCATTATGCAGGTTTGGCATGAATTTATCCGTCTAAGACAGCCAAACAAATCCAAAACTTTCCTTCGCTTTTTTCCCCAAACAAGTTCCTCCACATGCAGAGAAAGAGACAGAGTCACCATCAGCCCACAAAGGGAGGCTGAAGTCACCAGCAACATAAATTAAAGCAGATATGTTCTTAACTGATATGATCTCTTCTTTTCAAGTGCCCAGGATTGGGATGACTTATGAGGAGCAGGCTTGCGGGGTGAAGTTAATAAATCTCTCCATCCCTGAATCAATCAAGGCCCAGGCTTGGTAATAGCTCAGGTGCAAAATGCAAATGCAAGTCTCCGGCTGAAAGAGAGGCTTGTAGGAAGGTGAATATATTTTGCATGGTTTTTGGTGCACCGCCCCGCAGATGCATGCCATTCCTTCTAAGTGCCCCCAAGCGAGGCACTTGAGAGTGGCTCAGAATTCACCTCTGCCACAGAATTGCAGCCTTGGGGAAGACTCTGAGCAATGGTTCTCTTGCCTGTGAAGTAAGGATAATTTTTAAGTGGACTTCCAACTCACAGGACCAATGTGTAGGTGAACAAGGTTAGCTCGGGCTTCTAAAGAGACACTCACCTGGTTGACCATAGGGAACAGAAATTGCGTACAGGTGAGCATGCATGAAAATGCTCGGAAAAGGAAAGAGAAATGCTTGGTTGGGAGGGGAATGCTCTGGAAATCGTTACTTTTGGAGCTCTTTAGTCTATTGCATATGCTATATTCAGCAGCATGGAACTGCTGTGAAGTGGCTGCCTCCATAGCAGTGAAAGGAACAGTTTCTACTGGGCCCTGTCTTAAGGCTTACTCACACTATGCATATAAATCACATTGAAAGTGTTTTCCCCAAAGAATTCTGGGAACTGTAGTTTGTTCAGGCTGCCTTCACAAAGCACACCCTTAAAAAGACTACAGTTCCAGTATATATATATATATATATATATATATATATATATATATATATATATATATATATTGGGGGGGAATAAAGGGACTGAAATGCATAAATTGAATAAGCCCATAATCAACAGGTTTCATTTAGATGGCCATTCATTTAGATGACAGACAACGTTTGACCTTGGCTTCAAGGTCAAGCCATCAATCTCCGCACTGCTTTAAAAAAAAGATAACATTTTCTGTATACATTTTTATGGAAGGGTTGATGATATCACAATAGAATGCAGATGCTATGAACATGCTGAATACACACACGCACACAAAAACCCTGCAAATGAAATACAAGCAAAAGTCATGGGTCTTTGTTACTGCCGATGAGGTCTCATGAGATCAAAGAAGGTTAACCCACCCAGTTCTATTGTCGTTTGGCGGATGGGGTGAAATGGGTGTGGTGTCTAGTGAGATCATGCCAAGTGGCTTTAAAAGATGATTTTTAAAATTCATGGAGGAGAGGGCTGTTGATGGCTACTAGCCACAATAGCCTTGCTCTAGCTCAGGCATAGGCAAACTCGGCCCTCCAGATGTTTTGAGACTACAGTTCCCATCATCCCTGACCACTGGTCCTGTTAGCTAGGGATGATGGGAGTTGTAGTCCCTAAACATCTGGAGGGCCGAGTTTGCCTATGCCTGCTCTAGCTCCACAGTGGGAGGCCGTGATGCTTTTGAACATCAGTTCCTGGAAGGCAGAACAGCACCTTGGACAGCTCCAAGGTAGTTGAGGTTGCTGGCTCACATGTTCTCTCCTAAGGAAGTGGTTGTGGTGCTGAGACCAAGAGCAAAGGGACATGGTCCATAAACTGAGTGTGATCTGACCTGGTCTAAAGGGGACTGCGTCCAAAAGGGAAGCATCTGCTTTGCGAGCAAAAGGTCTCGGGTTCAATCCCCGGCATCTCCATTCAGGGCTGGGATCTAGATGATCGAATGGCAGCTTCCTAACATAAGAGCATCAGAAGACCCTGCTGGATTAGGCCAAAGCTGCTTTAGTCCAGCTTCCTGTTCTCAAAGTGGCTGACCAGATGCCTGTGGGCAGGGATGTAGGAGGGGGTGGGGGTGGGCCGCCCCACATGCCCTCACTGAGGGGGGGTGACATTCGGCGCACCGCCTGCCCGCGACTCCCAAGCCTACCCCGAGCCGTCGGGGTAAGGGAGGGGACCTGCATTTCCCACTTCTCCCTTAGTTTTGACAGCTTGGGGGAGGCTTGGGAGTCACGGGCGGGCAGCGCACCAAATGTCCACCATGGGCGGCTCGCTCCGCCCTTGTAAGTGGCTCACTTCGCCCCCAGCTGCAGGGTGCACACTCTGTTCTGGGCACCCAAGCGGCTATCCCATGCCTGGGAGGGCACCCTCCATGCCACGCCCCCCTCGGGAGTGCGTTCGCCCTGGGCAGCTCAGGCATATGCTCCGCCATTGCCTGTGGGAAGCCAGCAAACAGCATTCAAGCACAACAGAACTCTCTCCTCCTTTGGTTTCTAGCAGCTCATCTTCAGAAGCATTGCTGCCCCAACAGTAGCAGAACATAGCCATCATGGCTAATATACATCAATAGCCCTCTCCCTCTCCTTTAAAGCCACTCTTCCTGGTGGCCATCCCTGCCTTCTTTGCGCTGCATGAATTACTTTCTAAGTAGGGCTATTGACCACCAGAGCCCAGAAGGATATCCTTTGATCGTTGTCACCATCTTTTTCAGCAGGACCTCTTGGGGAAAGCCAATGACCTTGGGTGGTTGGGAGATAAGGTCTCCTCCTCCCAAAGGACTGGGGAAATGGTTCCAGAGTTAAATTCAATCAAAGATGCCCACAACCCACAAACTGACCACCACCAGCCCTCCCATGAACTGAGGTTACTGCAAGAGCGACAGTGAAGGAAAACAGCTGAGCTGGCTTGTGGGGTGGGGTGGTAGCCAGCTGCCAGCTCAGAGCATGGGGAAAGAGCCTCCGAGAGGAAAGCTGACATTTTATTAACAGCTTTGTTAAAATTAATGGGACCACATCCAAGCAAACAATCAGGAATCAATAAAAGAGCTGCTTTAAATTAAGAACTGTGTCATCCTGTGGGAGACAGAGAAGACAAGACCCAGCCAACACAGCGGTGAATATTGGCAACTTCATATTCTTGGATGGCGGTACATTGTTTTGAGGAGAATCGAGAATTCCTGCCCGTCAAGGCTTCGCAAGATTGGCAGTGGCTGGAAAGGATCCTGAGAGTCGAGTGCCAAATTATCTGGGCGGGAACTTCCGAATGATGTGGCCGCATCATGAGCCAAGGAGACTCCAGGTATACCTTAACTTGGGTGCGTTGAGAGCATTGATTGCTCTCCACCAATGGGCTGCTGTCCAATTGACACTGGGTGGCGCATTAGTGCTTTCTGTTTGTCTGAACATCCAGCTGGATGTTGCAGGGGGCTCACTCGAAAGCGATGATTCTTCAACAACAACTTCCTTGGACTGGTCATGTTGTGCGGATGCCTGATGATCATCTTCCAAAGCAACTACTCTATTCCGAACTTAAAAATGGAAAGTGTAATGCTGGTGGTCATAGAATCCTAGAGTTGGAAGAGACCCCAAGGGCCATCCAGTCCCACCCCCTGCCAAGCAGGAAACACCACCAAAGCATTCCTGACAGATGGCTGTCAAGCCTCCGCTTCAAGACCTCCAAAGAAGGAGACTCCACCACACTCCTTGGCAGCAAATTCCACTGCCGAACAGCTCTCACTGTCAGGAAGTTCTTCCTAATGTTTTGGTGGAATCTTCTTTCTTGTAGTTTGAATCCATTGCCCCGTGTCCGCTTCTCTGGAGCAGCAGAAAACAACCTTTCACCCTCCTCTATATGACATCCTTTGATATATTTGAACATGGCTATCATATCACCCCTTAACCTTCTCTTCTCCAGGCTAAACATACCTCTTCCAACTCTAGGATTCTAAGATTCTAAGATTTATATAAGGTGCAAACTCCAGGGGAAGGGGAAGTGGTAAAAGGTTTGGAAACTGAAAATTTTGGCGACAGGCATTTTGATGCAGTTGGAAAGGTGGGGGGGGAGGCACCAGGGGGGGGGAGGAGGATGCTGTGGGTGCCAGGATGGGATAGAGTGGGTGTGGGATAAGCAACAACAAGGGTTGTGATATTTTAAATTGGTTAAAAAGGACTGAAACTGGATCGCTGCATGGAATTTGCTGAAACGTCCGGGGGTCCCCGAGTCCAGGGGAGCAGGGATTAGAACCAGAAGCAGTTATTAGAGGAAAAAGTAATGGTTAAATGTATGGATGTTTTTGGGAAGTAATTTAGGCTAAGGGATGTATTATAAGATAAATGGATGAAAAGATACAAGTTTTGGAATAGGATTTAAGATATAAAATGAAAACTGCTAAAGATGGATTAACAGAGGGACCCAATGAGGGGGGAACTGAGGAAGTCTATATAAACAATGTCAACTAAGATATGTTATTTGAAATAAATGTTAATTGTTTTAAAATGTGGAAAAAATCTATTAAATTTTTAATAAAAAAAGAACTTATATTTGTTACAGAGGTCCGTTCTTAACTGAAACTGTTCTTAACCTGAGTTACCAATTTAGTTAATGGGGCCTCCCACTGCCACCGCGTCGCCACCGCACAATTTCTGTTCTCATCCTGAAGCAAAGTTCTTAACCCGAGGTACTACTTCTGGGTTAGTGGAGTCTGTAACCTGAAGAGCCTGTAACCCTAGGTACCACTGTAAAAAGGTAAAGGTAAAGGACCCCTGACAGTTAAGTCCAGTCACGGACGATTCTGGGGTTGTGGCGCTCATCTCGCTTTACTGACCGAGAGAGCCGGTGTTTGTCCGCAGAAAGTTTTTCCGGGTCATGTGGCCAGCATGACTAAGCTGCTTCTGGTGAACCAGAGCAGCGCACGGAAACGCCGTTTACCTTCCCGACGGTACCTATTTATCTACTTGCACTTTGATGTGCTTTCGAACTGTTAGGTGGGCAGGAGCTGGGACTGAACAACGGGAGCTCACCCCATCGCAGGGATTCGAACCGCCGACCTTACAATCAGAAAGCCCTAGGCTCGGTGGTTTAGACCACAGCACCACCCATGTCACTCCACCACTGTATACAAATTGAATTAACAACAACAACAACAATTGTCTCTGTTTTCTCCCCACCACGGCTTCAAACATAAGAAGATAAGGAGAACCTGCTGCGTCAGCTCAATGATCCATCTAGTCCAGCATCCTTTTCTCACAGTGGCCGACCAGATGCCCCAATGGGAAATCTGCAAGCAGGATTTGGGCACAGGAGCAACTCTCTTATACTGTGGCTTCCAGCTACTGATATTCAGAAGCTTTGCTGCCTCCAACTGTGTAGGCAGAGCATAGCCACCCTGGCTAGTAGCCATCGATAGCCCTCTCCTCCATGAATTTGCCCAGTCCTTGTCTAAACAGAAAGTTGAATGGAAGACACGGAGCATTGGCATAAATAGCTGCTGGCTGAGGAGGATATGACAATATATCCATTTCGCTCATCAGCTGCGAGTGCTGAATCAGCAGCTTGCTAAGAAGAAATAATCAAAGGGATGCCAGGCGCCCGTTTCATACCCACCGGCAATGGCCACTCACAGAAAGAGCCTGTCAGGGATGGCAGCTGACATGAGACTTCCTGCACAAGGCCATTCATCGTGGATTTGACACCGTCTCGTCCCATCCTTCCCCCCAGCAGCCAGGGAACAGATGACGGTGGGGGTTAGAGATTAGCCCGGTCTCATTTCCGGAACAGAGCCAAGGTGTTAGCTAATCAACCTGTCACATCATTTCAGATTCCAGGACTCCTGCCAGTCCTCTGGGCACGTCCCATTTTGAATTAATGTTAGAACTGCATTTTTGGAAAGTTTCTCAAACTGGAAGGCAGTCGTTGTAGACTGTGCAAATGATCATGAAACAGAGATTGGGAAGGTTACTTCTTTGCTCCTGAGCTTCCCGGTGACTGGCATTCGGAAGCATTGCTGCCTCAAACCCTGGAGGCAGGACAGAATCATCCTGACTTGCATGAATTTGCCCTGTCCTCTTTTAAAGACATTTAGGTGGGTAGCCACTGCTGCCTCCTGTGGAAGAGAGTTCCACAGTTCATGTGCAGATGTGACTTACAATGATTTACAACAACTACTACAATGATGACAAAACTGCAACAAAAACGTTCTGACAGTGAGAGCTGTTCAACAGGGGCCCCTCCTTCCTTGGAGGTTTTTAAGCAGAAGTTGGATGGTCATCTGTCATGGGTACTTTTCAGGGGGTTGGTCTTGATGACCCTTGGGGTCTCTTCCAACTCTACAATTCTATGAGCACAATTCAAAGTGTTGGTGCTGACCTTTAAAGCCCTAAACGACCTCGGTCCTGTATACCTGAAGGAGCGTCTCCACCCCCATCATCCAGCCCAAACACTGAGGTCCAGCGCCGAGGGCCTTCTGGTGACTCCCTCGCTGCGAGATGTGAGGTTACAGGGAACCAGGCAGAGGGACTTCTTGGTGGTGGCTCCTGCCCTGTGGAACGCCTTCCCATCAGATGTTAAGGCAAGAAGCAACTATTTTACTTTTAAAAGACAACTTAAGGCGGCCCTGTTTAGGGAAGTTTTTAATGCTTGATGTTGTATTGTTTTTAATATTCGGTTGGAAGCCGCCCAGAGTGGCTGGGGAAACCCAGCCAGATGGGGAGGGGTATTAATTATTATTATTATTATTATTATTATTATTATTATTATTATTATTATTTATTTGTACCCCACCCACCTGGCTGGGTTTCCCCGGCCACTCTCGCCAGCTTCCAACAAATATTAAAATACATTGGTGTTATGTACTGAGTTAAATAGGATCCAGAATGCAGCAGTCTGATTGGTCCACAGGAGCCACCCAATCCAGCTCCAGGTGGAAGTGAGTCCGCAACCCGATTGGCCTACAGGAGTATCCTGGAATTAGCCAATGACATGCGGCCCATTGTGTAAATAATGTATATAAAGCAGACGTTTTGGGGGGTACTTTCATTCCTCGCTACTATGAGCTGAATAAAGAGCATGAAATTCACTATTGACTCCGAGTATATTTCAATTAGAATATCACAGATTAAAAACTTCCTTATTATTATATGACTCTACGATAAAAAGCAAAAGCAGACAGGAGTTGTAAAACTGGGTGTCTTCCCCAGGACAGCCTCAGGTTGGGATTCTGAGGAGCATTTATTTAAAAAGTCACAAGGCCAGCATCTTCCCTGCACAGCTATCCATCAAATAAAAGTACACGGCTTCAGTTTGGAACCCAAGCAAAACTGTCTCCTATTTCTTCCATTAGCAGCTTGCAAGCTGAAGAGTGTAGCAAATGGGATCATAAAGCTGAGCTGAGGCATTTATTTCCCCCTGAAAACTATCTTCACAGAGTGGAACTGACAACCTTTTCCAGTAACGCTGGAGGACAAATCAAGGGCAGACAGGGAGGGTGGAATTAAAGAGGCCTCAAGTGGGTTGGGAGCATCTTCATCGCCCCCCCCCCGCCCCGCCAGACTTTCAGTGGGGGGGGGGGGTTATGTGTAGCAGCCCTTTCAAATGCAAAATATCTACACAGTTGTCACTTTGGTGTACAAAACATATTTGCGGAGAAACAAACGATTATCATTTCAAACCAGAGGAAGGCAGCCCTCTCAGCCTGGGTTATTAAAAACCGTGATCAAACACCGGTAGGGAACTTTTAAAACACACACGCACCACACAGAAAGGAGACAGCGAGATAAAACCTTAACTCAGGAGAGCAAGAAGTGGGGGGAAATATCTAGTTCATTATGCTTTTCCTATGTGTGACATGTTGAGAGAGGTGAAATATTGAAAACGCAAATTGAGAGGGGGGAAACATTAAAAGTCATCAAAGTTCAGGAAACCAGGAAGACGGTAAAGGAGGCCATGCAGATTCAGCTCCAAAGTGATCCTGGAATATTGGGGGGGGGGGAGCTTAGAAAAACAGGAAGCTTGATATGTTCAGCTGCCCATCACAGCTGCAGATTAGTCTCCTTGCGCCACGTGAACATAAAAAAGATATCTGTGTGTATCTGAAGAAGTGTGCATGCACATGAAAGCTCATACCAAGAACAAACTTAGTTGGTCTCTAAGGTGCTACTGGAAGGATATTTTGTTTGTTTGTTTGTTTCGACTACGGCAGACCAACACGGCTACCTACCTGTAATAAAAACATAAGAATGGCCTGCAGGATGAGGCCAATGCCCCCATCTAGCTTAGCCTCCTGTTCTCACGGTGGCCAACCAGGTGCCCCAATGGAAAACCTACAAACAGGATCCAAGCACAAGAGAATTCCAACCCCTTCCTGCATTACGTGATGCCACCGTTTACATATATTTAGGTGCCAGGTGAAAACATCTCTTTCTTGCCAAGCCTTTGGCTTTTAATTATCTGAAATATACACACACACACACACACACACACACACACACACGTACATAATATTTTTCTTTGTTCTCTTTTATGCCAGTTTCAATTTATGTGTCTGTTTATATATTGTAAGTCGCTTTGTGTTACTTTGGTAATCAAAAAGAGCAACAAATACATTTGACAAATAATACAAGTACAGTGGTAACTCGGTTCCCGAACGCCTCCATTGTCATATGTTTCGGTTCTTGAATGCTGAAAACCCTGAAGTACAGTAAATGCTTCCGTTTCCAAATGTTTTTCGGAACCCAAACGTGCAATGCAGCTTCTGTCGAGTGCAAGAAGCTCCTGCAACCAATGGGAAGCCGTGCCTCAGTTTTTGAGCATTTTGGAAGCTGAACGGGCTTCCGGAACGGATTCCGTTCAAGAACCGAGGCACTACTGTATATCGTTATTCCGTCTATTGCATTTGATGGGACCTGCCTTTGGGTGCCAGTTGCTGGAAAGCACGGGAGGGCAGAGGGTTCATGAGCTCATATCCTGCTTTTCAGGCTTCCTTTTGGAGCATCTGAGAGGCCACGTGGGAACAGGATACTGAGCCACATCGGTTCTTAAGCACACATCTAGAAATCACAATACGTTAGCTGCTCCACCCCCCTCTGTCAGATAATCAAGTGTTTTCTGCCTCTTGGGCTCCTGTACCAACGTCCTACTCCCAGCTACCTACAAATTGTATTTTCCTTCATCTGATTTGATAGCTCCCAGCTCCGCTCCCCGCTCAAATCTGCCATATGTCCCATTTGACCTCGTTCTTGAAGTGCCTAGCATGTCAAAACTCACACCGCATATTTGGCAGGAGGAAGGAGGGTTTTTGCAGAATGTTTCGGATGCAAGCGGCACGACAGGCAAACAAGAACTGCTGCAAAAGCAAAAACACATCCATTACCGAGCAGCTCTCCTTCCCACCAACTGGCCCTTGGAGAAAGAGGGCCACATCTCTGCGCTAAACATTCAAAGCAGTTTTGTAACACGTTAAACCGCCTGGGCTTCTCTCAAAGCATCCTGGGAGCTGGAGTTCCTTCAGGGTGCTGAGAGTTGCTGGGAGACTCCCTCATTCCCATTAAAGGTAAAGGTAAAGGGACCCCTGACCGTTAGGTCCAGTCGCAAATGACTCTGGGGTTGTGCACTCATCTCTCTTTACTGGCCGAGGGAGCCGGCATTTGTCCGCAGACAGCTTCCAGGTCATGTGGCCAGCAGGACTAAGCCACTTCTGGCGAACCAGAGCAGTGCATGGAAACACCGTTTACCTTCCTGCTAAAGCGGTACCTATTTATCTACTTGCACTTTGACGTGCTTTCGAACTGCTAGGTGGGCAGGAGCAGGGACCGAACAACAGGAGCTCACCCCGTCGTGGGTATTCGAACCGCCGACCTTCTGATCGGCTAGCCCTAGGCTCTGCAGTTTAGACCACTGCGCCACCCGCTCATTCTCCTTGTTGTTGTTGTTGTTGTTCAGTCGTTCATTCGTGTCCGACTCTCCGTGATCCCATGGACCAGAGCACGCCAGGCACTCCTGTCTTCCACTGCCTCCCTCAGTTTGGTCAGACACATTCCCCTTACAGAGCTACAATTCCCGGAATGCCTTGGTAAAAGGAATTGATACTACCAAGTAATAGTCCTTTCAATGGCATTATTGGGGATGGGGGAGGAACCACTTTTGAAAGGGTAGGATAAAAAAAATTGCAATTTCACAAGTCGCCCAAGCTTCCTTTTTGTCTGTACGTTTCAATTAAGCAAGATGAAAGCAGCAGCCAAGAAATGGGAAGGGATCCTTGCTCAGTGGTTACAGAAAAAGAAAAAGAAGAAGAAGAAGAAGAAGAAGAAGAAGAAGAAGAAGAAGAAGAAGAAGAAGAGTTTGGATTTGATATCCCGCTTTATCACTACCGGAAGGAGTCTCAAAGCGGCTAACATTCTCCTTTCCCTTCCTCTCCCACAACAAACACTCTGTGAGGTGAGTGGGGCTGAGAGACTTCAGAGAAGTGTGACTAGCCCAAGGTCACCCAGCAGCTGCATGTGGAGGAGCGGAGGTGCGAACCCGGTTCCCCAGATTACGAGTCTACCGCTCTTAACCACTACACCACACTGGCTCTCAGTAGCATGTAGCAGGTCCCAGGTGAGATCTCCAGCATTTCCCAGTTAAAAAGGACTGGTAGAAAGTGATGGGGAAGTCACCTTGCTTCCGTCTCTGGAGACCCCCCTGCCAGTTGGAGTAGATACCACAAGTGTGAGATGGATGGATTCAGTGAAAGACCCCTTATCTTATTTATGACCAAAGTTGCACAAAATTGGCCCAACTGCCCTGATAACCAGAGTTTGGCACCTCTAGAGGCTACTATAATCTTACATGAGGTTCAGCACAGCTTCCCATTGATGGAGATCACGACTGAACATACAGAAAAACTTTCTGACAATAAGAGCTGTTGGACAGTGGAATGGACTCTCATGGAAGGTGGTGGACTCTCTTTCCTTGGAGATTTTTAAGCAGAAGTTGGATGGTTCTCAGTCGTGGGTGCTTCAGCTGAGATTCCTGCAATGCAAGGGGTTGGACTAGATGACCCCCAGGGGCCCCTTCCAACTCTGCAATTCTATGGTTCCATGACTTGACCAAGAAGAATATATGCAGAGCTAGAAGACCTCTGAAGTTCTTGCCAGGGATCGCCACACAGCTCCTCTCTCCAAAAGGGCATGGCAGATAGAAACCTGTTCCCTTAAAATAATAATGTAATAATTTATAATTTATACCCCGCCCATCTGGCTGGGTTTCCCCAGCCCTTCTGGGGGGCTACCAACCGAATATTAAAAACAATACAGCACCAAGCATTAAAAACTTCCCTAAACAGGGCCGCCTTCAGTTGTCTTTTAAAAGTAAAATAGTTGCTTATTGTCTTGACATCTGATGGGAGGGCGCTCCACAGGGCAGGTGCCACCACCGAGAAGGCCTTAGATTGGTCACACGTGCAGCCACAGTCTTAAGAGCAGAAGGACAGCTGGCCAGTGGTGCATTTATTTAAGAAACCTGTTCTCAGGGTGACCATCCATATGCCCTCAACAGGAAAACCTGAAACGGAAAATGAATGCAAGAGCCTTCTCCTCTCCTGTGGTTTCCAGCAACTGGTATTCAGAAGCCATTATTGCCTCCAGCCATGGAGACAGAGCCTAACCATTCTGGGTAAAGGTAAAGGTAAAGGGACCCCTGACCATTAGGTCCAGTCACGGACGACTCTGGGGTTGCGGCGCTCATCTCACTTTACTGGCTGAGGGAGCAGACGTTTGTCTGCAGAAAGTTTTTCCGGGTCATGTGGCCAGCATGACTAAGCTGCTTCTGGTGAACCAGAGCAGCACATGGAAACACCATTTACCTTCCCACCAGAGCGGTACCTATTTATCTCCTTGCACTTTGACGTGCTTTCGAACTGCTAGGTGGGCAGGAGCAGGGACCCAGCAACGGGAGCTCACCCTGTCGTTGCGGGGATTCGAACCGTTGACCTTCTGATCAGCAAGCCCTAGGCTCAGTGGTTTAACCCACAGCGCCACCCGGGTCCTTAACCATTCTGGATAGTAGCCCTCAATAGCCCTCTCCTCCATGAATTTGCCTATTCACCTTTAAAATCCATCCAAGCTGGTGGCCATCAATGCCTCCTTTGGGTGGGAGTTCCACAGTTTAACCACGTGCTGCATGGAGACGGACTTTCTTTTATGTTTCAGTTACAGGTGGGTAGCCGTGTTGGTCTGCCATAGTCAAAACAAAATCGAAAATTCTTTCTAGTAGCACCTTAGAGACCAACTGAGTTTGTTCCTGGTATGAGCTTTCGTGTGCATGCACGAAAGCTCATACCAGGAACAAACTCAGTTGGTCTCTAAGGTGCTACTAGAAAGAATTTTCGATTTTGTTTTTTCTTTTATGTCTCCTGAATCTTCCAAAGCTGAGCTCCATTGGCTGTCCAGTTTTGCATGAATTCTTTGGTTGGCGAACTGCATGGCAGAATTCAGAGATGTGTGGATTTTGAAGGAAGACAGCAGCTCATTCATGGGCTGGTTTGGGAAATGGAAATTTGGGGTACATTTTTTAGTGCGTGTTGCCTATGAAACCTTTGTTATGCTGCTCCTTGTGGCAGACCTTCTTCTTAATTGGCGGTTCGGATAGAACAACCACGTTAAGTTGAGCTCTGCTCTGTTGCAATAGCTACAATAAACGCTGGGCCTCTCCTGGGTGCTAGCCTTGAATTAATTCCCTTGGTTCCATGGTTTATTTAAAAGGTGTTCCCTCACCTGGGGAACAGAAGCATTGCTTCCTCTGACTGCGGAGCCACAGCATAGCCATCATGGCCAGTATGTAGCCATTGCTAGCCCTCTCCTACACAAATTTGCGTTTAAAATAGAAAATTCTTTCCAGTAGCACCTTAGAGACCAACTGAGTTTGTTCTTGGTATGAGCTTTCATGAGTATCTGAAGAAGTGTGCATGCACACGAAAGCTCATACCAAGAACAAACTCAGTTGGTCTCTAAGGTGCTACTGGAAAGAATTTTCTATTTTGTTTCGACTATGGCAGACCAACACGGCTCCCTACCTGTAACTTGCCTTTAAAAGAGAGAGAGAGAGAGAGAGAGGGAGGGAGGGAGGGAGGGAGGGAGAGATTCCTGGGGTGGCGGCCATCACTGTCTCCTATGGGAGGAGAATGCCTGCACCAGGTTTGCTGGATCAACTTCTCTCTCTGCTTGTCCTAGAGGATAAATGGAAAACCTATTTATCGCAGGTCATCTGCGCACAGAGATCAGAGGACCCCTGTCAGAATCAGTTAGCCGCTCCCCCATCAGCAAACTCGCGGTATATATTTATGGAGGAATTAAGAGGTCAATTGATTTCCGAGTGCAGTTTGAGCGGTGCCAGGATCTCTGCCGGCAGCTCTCCTTAGCAGGAGCCGCCCGCAACATTCCCCAAGGGAGCTGGCCTTAGGAACCACCGGTTGCCTCTGCAAAAGCTTGCCACCCCCACACAAAAGGGGGCGATTTCCCCATCAGCCTCTCTGGCATCAAGCAAATCACATATTCTAGGATTGCGGCACCAACTCGCCAGCCCCAGCGCCACTCCAGCCTTATTAATTGGAAGTATGAAAGTGACTTCTGACACCTTCGACTGGAGAGCATATGGAATGCTAAATGGCGCAGGGCAATGGGAAGAGCTCAGAGGATGTGCAGAAATAGTGAGAAGAGAGGAAAGTGGACAACTTGTGTCTGGGGGATAGCAGCACAACAACAACAACACACATTACACTCGCTGCTGGCCCTCAGCTATTTGCATGCTCCAGCCTTTGCCAATGTGGCGCCATTTTGAACTACAACTCCCATCAGCCCTGGCAATCACACGACAGGTGGAGGGCACCAGGTTGGGAAAGGCGATATCCATCTGTGTTCCACACTGACAGCCGCAGGGAGCAAGTTGCTCTGAGGTGAAAGGAACAACACGCCTCTGCCGACCAGCCGTACCAAGACATGTTCAACGTTATTGTACTAATTAAAAAGTGCAGGGTATCTCAGGGACTATCCCAGCTGGATCAATGAAATCATAGAATCCTAGAATCCTAGAGTTGGAAGAGACCCCAAGGGCCATCCAGTCCAACCCCCTGCCAAGCAGGAAACACCATCAAAGCATTCCTGACAGAAAAGTCAAAGCCTCCGCTTAAAGACCTCCAAAGAAGGAGACTCCACCACACTCCTTGGCAGCAAATCCCACTATCAAACAGCTCTCACTGTCAGGAAGTTCTTCCTAATGTTTAGGTGGAATCTTCTTTCTTGTAGTTTGAATCCATTGTCCTGTGTCCGCTTCTCTGGAGCAGCAGAAAACAACCTTTCTCCCTCCTCTAGATGACATCCTTTGATATATTTGAAGATGGCTATCATATCACCCCTTAACCTTCTCTTCTCCAGGCTAAACATACCCAGCTCCCTAAGCCGTTCCTCATAAGGCATCGTTTCCAGGCCTTTAACCATTTTGGTTGCCCTCCTCTGGACACGTTCCAGCTTGTCAGTATCCTTCTTGAACTGTGGTGCCCAGAACTGGACACAGTATTCCAGGTGAGGTCTGACCAGAGCGGAATACAGTGGTCCTATTACTTCCCTTGATCTAGATGCTATACTCCTATTGATGCAGCCCAGAATTGCATTGGCTTTTTTAGCTGCTGCATCACACTGTTGACTCATGTCAAATTGATGGTCTACCAAGACTCCTAGATCCTTTTCACATGTACTGCTCTCAAGCCAGGTGTCACCCATCCTGTATTTGTGCTTTTCTTTTCTTTTCTTTTCTTTTTTTCTTTTTTTTTTTTGCCCATCTGCAAAAGTATCACTGGTCATTCCCTGAGTTGGTGAAGCTCACTTATACCAGTGAGAAACCGAGCCCTTAGTGTCATCAACCTAGTCCTGCGGAACTCTCTGCCACCAGAAATTCAGCAGGCGCCTTCTGTGCCAACTTTCAAGCACCTGCTTAAAACCTCTCCATTCTGCCAAGCCTGTTAATCAATGTCTGTTTTTAACTATTTTAACTTTTGTGGTTTTTATGGTACTGTTGCAATGTTTTATTGCTGCGAACAGCTTTTTTTTAATGACCCAGCAGTATATAAATATTTTTTAATAAATAAATGAATAAATCCCCGTGGTCATTAGTCAGCATTTCACAGTGTCTTTCTTCCAATACACCCATTTTCTGAATGCAATTTTGCCTAACATGCATCTTTTTACAATGCGTTTGAGTAGCTGTTCCCACTAACTTATGCATTTATTCCAGCTTTCTCCTGGCATATGCATTTTTGCACACATTGGGCAGACAACTACATTGTAAAGGTTGGAGAAGGGCGATCTTCAAAGGGCAGCTGTGTGAATTACATACCTTCCAACATTTATCCAATGAAAATAGGGACGTCCTATATAAGTTCTGGGCACCACATTTCAAGGAGGATACTGACAAGCTGGAACATGTCCAGAGGAGGGCAACCAAAATGGTCCAAGGCCTGGAAACGATGCCTTATGAGGAACGGCTTAGGGAGCTGGGTATGTTTAGCCTGGAGAAGAGAAGGTTAAGGGGTGATATGATAGCCATGTTCAAATATATCAAAGGATGTCATATAGAGGAGGGAGAAAGGTTGTTTTCTGCTGCTCCAGAGAAGCGGACACGGGGCAATGGATTCAAACTACAAGAAAGAAGATTCCACCTAAACATTAGGAAGAACTTCCTGACAGTAAGAGCTGTTCGGCAGTGGAATTTGCTGCCAAGGAGTGTGGTGGAGTCTCCTTCTTTGGAGGTCTTTAAGCGGAGGCTTGACAGCCATCTGTCAGGAATGCTTTGATGGTGTTTCCTGCTTGGCAGGGGGTTGGACTGGATGGCCCTTGGGGTCTCTTCCAACTCTAGGATTCTAGGATTTTATAATAGCAACATCTGACTGGGTTGTTCCAGCCCCTCTGGTTAGCTTCAAAGATATATAAGAACATAATAAAACATTTAAAAGCTTCCCTATAAAGGGATGCATTCAGATGTCTTCTAAACCTTGTATAACTTATCTCCTTTGCTTGGGGGCTGGATAACTCTACACCCTCCAACATTTCTCTGATGAAAATAGGGAAGTCCTAAGGAAAAACGTGACAGCAGTCACGGAATTAAAAGACGCCTGCTTCTTGGGAGGAAAGCAATGACAAACCTAGACAGCATCTTAAAAAGCAGAGACATCACCTTGCCGACAAAGGTCCGTATAGTTAAAGCTATGGTTTTCCCAGTAGTGATGTACGGAAGTGAGAGCTGGACCATAAAGAAGACTGATCGCCGAAGAATTGATGCTTTTGAATTATGGTGCTGGAGGAGACTCTTGAGAGTCCCATGAACTGCAAGAAGATCAAACCTATCCATTCTCAAGGAAATCGGCCCTGAGTGCTCACTAGAAGGACAGATCCTGAAGCTGAGGCTCCAGTACTTTGGCCACCCCATGAGAAGAGAAGACTCCCTGGAAAAGACCCTGATGTTGGGAAAGATGGAGGGCACAAGGAGAAGGGGACGACAGAGGATGAGATGGTTGGACAGTGTTCTCGAAGCGACTAACATGAGTCTGACCAAACTGCGGGAGGCAGTGGAAGACAGGAGTGCCTGGCGTGCTCTGGTCCATGGGGTCACGAAGAGACGGACACGACTGAATGACTGAACAACAACAAGGAAAAACGGGACATTCTGGGATCAAAACAAAAACGGGGACGGCTTCTGTAAATCTGGGACTTTCCCTGGAAAATAGAAACCCTTGGAGGGTCTGGGATTAGGGAGATTGGCTTTTAAATGCCAGCTGAATCAAATTTTTCTCCCATTGTTACCCCCCAGGGGTGTCTTGCCCATAGAGGCTAGTGGTGCAGGGCACCAAGTTCTGGAGGGCGCCAGGGAAGAAGCGGAGGCTGGACATGGCGCCTCCTGGCATCAGCTTGCCGCCTTCGCCCGCCTCCGCCATGCTGTGGCGAAGCAGCCCAGAGCCTCCACCTGCCATGGCCACCACGGCACGAAGCAGCCAGCTGAGCCGGGAGCTGCCACATCGAGCCTCCACCTCTTCCCTGCCGGAGGAGCTGCCCTCCAGCCGCTGCCCACCTCCTCCAGTCCCGCAAAGCTGGGCGCATCACCAGCAGTGCCGTCCTCCCTAAGAAAAGGTTGGCAACTCTAGGAAAGGGGAGGCACCAGAGGGATCTTCGCACCAGATATGCTTAAGACGGCCCTGGTTACCCCCCCCCCCAAACTTTAGTTATAGTAGTAAAGGTAAAGGTAAAGGGACGCCTGACCATTAGGTCCAGTTGTGTCCGACTCTGGGGTTGCGATGCTCATCTCACTTTATTGGCCGAGGGAGCTGGCATACACCTTCCGGGTCATGTGTCCGGCATGACAAAGCCGCTTCTGGTGAATCAGAGCAGCGCACGAAAATGCTGTTTACCTTCCTGCTGGAGCGGTACCTATTTATCTACTTGCACTTTGATGTGCTTTTGAACTGCTAGGTGGGCAGGAGCTGGGACCGAGCAACGGGAGCTCACCCCGTCGCGGGGATTCGAACTGCCAACCTTCTGATCAGCAAGTCCTAGTCTCTGTGGTTTAACCCACAGCGCCATCCACGTCCCTCTGCTCTTAGTATTGAGAACATAAGAAGAGGCTGCTGGATCGGGCCAAACACCCATATACCTGTAGTCCAGCATCCTATTCTCATAGTGGCCTACCAGATGCCTACCAAGTGCTTTTGAACTGCTAGGTGGGCGTGGTTGAGTCTGCTGAACATATTCTTTTGACTTGTCCTCTCTATGTAGAACTCAGGCCAAACCTTATAGCTCCACTCTGACATCAATTTAGCTTTCTATCCAGAGAAAGTCAGGTTTCATACTTATTGAATAATGTCACTAGAAATATAGCCTCCCCGGTGGCTAAATTTCTTTTTTTAGCTTTTAAGCGCTGTAAGATTTTAATTGATTATATCGATATGTTTAGCTCCATTCCATTGTGTTTAATGTCTTCTTATTTCTTTAAAGTTCCTTCAGAGGCTTTTTAAATTCTGTACAAATGTATTCTTTCTGACTGACGGTCGAATAAAATGAATGTATGTATGTATCTACTTGCACTTTGACGTTCTTTCGAACTGCTAGGTAGCCAGGAGAGTTATAGTTGTAGAATTTCCTAATAAAACTCTTTCCAGGCACCCATCTTGGCAGCCCCACACCCCATTCGCAGGCGATTGTGCCTCCAAGGAGGGAGCGGAAGTGTGCCACAGTGTCTAACACACACACACACACACACACACACACGAGTGCACACACAGATGGCTGATCTGACTAAACCAGATTTAGTTGACCTTGGAGCTAGTCCATTGAGCCAGACCCAACATGCGACAGCTCAGCTCTGAACTTTGCCACTCCATCTGACGCGAGGGTGGGCTTGGCTCCAGAGGCCGTCCTTCCAGCCTAATCCCCGCATGCTCCAACAAGGGATTATGAGGGCGCGTGAAAACGAGGAGGGGCAGGGACCCGGCAACAACAACGTAGGCGGGAGGGTGAAGCCCAGGCTGGCAGAGGCACCGGGAAAAGCAAACAGCACAGGAAAAGGCAGGAAAAGCCACCCGCCGGGCCAGATTCTGCAATGTTTCGCAAGGTGATTTTTGCAATCAAAATCATAAGAACAGAGCCTGCTGGATCAGGCCAATGACCCATCTATTCCAGCATCCTGTTCACACAGAGGACAAATGCCTGTGGGTAACCAGCAAGCAGGATCCGAGCACAGAAGCAATTATTCCAGCAATTGGTACTCAGAAGCATTGCTGTCTCCAACTGGAGGAGGAAATGGAGGAGGAATGCATAGTGTCATCGAAGTGCAGAGCCACGAGGTAACCCAAGGGTCATCTAGCAGACCCTCCAAGTATCCCTAATTTCCAGGGACAGTCCCAGATTTACATAAGCCACCGCAAATGTGAGATGGTGGCAATCCTCCGACCTCAGAGCATGGGAAGTCAAACAAAGATTTATGATCTGGCTTAATATTTGGACTGTTTGGGTTTTTTTTATAATTTGGAATGTCTTTGATGTGGCCTTTATTGGATTGTTAAATTAGAAAACTTAATAAATATTATTTTTTAAAAAAACAACAACAGAATGTCCCGCTTTTCCTTAGGACATCCCTATTTTCATCAGATCAAACCTATCCATTCTCAAAGAAATCTGCCCTGAGTGTTCACTAGAAGGACAGATCCTGAAGTTGAGGCTCCAGTACTTTGGCCACCTCATGAGAAGAGAAGACTGCCTGGAAAAGACCCTGATGTTGGGAAAGATGGAGGGCACAAGGAGAAGGGGACGACAGAGGACGAGATGGTTGGATGGTGTTCTCGAAGCTACTAACATGAGTTTGGCCAAACTGCGAGAGGCAGTGAAGGATAGGCGTGCCTGGCGTGCTCTGGTCCATGGGGTCACAAAGAGTCAGACACGACTGAACGACTGAACAACAACAACAACAATTTTCATCAGTCATGGGGTGCTGTGACCCCCAAGCCAAGGAGATAAGTGTACCAAGCCAAGGAACAGTGATACCTTGGTTTACGAACTTAATCCATTCCGGAAGTCTGTTCTTAAACCAAAGCGTTCTTAAACCAAGGCGTGCTTTCCCATAGCAGCGGGGGACTCAATTTACAAATGGAACATACTCAACAGGAAGCGAAACATGTTCTGCTTCCAAGGCAAAGTTCACAAACCAAAACACCTACTTCTGGGTTTGCAGCATTCTTAATCCCAATTGTTCATAAACTAAGCTGTTCTTAAACCAAGATACCACCATACAACCTTTAGAAGACACCTGAAGGCAGCACTGTACAGGGAAGTTTAAAAATGTTTAATTACATTTTGGAAGCACCCCAGAGTGGCTGGAGCAACCCAGTCACATGGGTGGGGGTACAAATAATAAAATTATTGTCATTATGGAGTTGTTGTTGTTCAGTTGTTTAGTCATGTCTGACTCTTCGTGACCCCATGGACCAGATCACGCCAGGCACACCTGTCTACCACTGCCTCCCACAGTTTGGTCAAACTCATGTTAGTAGCTTCGAGAACACTGTCCAACCATCTCATCCTCTGTCGTCCCCTTCTCCTTGTGCCCTCCATCTTTCCCAACATCAGGGTCTTTTCTAGGGAGTCTTCTCTTCTCATGAGGTGGCCAAAGTATTGGAGCCTCGGCTTCAGGATCTGTCCTTCCAGTGAGCACTCAGGGCTGATTTCTTTAAGGATGGATACGTTTGATCTTCTTGCAGTCCATGGGACTCTCAAGACTCTCATTATGGAGTAGGACCTCCCTATTTTGATCAGAGAAATGTTGGAGGGTATGATCTAGTCCAACCGTTTGCAGTGCTAAAGCCTCTATGACAAATGGCCATCCAACCTCTGCTTTAAAACCTCCAAGAAAGGAGAGTCCACAACCTTCTGACGAAGACCATTCCACTCCCCAACAGCTCTTATTGTCAGAATGTTTCCCCCCCCCCCCTGAATGTTTAGTCGGAATCTCCATTCTTGTAACTTGAACCCATTGGTTTGGGTCCTTCCCTCCGGAGCCACAGAAAACAAGCTTGCTCCATTTTCCACGGGACAGCCCTTTAAATATCTGAAAACAGCTATTGCAGTGTAGCTGCAGTGACATCACAGAATCTCAGCCAATCATAGAACGAAGGGCTACGAAGCAAGAAATACAACGACCCCTCAACAGGCCGGCATCACCGCCTAGTCTCGAAAGTCACAGGTTGTTGGCTTGCTTAACAAACAACGCCTGCTTCCCCCAAGGCACGAATCCTGCACTTCGCTGAGCATTTCCTGCATCTCAGAGGCCCCAAAGAAGCATGGACCGTGCTCCGGTTAATGATGCCCTTGTTGCACACACAGCATCATTTTCATGTCAAGCCGCGACAACCCCTGGCTATTACGAGTCCCCAGATTAATCATTCTCCTCCGCTATTTCAATAATATATGTAATTTCCAATCCCTCCCCCCCCAACCCCCAGCTCCCGATGCACCCTCTATTTACGACTGAAGTGCGGCCTCGCCAGCGCACCCCGGGCCTTATTAATAACCTGCCGGCCTGCGAGCCTAATTGGTATTCCGGCTCATGTGGAAACTTGGAGGTTGATTACACCTGATCCACTCGAGGCTGCGTTGGACGGCCGCCAAGGCCTGGCCCTTCGCCAGAGAGGCAATTCTGTGCCATCCTCGACTAGAATTCCAACTCAGGATTAGGCCCCGGAGGAAGAGCCCCAACCGGAGCCAGGCAGGGGGAGGCCAAAGGTCTCCCGTCAACTCTCAGCAGTCAGACGTCTCCGAGACAGGCAGTTAAGGATCCTCTGCGTAACATTTCAATCTTAGGGAACGGGCAAATATGTAACCAACCAACCAACAATTATTATATTAGGTCAAACAGATCAGAAGAATAAGAAGTACCAATTCATAAAGGAAAGAGCTGTGTTGTATGATTCCTGCATTTCAGGGGGTGGGATGGATGAGCCTTGGGGGTCGCTCCTGACTCTAAAATCCTGTATCTGGAAGAGACTGATTCAGCAAATAAAAGGTAAAGTGACCCGTGACCATCAGGTCCAGTCGTTTCCGACTCTGGGGTTGCGGTGCTCATCTTGCTCTATAGGCCGAGGGAGCCGGCGTTTGTCCGCAGACAGCTTCTGGGTCATGTGGCCAGCATGACTAAGCCGCTTCTGGAGAACCAGAGCAGTGCACGGAAACGCCGTTTAACTTCCCGCCTGAGCAGTACCTATTTATCTACTTGCACTTTGACGTGCTTTTAAACTGCAAGGTTGGCAGGAGCAGGGACCCAGCAACGGGAGCTCACCCCGTGGCAGGGATTCGAACCGTCGACCTTCTGATCAGCAAGCCCTAGACTCTGTGGTTTAACCCACAGCGCCACCTGGGTCCCTAGTACCGGTAAGTACCAGTAGATAATCAGGAAAGCCAGATTTTGTGTTGTGCCAGGCCTGTGTTTGCTGCATATTTGCCAAGTTTCAACAACAGCCGACTCTGAGATTGGAGTTGTGGAGGACTCTTAACTGCCTGTCTCCAAGTTGATATGTTAATCATAGGAATGGGAAAATATGTCAATTTTTATAAATATTTTTGAAGCAAATCAAACAAACCAATACAATAAAAACAGCTGATGTAAACTCCCCTTTCTTTTTCATGTGGTGTATCTAAAACAGCCAGAAAAAAGGTTCAAATCTTTATGTATAAATTTAGTAATTTGTTTTGAACTCCTCCAGTCTGTGAGAAATGAATAACAAACTTCACTGCCCAATGGATATGCTTTGGATATGGTATACCTACTGTGGTATATATTTTGTGTTTGTGTGTGTGTGTGTTTCTAAAAAAAATGCCTACTTTTGTTTTATTTACTTTTTTAGTTATTCATTTCTTTAGCGGTTTATTGGCTGCCAATCTTAGACTGTGTCAGTTTCTTTCAAGTGTATAATACTGTCTGGGCAGCTGCAATATTTTTATGGTTTTTTCTAATAAAAAAGGTTAATGAATTAATTAATAATAGAGCTACCAAAAAGCAGTGCCAATGGAGCTGCATAAAAATTCATACATATTTCCATATGCATCTCTGTTAATCTATGAAGTTCCGTACAAAGTTTTCCCTAGTACATGCATTCTTCCAAGAATTTTTTTTAATGTCACCTGCCAGCACAAATACACCCTCTTTTGCATGCTTTCCCCACTGATATGTGCATTTTGGAACAATTTTTGTTTGTTTGTTTGAGATCCGCACGGCAGAATTCAGAGACGTGTGGACTGAGTTTGAAGGAGAGCGGAGTCTTCATGGATTGGTTGGGGAAATCTGCAAATCTGGCAGGTTCTTGTGAACGTTGCAAAGAGTTTTGCCGCTGGATCAGGTCCAAGAGTACAGTGGCCCCTTGGTTCTCAAATGCCTTGGTACTCAAACAACTTGGAACCCAAACACTGCAAACCCAGAAGTAAGTGTTCCGGTTTGCGAACTTTTTGCAGAAGCTGCACGTGCTCCATTTTGAGTGTTACGCCGAGGTCTGTTTTTGCTATTTATTTTGCATTTTTGTGTTTGCGGCTCTTTTTTGTGACTGTGTGGAACCCAGTTCAGCTACTGATTGATTGATGGGTAGATCAATGGTCTTGTTAGATAGTAAAATCCATGTTCAATTGCTGTTTCAGGGGTTGTTTTTAAAAGTCTGGAATGGATTCATCCATTTTGCATTACTTTCTATGGGAAAGCGCGCCTTGGTTTGTAGAACATTTTGGTTTTGCAACTCACTTTCGGAACAGATTAAGTTTGAGAACCAAAGAACCACTGTAAATCTAGTCCAGGGGTGGCCAGCTCCCAAGAGACTGCGATCTACTCACAGAGTTAAAAAATGGCAGTGATCTACCCCCTTTTGGGGGGTTCAGGTTGAAAGCTGTTGAGTTTTTTTCAGGGAATAGGTAAAATGTTGAGCTTTTTTAGGGGGTCACAGTTGTTCAGCTTCTTTGGGGGACCCAATGACCTACCAGTGATCTACTGCAGACGTCCAGTGATCTACCGGTAGATCACGATCTACCTGTTGGACATGCCTGATCTAGTCCGACATCCTGCTCTCTCAGTGGCCAACCAAGTGCCCCAAACTGAAAACTCCCAAGCAGGATTTGAACACAAGGAGGAGGAGGAGGAGGAGTTTGGACTTGATATCCTGCCTTTCACTCCCCTTAAGGAGTCTCAAAGCGGCTCACATTCTCCTTTCCCTTCCTCCCCCACAACAAAGACTCTGTGAGGTGAGTGGGGCTGAGAGACTTCAGAGAAGTGTGACTAGCCCAAGGTCACCCAGCAGCTGCATGTGGAGGAGAGGAGACACAAACCCGGTTCACCAGATTACGAGTCCACCGCTCTAAACCACTACACCACACTGGCTCCCCTCCTGTAGCTTCCACCAAGTGGTATTCAGAGACATCGCAGCCTCTGACTGTGGAGACAGAGCATAGCCATCGTGGTTGATGTGCCAACAGGCAAGAGAAAAAGAAGAAGAGTTTGGATTTGATATCCCGCTTTATCCCTACCCGAAGGAGTCTCAAAGTGGCTAACATTCTCCTTTCCCTTCCTCCCTCACAACAAACACTCTGTGAGGTGAGTGGGGCTGAGAGACTTCAGAGAAGTGTGACTAGCCCAAGGTCACCCAGCAGCTGCATGTGGAGGAGTGGAGACGCGAACCCGGTTCCCCAGATTACGAGTCTACCACTCTTAACCACTACACCACACTGGCTCTCAGCAGAGTGCTGCTGCTTTAGCAAAATGCCTGATAGAAACTGATATTGTTGTCCCTCTTCCACCCCCTTAATCACACCCAATTTATATATCCGAGTCCCACAAAGTCCCCTTTTATGACACACACACACACACACACACACCATGCACAGATAAAAGCCCCCCATCTGGAAAGGCCAGCTACCATTAAACACTGATAGTTGGGCTTTAGAATATTTTTAGCACCAGTGTTTAATGACATGGAGGCAGTTTTAACTACAAGCCAGGAAATCCAGTGAAATGCACTTTCATTTAAAAAGGAAATCCCAACTTTGGAGCTGCGCAGTCCAATTACGGGGCTTTATTCCATCCCGTATGCGGCAGAAAGATTAAAGCAGTTTAGGGGTGGGAGGAAGAAGTGGGAAGAGAGAAGGAGATGGCAGGAGAAGAAGACCCTTTTTTTCACAAGCACACACCCCCAACCCCAATTGCAATGAGCCGGGTGTGCATCTCGGCACAAGAATGGCTTGTTATTTTTAACCAATGTCTCCTCCAATTGGCTGTAGGACGTTCTGGCTCAAATCAAGCCTTCATGATGGGGAAGGGCTGTAGCTCAGAAGCCCTGCACCTGCTCTGCATCTAGAAGGCCCCTGGTTCAATCTCTGGTGTTTCCATGTAGTGCTGGATACGTCCCCATCTGAAACCCTAGAGAGCCTCAGCCAGTCGGTGTCATCAGCCCCAAACTAGATAGACCAACTGTCTGACTCAGTGTAAGGCCACTTCCAAGGTTCCTAACTTTGCCCATTTACAGACCAGTGCTATTTTGCAGGTGGGATTCCATCACAAAGCGTCAAATTCAGGTTCTACCATGTAGTGCCCTTGTACAAGAAACCCATTTTTTTGCCTTTTCCAGAAGCAAAACTAGGCTTTATTTCACCTGGGTCAAAGACCCAGTTTGGTCCCACCCCAATGTACACACACACACACACACACACACACACAAACACATGCTTGGAGCATCAATGGTGTCCCTCTGGAGGCTTCACCTGGGGCAAAACAAACAAACAAACAAAACCCAGATAGCCCCCCACTGCTGTAGCTACAGCTCTACTTTCTCTCTGGCAAGCTGTAGAATTCCAGAAGTGCACCTGGACCCTTTTAAATACACATCAGGGTGAATTTTCTGGTGCTCAGAACCAGTGGAAAGTGGAACAGTCTCCCTGACAGCTAGCATGGTGTAGTGGTTAAGAGCGGTAGACTCGTAATCTGGTGAACCGGGTTCGCGACTCCGCTCCTCCACATGCAGCTGCTGGGTGACCTTGGGCTAGTCACACTTCTCTGAAGTCTCTCAGCCCCACTCACTTCACAGAGTGTTTGTTGTGGGGGAGGAAGGGAAAGGAGATTGTTAGCCGCTTTGAGACTCCTTCGGGTAGTGATAAAGCGGGATATGAAATCCAAACTCTTCTTCTTCTTCTCTTCTTCCCTCAAAAGGTGGTGGACTCTCCTTCACTGGAAGTTTTTAAGCAGAGGTTGGATGGCCATCTGCCAGGGATTCTTCGAGCTGAGATTCCTGCATTTCAGGGGGGGGGGGAGTTTGCCAACCGCTGCTCCACTGGCTTCAAAGCTCTGTGATCCTGTGATTTCTCTTCTTATAATTCACATTTTGGCCAGAAGATCTTCCAAGCAGATCTGATCTATAAGTGTGCCGACAGACTGAGCTGGGCGTTGTTCTTGTTTTTGGCAGTGTTGAAATGCAGCCACTAGCCCTTTAGTCAAACGTGAGGAAATTTCTTTTGAGCACTTTCAGAGAATTCGCCTAATAATCAAATCAAATCAAATCATTCTTTATTACGGTCAAAGACCAGCTCTTAAAAAGGAGGTAAAGTAAAAATAAAAATAAATACAGCGGATCCCTTTGACGAAACACTTTCTGGGGATGTTACATATATAAAACTCTTTGAACAAGATTTAAAAGAAAATTATTAATTGCATTACAATGTTAAAGATTTAAAATAGTGGCTGCAGAAGGCTGAGCCCGGCTCGCTCGAGATTCCATTGAGGAGAAACTTAGATGGGCTGAGAAGAAGGTCTATATCTGCAAATTTGGACACAAAATCTGGCAACCGCCCTGATAATCATCGGGTCTTTACCTAACAGGAGCAGGTTGTATAACTGCTTTTCTGGGAGGCTTGCAAACCTCACCAGTATGGGGTCCATGATCTCCCTTCGAGCTTCTTCATATAGAGGGCATCTGAAGAACAAGTGTTCAGGGCTTCCTATTTCCCCTAGTGGGCATGCGCAGAGTCTTTGGGCGTATGGGATTTTTTTATAGAGCCCCTCCAGCACTGGTGTGGGCAATGCCGCACTTCTGGCAAGAGTAAACGCCCTTCTTGAGTTTTTTGACAGGAGAAAGGAGAGGTAAGGTGCCGGGGCAGCTATGTATCTCTCGATTTCTCCTGTTCTGTATTCAGGGCATCTTGAACAGTCCTGTTGTCTTTCAATGTCACTGAGTCGTTGTCTGACTGTTACTTTAGCTTGCCTTGGATCCATCTTTAAGAGGGCTTGGGGGGAAAGGCCCATATTCTGGAGAGAATTCAGGACCGCTAACTGCCACCCGGACTGAAACTGATCGCAAAGGATCAGTGGTGCAATCCCTTGGGGTTTCAGATTTAGAGCCAGCCATTTATAAATTGATGTTAGGCGTATTGAAGCCTCCACACTCATCATTCCCGTTTCGAGTCTGATCCATGCGTTGGATACACATTTGGGGACGTGCAGGAGGGCTCTGAGAAATTTAGATTGTACACGTTCCAAGGGGGAGAAAGAGGAGGAGGACGGGCCTAGAAAGGTTCCGTAGAGGAGCTGAGCCAGCGCTTTGGCCTTAAATAACTTAAGGGCCGCCGGAACGAAGAAGCCCCCCTGTGTTCTGTAGAATTTGAGAATACAGTTTGCGGATTTTTCGGCTGAGCTTCCAACAGAATTTATATGCATTTTATTTGCTCCTGTGGCCTGTACTGCCATTCCGAGATATTTATAGTTGGAAACTTGCTCTAATCTATGTCCTTGTAGTTCCCAGCTTCTGGGCTTTGATTTTTTCCCAAACGCTATTACCTTAGTTTTTTGGTAATTGATTTTGAGGCATTCTCTTTCGCAATATATAGCAAGCCTCCTTAATGCCCTTTTGAGACCGACTGGTGTTCTGGATAGGATAACCGCATCGTCGGCATATAGAAGGACGGGAATGTGCCGGTTTGCGAGCTTTGGCGGGTGGAAATCCAAATCAGTTAGTGCAGCTACTAGGTTGTTAAGGTAGAAGTTAAAAAGTAGTGGAGCCAAAAGGCACCCTTGTCTGACGCCCTTGTATGTTTTGATGGGGTCTGTTAGGTGCCCTTGGTGGCTGCACCTAACTCTAAGGGCCGTATTTGCGTGAAGTGCCTGGATTAGTAATAGGAGCCGTTTGTCGATTGATGTGTCCTGCAGTCTATTCCAGAGTCTGGATCTGGACACGGTGTCGAATGCAGCTTTTAAATCTACGAAGGCGGCATACAGAGAGGCCTGCTCCCTTGATTTGTATTTGTCTATGAGATGATGTAACGTGAGACAGTGGTCCAACGTGGACCGGCCGGGTCTGAATCCCGCTTGTTCGATAGCAAGGATGTCTTCCTTCTCTAACCAGTCTGAAAACTTGGCGAGAAGGTGCTTTGCATAAAGCTTGCTGGTCACGCTTAGTAGGCTAATCGGCCTGTAGTTTGCTGGGTCCCGTCTATTACCCTTTTTGTAAAGTGGCACTATTATCGCTGTTCCCCAATCTCTGGGGATACGGCCAGAGTCATCAATATGTGTGAAGAGGGCAGCTAGAAATGGTGCCCACCATTCCACTTGTGCTTTTAACATTTCTGGTGTTATTCCGTCTAGGCCGGGGGCTTTAGCCAATTTTAGTTGGTTAATGTAGGTTTCCATTTCAGATACTGTTACTGGGGGCCATTTTGCCAGTAGTTCTATTTTGCAGGTCTGAAATGATGGTACAATGTCGTCATAAAGAGATTGAAAGTACGAGACCCAGAGGTTTGGAGGGATTTGTGAGATAAGAGAAGCGTTGGTCATGCGGATGCCAGGGGCCACTAATTTCCAAAAAAGGGTTTGATCTTTGGATTTCGCCGCGCTGATTAATTCCGCCCAGCATTTTCTGCTGTAAGCATTCTTTTGCTGAATTATACGCTTTTTGTACTCTTCTTTTTGGGAGCGGACAATAAGGTAGGCTTTTAATCTATCCGCCTTTTCGGCTGTCAGGGCTGCCTTGTATGCATTTTGAAGGGCTCTCTTAGCTTCCAGGCAAGAGTGGTCGAACCAAGGTTTGTTGGGTATTGGCGGTTTGTTAAACTTTTTCACTGTGATGTTGAATAGGTACGGTTTTAATTCTTGAAGTAGGCTATCATACGCAGAGATTGGGTCCTCAGACATGGAATTGGGCCCCGTGCCATTCAAGATTGTACTAAGTTTTCCAGGGGATAGGATCTCCTTCAATCTGCGGCCGAGGGCCTGGGACCATTTAGCTCTGCAGCCAGGTCGCTCTAAGGCAGTAATTTCAGCGGGATATATTGTCCTCAGGAAGGGAGATTCGATTTTTGGTGCTACCTGCAGGTGTAAGGGAAAATGGTCCCCTTCAATGAATGGAAGTACTTTTAGATGTTCAATTATTGGTAGGAGTTCTTTATCTGCCAGCATGTAGTCGATTGTGCTTGTTTTTGCCCCTGACATGTAAGTGAATTCCCCAGGAATATCGCCGCTGGTACACCCATTTAGAATAGGGAGACTCAGCTGTCGTGAGAATTTAAGGAGACAAGCACCTGCGAAATTTGAGTATTGATCCTTTGATTGCCTTGGAAGTAGGTAGGTTTCTGGGTCGGAGGCAGCTAGGTAACCGATTGTATACCTGTATTTGATTTCTAAACTGGGATCATCCGGCCCTAATCTTGCATTCAGGTCACCCGCCAGCAGGACCTTTGCTCCTGGATAGTCTGCTTGCAGTGTCCTGACATATGAGGCCAGTTTTGTCCATTTACTCTCAATATCTGTTTTTTTTGAGGTTGGGGGAATGTAGACGTTAATGATTAAGAGATTGCAATTTCTCCAGGAGATGAGTAGGGCCATTGCAAGCTGCTCTAGCGGGGATAGTTCCTTGCATAGGGCATTTAAGTGTGATGAGATCAGTATACATAGCCCCCCTTTGAGCCTCCCTGGGCCTTTACCTGCGACCGCCCCTACTGCATATGTGTGATATCCTTCCAAGATTGGGTTTTCAGCTGCCCAAGTCTCCTGGAGGGCAATAATACTAAAGTTTTGACGGTAGAAAGGAATATCGGAAGAGCGGGATAAGCAACTAGCCCAGCCTGCTATGTTCCAGGAGAGAATGTTTAGCGCTGAGGTTTTTCCATGGGAGTTTTCGATTTTATCGCACTCAGCTGTTTTCTGCCACTGACTCCTTTGTGCCTTAAAGTTGGCCTTGATTTTTCCGGGTTGTGGTGTTGTTTGAGAACCCTTTTGGGTTAAGATGTTAGTGTGTCCGAACAGGGAGCATCCCTCTGACCCCTGAATTCAATCCTCTGTGTGGATGACTTCCAGGGTTCCCAGACAGTCCCTGAAGATTGAGCCGTTTCCCGGCGCTGGAACCACTAGCTCAATTTGTTGTGATTTGTGATGTGGGATTGAAGGAGGCGTGGGGGAGCCCATTTCTTCTGGAGACAGAAATAGACTGGTAAACCATTCTTCTTTAGTTAGGGGTTTGGCTTTATGGTTAGTAAAATTGAATTCCAAAGGTGGTGGCTGGGCTAGGAGATGTAAGGAGTTCCTTATAACCGCGAGTCTTTCAATTAATGCGTCTTGGGAGCGTTGTATCTGTTCAAAGTATGTTGTGAGGGGGTACTCCTCCTCAAGGGGAATATCAGCTTCTGATGTAACTGGTAGTTGAGAGATTTTCTTCTGTAGTCCCACCTGATTGGGGGGACCCATCTCCGAGGGGGGTGATTTGCGGTATCCACCGCTGTTAGCTTCTTTGGGATTTGCTTTGATTTTTGGCTTGCCTGGCTTAAAGGATCCAAAGAGTGGGGAGGGGGCTTCGATGTTTTCGAAAAAGCGCTGCACTAGCAGATCTTCCCTCAGCAAGTTTTCTTTAGCTGACAAAACCCGCTTAACTGAGAGCCCGTCCTTGAAAGTCACTTTGGCTCTGCATTGCGCTATGTCATAAGGGAGGAGTTTTACCTCGCTGATGTTTTTTGCTGTCACGAGGCCCCCGGTTGCTGAAGCGATAATTGCAGAGATGATTTCTTTTCTCCTAACATGGGATGAGGGAAATCTAATAATCAAACTTTGCCATCCCTCCGAATCGATTTCTGCGTCGGGTCTCAGTGAGGTTGGCAGATGGCCAGATCCGATTGCCTCCAGAGTATCTTCCTGTCATCCCATTCACTGTGCAAATGGCAATTTTTTTTTAAATGCTCCTGTGACTCATCCCGGCTGACGATTAGCACAATTAAAGAGTTATGGGGGAATGTGGTTTTTTCACCCTCCTGCAAAAGCACTGGTTTTTATCCAATAATTCAATACAGAGGAACTTGTGGTACACCCATGGTTCTGACATTAGGGTTTCTCTATCCTGCTCCCGAGGAAGTAGCTCAGTGACAGAGCATTTCTTTGCATGCAAAAGATCTCAGGTTCAACATGCAACATCTCAATGTAGGAAAGTCCCCTGCCTGAAACCTACGTAGTAGCTGCCTGTCAGAGTTGACAGAACTGAGCTAGATGGACCAGTGGCCTAACGTGCTATGGCAGCACCCTATACTATTATGATAGCATGTATCTATTTATGGGCTCCATGATCACTGCAGATGGTGACAACAGTCACGAAATTAGAAGACGCCTGCTTCTTGGGAGGAAAGCAATGACAAACCTAGACAGCATCTTAAAAAGCAAAGACATCACCTTGCCGACAAAGGTCTGTATAATTAAAGCTATGGTTTTCCCAGTAGTGACGTATGGAAGTGAGAGCTGGACCATAAAGAAGGCTGGTCGCAGAAGAATTGATGCTTTTGAATTATGGTGCTGGAGGAGACTCTGGAGACTCCCATGGACTGCAAAAAGATCAAACTTATCCATCCTTAAAGAAATCAGCCCTGAGTGCTCACTGGAAGGACAGATCCTGAAGTTGAGGATCCAGTACTTTGGCCACCTCGTGAGAAGAGAAGACTCCCTTGAAAAGACCCTGATGTTGGGAAAGATGGAGGGCACAAGGAGAAGGGGACGACAGAGGATGAGATGGTTGGACAGTGTTCTCGAAGCGACTGGCATGAGTTTGGCCAAACTGCAGGAGGCAGTGGAGGATAGGGGTGCCTGGCATACTCTGGTCCATGGGGTCACGAAGAGTCGGACATGACTGAACGACTGAAGAACAACATCATCTATTTATGCCCTGCCTTTTTCCCTGATGGGACTCAAGGGGGCTTACAGATAAATATAAGAACAGCAAAAAACATGGGGGGGGGGAAATCACTAAAAACAATTAAATAAAATTAAAAATTAAGTAGCACCTTAGAGACCAACTAAGTTTGTTCTTGGTATGAGCTTTTGTGTGCATGTATCTAAAGAAGTGTGCATGCACATGAAAGCTCATACCAAGAACAAACTTAGTTGGTCTCTAAGGTGCTACTGGAAGGAATTTTTTATTATTATTTTGTTTTGACTATGGCAGACCAACACAGCTACCTACCTGTAACTGGAACAATTAAACAGTTGTGGATGCTTTAGCTGAGGTTCCTGCATTGCAGGGGGTTGGACCAGATGACCCTTGGGGTCCTTTCCAACTCCACAATTCTATGATTGATAGAATCAAAACTATATACTTATAGAAAATATATTACCAATGATTACAATAAAAACAGCACGGCACCAACAGCTTAATTAAAAGCAGTAAGTTCCCCAAAGGCTGATGGAACAAGAAAGATTTCACCTGCCAGCAGAAGGACAGTGAAGATGGAGCCAGTCTGACTTCTCTAGGCAGGGAGTTCCAAAGTTGCCTGGGAACAGCCACCGCCGAGAAAGCCATCTCCTGCATCCTCCCTGTGAGGGCAGCAGGACCAGGAAAAGAGCCTATGCACATATCCAAGGATAGGGTTTTAGATGTATGGAGTTGCCTTTTTTCAGTTTTATAGCCCACTTTTCCATCAAGGGACTCAACGTGAGGGTTCCCCCTCTCTCATGACAGTAGAGCTCATGGACATCCAGCGAAGCTGAATGCTGAAAGATTCAGGGCAGATAAAAGGGAGTCCTTCTTCACACAGCACAAGCCAGGGAACTCTCTTCCGCAGTGGTGGCTGTCAACTTGTTGCAGATATTAAAACTGCCCAGTTTGAAGCAACTGGAAGCATAGGTACTGTCTCCTTTTTGGAATAAATCATTGTTCAGACCCATAAAAGTATTTTTCAAACTTTTACTGGCAGAACTCTTTAAAATAAAACAGAATCCATCAAATGATACATCCAAAATATGCATATAATGTATTGTGTTGTCCAGCACAGGTTCAGCATCTTAGAAAATATGAAATAATCCAAACAGACCTAAAAGCAAAGGTCTCTCCAACACCTGCATTCCAGTCTCCAGGTTGTTTAATCTGCCTTCATGAAGGTTTCATTTTACATCTTCAATCCATTGAGTTTGGGAGAAAAACTCAAAAGGCAACTCCTTTCAAAATGGAGATGTGCAACCCAATACCTCTCACGTGATGTAAGGTTACAACACTCACATGTTAGCTACCGGAGAACAATCAGTTAGTTAATCATTAACTTAGCAAGAGCTCAAAATGCTCTCCTCCGCTTTAATACAGCCCCATGGGGGGGGGGGTGGCACCCATGTTAAACCTTTTCACCAATACACATTTAGTCACTCACCTTTTAAACCTTCGTTAATACACATGCATTTTTCATTTCTGTGTGCATTAAACCATTATACTTAACACAACATGCATGGCTTCAAAGGTGGATTGGATGAATTCATGAAGGAGGAGAGGGCTATCAATGGCTACTAGCTATGCTCTGCCTTCACAGTCTGAGGCAGCAATGCTGAGGACCATAGGATAGGAGAAAGCTCTGAGGCTCAGGTCCTGATTATGGGCTTCCCAGAAGAGGCATCTGTTTGGCCATTGTGAGAACAAGATGCTGGACAAGTTGGGCCACTGGCTTGATCCAGAAAGCCCAACGCGGGTGACGCTGTGGTCTAAACCACTGATCGGAAGGTCGGCGGGTCGAATCCCCGTGACGGGGTGAGCTCCCATTGCTCTGTCCCAGCTCCTGCCAACCTAGCAGTTCGAAACCACACCAGCGCAAGTAGATAAATAGGTACCGCTCTGGTGGGAAGGTAAACAGCATTTCCATGCGCTCTGGCACTCGTCACGGTTCTCCATGAGCCAGTAGTGGTTTAGTCCTGCTGGCCACATGACCTGGAAAACTGTCTGTGGACTAATGCCGGCTCCCTCGGCCTGAAGCGAGATGAGCGCCGCAACCCCATAGTTGCCTTTGAATGGACTTAACAGTCCAGGGGTCCATTACCTTTACCTTTTACGTTCTAATGTACAAGGAAAGAATTATTTATCCTGTTAGATGTTTCCTATGCTCTTCCCTCTGGCATGAAGTTTCCTTGGCTCTTTTGCTTGGAAGAGTGAGAGCTGGTTGCTGTTCAGTCTGCCTTTCATTTCACAAACACACACACACACACACACACACACACACACTGACTCCCTGACTGCAGCACATGGCAGCCCGGAACTACAGAGGCCAATCTGTGGGCAGATTGACATTTGGTCCTTTCCAACCCCTGTGCAAATGCTGTGCTTCTTAAATTTGACTTTGCCATCTGTGACACTAAACCCAGAATCGAGCAAAATGAATTCAAAAAATAGCGCACTAGGCAGGTAAAAATAGCTCCCAGAGTTCCTTATCAGCCCCTCTGGCTCCTTCCGAAAAGTTGTGCTTGTATTATTCATCCGGCTTTTAAAAAGATTGAGTGAACTGAAAGGAAACAAAAGGAAGGGAACCTGCGGTAAACAGAACTATTTAACTGTGGGATGGACTACTTCAGAAAGCAGAATCATAGAATTGCAGGGTTGGAAGGGACCCCTGGGTCATCTAGTCCAACATCCCGCAATGCAGGAACCACTAGAAGAAGAAGAAGAAGAAGAAGAAGAAGAAGAAGAAGAAGAGGAGGAGGAGTTTGGATTTGATATCCCGCTTTTCACTACCCGAAGGAGTCTCAAAGCGGCTAACATTCTCCTTTCCCTTCCTCCCCCCCAACAAACACTCTGTGAGGTGAGTGGGGCTGAGAGACTTCTGAGAAGTGTGACTAGCCCAAGGTCACCCAGCAGCTGCATGTGGAGGAGCGGAGATGTGAACCTGGTTCACCAGATAACGAGTCGACCGCTCTTAACCACTACACCACACTGGCTCAAGAGGAAAGGGAGCAGATTTTGAGGGGGACTCTCCTCCATTGGAGGTTTTTAAGAAGGGGGTTGAACGATGGCCATCTTTCAGGGATTCTTTAGGTGTGATTCCTGCATCACTGGGGCTTGGGCTGGATTTGTCAGCTGTGTTCCTTCACTGACAGGGAATGAGAATGCAGGCATAGAGAGAAAACAGATAAGAGTGGAATGCAGAGGGGAGGGAGAAGCACCAGGGAGCAGCCACAACTTGATCTCTGGACACAGGGAAAATGAAAGAATGCAACTTGTTAGCTCAGACAATGACACAGATACAGGGAGCGCCCTCTCCAAAATCTCATATGGTCTCAAGACTGGCTGAGAAGCACGAAAAGGAAAGGAAGAGAAGGTGGGGGGTTTTCCTGTTGGGGGGAAAGGGGGCGGAGCTCAGTTCTGGCACCTGTGCTATCTGAGGATGATGGAGATTAGCTGAGGTCCGACCGGGGCTTTTTAATGTGACTAATAAATCTGTAATAATTAACTGCCGCAGTCGTCTCACGTGTGTGGGAGAGACCCAAGCCATTACAAGATTACTCTTTGGGCCCTTAAAATCCTATGATTCTTTAAGATATAATTTAAATTTCTTCTAATCTTCTTCCACCATCTCCTCCTTCTGATCACGTAATCTCCCAGTCATTTCGGCGAGTTCCATAAAACCCATAACCTTCATTTGCCATTCATCTATTGTTGGTATCTCTTGCGTCTTCCAATTCTTGGCCAATAAAATTCTGGCAGCTGAGTAATTTGATTCCTTAGAAAAGAAATTTAAGGCTAACAGCATAAAATTAGGATTTCAAGTTAAGAAAAAAGATAAAAGAGTAAGAAATAATGGATAAGTGAGAAAGATGTTTACATAATCAATGATGTTTAATAAATTTGGTCAATAAACTGCTAAAGATGTATTATAAGGAAATTTTGCAGAAAGGAAAGTCATCATATAATGTTAATAAAAGATGGAATATAGAAAAAATAATCCCCCCCCCCTTGTTTTCTTTCTTCCATAGCCTTTTCTTCTCCCATTCAGAAGCAAAATCTATGTTTGGTTGGAGTGCTAACCACAGAACTAAGCCAACAGGGGTTACCCTGAGAGCCAGTGTGGTGTAGTGGTTAAGAGTGGTAGACTCGTAATCTGGAGAACCGGGTTCGTGGCTCCACTCCTCCACATGCAGCTGCTGGGTGACCTTGGGCTAGTCACACTTCTCTGAAGTCTCTCAGCCCCACTCACCTCACAGAGTGTTTGTTGTGGGGGAGAAAGAAGGGAAAAGAGAATGTGAGCCGCTTTGAGACTCCTTCGGGTAGTGAAAAGTGGGATATCAAATCCAAATCCAAACTCTTCTTACCCAGCTCTTTCCATAGAATCACAGTCATAGAAATGCAGAGCTGCAAGAGACCCCAAGGGTCATCTGCTCCAACTCCCCTGCAATGCAAGATCATGATGACCCAAAACACCATCTGGAAAGCCTCTGTGTTAGGCAGCCAACTGCATCCTCCTCGCAATCTTTCCCAGTACCTTATTGAACAGCAATAGCAAGACTGCTGAAACACTGCAGCAACATCAAAGGTGAAGGCACTTCATTCCACCATGCTCCCCTTTTTTAAGGGAAGACTGGCTTTCTTTCTTTTCCTGCAGTGCAGAACATAAGCCCTGACACCGATCGTTAAGTGTAATAATTAGATTGGTTTCGTGTTGCAATTTTCGCATTCAATCACAATTAGAATGGATCCATGCTAAACTAGTGCAACCCTATTATCTTTCCTCAGAAGCAAAGCTTTCTCAAGACAGGGTGGAAAACACACAAGAGGGACAGCAGCACCTTCAGTGCCTGCAGGATGGAGATAATGTCCTCTTGAATATCAGTTCAGCTGAGCAGCCTGAAGCTCAGGAAGAAAGTCTGATTTGGGGTGTTCCTTCCGTGCGCTGGGAGTAGATTGGCAAGGAATGCAGAGCTAAGTAAATCAATTAGTTATACCTGGATGATTGGCTAAGGAAGAATCTATCAACACAAATGGCAGCATTCAGAATAGAATATGAATACCATCCTGTATATCAGGGGGGCCAATGCAATGATCTTCAGATCCTTTTGGATCACAGTTTAGAACCATTTAATTGTAGAATTGGGAGGGACCCGACTATACACTCCCCTTGCAATGCAGGAATCACAGTTACAGCTTCGGTGACAGATGATCAGCCAACCTTTGATTAGAAACTGCCAGTGACGAAGAGTCCACCACCTTCCAAGAACAACTTCTATCCTCTTTGGCCATTGGCTATGCTGGCTGGGGTTGATGGGAGTTGATGGTCCAGCACAGGAAGAAGAAGAGTTTGGATTTGATATCCCGCTTGATCACTACCCGAAGGAGTCTCCAAGTGGCTCACATTCTCCTAGAATCCTAGAGTTGGAAGAGACCACAAGGGCCATCCAGTCCAACCCCCTGCCAAGCAGGAAACACCATCAAAGCATTCCTGACAGATGGCTGTCAAGCCTCCGCTTCAAGACCTCCAAAGAAGGAGACTCCACCACACTCCTTGGCAGCAAATTCCACTGTCCAACAGCTCTTACTGTCAGGAAGTTCTTCCTCATGTTTAGGTGGAATCTTCTTTCTTGTAGTTTGAATCCATTGCCCCGTGTCCGCTTCTCTGGAGCAGCAGGAAACAACCTTTCTCCCTCCTCTATATAACATCCTTTTATATATTTGAACATGGCTATCATATCACCCCTTAACCTTCTCTTCTCCAGGCTAAACATACCCAGCTCCCTAAGCCGTTCCTCATAGGGCATCGTTTCAAGGCCTTTGACCATTTTGGTTGCCCTCCTCTGGACACGTTCCAGCTTGTCAGTATCCTTCTTGAACTGTGGTGCCCAGAACTGGACACAGTATTCCAGGTGAGGTCTGACCAGAGCGGAATACAGTGGTACTATTACTTCCCTTGATCTAGATGCTATACTCCTATTGATGCAGCCCCAAATTAGGAGTTGTCTGGTCATATTAAATCTCTGATCAAAGAAAGCATTTAAGCTAAAGAACAGAGAGGAGCCCCAGAGCAGGCAACCCAGGAGAATTCCCATCCATTGCCCCATGTCCGCTTCTCTGGAGCAGCAGAAAACAACCTTTCACCCTCCTCTATATGACATCCTTTTATATCCTTTCCCTTCCTCCCCCCCCAACAAACACTCTGTGAGGTGAGTGGGGTTGAGAGACTTCAGAGAAGTGTGACTAGCCCAAGGTCACCCAGCAGCTGCATGCGGAGGAGCAGAGACGCGAACCCGGTTCACCAGATTACGAGTCTACCACTCTTAACCACTACACCACACTGGCTCTCTACCTTGGCTCCACATCCCTTTCTGACCCAGGTGGACTACAAGTGACCAAGCAGCCAAAGAATTACAAAGGGGCTTGGATCCAACTGATCAACACCATCAAAATTAATGAACCTAAGTTAATCGCATCTATTTATTCCATTAAGTCTACTCTGTATGGGACAACTGTTGGAGGCAGGCAAGGATCTCTGCTACAGCCAAGCCAAACAGATCTTCAAAAACTAATGTCAAGGAAAACCCCACTGTGACAAGACAGCAGGCAAAAGGCAGCTAATGAACAGAACCTATCGGCTGCTGTACTGCTGCAAGACATTTATTTCCAAACCATAGTCCTGGGAGAACTCAGAGATTGCTTAGATGCATTTCAGGGGTTATGTAAGAATGGAGAATGGGAGCGGCCGCCGAGACCACAGAACACCGATCTTCAAAGACCTATATTGGCTCCCAGGACATTTCTGAGCACAATTCAAAGTGTTGGTGTTGACCTTTAAAACCCTAAACGGCCTCGGCCCTGTATACGTGAAGGAGCGTCTCCACCCCCATCATTCTGCCTGGACAGTGAGGTCCAGCTCTGAAACCTTCTGGTGGTTCCCTCCCTGCGAGAAGCAAGGTTACAGGGAACCAGGCAGAGGGCCTTCTCGGTGGTGGCACCCACCCTTTGAAACACTTTCCCAGCAGATGTCAAGGAAATAAACAAATATCTGACGTTTAGAAGACATCTGAAGGCAGCCCTTAGGGAAGTTTTTAATGACTGATGTTTTAATTACAGGTATGTAGCCATGTTGGTCTGCCATAGTCAAAACAAAATAAAAAATTCCTTCCAGTAGCACCTTACAGACCAACTAAGTTTGTTTTTGGTATGAGCTTTCGTGTGCATGCACACTTCTTCAGATGTTTTAATTTTTAATATTCTGTTGGAAGCCGCCCAGAGTGGCTGGAGAAACAAAGCCAGATTTTTTTGGGGGGGACATATTATTATTAGTGCATTGCTGGACCAGGGCAGTGGCCCATCTAGTCCAGCATCCTCTACTCACAATGGCCAACCAGGTGCCTGTGGGAAACCCACAGGATCCGAGCACAAGAGCTCCCTCTCCTCCCATAATCTCCAGCAGCTGGCATCCGGAACCATTTCTGCCCCTGACCATGAGGGCAGAGCTTAGCCATCCTGGCTAGTAGCCATAAATAACCTTCTCCTCTATGAATTCACCCAATCCTTCTCTTAAAAGAATGCCGCACCATTAAAACATAAATGGAAGACATGAAGCGCTGGCATAAATAGCAGCCGGCTGAGGAGGATATGACAATATATCCATTTCACTCATCAGCTGCGAGTGCTGAATCAGCAGGTTGCTAAGAGGAAATAATGAAAGGGATGCCAGGCGCCCGTTTCATACCCACCGGCAATGGCCACTCACAGAAAGAGCCTGTCAGGGATGGCAGCTGACATGAGACTTCCTGCACAAGGCCATTCGTCGTGGATTTGACACCGTCTCGTCCCATCCTTCCCCCAGCAGGCCAGGATCCAAGAACAAGAGCAACTTTCCCCTCCTGGGGTTCCCAGCAGCTGACATTCAGAAGCCTTTGTCTGTGGAGGCAGAGCTAAGCCATCGTGGCTAACAGACACCAATATAGCCCCCTCTCCCATGAATCCCCCTAATCAGAGGAAGATCTAGGGCAGCGTGCCTGGTTCTGCAGCACTGGGCGCTGAGCCTAGGGGGCGCTGCAGGGCGCTGCAACTATGACACAGTGAAATGGGGAGAACAGAAGGGGAGAGGTGTGTGCATAGCTGTCAAGTCTTCCCTTTTTTGTGGGAAACTCCCTTATTCCAAGCCGTTTCCCGCAGCTATCCCTTATTGCTGATATCCCTTAAATTTCCCTGATTTCCAGGAAGGAGAGTTGGAGTCTGGGGACTCCTTGGGTCCCTGCATTTCTGAGCCCTGCCTGCCTGCCTGCCTGCCTCACAGGACTGTTGTGGGGATTAAATGAGGACTAGGACACCAGGGAGCTCCTTGGAGAAAAAGGTGGAATATGAATACCTAATAACAGACAGACAGACAGACAGATACATAAAGAAGAAGATAAAATAGACGAATGTTTCTTGGCAACAGGTGCTCAGATTAAGCATTGCTGCCCCTAACTGGAGGCAAAACAGAGCCAACCTGGCCAGAAGCCATCAGTGGTCCTCTCCTTCTGCATGAATTTGCCTAATCCTTTTCCAGAGACATCCAAGTTGGTGGCCATCGCTGCTCCCTGTGGCAGGGAGTTCCAAAGGTTAACCGTCTGCTGCGTGAATAAGTGCTTTCTTTTCTCTGCCCTGATTTCTCTTTCCTGGGAGCTCTTTCCTGGTGTAAATTAATTTGTAGCCTGGGGGGGGGGATTACAGCGGCGTGGACTGTGTCCCCGAGAACTGTAGACTGTCCCCGGGACAGGTGAGGGTGCTGATCCCTTATTTTCAAATCCGAAACTTGACAGCTATGGGTGTGTGTGGGGGGGGGGTAATTTTGGCCTCGCACGGGGAGCTGCTGAAATTTGAAAGACTAAAGTCTGCTCCTGGCTTAATCCTCTTTTAAAGAGCCATGGTCGCCAGAACAAACCATAAAGCTTGGCTGAAAAGGGGGGAAATGAATGAAAAAGTAATTTTGCAAAATGAAAAATAAAAGAGCAATGAAATAAGGTGGACCTACTGGCTACCCTGTACACCATAAGGCTTTCGTTCCATCACACACCTCTTAAGGCTGGTCCGGCCACTGGACTCGTCGCTTTCTGAATTTCGCTCCTCAGCCAAATTTATTCCCCTGCAACTCCTTGTTTGCAATCTTTATTTAGAACTTGCGTAAGAAGAGCCTTATTTTAAACATTAAAACCTCCAGCGTTTCGATACGAGATCCCAGTGCGCCGGGTAGGAGAGAACAGTGTTCCTTAAAATAATCCCAATTTGATGCTCTCTGTTCTAATGTTATGGAGATTGGTGAGAAAATGACATCTCAAAACTGATTTCCCTTGAAAATATGTACAGTTAAAAGCACTTCAGCTCGCTGAGGCTCTGCAGAGCAATTTTGTTCACAATGTGCTATAAAAAGCGTAGACGTTGCCACTATTTCAATGTTCGTTAGCAATGATCGTTTAAAGAGCTTGAAGCGATAGGGCATGGAGGGGTTTTTTCCACCTCTTTTCCTTAATTAAAGTGCCACAGGTAAGGCTTCTATGCAAAATAGGTGTAATCACAATGTGATGATTAATAATAATAATAATAATAATAATAATAATAATAATAATAATAATAATGCTTTTAATGTGTTTCCTTAAAAAAAATGTTCTACTCCTGGTTTTGGATTTCCTTTTCTTTCAAAGCTTATCCATGTGAACAGCAGCGGCTAGAGCAGGCATAGGCAAACTTGGCCATCCAGATGTTTTGGGACTAATAATAATAATAATAATTTATTATTTATACCCCGCCCATCTGGCCGGGTCTCCCCAGCCACTCTGGGCGGACTACAACTCCCATCATCCCTAGCTAACAGGACCAGTTGTCAGGGCTGATGGGAGTTGTAGTCCCAAAATGTCTGGAGGGCCGAGTTTGCCTATGCCTGAGCTAGAGATAACAGAAGGATCAGGAAAGCCAGACAGCCAATGCTTCGTAGAATCACAGAATAATAGAATTGTAGAGTTGGAAACTGGAAGACAACCTGAGGGTCCCCTGCAGTGCAGGAATCTCAACCCTGAAAGTCTGATAATAGTGTGGCTTGTGATGTTCCCATCAAGCTGGAATATTCCACCACCAGTGAAAGGGGTTGGGAGTGGGAGATATCTGAGCCACCTTCTATGAACAAGAGAAACAGCATAAGAACTGGACCAGAACTGACATAATGAATTTCAGTGGAGACAACTCTAAAGTTCTACACATAGGCAGGAATAACCATCTGTACCAGTGAAAGTTGGGGGGGCACCTGGCTTAACAGTAGGATGTGTGAAAAGAATCTAGGGGTCTTAGTAGACCATAAAAATCCATAGAATCACAGAATCATAGAAATGTAGAGTTGGAAAGATCATCTGTTCCAACCCCCTGCAATATAGGAATCTCAGCTAAAGCATCCATGGCAGATGGCCATCCAACGTCTACTTAAAAACCTCCAAGGAAGGAGAGTCCATCACTTCCCAAAGGAATCTGTTCTTACTGTTGGAAAGTTCGTCCTGATGTTTAGCCAGAATCTCCTTTCTTGTAACTTTAAGCCATTGGTTTGGGGGTCCTACCCTACAGAGCAGGAGAAACAAGCTTGCTCCATCCTCCATGGGACAGGCCTTGAGATATTTGAATATGGCTCTCATATCTCCTCTCAGTCTCCTCTTTTCCAGGCCAAACGTACCCAACTCCTTCAACCATTCCTCATAATAACTATTCTACTTTCCTTTTAATAAGAAAATGAGAATAGATTCATGTAACCCCTGAAATGATGGGAAAGCTCCAGGGTCAACCACTTTGTCCAGCTGACTGATGGGGTTATCAGAAGATTAAGAATTCCCTACCGCAAGATGTAGCGATGGCCACCTAAGAAGATAAGGAGGACCTGCTGAATCAGGCCAATGACCCATCTAGTCCAGCATCTTGTTCTCACAGTGGCCAACAAGATGCTCCAATGGGAAGCAAGGAGGACCTGAGCACAAAAACACTCTCCCCTCTTATGGTTTCCAGCAGCTGGTATTCAGAAACATTGCTGCTTCCAGCTGTGGAGGCGCCATCCATAACCCTCTCCTCCTCCATGAATTTGTCCAATCCTCTTTAAAAGCCATCCAAGTTGGTGGTCATCCCTGCCTCCTGTGGGAGTGAGCTCCATTGTTTAACTGTGCGCTGCATGAAGAAGTATTTCTTGGGTGGCTTTAGGAACATTGAATGCTGACTTGGACTGAGTCAGACTGTTGGTCCCATCTAGCTCAGTATGGTCTGCCTGGACAGGCAGCAGCTCTCCAGCTTTTCTGAGAAGGTTCTCTCCCAACCCTGCTTGGAGACCCCACTGAGGATTGAACCTGGGACCTTCTGCATGCAAAACAGATGCTCCGCTACTGAGCTCCAGTCCTTCCTCAAAGATGGCGGCAAGAGGGAATCCTCCTGGGTTGCCTGCTCTGGGGCTCCTCTCTGTTCTTTAGCTTAAATGCTTTCTTTGATCAGAGATTTAATATGACCAGACAACTCTCCTAATTCTGGGCTGCATCAATAGGAGTATAGCATCTAGTTCAAGGGAAGTAATAGTACCACTGTATTCCGCTCTGGTCAGACCTCACCTGGAACACTGTGTCCAGTTCTGGGCACCACAGTTCAAGAAGGATACTGACAAGCTGGAACGTGTCCAGAGGAGAGCAACCTAAATGGTCCAAGGCCTGGAAACGATGCCTGATGAGGAACGGCTTAGGGAGCTGGGTATGTTTAGCCTGGAGAAGAGAAGGTTAAGGGGTGATATGATAGCCATGTTCCAATATAGAAAAGGATGTCATATAGAGGAGGGAGAAAGGTTGTTTTCTGCTGCTCCAGAGAAGCGGACACGGGGCAATGGATTCAAACTACAAGAAAGAAGATTCCACCTAAACATTAGGAAGAACTTCCTGACAGTAAGAGCTGTTTGACAGTGGAATTTGCTGCCAAGGAGTGTGGTGGAGTCTCCTTCTTTGGAGGTCTTTAAGCAGAGGGTTGACAGCCATCTGTCAGGAATGCTTTGATGGTGTTTCCTGCTTGTGCAAATGTCTTTAGATGCCTACCATTAAGTCCAGTCGTGTACAACTCTGGGGTTGCGGCACTCATCTTGCGTTAATGGCCAAGGGAGCTGGCGTACAGCTTCCAGATCATGTGGCCAGCATGACTAAGCCACTTCTGGCGAACCAGGGCAGTACACAGAAACAGCGTTTGCCTTCCCACCGGAGTGGTACCTATTTATCTACTTGCACTTTGATGTGCTTTTGAACTGCTAGGTTGGCAGGAGCAGGGAATGAGCAACAGGAGCTCACCCCGTCGCAGGGATTCGAACCGCTGACCTTCTGTTCAGCAAGCCCTAGGCTCTGTGGTTCAACCCGCAGTGCCACCCGCATCCCTAGATACCTATTAGGTCCATAAATGACCATATAGCATATATTCAACACAAAAAACAGCGACAATTTGTTGTTGACAAAGGACAGCTGGACATATAAAGGGCCCCATTGCCTTCAGGAGCTTGGGGCCTCATCAAACCTGGTTGCATCACAGCATATGCTTACTCACACTTTCTGCTGCTGGTGTTCAGGCAGCCCTGGTTTGTTGCGAAAGACATAAGAACACTCTGAACAGCTCATTCATTTCATAGCATTGCAGAAACAAAAAACAAAAAAGATATTGCAAAACCATTGTGAGAATGTGGTGTATTATGAGATAACTGAACAAGAGAAAGAATGCAGAACAAGGTCTTTTAAAACATCACGATTGTGCCCTCTGGCAGACAACTGTTTACAGAGTGGGCTCAGGAGGTTGCACACGGACTTGAGTTCTCGTTGAGTATTTTGTTTTTCAACCTTGAGGGCCATTTCATGTCTGTGTGAGGACTGAGAGGCTTCAGAACATAAGAAGATCTTGCTGGATCAGGCCATTTACCCATCCTGCCCTGCATCCTGTTCCTGCAGTGGCCAACCAGATGCCTGTGGGGAACCAGCAAGCAGGATCCGATCGCAAAAGAAGCCCTCTCCACTCCAGTGGCTTCCACTGGAGCCTTATTTGCCCCTATGGGTTCCCATTGTTGCACCCGGTGAGAAAACATGGAAGCAGAAAAACACCTGAGGCTTCTGGCTTCAGAGAGAGAAAGATTTATTATTCTGCATGCAGAGGTACTTGGTGTGTTCAGACAGCTAAGCAAGTACAAAACTAGTCAAATTTCAGACAGTTCTTATAGACAGTTCCCTGGCTCTTCCTCTTGTCCATATAAGGAACATTTCCTGTTGTACATTTCCTGTTGTACATATAAGGCAAAAGGACATTTAGCCAGAGTTGGTTCATGCACACTCTAGCAAGCCCACCCTATCTCTGACCTAGGCAGTTCCTCTCTGCAAGGACAGTTACTCTCTGTGGAAGGTCTACTGTTATCTCCAGACACTTAGTCATCATTTGCCAGTGCAATGCAGATCAGAGTTCACAGCTTTACAGAGAGGTTTCATACAGAAAAGCTTAACAAAGGCACTTTTTACTTCTGGACTAACAATACATTCAGGTAAATATATAATTAACCTAATTAAGCTAATAATTAAGCTAATTAACCCCTTCTTCCACCACCAACTGGCATTACGAATCATGGCTGCCTCCAATCGTGCAGCCAGAGCAAAGCATCGCCTCCCAATCAGCTATAATTGTGCAACATGGATTTATGCATCTGCAGGTGAATCCCTCCCCCCAAATAGTCTTTAGGTGTTTCCAGGTAACTTTCTGCATCTCCTATCAAAGTTCCTAGATGCTCTGTGCTAGCAAGTGAACCATGGGCTGTGCCCACTCTCCTTGGATACAGGAGAGAGGAGAAGCCTGCGGCGTTTTCTTATTCAGACTCACTCCATGGTTGTACCACCTTAAATCAGCCACAGTAATGTTCACTTAATGCCTTTGTGTGTTTAATTAATCCCATCTCCTGGGACTTGCCTCGGGCAGGGAAAATGGCAGCCGCAGAAGAGTTTCTTGCAATGATTTGTTGCACCGGTGCATCGCCAGGGCTCCTGCAAGCCACGGTGATATAGATGCAAATTCCTCCTTGTAAACAGGGCAAAAGGTGACTCCATTCCAGCTTAGGAAATCCCAGCCCAGGATTCCATCTAATTATAAGATGAAGGCCTATCAATAGAGCAGCTCTCTTCAGAACAAGAACATAAAAACATAAGAATCTGTTGTATCAAGCCAGTGGCCCATCCAGTCCAGCATCCTACATACCCTCCAAAATTCCTCAGATGAAAATAAGGACATTTCCCCCTCCCTCCCAACTAATCTCCTCAACTCCCCATTTTTGCCCCCCCCCCAGCATTTCCTATAGTAGAATCATGAAATCCTAGAATCCTAGAGTTGGAAGAGACCCCAAGGGCCATCCAGTCCAACCCCCTGCCAAGCAGGAAACACCATCAAAGCATTCCTGACAGATGGCTGTCAAGCCTCCGCTTCAAGACCTCCAAAGAAGGAGACTCCACCACACTCCTTGGCAGCAAATTCCACTGCCGAACAGCTCTTACTGTCAGGAAGTTCTTCCTAATGTTTAGGTGGAATCTTCTTTCTTGTAGTTTGAATCCATTGCCCCGTGTCCGCTTCTCTGGAGCAGCAGAAAACAACCTTTCTCCCTCCTCTATATGACATCCTTTGATATATTTGAACATGGCTATCATATCACCCCTTAACCTTCTCTTCTCCAGGCTAAACATACCCAGCTCCCTAAGCCGTTCCTCATAAGGCATCGTTTCCAGGCCTTTGACCATTTTGGTTGCCCTCCTCTGGACATTCGTAGGTCGAAAAATTCATAAGTCAAAAAAGCGATTTCCCCATAGGAATGCATTGGAAACGAAAAAGTCGGAAAAATTCATAAGTCAAGTAAACCGTATCTAAAATTCATAAGTCAAGTAAACCCCATCTAAAACCGCCAACGGATGTCCATTCATAAGTCGAAAAATTCAAATATTTCGTAAGTCGAGGTACCACTGTATAAGGGTCTGGTGACTTCTGTTTCAGTGTATCTGAAGAAGTGTGCATGCACATTAAAGCTCATACCAAGAACAAATTTAGTTGGTCTCTTAGATGCTACTGGAAGGAATCCTCCCCCCCCTTAGAACTTGTAGACACCCAACGAAGCTTCCTGCTTGGCAGGGGGTTGGAAGATTTGGCTAAACTGTGGAACTCCCTCCCACTTGGTCTCTAAGGAATTTTGTTTTGACTATGGCAAACCAACACGGCTACCTACCTGTAACTACGAGTTCTAGTGTTTGGAGAGAGGGGGGGGGAACTTTTCTCCCTCCATTTCCCCCCATGCCAGGCATCATTTTGTAACCTTCTGTCACGTCACCTCTCCCTCGCCTTTTCTCTAAACTAAAAATCGCAGACGCTGCAACCTTTCTTTATGGGAGAGCTGCTCCATACACGTGATCATTTCCAGTTTTATGAAAGGCCTCAGCTGGTGTGAGAAGAAATGCCTCTCTTTCTCTCTTGAAAGTTCCCCTTTCCAAGTCTCACCCATCAGAAAACTCATCTCTTCCACGAAGACGCTGGCTTATTTACGATTTCGGAAGATTGATGTCCCACCCTTCAGTTATCAGTAGTTTGGGGGCTGGGGTGGGGTGGGGTGAAGAGAGGGACTATCAGTCACACACAAAAGCAATAAACTCATACAAAGGCAATGCATTAATAAATCAGACAAATAAAGTCATCTCTCAACTAAAAGCACAAGGGCGGTGCGGGGGGAGGGGAGGAGGGGAGTCATAGTGGCAGGATGAAAATTTGGGGAAATATGTCACAGATTCAAAGGCCTGAGAAATCATCAAAATAATATCCTTCCTTCTTCCCAAAGGATTCCAGGATGGCAATCACAGAAAAGAGAAAACAACGTTAACATCTTAAAAATCAGTTCAGGACAATATTTCTGATATGTTAGGGTATCATATCCCCTTGGAACCTGAAATGTTTCTACTTGGTGAGATAAAGGAAAATGTTTGAGAAATAGTGTTCCAGTCCTGTAACTGCTGCTAAGATGATTGTTGTTGTTCAGTCGTTCAGTCGTGTCCGACTCTTCGTGACCCCGTGGACCAGAGCACGCAAGGCACCCCTATCCTCCACTGCCTCCTGCAGTTTGGCCAAACTCATGCCAGTTGCTTTGAGAACACTGTCCAACCATCTCATCCTCTGTCGTCCCCTTCTCCTTGTGCCCTCCATCTTTCCCAACATCAGGGTCTCTTCCAGGGAGTCTTCTCTTCTCATGAGGTGGCCAAAGTACTGGAGCCTCAACTTCAGGATCTGTCCTTCTAGTGAGCACTCAGGGCCGATTTCCTTGAGAATGGATAGGTTTGATCTTCTTGCAGTCCATGGGACTCTCAAGAGTCTCCTCCAGCACCATAATTCAAAAGCATCAATTCTTCGGCGATCAGCCTTCTTTATGGTCCAGCTCTCACTTCCGTACATTACTTCCATACAGTGAGATGCAGCAACAAAAAGAGCTAATGGTATTCTAGGCTGCCTCAACAGTTGGAGTTACAGGTAGGTAGCCGTGTTGGTCTGCCATAGTCAAAACAAAATAAAAAATTCCTTCCAGTTGCACCTTAGAATCCAACTAAGTTTGTTCTTGGTATGAGCTGAAGAAGTGTGCATGCACACGAAAGCTCATACCAAGAACAAACTTAGTTGGTCTCTAAGGTGCTACTGGAATGATTTTTTTATTTTGTTTTATTTTGTTTCAACAGTTGGACTTTACTTTATCAGTCCCGAACCTTCCCACATTTGGCTTCCTTGAAAGTACAAAAGTTCCAGTGTTAGGAGAGAGAGGACAAAACAACATTTTTCTATCCACTTTCGCGATGCATATAATTTTTATAAATCTCTATCATGTCATCTTTTGAGGGGATGGATAAACCAAAAGTTCAGGGGATCAGAGAGAGAAAGGAAAGTGAATGACAAAGCAAGAGAACAAAACATCCTCCTGCCCAACTCTTGCAAGGAAGGACAATTAAGGGATGCTACCATGTTTTATGAGACAACGGTCTCTGCCAAACCCCAGTGGTGTGCTCCACCATTTCACACCTTAATGGATTTATCTTCTCGTAAGAGTAAGTGCACCTGAAACTCTTTGCTCGGTCCAAGAGTCAGATGAGTTATTTCACGTATCCTTGCTTTCGTCCCACCCGGCGACCTTCCAGAGTAACCAGGAAGCTCTGTTCATATATCAGCATAATCCGTGCGTGCTTGGCTGTGATGGGGAAGATGAAGGTTACCTGCCGTTGGAAGAAACCCATCCAAGATAAAGGTTGGCTCGCTAAGCTAATTTACAAGAAGGAAGGGGCCCCAGAGTGCCCCACTTCACAGAAGACAGAAAGGTCATGGGGGGAGGAAAGGTACTTATGGGGAATAGGGAGCAATTATCGGAGAGACCCAATACGCTACGGACCTTCAATAGCCTTTCTTGACTTCCTGAGCCACATACTTTGCCATTTCACATACCAGTAGATCTATACCTGAAAGTCTTCATATGATGAGCTGCCATATATTCAAGGAGGCCAATCTAGCCCCGAGGTGGACAGTTTCCAAAACCCAAAACTGAGGTCTTCTCCACCCAACTTCCCAATACTATCAAGGGAAGTAATAGTACTTTTCTATTCTGTCTTGGTCAGTCCCCACCTGGAGTCCTGTATCCAGTTCTAGACACCACAGTTTAAGAAGGATATTGACAAGCTAGAACGTATGCAGAGGAGGGCAACCAAGATGATCAAGGGTCTGGAGACGAAGCCTTATGAGGAACGGTTTTGTTTTTTTTAAATGAACTATTTATTCAGAAGATATAAATACCTCTTAACAAAAATCTGCAGCTGATTTACAGAAAAAAGAATCATCGTACAATAAGATATGCACAAAGTTCAGAATACAATTAATACATTTCGAATGCGTCATTTAAAACAGCCACTAAACAAGGTAGCACTCTCAAGCATCTCCAATAGACCTTTTTTTTTTTCCCCCTCCCACCCTCCCCTCTGGACAGACCTTCGTTCTTCAGATCTTTATCCATGTACACAGTGAGGAACGGTTGAAGGATTTGGGTATGTTTAGCCTGGAGAAGAGGACTGAAAGGAGTCTTCAAATATCTAAAGAAGAGATGGAGGAAGCTTGTTTTCTGCTGCTTCAGAAGATAGGGCCAATGGATTCAAATGACATGAAATGAGATTCTGACAACATTAGGAGGAACTTTCTGGTGGCAAGAGGTGTTTGACAGGCTCCCTCAGAAGGTGGTGGACTCTTTTATTGGAGGTTTCTAAACTGAGGTTAGATGGCTGAGGTCAGGGATTCTTTAGCCGTAACTCTTGCATTGTAGGGGGTTGGACTACATGTGATTTTATGATTATTTTTTCATCTGAAGATAATTTTATCTGAAAGTTCATCTCAGACTCTCTGTTCAGTATTCCTGCTATTATTATTTCAGGCTTGCAACGTGCCACACATGATAAATGTAGGTACATATCTGAAGGAAAACTCTTGCCTTTTCTGTGTGCAAGGGGGATTTATCACTGCATATGCTATCTAATGCTTAAGTCATCCGGAACCTGGAAGACATAAGCCATTCTGTTTCGCTGTACAAACCTTTCCCCCAACTGTTCACCTGGTAAGATCCCTCTGCTCGCCATAGGCGAATGTCTCCATAGATACCTGCCCTATCCTTCTTAGCCCTTCAGATATGCTAATGTGATTTCTTTTTCCCCAGTGCCTGCCTTGGCCATAAACCGCTGCCCACTGTAGCAGATGGGCTTCAGTCTGTTTAAGAAGGGGCTATTTATGGTGTCGTCATTTACACGAGAACAGGAAACGCAGCACATTGGCATACAGAAGCGTGTGGCAACATACCATGTGTGCTGCGTTCCGATTCAAGTGCGTTTCGTGCTGAGGAAGCCTCGTCTTAATGAGAAAGCCTACATAATTAACCCAGATTAATTTAGGGTGTGCATTTAATACACAGAGCTTAATCTGTGCTAAGCCCCTTCTAAACCTCCATCCAGACAGGCACCCGTTGCAGATTAACAGGCCCTCCTCTGAGCCAAGATTAATGCTGTTTTAAACTGAATTAAGGGTAGCCGAAGGAAAGGGGACGGTCACTTCTAATCTACTCCTCGTGCTCTGCAGGCGTCGGACTTCACCATGGGCAGTGTCGAAATCCTGCGCCTCTGTCTGTTCTAAGCAAAAACATTTCAAGAAACACCTTAACCATTTCGGATATTTTTCTAGGAGCCCAATTTGAGCAGAAAGCTTTAAAATCTGCACAGTAGGGAGGGGGGGCAACTGCTGTTTCCTGCACCGAGATTTTTTTTTTTTTTTTTTTAAATCCCATTGACCACCTGCAACATGGCGATCTTCCAGGATCCAGCTCTTTACTCAAGTGGGTGTTGGAAGGATGAGAAAGAACGGGGCTCATATCTGCTTCAGCCCCACAGCTGTGCACTTTTTGACAGCCAGGGCTTCTGCCGGTGAGGTCCACATGAAGACCTTTTCTTCTAATACTCCTTTTATATTTTACCCAGATCTTATATAATTAGGAATAATTAGGAATTAGGAATAATTTATTATTGGCCAAGTACATTTTCCAACATACTTGGAATTTGTTTCGGCTACATTGCAATGTAAACATACAGACACTGTTCCTCTCACAATACAAAGAAGCAAAGAAACCCCACCCATAATTTACCTCCCCTTCAGCTATACTATGAATTTAACAATTTAATGGCACAAGGGGAAAAACTATTCTTGTGCCTGGCCGATTTTGTATATGAAGTCCTGTAGCGACGTCCGCATGGAAGTGAATCAAGCAGATGATGACCGGGATGTAAAGGATCTGCTACAATTCTCTCTGCTCTCTTCCTAACTCGGGTAGCATAAATTGTCTCTATTGAAGGCAAGCTAACACCAATTACCCTTTCTGCAATTCTTACAGCGATTTTCTTACAATGTGATTCAGAAATCCCTTGTGTACCCTTTTCGTAAATTAGATAAGCGTGTCAACCATAGCGGTTATCAAAACCCTCTAGAACTAGCAATCTGTATCTCTTAAGGTCACCCAATCTTTAATCCTTTTTAATTATTATTTTTCAAGTGTAGCACACCAATAAAAAGTTCGTTGAAATTAGTATTACAATAAAATAATAAAAAGCAGCATCAATGCCATCCAAAAAACAAACCTAGTCTGTTAACCCAAGTCAAGGAACAGACACAATCCTTTTAAAATAATAATAATAATAATAATAATAATAATAATAATAATAATAATAATAATTTTTATATTATATTAAAGCCAAGGAGAGCACGTTGAGCTCTTGCTGAGTTGATAATTAACTAGCTGGCTGTTGTTCTCTGGAGCTAACAGGTGAGTGTTGTAACTTTGGATCATGTGCTGAAGGTATTGAGTTGCAAATTTGCCATCTTGAAAGGGTGGTGGCTGCTAGTCCTCTCTCCGAAAGCTCAAGGGAGAACAATGCATGTATATGGCCAGTGCTTTTTTTTTCTTTTTTTAAAAAATGTTTAGGGGTACTCTCATTTTGACTCAAGAAAATCACTATTTTATAGTTCAAATCAGGAAAAATAAATATAGTAAATGGACAAAAGCACAAAGATTCACAAAATGTTTAGGGGTATGCATACCCCTGCATACCCCCAGAAAAAGCACTGTATATAGCTCTTCAAAAGCTGCATAGCCTAAGGTTGATGCAAGCTGCAATGGGGGAAGAGACAGAGTATGGATTTTTGGAATCTTTTATTTCAAAAAAGATGCCGAGGCTGTGCTGGAGAACACAAGACATTGTATGGATATTTTGGTTGCATCTTTGATGCTTATGTTCAGTTTTTGAAGAGCTCTGCCAGTAAAACTTTGAATAATATTTTTAGGGGACTGGACAACGATTTCTTGCAAAGGAGACAGTTCTCTTCAAACTGCGCAATATTAGAGAAGTGGCTGAATTGCAACTAATCACCAAACTTAAAACCATGGAGAAACCTGGTCTGAACAAAGACATTGGATTCTTATCTCATTATACATAACAAAGCTATCTTTAGCCATCTCACCCCTTGCCTTTCCCTGCAAGACTAATTACAGCCGTTAAGAGTCGTCTACAGGTTTTCCACACCTATCAGCTGATCACCCATTCCCACCACCCTTCTGAGTAATACCCCTCCCCACTCCCTCACTATATTTAAGGATCTGGTGACTTCTGTTTCAGTGTATCTGAAGAAGTGTGCATGCACACGAAAGCTCATACCAAGAACAAACTCAGTTGGTCTCTAAGGTGCTACTGGAAAGAATTTTTGATTTTGTTTTGACTATGGCAGACCAACACGGCTACCCACCTGTAACTGCACAATATTAATATCTGCAATATATGTTAAGATTCGAATGCAAACCTGCTCTTGCAAATGTGACCTTTGGGCTTCAAAGCTCCCAATATTCGTAGCGTTTTCACTACCTTTGTTAAAGTCAGAGCTAAATCGGCGTCACCGGCTGTCAGGGCAATTTTCCATCGCGGGGCTAACAATAAAAAGGTGCTCGGTTTTAAAGATAAGTAGACGATTTGCCAATAAAAGGACACGGTGGTTATCATAATGATAGCTAAGTCCTTCATCCTACCAGCCCATCTTCCCAAAATAGCAACACACTTTGAATTAACATATAATGATCCTTTTTATTCGAGTCATCTGTGTCTGTAAAAGAGGAAGTAATTGGTGGGGAAACGGGAGGAGGAAGTCAGCGGCAGGGGCGGTAAACACAATTTGTGCTTCTTCCTTCTGCTAGGGAACAAATCAGGGCTCCCCAAAGCAACACAACATCATGCCTTCTGGATGTTGCCAGACTACAACTGCCAACACCCCGCTTTGTTTGCTCTGCTGGCTGAGGCTGGTGGGATCTGGCATCCCAAACGGCAGGAAGTGTTGACTGAGAATGCCGAGGGGATGGAGGTCAATGCACAGGAACCAGAGCAGCAGGACCCATGGCCAGAGCCAGAGAGGCCCCTGTCTGCACAAACAAGGTGGGCTCTGAGGCGTAGGGAGCAGTGAGAGGGACACTCCGGGAGGCAGGGGCAAGCAGGAGCCCCCACTGCATTGGCTACACCTGAGTGATGCCAACTAGGTATACCTGAAGGAGCGTCTCCACCCCCATCGTCCAGCCTGGACACTGAGGTCCAGCTCTGAGGTTCCCTCACTGCGAGAAGCGAGTTACAGGGAACCAGGCAGAGGGCCTTCTCGGTGGTGGCGCCCATCCTGTGGAATGCCCTCCCAACAGATGTCAAGGAAATAAACAACTATCTGTCTTTTAGAAGACATCTGAAGGCAGCCCTGTTTAGGGAAGTTTTTAATGACTGATGTTTTTAATGTATTTTTAATCTTTTGTTGGAAGCCGCCCAGAGTGGCTGGGGAAACCCAGCCAGGTGGGCGGGGTATAAATAAATAAATTGTTGTTGTTGTTGTTGTTGTTGTTGTTTTATTTTTTATAAATTACTAATTAAATCTTTATTGAAAATTATCACATTCATACATTAAAAACAAAACACAACAGAACAGACAACAACACAAAAAAACCTAAACCTAAAAGTAAATATCATAACATAACAAAATAAATAAAAAAAATACAACCAAGACAAATCATGCATATTCATTCATTCTATTAGTAACAAATCAATATTCACTACTTCCGTTAAATAAATCATAACAAATCAAAATTAATCATAATACCTGATTGTAGACTTTCAACCCTGCCTACTTCTTAGGCTTCTGCTTGCCCTCCTCTCAGGTTGCTTAACTAAGTTATTCGATACTGCTTTCCTCAGCCACTTGACCAAACTTCTTGTAGATTTGTTAACCTCTTATCTTTCCTTCCCCTTATTACAGATACAGAAAATTAAAAATGGATCCAAGTGTTTATATTATTATTATTATTATTATTATTATTATTATTGGTTTCCCATAAGACCATAAGAGCACAAGAAGAGCAATGGAGCAGTCACATACCCTCCAACACGTTGAGTCCCAAAACCGGGATGTGTGTCTTCCCTGATGCGTTCCCATGTGTGTTTTGGGGCAACACGTGAGATTGTGGCCCTGAAATCTTGGGAGATCACAGAGCCCAAAGCGGCCGCTGTGTTCTCATGGGGAAAAATGAAAGGTCCAATTTTTTCCCCAAGATACTTCCAGCGTATACACTCATCCATACTGTGGCTTCCAGCAACTGGCATTCAGACGCACTGCTTCCTCCAGCTGTGGAGACAGAGCACAGCCACCATTGCCAGTAACCAGGAAGAACCCTCTCCTCCATGAATTTGTCAAAACTTCTTTTAAAGGGATCTCAGTGGGTGGCCATCACTGCCTCCTGTGGCAGTGAGTTCCACAGTTTAACCATGTGTTGCAAAAAATCCTCCGTCCTGGAATTTCCGACATTCAGCTTCATTGGGTGTCCATGAGCTCCAGTGTTTTGAGAGAGGGAGGAAAACTTTCCCCCGTCCACTTTCTCCATTCCATGCATCTCCCCACTTGTGAATCCCAGCAAGGACCTTGCCAGACTGGACTTAACCAGAAAACAGCAAAACAACTCCAAAAAGTATTATGACCAAGTGCCAAGCTGCTCCAAAAGCAAATTTTGATTCTGTATAACCAACTTACATCCCTGCTTCTTCAATAGCTTCACCCGAAAACACCATCAAGTTTTGTCCCAGGTTAGCTCGGGGGGGGGGGGGGGAGTCAGGAGCCAATTGGCTTGTTTCTATATGAACTTGTGTCCACCTTGGCAATTTTAAAGTAAAAGACATAAGCAGATATAGTGCAGAAATCACCCAGCTGATAGATGCCCTCAGTTCTCCTGCTTCTAGCATGAGACTCTTAATCCCAGGGTTGTGGGTTTGAACCCTACTGTGCTGGCCCCAAGGGTTTGTCCATGAAGCGAGGTCCAAGTCCAGTCCTGGGTCTAGGGGTCCAAAGGAGGTCAGTCCGGTGGGGAGCGAGGCAGGGAGCAGGTCGAGGTCCAAGGCAGGTGCAGGCACGAGGTTGCAGGTTGAGCACACGCTTGCAACTAAGTTGCTCACGCAACTTGGGCTGGGTCTGGCTGGCTTTTATCTGGCCCTATGCTTAGGGCGGCCCCGATCCTCCGGAGACTCGCCTCTCCTCCGGGCCTGGAGGCGAGCACTCCTCCTGCAGACACTTAACTCCCTTCGCCTCTCTGCCCTTCGCCTCTGTAGCTCAGGAGAGGCTGGTGGGTTACTGGACCCAGGGGATGCCTCAGCTTCCTCTGAAGAGGCTGGGAGTGGAGCACCTGCAGGCAATGGGTCCTCCCTCCCATCAGGAGCCAGAGCAGACTCTGCTGATGCCTGCACCTAGGGATCCAGCACAGGTGGGGATCCTTCAGGCTCAAGCCCTGGCCCCGGCTCAGCTGGTTCTGGAGGCGGGGAATCCTGTGCAGGCTGGGATCCCTCAGGTTCAGCATCAGAGTCTGACTCCCAGGCCATCACACCTATACTGGGTGAAAGATTCCAACTCTACAATTCTATGATTCTTATGAGTCTATCCCTTGCCAGATCCAAGTTACAGAAAGGATGATTGTTTTTATTATTATTACTTTAAAAAATCAATGGGAAAAGTTTGGAATTCCTCCAAGTGCAACCCCCTCCCCAAGGGAATCTCATTCCAAGGAAACGTGTGACAGAAATGTGAAAGCCAGCATGAAGAACCTGGGTATCTGTCAATATTCACGGGAGCCAATTTTAGGCAGGGAGGCAGGAGAGAGAGAGAGAGAGAGAGAGAGAGAGAGAGAGAGAGAGAGAGAGAGAGAAGTATTAAAATGTTAATGCAAAGTTGTCTGCGTCTGATTGCCTTTAGCGAGCCACTCGCAGGTTCATTAGCCAGCAGCGGATCCCAAACCGTGCGGCCTTCAGGGATCAGGGCTCTTGAAGTCTGGACTGGAAGCAGAGTTTGCCTGGAAACTGTAGTTCTGCCAACCTCTTTTTCTTTTTGCTATGTTCTGAGTTGAACAGGATCCAAAATGCAGCTGTCTGATTGGTCCTAGAACAATAGGATCCAGAATGCAGCAGTCTGATTGGTCCGCAGGAGCCACCCAATCCAGCTCAAGGTGGAAGTGAATCCACAACTCGATTGGCATACAGGAGTATTCCGGAATTAGCCAATCACGTGGGGCCCATTGTGTAAATAATGTATATAAAGCAGACGTTTTGGGGGAACTTCCATTCCTCGCTACTATGAGCTGAATAAAGAGCATGAAATCCACACTTGACTCTGAGTACAGGTGAAACTCGAAAAATTATAATATTGTTGAAAAGTCCATTTATGTAAACAATTGTTTTCATTAGCTACTGGAGTTTAATATATGAGATAGACTCATGACACGCAAAGCGAGATACGTCAAGCCTTTGCTTGTTATAATTGTGATGATTATGGCATACAGCTGATGAAAAACCCCAAGTTGAAATTGTTAATTTGGGGTTCTCATCAGCTGTACGCCATAATCATCACAATTATAACAAATAAAGGCTTCACATATCTCGCTTTGCATGTCATGAGTCTATCGCATATATTAGTTTTACCTTTTAAGTTGAATTACTGAAAGAAACGAACCTTTCCACCATATTCTGATTTGTCAAGTTTCACCTGTATATTTCACTTTTCTTTTCTTTTTGAGCAGAGCTTTTATTGATCAAACAGATCTGGAAGGAGGAGTGTTGCCTCTGAAGAGGGGAGTCTGGGTTGCCAGCAGAGTCATCCACACAGCCAACCTGTCTGACCACAAACACACCTGAGTTAAGAAAAGCAGCCGTTGGCAGAAGAGCACCCAAGCCCACTTCTGAGAGCTGTCAGTCTAACCTTTGCTCTAGCAGCTGCTGAAGAAAGACCGATAAGGCAGGAGGAAGTGCAGGGAGGGGGAAAGAGAACATATTGGGTGGACTTGAATAATTAGAAGTATGACAGGGTTTCAAAGTGTAGAGAAAGATCTCCCTTTGGAAGGAGGCTAAGGCAGAGTGGAGGGGACAGTTCAGGTTAGTATCAGGTGAGAACAGGATTCCCTACAGAGATGCAGTAGTATTGTATGGAAGTAAAAGCTGGACCATAAAGAAGACTGATCACCGAAGAATGGACGCTTTTGAATTATGGTCCTGGAGGAGACTCTTGAGAGTCCCATGGACTGCAAGAAGATCAAACTTATCCATTCTTAAAGAAATCAGCCCTGAGTGCTCACTAGAAGGACAGATCCTAAAGTTGAGGCTCCAATACTTTGGCCACCTCATGAGAAGAGAAGACTCCCTGGAAAAGACCCTGATGCTGGGAAAGATGGAGGGCACAAGGAGAAGGGGGCGACAGAGGATGAGATGGTGGGACAGTGTTCTTGAAGTGACTGGCATGAGTTTGGCCAAACTGCGGGAGGCAGTGGAGGATAGGGGTGCCTGGCGTGCTCTGGTCCATGGGGTCACGAAGAGTCGGACACGACTGAACGACTGAACAACAACATGGCTTGGTTTCCTTTCAAATCCCCAAAACACAGAACTTGGAAGTGTCTGCAGCACCCTCAGCGAAGCCACAGTATCCATCTTCTCTGCAGTAGCCATGAACGCAGAGATTAACATTTGAAATTGTTCACTCTTTTCCTACACACCCACCCAACTTTTAAAACCTTTTCAAACTTCTTGTTTGATGAATATTTGAGGACGAGAGCTTTAAATGCTGGGCTTGAGAGCATTTTCTTGTCTCTTAAAAGGATTGCCGGAAGAATACGAGGCCAACATGCAGCAAGGCCCATTTATTATTAGCCCCTGGAAATAACTGACATTATTTTAAGGACTGTAATATTTGTACAGGCTCTGACAATGAACACCTCTGTGCCTCTTCTTGTCTTGAATTAAAGTCTTTGCATGATGCAAACTGAAGACTCTCCGTATTCTACTGTGGGCCTAATTCATATGCGAACAAAGCCTTGACTGGGGTCCTCCGGCTTCCAAACTTGACATGTCTCAACACCCTTGCAAATATTCACCATATCCAAAACCACATTCAGTTTAGTGGACACTGCAGGAGAGGGGAATGTGCAGAAGCCCTGAAATTAAAGGCATCCCAGAGGCATCTGGTGGGCCACTGTGAGAACGGGATGCTGGTCTGCATGGGCCACTGGCCTGATCCAGCTGGTTATTCATAAGCATGAAAGGAGCCTGTTGGATCAGGCCAGTGTCCCGTGCAGTCCAGAATCCTGTTCTCACAGTGGCCCACCAGGTACCCATTATGGGAATCCCACAAGGAGGAGTCAAGCACAAGAGCACCTGTCCCCACCTGCAAACAGAATTCGAACACAAGAGCCCATGATCTCCAAAACACCCTGCCCAGGCTTGAGCTAAGGGGAGGTCGCTTTGCTGCTGCTAAAGCAGTGGTTTGACTTCAATAATAATAATAATAATATAATAATAATAATTTATTTTTAAACCCCACCCATCTGTTCCCAGAATTGGCCCCATCAAATCCTAGTATGGTAGTAAAGGGAAGAAGAAGAGAAGAAGAGTTTGGATTTGATATCCCACTTTATCACTACCCGAAGGAGTCTCAAAGCAGCTAAAATTCTCCTTTCCCTTCCTCCCACACTAGAAACACTCTGTGAGGTGAGTGGGGCTGAGAGACTTCAAAGAAGTGTGACTAGCCCAAGGTCACCCAGCAGCTGCATGCGGAGGAGCGGGGACACGAACCCAGTTCACCAGATTACGAGTCCACCACTCTTAACCACTACACCACACTGGCTCTCTTTTGCTACGAACCAACGGCCCCTTTTATTCACTTCAATAATAATAACAACAACAACAACAACAACAACAACAACAACAACAACAACAACAACATATTATTTATACCCCACCCATCTGGCTGGGTCTCCCCAGCCACTCTGGCCGGCTTTCAGCAAAATATTAAAATACAATAATTCATCAATATTAAAAGCTTCCCTAAACAGGGCTGCCTTCAGATGTTTTCTAAAAGTCAGATAATTGTTTATTTCCTTGACATCTGGTGGGAGAGCGTTCCACAGGGCAGGTGCCACTACCGACAAGGCCCTCTGCCTGGTTCCCTGTAGCTTTGCTTCTCGCAGGGAGGGAACCGCCAGAAGGCCTTCGGAGCTGGATCTCAGTGTCCGGGCAGAACGATGGGGGTGGAGACGCTCCTTCAACCCCAGAGGTGCACTCCGTTGTCTCTAAGACAGACAGGTGCCAACAGCAAAAGTTACTTTGAGATATTTTGTAAAAAGCAATGATCAAATATTGCAAGTTGATGAAAAACAAAAAGCAAACTCGCCATGTCCAGACTGCCTCCATAACACAGGGCGGCAATGGTGCGGTTCAGTAGAATTTTTTTTTAAAAAAATGAAATGAAAGAGACAAAGGGGGGCATGTAAGCCCCATCCACACAATCACATGACACAGTGCACGCACACCATTTGAATGGCAATGCCCATCAACTTTGAAGGGGTTGCCCCCTCAAATATTTTATTGGGGAGCTGAAGACCCCTCAACCCCCAGGAGTTGGTTCCAATGATCAATGCTGCAGGGAGAGCTAGTTTAAACACAGAAACACAAGCACACACCTCACACAGAGCTTAAAACCAATGAGAAGGATTAGGGGAAGTAAGAGCCAGTGTGGTGCAGTGGTTAGTGTTGGACTAGGGCAGGCATAGGCAAACTCGGCCCTCCAGCTGTTTTGGTACTACAACTCCCATCATCCCTAGCTAACAGGACCAGTGGTCAGGGATGATGGAAACTGTAGTCCCAAAACATCTGGAGGGCTGCGTTTGCCTATGCCTGGACTAGGGTCTGGGAGACCAGGGTTCGAATCCTCACTGGGTTACCTTGGGGGGCCAGTCACTGCTTCTCAGCCAAACCTACACCACAGGGTTGTTGTGGGGATTAAATGAGGAGAGAGAGAAGGAACCATACATGCCACCTTGAGCTCCTTGGAGAACAGGGACTCAGCTACATTAGTAAAAACACACAAACAAACAAACAGTGTTTTAGATGTATTATAAACATGCAACACCAGATGGTGCTGTAGAGCACAAAACTTTTCTATGTGATTTCACAAAGCGTTTTTTTTTCTTTTGTTATAATGATTTAATTTGTGACTTATTTATAGCATTTTTCCCCTGTGTGCACATCCAGCCCAGGTGGGATATAAATGCAATAAGTAAATAAGTGGAGGAGGAAGATGGAGATAGGGAGGGGGAGATTTCATATGTGCCTTAAGTGCTGGTGTTGTGTGGATGCAAAAAGGGAGGAGGAAGGTGAAATTGCAACGCAAACTCTCATCGGCCAATTCCTTGGCTGCGAGTCTCCGCTTGGCATATAAATGCAGTGATTAACCGGCACTCTCAGCAGAAGAGGGCAACCAAAATGGTCAAAGGCCTGGAAACGATGCCTTATGAGGAACGGCTTAGGGAGCTGGGTATGTTTAGCCTGGAGAAGAGAAAGTTGAGGGGGGATATGATAGCTATGTTCAAATATAGAAAAGGATGTCATATAGAGGAGAGAGAAAGGTTGTTTCCTGCTGCTCCAGAGAAGCGGACACGGGGCAATGGATTCAAACTACAAGAAAGAAGATTCCACCTAAACATTAGGAAGAACTTCCTGATAGTGAGAGCTGTTCGGCAGTGGAATTTGCTACCAAGGAGTGTGGTAGAGTCTCCTTCTTTGGAGGTCTTGAAGCGGAGGCTTGACAGCCATCTGTCAGGAATGCTTTGATGGTGTTTCCTGCTTGGCAGGGGGTTGGACTGGATGGCCCTTGGGGTCTCTTCCAACTCTAGGATTCTAGGATTCTATGATTCTATAACTTACTGTCCAAGGCTAGCATCCACCAGAGAGAGACGGGAGATAAATAGATGGTACTATCAAGATATCTGAATCATTTGGCCTTGTCATCAGTGCTTCCCATCAGTCAGGGCAACCTTGGAGCATGCTGCTTTCTGCAGCCCCCACCTGATGGGAAGACCCAGATTCCGTAGCATCCAGGCCAGGCATAGGCAAACTCGGCCCTCCAGATGTTTTGGGACTACAACTCCCATCGCCCCTGGCCACTGGTCCTGTTAGCTAGGGGTGATGGGAGTTGCAGTCCCAAAACATCTGGAGGGTCGAGTTTGCCTGTGCCTGATCCAGGCACCCAAGGTAGCTCGGTTTGGAGAGAGGGAAGCAATCCAGGGGAAAGGAAACACAGCCTTCCAGGACTGCAAAGGCATTCTGCAGCAGCAGCACTGCAGCCTCAACTTCTCTGCATGAAAAGCAGCGCTTGCTCCATCAAGAGGACGTCGGGTGTGATGCGCACGGCGGAAACGTAGGCACCTGCCTGATGCTGAATCAGTGCATCTAGCACGGATTGGCAGTGGCTCCCCAGAATTTCAGGCGGTGGATCTTTCCCAGCCCCATCCAGAGATTGAAACTGAGACCTTTGGTGTTCAAAGCAGGTGCCCTGCCTACTAAGCTACGGCCCTTTCCCTGATCCGAGGCAAGCCGAGTCTCTGTTCCTGCCCTCCGCTTCGCTGCTCTCCTCCTGCAAAGACCCCATAAAGGGACCGGAAAACTGCCGCACATTCAAGATGCCATAAATACCCGGGATCTCGAGTCTCCAAAGCGATAACTGTGTATCGAATCCTCTCTCTCGTTTGGGATAAGGTGCCCAAGGAGTCAGCAGGTCCAAGAATTATCACTGTTGCAAGATAAAAACACTGATCCAAATACACACGCACACTTACAAAAGAGGCTCGTTATTTCTCTAGCAAATTGTGTGGCGATTCATGCTACCAAACGTGGTTTTTGAGTGGGAGACATACGAACATGAGAACATAAGAAACACTTGCTGGATATTTATTTATTTATCTATCTATCTATTTTTTAAAAAAATGTTTAGGGGTACTCTCGTTTTCCTACTCATATTGAAATACTGCCCCACAATGAGGCCAAACTTAGATTCACAAAATGTTTAGGGGTATGTGTACCCCTGCACCCCCCCCAGAAAAAAAGCACTGTATCTATCTATTTATTAGATTCAGGGGTGCCAACTTGGATAAAAAAATGGGGGCAGGTAAGCCCTGTCCTGCATAATCAATCACGTGGCACTGTGCGCACACATGCCATTTGAATGGCAATGCCCATCACCTTTCGGGGGGGGGGCGGACTCACCCCTTCAAATATTTTATTGGAGGGGACGAAGACCCCTTGCCCCTAAGGCTTGGCTCCTATGATTAGATTTATGTAGGATTAGGCCACATACCCCATCTTGAGCTTCTTGGAGGAAAAGGTGGGGTAGAATCAATCAATCAATCAATGGAAAGTCTTGCTTTTTTAAAGAAATCTATCAAGTGATAGCAAATTAGGGGAGCTGGGTATGTTTAGCCTGCGGGAGAAGACACTGAGAGATGGCATGATAGCCATCTTCCAAATATCTGAAGGGCTGCCCCATGGAAGAGGGAGAAAGCTTGTTTTCTGCAGCTCCAGAGGGGAGGATCTGAACCAATGGATCCAAGTTACAAGAGAAGAGATTCCGACTAAACATTAGGAAGAACTTTCTAATGGCAAGAGTCGGAAAGGACACCCTCAGAATGAGGTGGCCTCACCTTCGTTGGAGGTTTTTAATCAGGGCAATCTGTCTGGGATTCTTCAGAGGGTTGGAATGGATGACCCTTGAGGGTCCCTTCCCATTCGACAATTCTGTGATTCTATGATCCACTAGAAACCAGACCGATCAGCCTTCTGTAGTGAGCTGTACATCTCTGCAGCACATATTTGGATCAGCCATACAAATCAGCCATACAAATCTCTCTGCCCCCGCACCCACCCAAAGCAGGCCAATGTAAGAGTTAAAACCCGATGAAAGATCGGTTGTTTCTCTAGATTTTTTGCCGGAGTCCTTTGGCTTCGCTGGGAGAGAGCGCAGCATGCTATTTAGAAATGCACGGCACTGCGGCCCCGGCATAATGAGGTCCCTGTTCTCTGCTGAAACCGCTTTGGTTCCTATCGCACAATATCCAGAATTGTACAGGGTTAAACCCATATGATACAATAACCGCATTCAAAACAGTTCTCCCAAACAGCCACGGACCACCACCAGCAGCAGCAACCCCCCACCCCACCCCCAAAAAAGACAGGCTCACGAGGAGAATTATCACCAGCTTGGGGGAAAATAGCAAGGAATAATGAACTAGGCCCCCCCCCCCCGTTTTTATTAGGCTTTCTAATGAGGAAGGTGCATTTCAAAAGCTGTCTTTTGGGAGGGAGAGGTTTCGCCAGACTTCCTTTTTTGATGTTCTCCTTCCAGCTTCTCGCCCACAGCAAATCCCACCCTCCCTCTCACTGTCCTTAAAGCATCAGACCAAACACGAAGCGTTAGGCAAACCTGAGCCAGCTCCGATGACATCCATCCATCAAGAACCACCGAGCCAATCCCCATTCACCCCCCCTCCCGGCTCGCTTGGCGGCAAAACGTGAGAAACGGAAGGAGTGACTTGGCCAGCAAAAGCCGACTTTGACTACAGTCTGCTCAAGAAACAGACCCGTCCTTAGATGAAGAAGCACCAACCATCATCATCATCATCATCATCATCATCATTATTATTACTATTTATAAAAGCAAATTGAACAGATACATTTCCATTGGCACCTCATTTCTCCCACTAGCTGTGGCAATAGATGTGAACTACAATGCCCATCATGACTGGCCATGCTGTTTGGGGCTATAGGGAGACAGAAGGGCTGGGGCCTTCCTGTTGGCAGAGACATACTCTGGGGCTAGGGACACGGGTGGCGCTGTGGGTTAAACCACAGAGCCTAGGGCTTGCCGATCGGAAGGTCGGCTGTTCGAATCCCTGCAACGGGGTGAGCTCCCGTTGCTCGGTCCCAGCTCCTGCCAACCTAGTAGTTTGAAAGCACACAGTGAAAGTAGATGAATAGGTACCACTCCGGTGGGAAGGCAAGCGGTATTTCCATGTGCTGCTTTGGTTCGCTAGAAGTGGCTTAGTCATGCTGGCCACATGACCCGGAAGCTCCCTCAGTCAGTAAAGCGAGATGAGTGCTGCAACCCCAGAGTCATCTGTGGCTGGACCTAATGGTCAGGGGTCCCTTTACCTTTACCTTTACCCTGGGCCTGGTGAAACCAGGCCCGCCAGGGGCATAAAATCACCTATCACTCTATGGATTGTGTGGTATTTGTCGCTGCAAGATCAAAAGGGGGCAGAAACTCCCCATCCTTCTTGCACCACAGTTTAAAATTTGCGGTAAACTGATTTTTTTTCCCCAGGGGGTGGGCAGGGGCTGATGTAGCTCATTGCTGGAGATGCCAATACAGCCAAGGGCACAAGGGACGGGACCCCAGGAATGCCTCTGGGTATAAGAGCTCATAGTTCGCATGCCAAAGGTCCCAGTTTTCATTCCCAGGATCTCCAAGTTGGATGGCAAAGGCTTCCACCAGAATCCTTGGAGAGCCACTATTCATCTGGAATAGACCAAAGGTCCCAACATGGTGACTATAAAAGTTTCATGCCCTCCAGTGCCTCGGTGGCAAAATCTGGGGCACAATCTTGCCAGTTGCCATCTTCCCGTTTCCCCCCGCAAGAGAACGGTGCCCATTTTGGACACTGTGCCCTCGTGCGAATTTGCACCACACTTCAAAATCGCACGAGACAGCCATGTCCTAAAAGGGCCGCCATTCTCTCACAACCCCCCCCCCCCACACACACAGGATGTCCCGGTTTTCCCACGACACTTGCAGGGGATGCAGTGTGCCCACCAGTACTGATGCCAATTAAATACCCCACTAAAAATCTTATTCAACATGACTGCTGTTTGTTCTTTCTCTTTGCACTGGCTTAGGTGCATGCCTGAATTTCATTGAATGCCAGGATTGGACATCCGCCCTCCCTTCTGTGAAGAACAGGAGAGAGGTGTGGTGGCCATTTTGTGCCACACACAACACAGCGGCCATTTTGCGGTTGGCTCCCACGGTATTTTCTCAAAATGGAAAATGTGCCCTTCAGTCTGGTACAGAAAGCACTAAGCCAGAAACGTCTAGAGTCTAGCTCAGCTTAAGACAAAGTCCAATAATATATGGATGACCAGAGGTTCCTCAACTTATCTCCAGGGGTTTATGCTGTGACTCGTCTCTTTACCACCTCCCTCAGAAATGGGAAGACTGGGTACCAAAGTCTTTCTACTTTTGACCAAGTGCACTGAGCTTTATTTGAACTGATTTGTAGAGCAGTTCAGCTCTTGCAGTCAACTCTGTTGGGACATAGGAGCTTGGGTCATGCAAAGTTTCTTTCCACTAGCCAGTGGTTGGCCAATACACTGGGATTTCCAATGTTATAGGAATTCCAAGGTGTGTGTGTGTGTGTGTGTATAATCATAAAATAGTTAAAGCTATGGTTTTCCCAGTAGTAATGTACGGAAGTGAGAGCTGGACCATAAAGAAGGCTGATCGCCGAAGAATTGATGCCTTTGAATTATGGTGCTGGAGGAGACTCTTGAGAGTCCCATGGACTGCAAAAAGATCAAACCTATCCATTCTCAAAGAAATCAGCCCTGAGTGCTCACTGGAAGGACAGATCCTGAAGCTGAGGCTCCAGTACTTTGGCCACCTCATGAGAAGAGAAGACTCCCTAGAAAAGACCCTGATGTTGGGAAAGATGGAGGACACAAGTAGAAGGAGACGACAGAGGATGAGATGGTTGCACAGTGTTCTCGAAGCTACTAACATGAGTTTGGCCAAACTGCGAGAGGCAGTGAAGGATAGGCATGCCTGGCGTGCTCTGGTTCGTGGGGTCACGAAGAGTCGGACACGACTGAACGACTGAACAACATATATATATGAAAATATAAAATCATAAAATGTACAAGGCAAACACATACATAAGTATATTATATGAAATAGTACAGGAGAACAATCCTGAAGCCATTTTGACTCTCCCAAATGGACTTCAAATATTTCTCTGCAAGGAAGAAGGAAATGGGAAAAGCTCTCCAATTGTCTTTGGACTGTAGGGGCTTACACTTCCCTGTAAATACAGTCTGGCAAGTATCTGTTAAGCTGAGCACACTATCAATATGTGTAAGGGATTCAGGAACTATTTACCATCTCCAAGGAATGGCCAGTCTACCCAGAAAAGGCAATTGATAAGATATTATCAGGCATCCTGGCAGACAGGAGAGAAGCAACCCAATCAAATTTCTGCTGGGGACCACCTCTCTCTCTGATGTATGTATGATGTGTTTTTTTTGGGGGGGTGGTCTTGAGCTACAGGAGTGGCAATTTCAAAAGTCTATATAAGGGCTTGCACACCAATGTTCTGGGTTCCTCCTCCCTCCTGTGTGTGTGGGGCGCATCCTGTTGCAATGGTTTAATAAAGACCAGGCTTACTAGCGGCTTTGCTTCTCAATATCCTCTGGTTGGCCTCTGTTATTTGTCTCCTACCGATACAGAACCTACATAAGGACTCTATATGGGCTCTTGGGTACCCCATGAGGGAAAAGGAGCAGGTTCCCCCCCCCCAATAACACCAAGCAGCAGGCTCAGCTTTTGACTTCTAAGAAACATCCACAGGAAATCTCAGGAAGGACCTGGTAGGGGTGTAGTTGTTACCTGGGACTAGGGAGACCAGGGTTCATACCCTACTCAGCTATGAAGCCTTAAACTGTCTCTCTTTAAGACAGTCACTGTCTCTCAACTTAACCAACCTCACAGAATTGTTGTGGGGATAAAATATAAAGCAGCAGAGAAGTTTGTACATCAGCCTTGAGCTCTTTGGAGAAAAGGTGGGGTTGGATGCAACCATTTAAAAAAGAAACAAAATAGAAAATTCTTTCCAGTAGCACCTTAGAGACCAACTAAGTTTGTTCTTGGTATGAGCTTTCGTGTGCATGCACACTTCTTCAGATACACTGAAACAGAAGACACCAGATCCTTAAATATAGTGAGGGAGTGGGGAGGGGTATTACTCAGAAGGGTGGTGGAAATGGGTGATCAGCTGATGGGTGTGGAAAACCTGTTGACGACTCTTTTCCACACCTATCAGCTGATCACCCATTCCCACCACCCTTCCCCTCCCCACTCCCTCACTATATTTAAGGATCTGGTGACTTCTGTTTCAGTGTATCTGAAGAAGTGTGCATGCACACGAAAGCTCATACCAGGATAAAACTCAGTTGGTCTCTAAGGTGCTACTGGAAAGAATTTTTTATTTTGTTTTGACTATGGCAGACCAACATGGCTACCCACCTGTAACTGTATTTAAAAGAGAGAGAAGTATGTGTGTGGTTTTTTTCCTCCCACTCTTGCTTTTCTTCTCTGATGGCTGACCAAGATGGGTGACGTGCCTGGCACTCACTCAAAAATCCAAATGTGTCCAAACACCTAAAAAAAATATGTTAATGTCCCCTAGCAACATTTTTATTTTACAAAGAAACCAGAGAGTGCTTTCTCTGCAAGGCCATGGGTAGGGTATGGCAGGACAGTCAGAGTCATAGGAAGGTCAGGTGGTACCCGGTGAGGAAAATTTCTTGTCAACCCCCCCATTGATTCCCCCCCCCCCGCAAAAATGGTTTTACGCTATTTCATATTTTCTTACAAAGGAATAATAACAAGTAATAATAATAATAAACTTTTATTTATATCCCGCCCTCCCTGGCCGAAGTCGGGCTCAGGGTGGCTTAACATCAGATACATAACATTGGTATAAAATCAAACAATAATTAAATTACCTCCTAAAAACACCTCAGAATCAAATTAAAGTCTAATTAGATGGCTTTCCACAGGGTTAGGGTTGGGAACAGTAAGTGCTCCACTGAACTGAAATTTCAGCCTTCACGACATAGGAAAACAGCCAAGTGAACAGCTCTTTTGGGGGAGGAGGGTCAAGATATGAACCGATATGCATGAAATTTCATATATAGCTATATAATCCCTAGTATAGTAAGATAAGACATTTGGAGCAGGCATTTTTTTAAAAAAATAAGTTTTTTATGAACCGCCCTAAGTAGGGCAGTAATTGTTTCTTGATAATTTGTCACCCCCTTCATTATGGAACATGGGGCGGTCCACCCCCTACGTCCCCCCTTGCTATGCTCCTGGCAAGATCCCCTTTTCCGTATTGATTGATTGATTGTTAATTCATTTGCCCCAAAGGCAAAACCTTTTTCAGACATTGTGGTGAGGAGGGAGAAGTATAAGCAAAGCGGTGAGGATCCGTTTGCTTCCTTGATTTTATTGGCCATTTTATGTAGGCTTTAGTATACCATCAGCACTCTAGTTTTCTGGAGTTACACAAGCTATAAATACAGAGCTCGGCTTCTGTGGCACATGGGACATGAGCAGTGGAGGGGGTTTTTTCTGCCTCCTTTTCGCCGAGGACAAATTTATTATGCTGCCCCTGAAGTTCCGTGATTTGATTTAATATTTGTATTCTGCTTTTCCAGCAACAAATGCTGGGATAAAAGCGTCTCAGAATAATCGCAATCACATTATTAAACCACAAATGTTCCATTACGATGATATCAAACACAACCGTATGTATAGGTGAAACTTGAAAAATTAGAATATCGTGGAAAGGTTCATTTCTTTCAGTAATTCAACTTAAAAGGTGAAACTAATATATGAGATAGACTCATGACATGCAAAGCGAGATATGCCAAGCCTTTATTTGTTATAATTGTGATGATTATGACGTGCAGCTGATGAGAACCCCAAATTAACAATTTCAACTTTGGGGTTTTCATCAGCTGTGTGCCATAATCATCACAATTATAACAAGCAAAGGCTTGACATATTTCGCTTTCCATGTCATGAGTCTATCTCACACATTAAACTCCAGTAGCTAATGAAAACAATTGCTTACATAAATGGACTTTTCCATGATATTCTATTTTTTATTTTTTATTTTTGGAGTTTCACCTGTAAATAAAGCGAACAACAACAGTTTGGGAGACAGCGCCCAGCCAGGTTGCTCAACTCCCAGATTTTATTATGTGGTTTGGAAGGAAACAATCCATTGAAAAGAACCAGGGGATATTTTCCTGAACCTGTCATCTGGGAGAAGTATATATTGTTATGAAAATTCTGAGGTCTCAAATATGGAATAAATGCATAATTCTTGCTTTTGAAACTTGTTGGCCATGTGGGCATCTTTGCATTGTAGGAGTCCTTCATAATTCTCCTTGTCTGAGACCACATAGGCCAGGGGTCAGCAACCTAAGGCCCATGGGCCGGAAGCGGCCTGCAGAGGTCGTTTGACCAGCCCATGAGCCAAACCAAGGGGCCTGCTCACACACTGTGCTAAATCGGCGTGGCGCAGCACAGGGACTCACTTCCGCGGCGCCAGGTTCCACGTGGCAATTCCCGGAACATCCATAGGCTGGGTTTACGAGGCAATTGGTCCTGATCTGGCCCTCAGGCCTTAGTTTGCCGACCCATGGTCCAGATGCTCTGCAACCAGGTCTGGCTGGGCTTTCTGACTGTCATATCAATGATCCTCCTCTTCCTCTTTCCAGCGTTTTGAACTATGTGAAACTTGCTAATCCTCAGGAATACCACACCTTGACCTGCCTGAGCCACTGTGACCCCACCTTATGTTTGATGTCTTTCTGGTTTGTAGAGGGGATGTCTGTCTTCTCCATGCCAAAAATGCTAACCTTCAAAAAGAGATGTCTCTCTTTGTTCTGGGTCTCTCACCTGTTTACAAGGAGGGGTGGGGGACTCTGTGGCAACAGAAAAATATAGTTTTGCTTTGCTTCCCACTGGATCCCACCTCCATCCATTCTTCTCTGACCAGTCACAGACTATGGGGACTCAGAGTCCCTTGGGGAGTTGGGCAGCAAAAGCCAAACGAGAATTTCCCCTATAACAGTATTATGGGAAGAGGCAGTGCCGTGCAGTGGTTAGAGAGTGTTGGACTAAGACCTGGGATACCAGGGTTCAAACTCCCCACTCATCTATGAAGCTCACTGGGTGACCTTTGGGCCCAGTCTCTGCTTCTCAGCCTCACCTACCCAGCCTAAATATACTCAAACCCTTCGACTGTTCCTCATGAGGCTTGGTTTCCAGACCCTTGATCATATTGGTCGCTCTCCTCTGCACACCTTCCAGCTTGTCTGTATCCTCCTTAAACTTTGGTGTCCAGAACTGGACATAAGACTCCAGGTGGAGTCAGATCAAGACAGAACTGAGCAATACTATGGCTTCCCTTGATCTGGACACTAGACTTCTATAATTCAGTAGACTCCAGCAGAGCTAGAATTTGATTCCTGGGTCTTCTGAGAATCTCAGGAACTCTTACCAGCTTTCCGGGACTTGACTTGAAGAGCGAACTTTTGCTATTCTTCCTCCTCCTCTGAGGAAAAAAGGAGAATTGTCCTTTTAAAAGCTCAATCTCCTTGATATTTCTTATGTTAATGATCTCACATTTTTTATCCTTCTTGCTGTAACAATGGCTCCTTGCAGCCATGCTGTGCTCTTCCCTTTCGTTTTACTTAAATGATTGCCCCATGACACCCTTCTTGAATAAAAGTATGGAGAAAGCAAAAGCTGATCTCCTCTTACTATTAAGCAACATTAGACTCGTGTTTGTTCTCCATTTAATTTGCATATGGAGAGTTAAAAACCACTCCTGCAGGGATTGACAAAGAGGTAATTCTAAGGTTGGGTTCTCTCCCCCCAAGAAAATAAAGTCAGTATGCTAAACAAAGAGGCTAACAGGACCTTTTGTTCGACCTTTCCGGGAGCTTTGAAAAATGCTTTCAGCTTCCCACAATCACCAGAAATACATGGTATCACACAGAGATGTGCCCGCTTCCAGCAGATCAAGGAAATGAGATTGGGATTGTGTTGAAACCGACTCTGAGCCCACAGAAGGGGGAACAAGGACAGTGAGAAATCTGAGATCAACATAAAGCGGGAAAGGAACCATCGTTGATCTGGCTACTGACGGGTGGCCGACAGAATCTACTACAAACTGACTGTGGTTTAACATATTTCATAGGGACATAAGACGATAATATGAGGCTGCTGGATCAGGCCAATGACCCATCTGGTCCAGCAGCCTGTTCTCACAGCGGACGACCAGATGCCTGTGGAAAACCCGCAAGAAGTGCCCTAGCAACCTTGCACAACTCAAATGCAACATTGTCTTCCCAATTGACTTCATTGAGCAAAGAGATGCTTCTCGTGGTTTCCTGAAATGAAACAGAGGGTGCTGAGCAGTTGATGGTAAACAGCACAGCGGCCCCAGCATTCACAGCAACACTGCAAGGCAGTAGGAGAAGCTCATTGGACGCAGACCTCTGCTACTCCTGCAGCGCTTGCAAGAGGCTAACCCTGCATGTCCTAAGCATCAGGCATGCCCTCTAGATCAGACCAAAGCGGGTCAGTTGGAGTCAAAACCCTGTTTCACATAGCAGCCAGCCAGCACAGCCACAAACAGAGTCACAAGACAACCCCAGTCTCCAGCAACTAGCATTCCGTGGTAGGCTACCCCTGAGCCTGGAGGCTCCATTGTTGATTGCTGTCTCCACAGGAACATTGCACACCACCCTGTGACCCTGATGGATAAATGACAGTCTAGGAGGTCTATAGCAAGTAACTAAATAAATGTAGCCGTCGTGACTAACAGGCTGCAAGACATTGACTCATGCATTAAGTAATGAAGTAAGATTCCATCTTGAATCTATTGCCAATCAGTTTATGAAAGCAGACCCTTGAGAGACAGGTAGGAAATAATTACCTTGGCTCTTCCAACAGCATATATCACCTGTGATCTGTTTCTCAAAAGTAAGTCATGTCAAACGAACCTCGTTTCTTTTTCTGATGGAATTAAGTTTGATGGAACTTGGTGGATCAGGGGAATGCTGTGGACATAGTGTATCTTGATTTCAGTAAGCCTTTTGACAAAGTCCCTCACGATATGCTTGCAAGGAAGGTGGTAAAATATGGGTTGAATGAGGTAACTGTTAGGTAGATTAGTAACTGGTTGGCAGACTGAAGCCAAAAACGACACATTAATGGTGCCTCGCCATCCTAGAAAAAAGTGACAAGTGGGGTGCCACAGGGTTCTGGCCTGGGCCTGTTGTTGTTCAACATATTTATAGGTGACATGGATGAAGGAATTGAGGGGATGCTTATCCAATTTGCTGACGACACCAAACAGGGAGGGGTAGCTAATGCTGCAGAGGACAGATTCAGACTTCAAAATGACCTTATCAGATTGGAGAACTGGGCACAAGCTAACAAAATGAATTTCAATAGGGACAAATGTCAGGTTCGGCTCTTAGGCCTTTCACCCTAAGGTCCCATGGCAGATTACAACAATTAAAACACAATGTCAAGAATATTTGGAGACAACTTACAATCACAGAAATGTGGTGGGTCCTACAGCCTGTCTAGAGGGGAAACTCCCCAGGGAGCAATCCAGCTCTGACACTGGAAGTGGCACCACTTTGGACGAGGAGTCTCAATCAGCTCCCCAACCAAGTCTGTCTGCCCTTACCAGTTACAGGTAGGTAGCCGTGTTGGTCTGCCATAGTCAAAACAAAATAAAAAATAAAAAATTCCTTCCAGTAGCACCTTAGAGACCAACTAAGTTTGTTCTTGGTATGAACTTTCGTGTGCATGCACACTTCTTCAGATACACTGAAACAGAAGTCACCAGACCCTAATATATAGTGAGAGGGTGGGGAGGGGTATTAGAATCATAGAATCCTAGAGTTGGAAGAGACCACAAGGGCCATCCAGTCCAACCCCCTGCCAAGCAGGAAACACCATTCCTGACAGATGGCTGTCAAGCCTCAGCGTAAAGACCTCCAAAGAAGGAGACTCCACCACACTCCTTGGCAGCAAATTCCACTGTCAGGAAGTTCTTCCTAATGTTTAGGTATTACTCAGAAGGGTGGTGGGAATGGGTGATTTGCGGTTTCAGTGTATCTAAAGAAGTGTGCGTGCACATGAAAGCTCATACCAAGAACAAACTTAATTGGTCTCTAAGGTGCTACTGGAAGGAATTTTTTTATTTTTTGTTTTGTTTTGCCCTTACCAGTTCTGCAGAATGGCAAAGAAGCCTTCAGAGGCTGTCGGGAGAGGCCACACCACAAGGACTCTCCAAGGTCCTGAAGTACCCAAGGCTACACGTCTCTCTCCCAACCATCTTGCCCTGCGTGATACAACCATGTAGGCTGGGATGGGTGGGAGACGTAGTCCCAAACCTCTGGGGGATATCAGGTTGCAGAAGGCTGGTTCAGGAAGAGTTCTGCAATTCTTTCTTCTGTAGCTGGATTTTTTTAAAAAGAAAAAAATCCTGGAACAGCCTGCACATGAGTGGTAAGATAAGAAGAGGCTGCTGGATCAGGCCAATGGCCCATCTAGTCCAGCATTCTGGTCTCACAGGGGTCAATCAGATGCTTATGGGAAACCAGCAAGCAGGACTCAAGCACAAGAACATTCTCCTTTCCTGTGGTTTCCATTGCTGCCTCCGACCATAGAGGCATAGTATAGCCATCATGGCTAGCAGCCATCAATGGCTTTTTCCTCCATGAATTTGGCCATCTAAGTTGGTGGTCACTACTGCCTGCCTTCCATGGAGGGGAGTTTCATAGTCTAACTCTGCACTGAATAAACACGTACTTCCATTTATGTGCCCAGAATCTTCCAATATTCAACTTCATTGGATGCCCACAAGTTCTAGTGTTGTGAGAGAGGGAGGAAAACTTTCCTCTCTCTACTTTCTCCATGCCATGAATAAATTTTTTTAAATAAACTTCTATAATGTTATCTCACTACCTCTCGCAGTTTGGCCAAACTCATGTTAGTAGCTTCGAGAACACTGTCCAACCATCTCATCCTCTGTCGTCCCCTTCTCCTTGTGCCCTCCATCTTTCCCAAAATCAGGGTCTTTTCTAGGGAGTCTAGGGAGTCTTCTCTTCTCATGATTGGACAGTGTTCTCGAAGCTACTAACATGAGTTTGGCCAAACTGCGAGAGGCAGTGAAGGATAGGCGTGCCTGGCGTGCTCTGGTCCATGGGGTCACGAAGAGTCGGACACGACTGAACGACTGAACAACAAAATGTTATCTCTTATTCATCAAATATAAGCAGGACTTGGTCTGGCCAATGGTGGAGTGGGAGACCACCCTGGGAACTCTGTGTATGATATTTAGAGTCCCACAAGAGGGGGAACATAAAGCTTTAAATGTTCAGGTGAATCCCTGTAAAACTGGACAATTGCACTGGGTCTCTGTGAACTCTGTCCAGGGCTGCAGGAGATTGATTATATATTTTAAAATTGCCGGTGGCTTCTGAACCCACTGAACTGAAGCATCTCCGAGACGGAAATTAATTACCTTTCTTCTACCTATTTGCAGAGCAAAATCCTTGATTGAGCCTTCTTAGCCCTGGCAAAATATTAATCATAATATTCATACTTGTGTCAAGATTTTAGATTATTACCGGTAACTGTTATTTTTTTAAATAATAATAATAAATCCATCAGACACATTTTGCTGAGATTTAAAGGCTATCTGGCAATGCAGATAAGCAGTGCAAACCTGGAGACCGGCCTTCCCCAAGTAGTTCCTCTCCAAATGATTTGGACTACAACTTCCATCAGGCTCAGCCAACGCTTCAAAGCAACTGGAGGGCAACATGATGGAAAAGCTGTTTTAGAGGAAGCAAGAGAAGGGCACTCTCAAAGCTGCTGGATGCCCTCTGTTTGAGCTGTTGACCCTTGTTTCCAAAGGCCATAAGAGCGTGGCCATAAGAACATAAGGATAGCCTGCTGGATCAAGCCATTGGCCACTGCAACCCAGCATCCTGTTCTCACAGTGACCAATGAAATGGTTGTGGGATACCTGCAAACAGGACCTGCTGGATATACTCTCTGTGCATAGGCAAACTTTCAAAGGTACGTCTGCTGTTGGTGAGTTGCAGATGATGCCAGCCTAGTCCTCATAGCAATGGGAAGCCTGCGTTTGGGTCTCACCACTTCAGAATGCTTCAGAATTATGGTGCTGGAGAAGACTCTTGAGAGTCCCATGGACTGCAAAAAAGATGAAACTTATCCATCCTTAAAGAAACCAGCCCTGAGTGCTCACTGGAAGGGCAGATCCTGAAGTTGAGGCTCCAGTACTTTGGCCACCTCATGAGAAGAGAAGACTCCCTGGAAAAGACCCTGGTGTTGGGAAAGATGGAGGGCACAAGGAGAAGGGGACGACAGAGGATGAGATGGTTGGACAGCGTTCTCAAAGCGACTAACATGAGTTTGGCCAAATTGCAGGAGGCAGTGGAAGACAGGAGTGCCTGGCGTGCTCTGGTCCATGGGGTCACGAAGAGTCAGACACGACTGAACAACAACTTCAGAATGCAGGCAGGGGCTCACCTAACTGAGCACCGCCCCAAGGAAGGGGGTTACTCCTTCTACCACCAAGGGTGGCGTGCTAATTTTCTATGTGCAAGGGTATTGTGTGGGGCAGGGGGGTTTCTGCATGGAGGAGAATTCCAATTGGGGAGCTGCCATCTGCAGTGGCGGGGAAAGGGGAGTGTGGTGGGGGCGGTCAGCCCTGGGTGTCATCCCTGGGGGGGTTGACAAATTCCTCCTCCCCTTGGCGGATCGCCGCCATGCCGATAGGGACACGGATAGGGATGGGGCGCTCTGCGGGACCTAGGCTGCCCTACAGTGGGGGGGGGGGGGAGGCAGCAGGTGGACAGTGGGCAGGACAGGCCATCATGGGCGCCACGCACGCCACGTCCCTAGGAGAAGCCACATGTGCCGTGTCCCTAGGGGCAGTTTGCCCCGCCGCTAGGGGACTGCCCCAGGTGCCCAAGAGGCTTTCTCTGCCACTGGCCATCTGTAGAATGAGATAATAAGGCAAGAGACAGATTTGCCACCACACTGAGGAACAGGCCCGAGTAAGGAACTGTCCCCAAGGTAGAGCACCACCACTCAAAAGAAGAAAACCCCCCCAAAGCAAATCTTGCTGGCCTTACTGAGCTCTCAGAATAGCACCACAGCAGAAACTCTGCAATTCCCCAATGCACACAGGGTGTATAGCTGAGATTTTGTGTGTGTCAGCTGGTTTGCACATGTGCTTGTGACATTGTAAACAAATATACATACATTACAATTCCTGAGTAAGGAGATGGCCTTTCCCCAAGGTGTTTGCTTAGCCTTAGCAATAGCCAAAAGTGACACCTTAAAGCAGAGGTTCTCAAGGGGTGTGCGGCAGCACACTAGTGTGGCAGGACAGGAAGGCAAGTGTGGCAGGAAGATTCAAGGACAATCAAAGAAACATTTAAACCTTTCAGTGTAGTATAGTTTTGGTTTGGTTTTTGCATAATATAGATAGATATCGTCAGTGCTTTTTTTCCTGGGGGGATGCATACCCCTAAACATTTTATGACTCTAAGTTTGGCCTCATTGAGGGGTGGAATTTCAATATGAGTAGGAAAACGAGAATGCCGACAAACATTTTTTTTAAGAAAAAAAGCACTGGATATGTTTGCAAAACGAGAGCAAGAACACCGCGTGATTGTGCAAGCTCACCCCTCTCATTGAGGCTCATTTATAATTATATTTTGGAAATGATTCCTGTTCTTATGTAGCTGCATTATTTTATACTTTCTGGATGTCCCATGATCATATTATAAAGTAGTTGTGTTCTGGGTTAAAAACAGCTAGGAGCTTTTTCTTTTGGTTCTCCATTGTATAAGAAGTACACTCAATAATCAACGTCAATCAATATCAATAAAAGCAGCAATATTCATGCCAGTATCAATATCAATAAAAAAAAAAATCAGTGTGAGCCCAGAGAAAATAGTTTGAGAACCACTGCCAATGGCTAGAAGATGCTTGCTTAGATGAGCATTGCTGGCCCTTGAATTCTGGTGGCTACTAGCTATAGCACAAGTTCTGACTATTTTGGTGAGGTTTATTGCGAAGCGGTTTACAGGTTGGGAATCCAGCGATTCCAAGCAGGAGATGCCTGGGAGTGTGTGTCGTCCGTTCCTCCCACCCACCCACCCACCCACAATTCAAGAAGGAGCATTGGCCGTGGAAACTCCAAGGTTTGGGGCAACAACTGTCATTGCTTAAAAAGCCACCTCTGCCTACATTCTTGCCTTCCCTCTCCAGCTTGGCATGCATTTTTCCTTAAGCAAACAGGTAACAGCAAAAAAGAAACTGTTATTTCTCCAGGACAGTCTCACCATTAGGAAACTGACCCTGTAAAAGACTGCCCCCTAGAGGCTCCTGCTGCTCAGGGAGGAGGTGGGGGAGCACAAAACACTGAAATAATTCAATTACATTGTAATGGACTTCCTCCTGTCTCCTCTTCCTGCGTTCCTTGTCTATCGTCTTTAGTAACTTCTAAACATCTTACCAAATAATATTTTGTAACAAAACTTATCTAAATATTTAATTTTATCTATTTACCATTACAATGTGAGGAATAAATATTAGGAATAAGATATATATGTATGTTATTATGTTTGTTTTTGTTAGTTTTTATGTAATTGTAGGTATGTGTATTTTTTGTGTTTAAAAATGTTCAATAAATATTATTATTATTATTTTTAAAAAGAAATAATTCAATTACAGTTGCTTTTGCTGATCTAGGCATTTTGGACAACAGTACATGGAAGGCCCCATCTTCCACAGAAGGGGGCACCTTAAAATCAGAAATGCTCTGGATCTGAGCACCCTACTAAGCCACCCAACAGCCTACCTGGGTATCCACACCACTGTGAGGTTCACAAAGGCTCCATATCCCAGCCCCCACTGGAGCAGATTATTCCAGATGGCCAAAAATCCAACCGGTTGATGCAGGACCATCACAAATGCCAAAGCAAAGATAAACCCACAAGAAAGAATTATTATGGCAGTCTGCACACACCATACACAAAAAAGCCAAACAGATTCCACCTGTGTGCAATAGCAAAAAAGGGGGGGGGATAAAGGAACCTCAAAAGCATGGAGGGCAATTCTTTATCTGCATTTTTTTTAATATAAAAGAATCCTTTTCAACAGCAATTGACGGAAGGGTTGGGGTATTGACGACTAAGTCCTACCAACTGTCTCTAGATGCAGACTCGCACCCAAAACCTGCAGATGAAACTCCTCGACCAACCACCGTATTTTGAATGGGGAGTGTCAGCAGAATCACACATCATTTGCCGGGAGGGGGGGGAGCTGTGTGTCGGCTGCCACATCCATGCACTCTCATCACCAGCACAGCTCACCCAGCGTTGAGCAAAAACGACAGCAGGAAAGGGTTCTGCCAATCATGCTCATTGCTCTGTGCCCGACTCCAGGAAGCCCACACCTCAGAGCCACCAGGACTGGCGGCCTGTTTCTTCCTGCCCACATATAACACGCTGTCTTTGTGAGAAAAGAGACACACACACACTAGATTGAATGAACATCCTGTCCTCCGAGGAGAACCTTTTGTAATGCATACTCACACGAAAAAGATTATTTTTTCATATATATATATATATATATATATATATATATATGCCAACCATGGTGCCAAATAACACCACCTGCCATCAAAACTCAGATCTGCAGGAGCCACAAAGTCAGGCAGGGACATCAACAGATGGTTGGGGGATCATTATGAATTGAATATAACCAAACACAAGTCCAAGTCCTATTACAGTGCTCTGTTCAGGGGTGAAATTGGAAAATCACATGCATTTGCCCCCAAAAGGAAATATTATGAAACTAGCAAAAGAACTTCAGCAACACACATTCTCTGCGTGCAATATTTTTTTGTGCGTTTGGCTAGGAAGGAAATTGGTGGAAGTGTATGGGGGAGAAATATCAAGCACACCAGAGGAGAGTAATTTGTTTGGGGTTTTTTTTTCCCTCCCCAGGAACAGGCCACCTAGAACAGCTAGAACCTGGTTTGATCACGGGAAAGTCACACAAGAGACAAAATTCCCGGGGCCCAACAGAGACCACTCATCATTACCCAATGGCCTTCCAGGCACCAGGGGAAGCCAAGGGGCCTGTCTCTGGCCCAGAGCCAGCCCTGCCCAGCCTAGCCCCCTTTCCAGAGAGGATGCTCTTCAAAGAGGCAGGAAAGCCATCTCTTCCCTCTGCGTGTGTGTGTGTGTCATCACTAGCTGGAGAAAAGAGACGCAGGGAAGGCTTGGTCTCTCTCTGGGTTGGCATTCCCCACACCAGAAGGCTGTTGCCAGGGAAATGGAATGAATGAGAGAAATTCAGAAGGAAAATGCAAAACTACCCCCACTCCTACCAAAGCAAAACAAAAACAAAAAACAGCAGTTACTTCCAGGGGGAGAAAGGGGTTAGAAGATACAGAGGCAACGAGCCTTGTCTCTTTTCTGTGCAGCAGGATGAGGCTGATTCTGAGGAGGAGCAGGTTTTTGTTTTTTACACACACATACACACACACACAATTGCCGCAGAGAAGGAGAAGCAGCCTGCTTGCCTGCCTGCCTGCCTGCCTGGGGAGTGAATGAATCTTCCCTCCCCCGCCGCCCCCTCGCTCTGCCAACGTCAGCCGGAGATTTGCATGGCACAAGCGGCGCCCACCGCCGTCTCCTCCTCCTCCTCCTCCAAACTGGGCATCGCGGCCATTGGAGCCGGCCAGCGCTGTGTGTGCGTAAAATGTGCCACGCTGAAGATGCCGCCCGCTCTCGGCTGCTTCCAGAGGGTTAAACTCCATCTCCCCCTGGCTGCCAACCCGAGTTAATTCCCACCTCCACAACACCGGGGGTTGGGGAGATTTAATAGAGGGTTATTTTTAGCATCCTTCCAACACGCGCGCACACGCGCGCGCACAAACACACCAAAAACCTTATACAGGGAAGCTTCCCCCCGCAAGAAAGAAAGAGAGAGAGAGAGAGAGAGAGAGAGAGAGAGAGAGAGAGAGAGAGAGAGAGAGAGAGAAGGAGAGAGAGAGAGAGAGATAGGGAGAGATCTGAAAGGCTACCCCAGAAATAGATGCGGGAAAGTTTGCAGCCTGTCAAAACCTCTCCTAACCTCCGCTCACCGGGAAGCAGGGCTGAGAGGAGTCCAGGAAACTGGGGGGAGGGGGGAAGAGAGAGGGGGGAGTCTTTTTCAGCCTCCAAGAGTCTCTCTGGGCTCTGCTGACATCTCTGCACACGCCCGCCTGTCTCTGCAGCCTCCGATTGCACCCACCAGCCTCTCCGGGCGCCCATCACCAGGGCCTCCTGCCCACCAATGCAAGACCCCCTGGAGGCTCCCAAGCCGAGCCCAGAGGTGGAAAGATTCCCACTCCCATGTGCAAGCAGACCGTGGTTGGCATCGCATCTTTTTGGGGGGGGGGAGTGGAGTGGAGAGGGATGAGGCAAACGAGCCTCCTTCTCTTTCCCGAGGTCTTTGCAGCTGGTATTTAGACAGCTGCGTGGAGAAGGGGAGCGGGGGCCAGCAGGAGAACAGAGGGGGCCATTTACGCGCCCAGGAGAGCCCAGCCAACCTAGGCAACGCGGAGCTCCAGAAAGCCCGGAGCTAGGAGGATGGAGCGGTGGACGGACCGAGTCCTCCCGGGCATTGCCCGGTGCCCAGATGTGCCTCTGGCTGCATTTGCAGCTGGAGGAAGAAGAGGAGGGAGCCAGGGGCTTCCTCTCCTCTCCTCCCTTCCTTTGCCCACCGCTCCCCGCCAAATCTCTCATTCCTCGCTCCCCACCCCAAAGTCAGCTCCCTCCAAACGGCCCCTCTCCCTGGGATGCCAGCCCCCTCCACCGTTCTTGGTGGCGCAGAGCAGGACCGGCGGGGAGGTGGGGGCAGCAATCCGGTCGCCTGGGCAAATACCCGAGTTCGAGCCTCGTTCGGCTGAGATTTGGGGGTAGGGGAATGCGAAGGGGCTGCGTTTTGAGCCCCGTAAGGTCGGGGGTGCGAAGAGAAGGCTCTCCATGCTTGCAAGGTCACCACGACGCGGGAGGTGGGCTGTTTTCCCCTCTCCGGTGAGGAGAGAGAGAGAGAGAGAGAGAGAGAGAGAGAGAGAGAGAGAGAGAGAGCAGCAGCAGCGAGCCGGTGGCCGGCACTCACCGTAGACGCCTTGCCCGGAGATGCCCTCCAGCAGCACGGCGAGCAACCACACGGCCCCGTAGGCTAAATCCATCTTGGCGGCGGCGGGAGGAGCGGCAGCCACATATCCGGGCGGAGGGGACCGGGAGCAGGAGGAGGCGCGCCCCGCTCGCTCGCTCGCTGGCTCCGCCACGGCCCGCTCGCGGCTCCCGAGGATGGAGGAGGGCGAGGACGAGGATGGAGAGGGAGGCAGCGGCAGTAGCAGTAGCAGTAGCAGCAGCAGGAGGAGAGGAGGCGCCCCCCGGCAGGAGGCGACGCGCGACGGCGGAGGCTCCGAGCCCCGGCTAGATCGCGGCGTCCTTGCGCGGCGCACTCTGCTGCGGCGGGGCCGGCGGCAGCGGCTCAGCGGCGGCGGAACAGGGCGCAGCCATGGCGGGAGCGCCCCCGGCGCACTCCCGGGCCTGCGGGCGGCGGGGCTGCTGGCTCTCTCCTCCTCCTCCTCCTCTTCCTCCTGCAGCGGCAGCGGCGGGCCCGGGCGGGGAAAGGCAGGATGCGCGCCTGGCAGCAGCTGCGGGGCTTGCGCGCCGCGGTCACGTTGGGCGCTACGTGCTCCGAGCCGCCAGCCGACAAGGCAGCCCCGAGCCGGCCGCGACAACCGCGCGCCACCGCCGCCGCCGCCGCCACAGCCGCTGGGACCGCTCGTGCCGCCGCCTCTCGCTTCTACTCCTCGCGAGCGCCGCGGAATGGGAGGCGCCGCGCCTGCCTGCCTCCTGCTTGCCCAGCCTCCGCGCCTGCCTCCTCCTTCCTTCCCTCCTCCTGGCCTGTGGGAAGCTCGCCGGCTTGCGGGCAGCACCGCACGCTTCGTCGGCCAGCGGTTGGGTGCAGGGATCTCGCTCACGTCTGCTTGGACATCTTTGGTAAGGGCGCACCGACCCGTCTCCTGGGGAGAGTCGAGAGGGATGGAAAGAGGTCCTTCTTCAGCAGCGCATAGTTAAAGCGTGGAAATCCCCCCCTCCTCCGGGGGGCAGCGGCAGCCACCGACTTGGAGGCTTTAAAAGAGGCAGACAGAAATTGGCGGAGGAGACGGCCCTCGGTGGCTACTAGCCAGAATGGCTCTGCTCTGTCTCCACAGCTGGAGGCAGCAATGCTTCTGAATGCCAGTTGCTGGAGGTTGCAGGAAGAGAGAGGGCTCTCGCGCTCAGGTCCTGCTTGTGGGCACCATCTGGTTGGCCATCGTGAGAACCGGATGCCGGGCTAGACGGGCCACTGGCCTGATCCAGCAGGCTCAATTTTTGTTCTTAATGGACATGGCTAACTAAACATCAGGAAGAACTTTCTGACACAAAGAGCTGTTAGACAGCGGAACGCTCTCCCTCGGGAGAAGGTGGACTCTCCTTCCTTGGAGGTTTTTAAGCAGAGGTTGGATGGCCATTTGTCTTGGATGCTTTAGCTGAGATTCCTACATTGCAGGGGTTTGGACGAGATGACCCTTGGGGTCCCTTCCAACTCTACCAAGAAGGAGAGGGCTACCAATGGCTACTAGATACGATGGCTATGCTCTCCTCCACTGTTGGAGGCAGTAATGCTTCTGAATTCCAATTGCTGGAGACCACAGGAGAGGGGAGAGTTCTTGTGTTCAGGTCCTGCTCCTGTGTTTCCCACAATGAGCATCTGTTTGGCCACTGTGAGAACAGGATGCTGGGTTAGATGGGCCATCGGGCCATCACCCTGGGACCTTAGGGTAATAAATAAGTGAAGAATAATTATTTTCTTAAATATGTGACTCCTGGTTCTGGAAGCCACAGTGAAGTCAGCCACAATCCCCACCCCACACACCCTGTCTGGATGACATGATGTGCAAGGGGGCTCTAGCAGCATTTCCCCCCAAGCTGGGGAACTCACTGCTACAGTGTTTGCTCCTGGGCCGCATCACACTCTTGGGCACCAGGTCTTTTCACCGACTTGATTTTGGGTGGGCTCAGAAGCCAGTTGACACCCACAAGACATGCCCCTCCCAGGAGCTTCTCAAAAGTGAAGACATGCATATATACAGAAAGAAGTTCCCAAAGTCAACCTGGGAGGGGGAATAAGAGGGTGACCTGCATTATTCTCAAGGCCCCCTCTCCCTTCTGGGACAAACATCAACAGCTGCTTTGTGTTGAATCAGCTCACTGGTTAGTACCGGTTCTCCAAGATCTGAAGCCCGGTCACTGAAATTATGGAGATGGTCTGGAGGCAATGTGTGTCTTCTTCCACTGAGCTATAGCTCTTCCCACAGATGATTTAATTTTCATTTCCTCAAATTTGGGCTAATCTGGGATTTGAGCCTGGGAAATGACCCCCAAAGTGAGAATTGGGACCCTTGGCCAGGGATAATGAGCCTGTAGCCCTCTAGATGGGGCTGGACTCCAGATCCCATCTGCTCCAGGGAGCTTGGCTAACCACCATCTGGCAACTTCTAGATGGCCCACAGATTCCTCATGCCCTACACAAAGAAGTTGGAAACTTTCAAGAGATGGACAATTCATAAATTTGGTGTGTGTGGGGTGTGTGTGAATGAATCTATACTATCAGGAGAAAGAATTGAGGAGGCTGATCTAGCAGGTCTCTCTGTATGTTCTTAAATTCATTGAGGACAAGGCTATCAGTAGACAATGCAGGAACATTCATGGAGCAGAGTGAGGTGTGGACTCCAACACAGACAACTTCCAGGGTTGAGGGTTACAAGTGAAGTCAAGTCTATTTGAAACACCATTGAAAAAGCCTGCAAACTTTTCTGTGCCCCTTTCTGTGTCTTTTTTGTGACATTTTCAGGTCATTTCCATGTTCAGTGCGATGCTCACATGCGCGGTCATGCACATATCGGGTGCGCCGACAACGGTCGCTGCCTGTACTAATCCGCCACCAATGCACTATTATTGTGTCAATTACATGTTGCAGAAGACACCTGCAAAAAGCCCCACCTCGTTCCCCACTCGCTGGCTCCCCATGGGCATTTGATTGGCCAACGTTGGAACGGGATGCTGAGCTATCATGGGCCATTGGCCTGATCCAGCAGGACCCCTGAGCACTCTTTCCAGCATTTGAGAGAGTTTCTGAATATCAGTTGCTGGCAATCACAAACGGGGAGAGGTGGTGTAGTGCTTCTGTCCCACTTGCATGGTTCCCATTGGAGCATCTGGTTAGCCACTGTGAGAACAGGATGCTGGAGTAGTCGGACCTTGGGCCTGATCCAGCAGACAGGCTCCCTTTATGAGACAATAAAAGCAAGACAACAACAACAAAATAGCATTTAATAAACACCACCCAGAAGTCCTGGGCAAATAAAAGGTCTTTGCTGGACGCACATTTCAAGCAGCAGAAGGCAGGTCTTCCTGGAGAGAATTCTAGAGACAGGGTGCCAACACTGAGAAGGCCCTCCCAAGAGGACCTCACTAGCTAGTCAGAGCACTCATGTGAGAGAAGGGATCCTTGAGAATGAGGTCCATGGGGACCTGCCTTCTACTGGATCAGATTATTTCGTCCCGGTATTCTCCACTCAGTCACACGGTGGTCTCAGACAGTGAATGGTCCTGCCCATAGCCTGTTATATTTTCTCCAGTATCAGAGACAGACAGCCTCTCAGAAAGCTAGTTGCTCCATTTCATGAACGGGAGAGTGGTCTTGTGCTTCTGGGTTTCCCCAAAGATACCTGGTTCATCACCATGGAAAGCACTATGATGGGCTGGAAAGGCCTTTGTCCTGATCCAGCCAGGCTCTTCTTAGCAGCGCCAGCCCTACCATTAGGCTGAGGGAAGTGCCTGCCTCAGGTGGCAGTTACTGAGGGAAGGGGACACAGCTGTGTGAGCTGTTTGGCTTCTCCTGAGCCTCTGGAGGAAGTCAGACGTGGAGGAGCTGTCCCATTGCCAGTGCTGAAATGGGATGCAACTCCCAGCATGGTTGGCTTTTGCACATGGGTTGGGGTGCAGGGTCCCATATGGTTCTGTGGGATATAAACACAGAGCAGTCAAAACACAACATTGCTAGAGTGGACATGAAGGTGTCTCAGTCCTCCAGCCTTAACTTCCTGTTTACCTGGACTGAGACAACTTCCCCTATGTAACTGGAGATGGGTGTGGCTTCACCTGGGCAGGTTTACACAAAAGCACAGGGGCAGTCTCCATCTTTCTCTTTTTTGGACTCGTCTCTTCAAGGAGCAGGATGCTCTCATGGCTTGCAGCCAAGAGGAGCACAGGTGAAGCCTGTTCCCTTATGGAACCAGCTTCACTACATGTAAATACATTTATCTAAACTAGCCTGCCTTCTGAGCCTGTACTGTAACTCAGGATGACTGTAAGTAAACTCTTTCTATATCTTTTATAAAGAGCACTGTGTTGTGTCTTTACTTTTAAGAGGGAAGAAAGGGGAATATACCAGGAATATAAATTCTTCTAGAGGCTTTAGCAAGCCTATGCAAGCTCGTCTGCTGTGTTTTAAAAGGGAATGTAACTCTGCTAAGTTTGGAGCTTGTTAACACAAGCTGGGATGAGATATATAAAGTAATATATACTCATCCACACTCCTAAGCATTCCCACAGGTTCTGCATTCCAGGCAGCAAAGTGTTGTAGGCCAGCCCTGCTCCTTACTAGAATTCAAGGGCTCCCCAAGAACACTTGGGGTGCAAGGGGTGGTCAGTGAGTGGTGTGACCAGAGGAGAGGGGAAGTGGCAGGGGTAAAAGCCCCAAAGGCCAGAGAAGGGGCCACATCCTGGTTCATCAGTGCCGAAGGGCTAGAAGGTGCAAAAGCAGCCTGAGGACCAGACCACCCATTCATTTCCCTTCTCTCCAGCTTGGCTGACACTCTTGAAGCCAACGCTCCGGATCATTTTGCCGTCTCGGCTTGTGATTTGAGTACATGAGTCTGTGCAAGGGCTTTCACACATGTGGGGGGCAGGGAGCCAGGGCCTTCCAAATCCAATTTTAGGGTTGTGAGTCAGCCTCCATGGTTCGATGTGGCATGCTAATGGCATTTCCTCCCAGAAAAAAAGGAGGGGGGTTCTTTACGCAGAACCAACACCCCTGACCCAAGGGAAGGTGTCCTGCCCTCCACCCCAGCCCTGTCTTTGGCAAACATGGGAAATTGTTGAAACTCTCAAAACTTGGCATCGTAGGAAAACAAAACTGCCTTCCCCTCCCCACCCCAAAATGTTGTGGATACATTTCAAATTGACATATAAAAAGAAGGAAAGGGCATATGCTAAACCATACTGGGAGATCCCAGCAATGTAGGCATTGCTTAAACATGACATATCTGAGCTAATCTCTAATTGGGGTCCCTGCATACATTATGTTTTTAGGTGTACATCTAATGTTTTCCCCTGCAAATTGTCCAGAATTTCCAGCAGAAAACTTGATGCCTATTTCTTTTCATTAACTGTTATTCATAACATTTATTTATTTAACAAAATGTATATATCTCACATATATATGAGAACCTCTAAGCTGTATCAGACAGAATATTTTAAATGATCAATTAAAACACGCAAAAGCAACTAAAAAGATTTAAAGATAATTAATGTTAAACAGTGAAAAAAAGACAAATCAATACCAACGAGTCTAGATGGGCTTACCTAAACAACAAGAAAATTAATCAGCCACTGAAAAGAACACAGCGAATGCGCCTGTCTGGTGTCAATTGGCAGAGAGTTCCAAAGTTTAGGTGCCGTGCTAACATATTGATTTCTTACAAGTGCAGTATAAGTGTTATTTGGAATCTGTGACAGCACCAGTTCTGCAGATCAAAGTGGTTGAGCATAAGTGGCTGATGTAAGGTGACCTAACAAGTAAACTTGTTTCAAGTCATTAAGAGTTTTATATACCACTTTGAACTGGGTCTAGTAAGAAGTTGGCAGCCAGTTCAAATCTCTGAGCAGAGGTGCAATGTGCTTATCAGGAGGCACTGATGGCCACCAACATGGGTGGCTCTATCTAGTATACCTGAAGGAGCATCTCCACCCCCATCGTTCTGCCCGGACACTGAGGTCCAGCTCCGAGGGCCTTCTGGCGGTTCCCTCACTGCGAGAAGCCAAATTACAGGGAACCAGGCAGAGGGCCTTCTCGGTAGTGGCACCTGCCCTGTGGAACGCCCTCCCAACAGATGTCAAGGAAAGAAACAACTATCTGACTTTTAGAAGACATCTGAAGGCAGCCCTGTTTAAGGAGGCTTTTAATGTTTAATAGATTATTGCATTTTAATATTCTGTTGGAAGCCACCCAGAGTGGCTGGTGAAACCCAGCCAGATGGGCGGGGTATAAATAATAATTTATTATTATATTATTATGAGGATGAATTCATAGAAGAGAACACTATCAATGGCTGCTAGCCAGGATGGCTTTGTTCTGCCTTTGCCCTTAGAAGCTACAGTGCTTCTGAATACCAGCTGCTGAAAACTGCAAGAGGGGAGACTGCTCTTGTTCTTGAATTCTGTTTGCAGGTTTCCTGTTAGGGTATTTGGTTGGCCGCTGTGAGAACAGGAGGCTGGGCTAGAAAGATCCAGCACGATCCTCTTATGTTCTTGCTGTGAGAAGAAGAAAAAACCCAGAAGCCTACCTCTCCTTTTCCTCCCTCTTGTCAGTGCAATATCCATGCCCAAAATGAATGACAGATGATGCAGACTGGAAAGAGCTGACCTGCTTGTCAAAACGTCTGTCCAGAAGGGGCAGGTGGTGGTTGGCCAAAGCCTTAACTAGATTGGGAGGCTTGGAGCCAAGATACCTGATGCTATCTTGGCTGTCGACGGGACTGTGGCTCCGCTGCAAAGCCAATATGGTGTTGCGTGAAGGTTGAGTTCTCATTGAAGGGGGAAATGAAGGGCTGTGTTGTATTGCAGGTTGGGGGCTCACAGGATTCAATGTCCCTCTGGCCTTCTCCAAATGAAACATGCTCAGCTCTTTCACCCTATCTTTAGAGGACGTGCGTCTCCAAGCACCTATCACCGTTGTCACCCTCCTCTGGAAACACTTCAGTTTGTCAATATCTTTCTTGAACTGTGGAATCCAAACCTGGAGACAGACCCCAGCCTACCCTCCAACGTTTCTTCAATGAAAATAGGGACGTCCTATTCTACATCAGGAAACTTCTCCTGCATTTGATCTCTCTGCAGACATAAACGTCATATACAGGGATGCGGGTGGCGCTGTGGTCTAAATCACCGAGCCTCTTGGGCTTGCCGATCAGAAGGTTGGTGGTTCGAGTCCCTGCAATGGAGTGAGCTCCCGTTGCTCTGTCTCAGCTTCTGCCAACCTAGCAGTTCGGAAGCACACCAGTGCAAGTAGATACATAGGTACTGCTGTGGCGGGAAGGTAAACAGTGTTTCCATGCGCTCTGGTTTCCATCACGGTGTTCCGTTGCTCCAGAAGCAGTTTAGTCCGGCTGGCCACATGACCTGGAAAACTGTGGACAAATGCGGGCTCCCTCTGCCTGAAAGAAAGATGAGGGCCACAACCCCATAGTCCCCTTTATCTTAACTTAACCGCCCAGGGAACCTTTACTCAACAGTGTGATGCAGCAGCTAAAAAAGCCAATGCAATTCTGGGCTGCATCAATAGGAGTATAGCGTCTAGATCAAGGGAAGTAATAGTACCACTGTATTCCGCTCTGGTCAGACCTCACCTGGAATACTGTGTCCAGTTCTGGGCACCACATTTGAGGAAGGATACTGACAAGCTGGAACGTGTCTAGAAGAGGGCAACCAAAATGGTCAAAGGCCTGGAAATAATGCCTTATGAGGAACGGCTTAGGGAGCTGAGTATGTTTAGCCTGGAGAAGAGAAGGTTAAGGGGTGATATGATAGCCATGTTCAAATATAGAAATGGATGTCATATAGAGGAGGGTGAAAGGTTGTTTTCTGCTGCTCCAGAGAAGCGGACATGGGGCAATGGATTCAAACTACAAGAAAGAAGATTCCACCTAAACATTAGGAAGAACTTCCTGACAGTGAGAGCTGTTCGGCAGTGGAATTTGCTACCAAGGAGTGTGGTGGAGTCTCCTTCTTTGGAGGTCTTTAAGCGGAGGCTTGACAGCCATCTGTCAGGAATGCTTTGATGGTGTTTCCTGCTTGGCAGGGGGTTGGACTGGATGGCCCTTGTGGTCTCTTCCAACTCTAGGATTCTAGGATTCTATACTCTTTTGTATGTTGTTGTTGTTTAGTCGTACAGTCGTGTCCGACTCTTCGTGACCCCATGGACCAGAGCACACCAGGTATTCCTGTCTTCATTCTTTTGTATACTCATATACATTGATCACCTTGAGCCAATTGCAACCTCTCAGCCTCACCTGCCTCACAGGTTTGTTGTGAAGAAAAAAGCTGTGAGGGGAGGGATAATGTGTAACATCTTTGATAGATAAATGGAATGAAAAAAAATTGGACTAGATGACTCCTGGGTACCCTCCCAACTCTGCAATTTTATGATTCGATGTTATACTGCAGTTTGTCTTCCACCGAAAGCTACATTATTCGCCTTGCCGTCCACCATGGCAAAACACTGCAACTTAATGTAATTTACAGAATTAATTATGTAAATTGTATTGCCATTATGTTATTCCACCCCATTCATTTCAATGCAAAGGAAACCCAATGCAAATTGGGGGGGGGGGAATGGATCAATTACTTGCCATTTGCGGACAGAAAACAACACTAGCAGCAAATGCTGATTGTATTTGCAGGATTGATTTCCATTCCAGACATGGGGACGACAAATAAGCGAGCATTGGCAATTTCCACTCCAGTTTCTGTCAGAATTCTGCGACAGCCCTGCAAGACAGTTACATCTGCCGGGCAGCTGCACCAGGTGCTATGTCACTGCTGTTAGACAGACCGCTATCCCTCACGCATTCATACTGGCCAACTTTCCCCCTCTCTGAGGGCCCCTGTGCCCTTAACACCCGTTTCACAACTGTAAATTCAACAGGTGGTGATATCCATATCACTGTATGCGTATGCTGGAAAAGCTTCACCTGTAGAACTTATCATTATCCATTACTTTTGTATCCTATCCTTTCCCCAAGGAGGAAAGGGGCCGTGGGCACTGCCCTCCCCTTCCATTCATTGCCATAACAGAAATAGGGGTTCGCCTGGCAAGGAGCCAGTGGATCAATGTCAACCAGTGGCTCAACTCCATGGCAGACTGTAGATTTCACAGAACCATAGAAATGTAGAGTTGGAAGGGAACCAAAGAATCCTCTAGTCCAACTCTCCACAATGTAGGAATCACATCTGAAGAATCCACCTGCGGCTTAAAAACTTCCAGTGAAGGCGAGTCCATTGCCTTTCCAGGCGGGGCTTTTTTCAGCCAGAGCTCACCAGAACCCAGCTCCAGAACCTTCCAGTTGAGCACCATTGACATTATAAGAGAACGAGGGAGAAGTTAATGGTGAGCTCCAGCCCCTCTGTTTCTAGAAAAATATGGTTTCTAGGTAACAGCTCTGACTACCAAAAACTCTTCCTAAAGTTTAGTCAGACTCTCTTTTCTTGCCATTGGTTGAGGTCCTAACCTCTTGCAGCAGAAAACAAGCTTTCTAACTTCCATGCGACAGCAATTCTATAGCTATCCGATTGTGGGAATGTTGTAGATACTAGGAGAGGATATATTGATTTAATAGTGTCCTTCCTAACCCACACTTGTGAGTCAGCAACAGAGAGACATCCCCCCAATATATAGCAGGAAGCTAGTTGGTAGATTCATTTGAATCTCTTTACTTAAGCAATCCAATCTGGCTTCGTTCAGATTGGAGTATATTCCTGGCAAGACCCCCTTTATCCCTCCTAAAAAGGATAAAGACACAAGAAGCTTCTTTTAAAAGTAACAAGAAGTTTACTCACATTCAGTTCACAGTTGGGTCCCTGAAGGCAGGCTTTAGCTTGTAGCTACAGATACAGTGAGGCTTACATCCTTGTAGCCTACATTCTCTTGCAGTCCAAGAGGAGAAAAGGCATTAAAAGAGAGGAAGGTGGCTGCATGACTGGACCTTTTGTGGGGTCTGCCAGGGTCACACCCACCTAGCAGGTCACATGCAGGGGGAGGATGCTCCAGACCAGGTGGAAGAGGAAGTTCAACTGGCTGGATCAACATCCCCCTGTCCGTGTCCACTCTAGGCAAACAAGGAATGTTGTATTTGACTGCTCCCACACCTATCACCTCCCAGTCTTCTCTTCTTCCAGCTTGAACATCTCCAACTCCTTCAACCATTCCTCATAAAGTTTGGTTTACAGACCCTTGATCATCTTGGCCTGTTGGGCTTTTGGTTTTAACTGGAAAAGCCTCAAAACCAGTTTAGCACTTGGAGTGGTGTCCAGCTACGCTTCCTCTGCGGTTTCTTGCTTCTCCAGTGCTTTTGCAGAGTTTTTTCAAACTTCTTACTTATTCTTCTTGCACAACGGAATGTGTGCCTTGTGCCAGCAATTAAACTCCCACAACGTCTGGGTTGTTTCAAAGTAAGCAAGCTTTAATTACAAGCATATAATTCACAGAGCTTGTCCCGGAGAATAGCACGACATCTCCGGCCTCTCTGGTCCGCTCAAAAGCGAAAGTAAGACTGAACAGGAAATAAACAGTGCGTCACATAAATCACAAAGACATTGCATACAGCAGATACCCCGGATGTTTGTGACACATCCTCTTCCCTCTGGGAGGAGCGAAATGTTGAGCTTCTTTAACCCTGAAAGCTCCAAACCTAACATATTCCCCTCTGCACATATTCCAGCCTGTCTATAGGCTACTTAAATTGTGGCACCCACAACTGGACACACTTCTCCAGGTGGGGTCTGACCAAAGCACAATGACTTCTCTTGGTCGGGACACTCAACTTCTGTTGATTTGATCTCAGGTCTGTCTGCCATTTGAAAGAACAATGTCCCAGCAAGCAGGAAATCCCACTATTTGGCAAAGTTGCTGCAGTTCCTGCCATCTAACCCGGCCGCTATTGTGAGAAGGGGAGAGCTCACTGCCTCATGGGATTTTGCCTGCCATTAATATTCAATGCACACCTAGAATCCCATAAGTAAATAGCTGCAAATGGTTGGGTCCATCACATTTCTCTTTAAATGTGCCAAACTAATTCAATTTCATTCCAATTTGAAATGGGCTGGATAATGTTGACCTTCTCACTTCTCACACATTACATCAATCAGAACACCACCAACCTGAACAAAATAAAAAATACAAAAAAAATTCCTTCCGGTAGCACCTTAGAGACCAACTAAGTTTGTTCTTGGTATGAGCTTTCGTGTGCATGCACACTTCTTCAGATACACTGAAACAGAAGTCACCAGACCCTTATATATAGTGAGAGGGTGGGGAGGGGTATTACTCAGAAGGGTGGTGGGATTGGGGGATTGGCTGATAGGTGTGGAAAACCTGTTGACGACTGTTAAAGACTGCAATTGGTCTTACAGGAAAAAGCAAGGGGTGAGGTGGCTTTAAATGGGGATTAGATAAATTCCTGGAGGAGAGGGCTATCGATGACTAGGTTCTACCTCCACAACTGGAGACAGGAATACTTCCAATCTGCAACATTTTTTCTGGTTGGCCACTGTGAGAAAGGATGCTGGACTAGACTGGGAGATTCACCAAGGAACTTGCTGGCCTGGGCTGCCCAGTTGTCCACCTGCCTGCCTGCCCCCATCTCCCTTCTCCAAAGCCTCCAGCACAGCTGTGATGGACCAGCAGCTCTGAGAGCCCATTTTGTTGGATGCTGTAGTTCAGAGCACCACCTGTTGGCAGCCATGTGAACTGCAGAGTGACAACATCCTTAGAAAATATTGGGTTTACATAAAGCACACACAGATCTATATCTATATCTATATCTAACCTATATTTAATGAGGGTGAAAGAGGAGAGCGCAAAATATGGTCTGAAGCTCAACATCAAAAAAACTAAGGTCATGGCCACTGGTCCCATCACCTCCTGGCAAATAGAAGGGGAAGAAATGGAGGCAGTGAGAGATTTCACTTTTTTGGGTTCCACGATCACTGCAGATGGTGACAGCAGTCACGAAATTAGAAGACGCCTGCTTCTTGGGAGAAAAGCAATGACAAACCTAGACAACATCTTAAAAAGCAAAGACATCACCTTGCCGACAAAGGTCCGTATAGTTAAAGCTATGGTTTTCCCAGTAGTAATGTACGGAAGTGAGAGCTGGACCATAAAGAAGGCTGATCGCCGAAGAATTGATGCTTTTGAATTATGGTGCTGGAGGAGACTCTTGAGAGTCCCATGGACTGCAAGAAGATCATACTTGTCCATCCTTAAAGAAATCAGCCCTGAGTGCTCACTGGAAGGACAGATCCTGAAGTTGAGGCTCCAGTACTTTGGCCACCTCATGAGAAGAGAAGACTCCCTGGAAAAGACCCTGATGTTGGGGAAGATGGAGGGCACAAGGAGAAGGGGACGACAGAGGACGAGATGGTTGGACAGTGTTCTCGAAGCGACTGGCATGAGTCTGGCCAAAGTGCGGGAGGCAGTGAAGGATAGGGGTGCCTGGCATGCTCTGGTCCATGGGGTCACAAAGAGTCGGACACGACTGAACGACTGAACAACAACAAGAAATATCTATATCTATATCATTTCCATCTGTGAAGAGACTGGAAATACACAGACAAGAAGAGTATTGTGGATTAGATATGGTCCTCAACCAGGGGGCCAATTATGTTAGGGAATTTTTTAATTTTATGAGCTATGTGACTTTGCTGTAGTTTGAACTTTTTACACAGCCTTTTCATGCATTGTTGTATTTTATGGTGTTTTGACTTTGCGGTCATTGATTATAGTCTAGTAATGATTTGCTGTAACTGTTGAGAGTGGATTTCTGTTTATTCTTTGCTGACATTTTGAGAGTTAATTTTATTGCGCAATATATTCTAAACGGATTATTGAACATTACTTGGTACAAGTTGCTTGTTTTAAGGTTATATTTTTTATTAAGACACATCTGCATTGGGTTGGATTGTTACAGGATGTGTGATCCTCGTTTTATATTTTGTTGTTTCTGGAGCTTATGGAAACTGCCTTGTGTAGAGCAATAGAGAAAGATGGTGTACAAATTAAAAGGGAAATGAAGAAATGAAATCTGTGTCACTTAATGGAGTGTGTAGCAGAAGCTACTTTATGCAGAAGAAGGTGGGCAGGAGAGGACGGGTGGTTGCCAGCTGGGTGCAGGGGGGGGGAGACAATCTGTCCAGCTCCTTTGAGAAGTTCCATATGCAGAAATCACCAGGTCAACCTTTGCTAGCTCCTTCCATTTGTTACAACAAATGAGAGGGATGTTGACCTCGAGGCAGCAAGCGCCATTTCCGGCCAGGATGCTGCCCTCCCAATTCCCATGCATTGCTACAGATTGGAAGACCTGCAATTGCTGGCGATCGAGTCCCTGTCAAAAGAACATCTCCGGGGCTCAGTTCCAATGCTGGGAAGAACACACATTGTAATCCAAGATTTGTCAAGGGTTAAATTCTATGTAACCATTTCATGATTGCCCTTTAGCATTTTGATTGTGTGTCCCACTGAGCCAATTTTCCAGGAAGGCCGGTGCAGAGCTGTCAACCCCCCCCCTTTTTTTTTGCAATGGGAAACGCCTCTGGAATAACGGAATTTCCCGCAAAAAGGGGAAAGTTGACAGCTATGGGCCAGTGATGCATTTCAATGTAAGGAAAGACATTGGCCAAGATAGGTTTTTGTAGCCCCCATGGAAAGGTCTCCCCTCCAAAAGAGGCACTTGGGACAGTCTGCAACAGGCAGCCCACTCCTGCCCCGATGCCATATCGCTGAAGGTTTCCATCTGTAAGCAGCTCCCTGAACACAGAAAACTAGCAAAGGGCTGTTGTGCTCTAGCCTTGCTTAGTAGCTTCCTGTTGGGGCATCTGGTTGACCACTGTGAGACCAGGATGCTGAACTAGATGGGCCTTTGGGACCATCAGACAGACTCTTCTGACATCCTTGAATTAGGTCCAGCATTTGGGGTTTGGGGAAAAAAGATGATTGGGATGAGGTATGATGGGTATATATATATATATATATATATATATATATATATATATATATATATATGATGTGAAGGGAGAGAGCATTTCCAAGAACACTTTCTCCTAATACTTGATTTGCTCAAGGAATTTCCTGGGCAGCAGATTCACCACAGGTATGTTTCCAAGCACAATTCAAAGTGTCGCTGCTGACCTGTAAAGCCCTAAGAGACTCAGCCATGTATACCTAAAGGAACGTCTCCACCCCCAACGTTCAGCCCGGGCACTGAGGTCCTCCTCTGAGGGTCTTCTGACGGTTCCCTCACTGCGAGAAGTGAGGTTATAGGGAACCTGGCAGAGGGCCTTCTCGGTAGTGGCACCCACCCTGTAGAACACCTTCCCATCAGATGTCAAGGACATAAAGTGTGCATGCACACGAAAGCTCATACCAAGAACAAACTTAGTTGGTCTCTAAGGTGCTACTGGAAGGAATTTTTTATTTTATTTTGTTTTAACCTTTAGAAGACAGCTGAAGGCAGTTCTGTATAGGGAAGCTTTTTAAGATTTAACATTTTATTATGTTTTTATATCTGTTGGGAGCTGCTTCAAGTGCCTGGGGTAACCCAGTGACATGGGTGGAGTACAATTATTATTATTATTATTATTATTATTATTATTATTATTACTTTTATCCTAGAAGATAAGATGGCAGTACTCACCATGAAGTTGTTATAGTAAGTGCCACACTTTTAACCAGTGTTCTTCTCCTTCCTCCTCCCCCTCCCTCCTCTCTCCTTTCTCCTTCCTCCTTCTCCTTCTTCTTGAGATTCTTGCATTGCAGGGATTTGGGCTAGGTGACCATTGGGTCCCTCTGAACGCTACAATTCTATGATTCTATTAAAGGGTTGTTTTCTTTCCGCAATACATAATGAACTTACTGGATCCACTAACACAAAATGTGGAGAAGATGACCATTAGCTTGCTTTAAAGGGTGGTGAAACAACCTCATGACGAAGGTGGTGGAGGAGGAAAGGTCTATTCACAGGAGCTATGGATTCGTGAGGAACAAAACCTCTAATTTTAACAGACCTCTGACTGTGAACTTCTACTAGCTGCAAAGCAGAGAAGGGCATTTTATTCCTGGGCCTCCTGGATGCTCTGGGTTGGAGAAGAGGACACTGGCTTAGGCTGACCCAGCAGGGCTCCTCTTCTATTTTTACAACTGCCTTGGGACCCAAACTCCCGATCAATGGGGGGTCCAGCCACGAGGTCTGGGCTCCTGGCAAAGACGCAGAGATCCACGTGGCTGCCCAGCTTCTCCCTAGAATGATCTTGCCTGAGAATCGGACACAGTCCTTGCGGAGAAGGCAGCTGTTCCCTCTGGTGGACTTGCCAGACAACTGCCAGGGGAAGGCAGGTGAGAGCTTGACATTCTCCGCTCTTCAGTGGCAGATGCTGGAAAAGAACAGAGGCCCTATCGGGTGACATGGTTTCCAGACAATGTTTATCGATCCCTCTGTTCTATCGACAGGGAAAGCGTTCGATATTATCTTTCGAGTCTTGCAAAATAAGGAGGGGCCTTGAGGACAATAGCCCCCCCCCCATGTCTACCATGTGCAAAACACTACCTTAAAAACAAAAAGGGGCAGGGAGAAGAATATACCGGTAGGTGTATGCTGAGGGAATCCCAGTTCAGATCCAGCACAAAAGAAATTTTGCAGCTTTCCTTCCCATTGTACTGTTCTGGGTGCATTACAATATTGCAGAGCTGGAAAAGGGCGACCGAAAAGGTCAAGAGGATGGAGGAGGTCCTCTATGAGTAAAGGCTGCAGCATTTGGGACTCATGAATAATTTGTCATGTATAAATTATACAAGACAAAGCTATCTTAAGCCATCTCACCCCTTGCTTTTTCCTTTAAGACTAATTGCAGTCGTCAACAGTCGTCAACGGGTTTTCCACACCTATCAGCCGATCCCCCATTCCCACCACCCTTCTGAGTCATACCCCTCCCCACTCTCTCACTATATATAAGGGTCTGGTGACTTCTGTTTCAGTGTATCTGAAGAAGTGTGCATGCACACGAAAGCTCATACCAAGAACAAAGCAAGTTGGTCTCTAAGGTGCTACTACTGGAAGGTTTTTTGTTTTGTTTTGTTTTGTTTTTTGACTATGGCAGACCAACACGGCTACCTACCTGTAAAAGCAGAAACAGTTATTAATAGCTCACTTTAAACTGGTGAGAAGTAACATATCTCTCCCCCCCCAAAAAAAACCTGCAATCCAAGAAGCATTGATTAAAATGTAAATAGGAAGCAAGCAGATTTCCGTCAGCCCCACCCAAGATGGCCATCTGCCACTTTGGCTGATGGGAGCATGGCCAGGTCGAAGAGGGATTCTGGAAGTTGCTTCACAGAATCAAAGAACTGCAGAGTTTGAAGAAGGTCCCCAAGGGTCATCTAATCCAACCCTCTGCCATGCAGGAATCACAGCTACAGAATCCCTGGCAGAGAGCCACCCAGCCTTTGTTTAAAGACCTCCAGGAAGGAGAATCCACCAGCTCCCAAATGAGTCCATTCCACAGTTACCATCAGCAAGTTCTTCCTGAAGTTTAGTCAGAATCTCATTTATGGAAACTTGAAGACATCAGTTCGTGTCCTATCCTCCGGAGCAGAAGAAAACAAGCTTTCTCTACCTTCCATGGGACAGCCCTTCAGATATTTAAAAGGTCAATGGACCTCTGACCATTAGTTCCAGTCGTGTCCGACTCTGGGGTTGCAGCGCTCATCTCGCTTTACTGACTGAGGAAGCCGGTGTACAGCTTCCGGGTCATGTGGCCGGCATGACTAAGCCACTTCTGGCGAACCTGAGCAGCGCACAGAAATGCCGTTTACCTTCCCGCTGGAGCAGTACCTATTTATCTACTTGCACTTTGACGTGCTTTCAAACTGCTAGGTGAGCAGAAGTTGAGACCGAACAACGGGAGCTCACCCCGTCGCGGGGATTCAAACTGCCGACCTTCTGATCAGCAAGCCCTAGGCTCTGTGGTTTAACCCACAGCTCCACCCACATCCCAGAAATTTAAACATCAATAAAATATTGTTTTGCTCTTGTTTTTGTTTTATTATGCATTTTCTTTTCTCATTTTCTTTTTTTTTAATGTTGCGAACCGCCCTCTGATCTTCAGATGAAGGGCACTATACAATTTCAACAAGTAAATAAATAAACAACATTTAAAAACGGCATCATTACAAGGCTAAAGGACACCATTGGAGTGGTGGCCATGGGGAGGACAAAGGAGGGAACGTTGACGGGTATGTCTTGCCCAATTGGCCTCCCCCCCCCCCGACTCACGGCTCCCCTGCAGCCCCCTTCTGTCCCGGGAAGACGTCTTCCTGGATGTTTATCACAGGATTGCAGGAGAATAACAATTAGGTTTTATCAGGATGTCACCGTTGATTAAAAAAGGCGGTGGATCCAGGAGGACTGTGAGATAATTACATTTTCCACGGTGCCGTACTGTAACATTTTATTTTTGGAATATAGCCTTTCACCGCCACAAACCCCAATCGCTTAATATTCATCTCAGACTCCCGCACACAATAGGCAGCGGCCCTGTGGAGATACAGTCCCTGAAGCCTCTGACGTCGTGCATCCTCTTTATATATATATATAAAGCGAAATCTAAATTGCAGCTCTATTCCTGTAGAGGCTGAAAGAAAGAGCTGTCAGCAAACTTTACCACAGTGCCCTGATTTCCATCCCACGCTGCCGACAGGCTGCCTGCCTCATTTGTGGAGCAGCGAGGGAACATTGGGGCAAAGCGGTGGGTGGGCCGATGTCGAGCAATGGATTGTGAAATGGAGTGTTCCACAATCTATAGCGTATACCAGGGTCCGGCACGCTATCACTGCGTTGCTTTGCTTTTAATGCCTGGCAACTCCTGGCTATTAGCAGAGTTCAAAGCCACAGCGAAAGCTTGTGTGTAACTGCCAAGGCAGCCCAGTAATAACTCACTGAAGCGTTGTCTTCTTAACGAGCTAACTTTATTTACAAAAACAATAAATCTTCTCCCGGAGTGCTCAGTTCCATGACTGCTCCGGTCGGTGAAAACGAAACCAAAAAATACAGCTCACACAGACAAAGACAAAAGCCCGTATGTGAACTGCCCACACAGTGACCAGTGCGTCACAGCAGAGCACTTAACTCTTCAGGCTCTGATACTCTCCACACCCCCTCTCGCGCTGGTTCACTGTGGAAAACAACAGTACATCAACTTATACAAGAGATAACCCTTTACAGAACTCCTCATGTCTTTGAAAGGTTAACGGTTTTGTGAAACCATCAGCTAAATTTTCAGTACTCGGACAATAACTGAGTTTCACCAATCCTAATTGAACACTTTGGCACACATTTTTAAACCTGATATCCAGATGCTTTGTTCTGGCCTTAAATTGCGCTGACTCCGCCAATTTTAGACAAGGTTGATTGTCTTCCCAGATGACAATGGGTAAATCACAAACACCGTAGATTTCTTGTACTAAACATTTATAGAACTCTACCTCTCTGCACAAATCGGATAGAGCACTAAACTCAGCTTCGGTGGAGGAGAGTGCGATTAGACTCTGTTTTTTCGACCTCCAACCAATCAGAGAATTTCCAAATTTTACTACTGAACCAGATACAGATTTCCGATCTTCTAGATTGGCCCAATCGCTGTCTGTGTAGCACGTAAGTTTTGGCTCACCCTGTGCTGACAGCTTGAGGCGGAAATCTTTAGTGTTGTGCAGGTATCTTAACACTCTTTTTATACCGTTCCAGGCATGGACACTAGGTTCTGAAGCTTCTCTGCTCAGCAAATTGACTGCGAAAGCTATGTCTGGTCGAGTCCACTGGGACAAGTATAACAAACTTCCCAAAGCAGACTGAAAGACTTCGGGGCTTTCAAAAACAGCTTTATCCCCGATTTGGGAATCTTTTATGAAACTTGCTTCCATGGGTGTTCTAGCACCCTTGCAGTCAGACATCCTAAATTTTTCTAGTATCTGCTCAATTTTGCCTTCCTGGCTGAGCATGAAACTACCATCTTCAATCCTTTCAACCTATACTCCTAGGTAATTTTTCACAGGTCCTAGGTTCTTGTGTTTAAAGTATTTGCCCAACTCTTTAGCAAATTTTTGCACCTGTTTCTGGCTCCTTGCCAGAAATATGATGTCGTCTACAAAAACTAACAGTAGCTCCTGTTGCTCCTGAGAGCCCTTCAGATATAGGCAGCTATCCGCCAAGCTTTTCTGGAAACCTTGCTTTATATTGTGGTTCACCAGATATTGAGGGTTTGAGTCTATATACCCACCGGCTGCCAACAGCTCGCTTGCCCTCTGGCAGTGGTGTGGTGCTATAGACTCCTAGCGATCTCATGGAGTTCAATTCCTTCTCCATCGCTTCCTGCCATTTGCTAGCTTCCTCTGGAGGTAACCTCTGAACCTCCTCAAAGCTTTCTGGCTCACATTGAGCCATGCAAGCCCATACACTGGTTGCTGTGAACCGTTCGGGTGGTTTACCTTTTGTTGTGCGTGCTGACCGTCTTAGCACAACGTCAGGTACCCCCTCTGACTTCCCTACATCAGAGTCAGACTTCGTGTCAGAGATCTCACTCAGTGACTTACTGTGTCTCCGTGTCACCTCGGGACTAGATGTGGGTGACGTAGGCTCACTCTTTACTTCGTGTCTCACTGCTCTTGGAGTTACTGGGCTAGGTACTCTTTCAGGTTCCTGTACTTCTCCTTCCTCATCATCAGACACATCTAGACTGTCTAGGAGAATATCAGGATTCCCGTGAACGCGCCTCCACCCATCTTGTTCGCAGAACTCAGCACTTCTGCTAATGTGGATACGTGATTGGTCACCTTCTGCATTCACAAACCTCCAGCCCTTACAATTTGGCTCATAGCCACAGAAAATCATCTTCCTTGATTTGGGGCTTCCCTTCCTTCTTTTAGATTTGGGAAAAAGAACATAGGCTTCACAACCAAAGGTTCGGAAGAAATGCACTTTTGGCTTCTTGCCATACAGTACGAAATAGGGTGTGTCCCTCACAACAGAATTGTAGGCCCTATTCAAACAAAAATTGGCAGTCCGCCAGGCTTCCGCCCAGAAGCGTTGCGGCAAATTAGCGTCAAAAAGCATGGCGTCCGCAGCTTCCCCTAACGTGCGGTTGCGGCGTTCTGCAACACCATTCTCCTGTGGACTGTCAGGACAGGTTAATCTGTGCTTAATGCCCTTTTTCCGAAAGAAATTTCTCAGATCTGAACCTAGGAACTCCCCGCCTCGGTCACTCTGGAAGCTTTTCACCTTTAGGGAAAATTGAAGCTCAATTCCAATGACCCAGTCCTTTATCACTGAGGCCGCCTCCCTCTTGTCCTTCAAAGGGATCAACCACGACATTCTAGAATGGTCGTCAACGAGAACTAGAGCATAATGGGATCCGCCAAGACTGGCAGTAGCCATAGGACCGGTCAGATCCATATGAATCAGCTCAAAACACCGTGTGCTTACCCGTTCTGACCTTGGGTAGCTACACTTCTTGACTTTAGCACGTTTACATGCTCTGCAATCGAGAAATTTAGAGCATGACTTGAACTTGCACCCGTGAGCACATTCTGGTACTTTGCTCACATATTTCCAGCATACATGCCCCATTCTTCGATGCCAGAGATGTTGACACCTATCATGCACAGGAGCATTGACACACTGTGCTTGCGCTGTATCTGGGCTACTCCTGTCTGTTTGCCCCCTCCCATCTAGGACAAACAGCCCATCCTTGCTTCGGCTTTTCACACTAACTAGCACTACCCCCTCTTTGGAGATAGAGCATGTGTCACCTTCAAAACAGACCTTAAAGCCATCTCTTAGCAATGCAGGTACTGATAACAAACCACTTTTCATGCCAGGTAACACATAAACATTTAGATGTGCATGCAAGCACTGCATAAAATAAGAACCAGTAGAAGAAAGTGTCCTGGTGCTTCCATCTGCCAAGTTGACTTGCTTCTTTTCAGCAACTTCTTTGCAGTTCTGCAACTGGCCATCAGGGGGGCATAAATTGTCTGAAGCTCCCGAGTCGATGATCCAAGATAAACTGCTTTTCTGTCCTCCTCGGACTGTTGCCATGGCAGCAGACAAGTTCTGAAAAACTTTGCCTCCTTCAAAGCCTTTGCCACGGCCTCTGGCACGTCTCTGGTTTCCTCCTCTCCCCCTTCTGGGTTGGTTGCCATGGGAACTTAATTGGCTGGTCTTTGAAGTCTCTTGCCAGGTGCAGTTTTGAGCTACGTGGGAGGGAGAGTTGCACCGATAACATCTCCTTCCAGCATAAGCTTGCACAGTGGAGGAATCCTCCCTGCTTCTCCCCAAACTGCATTCTTTGCCATCACAGCCACTCTTAGAAACAGAAACAGCTGCTTCTTTCTGGCGTCTTTGCTCTTCATCTGAAAGTCTCCCCGAAACATAGTGCAGGGTCAGGTCAGCAGTAGGCATAGCCTCAAATGAGAGACATAAATTTTCAAAGCTCTTATCAAGGCTGGATAACAGAATGTACACCATAACGTCCTCTGCAAACTCAATTTTGTGTTGCCTCAGCCTATGAAATGCTGCCAAAACGCTAGCTATGTGGGTTTTCACGCTTTCCCCAGGCTTTAGTTTCAGCTCAAACAGATGCCTCATAGCATGTAGTTTTGCTCCAGCTGTTTCTCTTTGGTGCACACGTACTAAATTTTGCCAAGCCTCATGTGCACATGCAGCTTGCTGGACGTGGGGTAACACAGAAACATCACAGCTCATGACTATGGCACAAAGCGCTCTCTGATCTTTGCGTTTTGCTGCAGCAGCTGTGTTTAGCTCTGCCTGCGTGGCTCCATCAGGGGCAGACACCGGGGGGGCTGATACACAATCCCAAAGGTCCTTCCCCAATAGCCAAAACCTTGCCCTTTGTTGCCACTCCTCCCAGTTATGGCCATTCAAGGGTGCAAAAGGTGGAGCAAAGCTGTCCTTATTGCCATCCATCTCCCAGCTCCTTTGGGGCTCTTAGCGTACTCACTCAGTAGCTCTCCTGGCTCCCTTCCTGGGCTAGAACGATGGCTGCTTTCACTTCTGTGTCCGTCTTCTGCCAGCGAGTTCCACTGCCCTATGCCGACTGCATCAAGACAGGCTTCTCCAGCTGGCTGCGTGGGCGTCTTGCAGCTAACACTGTGCTTTTAATTACATCCATAACCTGCTGGATTGTGAAATGGAGTGTTCCACAATCTATAGCGTATACCAGGGTCCGGCACGCTATCACTGCGTTGCTTTGCTTTTAATGCCTGGCAACTCCTGGCTATTAGCAGAGTTCAAAGCCACAGCGAAAGCTTGTGTGTAACTGCCAAGGCAGCCCAGTAATAACTCACTGAAGCGTTGTCTTCTTAACGAGCTAACTTTATTTACAAAAACAATAAATCTTCTCCCGGAGTGCTCAGTTCCATGACTGCTCCGGTCGGTGAAAACGAAACCAAAAAATACAGCTCACACAGACAAAGACAAAAGCCCGTATGTGAACTGCCCACACAGTGACCAGTGCGTCACAGCAGAGCACTTAACTCTTCAGGCTCTGATACTCTCCACAAGAAAGACCTCAAATAGATTGCGGGAAGGTCACTGCATACTCACCTTTCCCCCAGCCTAAAAAAAAATCCCTGACGCTGCAAAGTTTCCTCATAGGGGGCGTCACTCCACCCCCTTGAGACTCTGGGTTGCCCTTTACCGAACAGTCTCCAACTCTACGGTATCCTTTTTGAGATCAGGCAGCCAGAACGAGACACAGTCTTCCAAATGCAGTTGAACCAAATATTTGTTTAAAATAACATTTGTTTTTTAAAAAAACAAACAAACAAAAAACAGAAGCTTTCCTACTAGGTATTACTGGAGTGGACTTACCAAGATCACAAAAGAATTTATTTATGTGTGCAACCACGGCAGCACAGATGCTGTTAGCACAACATTGGAAGCAAGAAGGTGTCCCAGCTAAAGAAGATTGGTGAGTCAAACTGATGGAATATGCTGTAATGGCAAAAAATGACAATGGAACAAAGAGGGAGAGACAACAATGAATTTAAGGAAGAATGGAAGATGTTTTTTGTATATATACAGAAGCATTGTACACAGATTAATACATTAGCAGGGGAAACCCAGCCAGATGGGCGGGGTATAAATAATAAATTATTGTTGTTGTTGTTGTTGTTGTTCCGGGTCATGTGACCAGACTGATGAAACCGCTTCTGGAGCAACAGGACACCGTGACAGAAACCAGAGCGCATGGATATGCTGTTTACCTTCCCGCCACAGCAATACCTATTTATCTACTTGCACTGGTGTGCTTTCGAACTGCTAGGTAGCCGCCCTGAGCCCGGTTTGGCGAGGAAGGGTGGGGTATAAATAAAAAAATATTATTATTATTATTATTATTATTATTAGGTTGGCAGGAGCTGGGACAGAGCAACGGGAGCTCACCCCGCCGTGGGGATTCGAACCGCTAACCTTCTGATTGGCAAGCCCAAGAGGCCCAGTAGTTCACACCACAGCGCCACCTGCATCCCATGTACTAGGAAGAACTTAATACAGTGGTAGCTTGACTTACGAAATTAATCCGTTCCGAAGGCGCGCTCGTAAGTCGAAATCTTCGTAAGTCGAAGGCGCCATCTCGGAACGGGGAAAAAAATTCGTATGTAAAAAAAACTGCATTCAAAACTTCGTAAGTCGAGGCATCGTGCTACCGCTTTCCCTTGGTAAGTTGAAAATTTCGGAAGCGGCAGCCATTTTTTCGCTTGCGGAGGTCATTCGGAAGTCGAAAAATGTGGAAGTCGAGTCGCTCGTAAGTCGAGGTACCACTGTAATGGCAAGCGCTGTTCAACAGTGGAAGGGGTTGCCTCCAAAGGTATTGGAGTATTCTTCATTGGAGGTTTTCCAACAGAGATTGACTGGCCATCTGCAAGGGGTGCTTTAGCTGTGATTCCTGAACTGCAAGGGATTGGACTAGGTGATTCTTGGGGGATCCCTTGGAACTCTACAATTCTTTGATTCTCTGGAAACCAGGACTTGGACTCCCAGAGGTTGGGGGCTCTTTTAATTGAGCAGTGGAAAATCTAGGAGTCAGGTAAGATGCCTCAGCATGTTGGTTGATGGATGGCCTGGGGTCTGAACACATGAGCTTGCTCTTCTGCTCTGTCAATACCAGCGGCATTGCAAAAAATGCAACCTCGTTCCTCCCATACTTTCTTGGGGCCATTTTGCAAGCCAAAGGCACACACAGATAATTCAGCGAAGGCTGACATTAAAAAGAGTAATGACTGTCTTCTGCATTATCAGCAGGGGTGGGGGGAGAGTAAGGGAGCCAGCCCTTGTTAAGTTATAAAGATAGATGAATGCACAGCGCACTTGCTTGGCAAAGTTCTCTCTCGTGTGCTATGGGAATGAGCCGCGGGAGCAATTGAATATCGCGTAACCTAGCTGAGCTGATGCGCCTGCATGGAGGGAAATTCCTCTGGAACGTCTCTCTCCGGGCCTCCTCAGAATTCCCGGGGAAACGCTAGGCACTCCACCATCGCTCCTGGCTAGCAGATACTCTGCATTAAACACAGGAGAGATATCATTAGCATGGGAGGGCCGTGCCCATCCCTCGTGAGAGGAGGGTGCCAGAGAGTAGATGGATTTGAGCACACTCTGCTGGCAAGGGGAGACAGGGAGCCTGTGTGTGTGTGTGAAACAGACATTAGGATAACAGGATTGTGCATAATCTAGAATTATGCATTGCATGGAAGGAGTGGATAGAGAAAGCCTTCCCTCCCTCTCTCATAGCATCAGAACTTATGGACATCCTATGAAGCTGAATGTTGGAAGATTCCGGAAACATTGTAGAAAGGCAGTGAAGAAGAAGAAGAAGAAGAAGAAGAGGAGGAGGAGGAGGAGGAGGAGGAGGAGTTTGGATTTGATATCCCGTTTTATCCCTACCCGAAGGAGTCTCAAAGCGGCTCACATTCTCCTTTCCCTTCCTCCCCCACAACAAACACTCTGTGAGGTGAGTGGGGCTGAGAGACTTCAGAGAAGTGTGACTAGCCCAAGGTCACCCAGCAGCTGCATGTGGAGGAGCGGAGACGTGAACCCGGTTCACCAGATTACGAGTCTACCGCTCTTAACCAGTACAACAAACTGGCTCCTTTCATGCAGTGCATGGACTATGGAACTGGCTCCTGCAGGATGTGGAAATGTTCAGGGTGGCAGGAGAGGATATATTGTCTATCAATATCCTTCCTAACTTGCGCTAGCAAGTTCCTTTACTTAGCAGAGTTTACATTCCCCTTCTCACGTGCACAGCAGATAGCAGGTTGCAGGCTCGTGTGAGTCTCTCACTGTTATACAATTCAGTCTGTCTCAGACTGAATTGTATGTTCCTGGTAAATTCCCTTGAATCCCTCTTAAAAGAACAAAGACGACACCATCTTATTCAAAATCAATAAAAGAAGTTTACTCACATCAGTTCACAGTTGAATCCCTGAAGGCAGACTTAGTCACAAATATGTACATGTGGATCTACCCCATAGGGGGAATAATCCCAGTGTTTCTGCTAGCTGAGAGCTAGCAGAGCAGTCCTAGCTGAAAGCTGGTCAAAAAAAAAGGAAGTGAAAAAGAGAGAGGTGTGCTGCATGTCTCGTCCTTTTGTTACCTGGACAGGTAAGGTCACGCTCACCTTTAGTCACCTGCAAAAGGAAGGATGCTCCAGTCAGGAGGAGCAGGAAGTTCGACTGGCTGGACCAAACATTCACTCACATTTACAGGTGGGTAGCCATGTTGGTCTGCCATAGTCGAAACAAAAAAATTCTTTCCTGTAGCACCTTAGAGACCAACTGAGTTTGTTCTTGGTATGAGCTTTCGTGTGCATGCACACTTCTTCAGATACCAATTCACTCACATGTCTTCTCTAGCATTACAAGCAATACGCCCTTCTCTAACAGGAGCTGTTTGCGATGTTTTGTTTGTCCAGCTTAGACTGTCCCCCAAGAGGAATGAATCTGGCGAACTTCACCGCCGCTCCACGAAGGATGATTTACCTGAATGGAGGTAATTGTGTAGGAAAACACTTTTAACACAGCAACATTCAGCATCCGAGCTGAGAGCTCCTCACAGCAGGAAGACGGTGATCCAGCTACCTGCTGCTGCAGCCTCTGTCAGCTCCCTTGTGGATTTGTAGTGCATTGGTGGGGGGGGGGGAGCAAGCTCTTGCCAGACTTTGGATATCACAGTTTGTAAAAGGTATGCCTGGTGCAGGCAGAGGGAGGGTTCCCCCCTTCCCTTTCTTCATAGTACCAAAGCGCAATCTCACCCAATTAAACTGATTGGCAGCAGATTGAGGACAGATGAAAGAAAGCCCTTCTCCACACACGGCACATAATTAATTCAATTAACAAAACAAAAAAAAACCCCTTTCGTTTTAAATCTTGCGTTAAGGGCGTTTTCAATCTTCACTCCAGCTCCTAAATGTGAAAGTATTAGAGCTCTTAAGGGCAACAATATTAAGAGACGTGCCATTTGAGCGAAATGGAGAAGGTGTGGAGTCCTTCGTTGTTGTTTAGTCGTTTAGTCAGCTATAGTCCTTCGCCAGGGGGAGGCTGGGGGGGGGGATGCCCACCAAAGGGATGGGACCACAGTACAATTGCATCTCTCTCACTTTTGTTGCTGTTTAGTCATGTTTGCCTCTTCATGACCCCATGAACCAGTTGATCTACCCCTGTTTTTTGAGGGGGGGGGGTCGGCTCAATTTTTTTCAGCTTTTTTGGGAAGGAAAGCCCTGTTTTGTGGGGGTTAAGAAAAAAGCTATTGGGGGGAGTTCCGCTTTTGGGGGGGGTTAAAGGCAAGGGAGAAAGGGGTAAAGTCACTCACGAAAAGTTCGCTATGGATCAAAACAGCAGCACAGAGAAAGCTCCGTCTTCCCTTCCAGAAATCATACAACAATGGAGGGCAGGGCAGGAGTCTGTTTTAGCGATGCAAAGGAAAGGGAGCCAGAGATCGACCGCGATCTACCAAAACCTCACGGGGATCTACCAGTAGATTGTGATTGGCCTGTTGGGCATCCCAGATATACTTTACAGAAGATTTTGTTGTGTCTATTCTTTTAAGGGGGAGAAAAGGGGATGACCAGGAATCTAATATTTAGAGTCTTAAGCAAGCCTGCAACAAGCTAACCGTTCTGCAAATTTAAAAGGGGAATGCACTCTGCTGAGTAAAGGGACTTGCTAACGCAAGTTAGGAAGGCTATTTTTAAACAATATATATCCTCTCCTACCTCCCTAAACATTCCCACATTCTGCAGGTTGACGCTACTTCTGGTTCGGCAATAAACTGCACGTTTTCCCAGGGGAAAGTGCGGGACAGAGCAACAACCTCTTTGACCTGTGCCTGGAAGTCACAGAACAACCAGAAGAAATTGTGACACCAAGAGATGTGTGGGTGAGCCCTGCCCCCAGCTTAACCCTTTGTGCTGCTGGGAGGAGGCCAATCCCTGCTCTTGCCTTGGAGTGGGTTTTGGCAGCAGCTGCCTGGGGCATTTTGCCCTCAGCCAAACACCCAAGCAGGGGCGTAGCAAGGGGGGCAGGGGGACGGCCCGCCCTGGGTTCCAGGGGAGGGGGGGTGACACTTTGGCCGGCCCCACCCACCCCGCCCTGCCAGGCAGGCCCCGAACGGGGACATGCTGCCCCCCCTTCCAGCAGCTATTTTTCGGCGTGAGGGACAGGCCAGCGAGGAGGGGGCATCAGGCTTGTCGCTGCCATGACACCCCCTCCTCGCTGGCCCGCCCCTCGCACAGAAAAAAAGCCGCTAGAAGGGGGAAAGGGGAGGCTTGAACGCGCCTGCTCTGCTTCCCTTTCCTCCCCTCCCAGCGGTGTTTTTCAGTGGGGGTGGGCCAGTGAGGAGGGGGCATCATGCCAGGGACAAGCATGACGCCCCCTTCTGGCTGGCCCGCCCACCCCCGCTGAAAAAAGCTTCCCTTTTCCCCCCTTTCCGTAGCTGTTTTTCGGCCCGAGGGGCGGGCCTGCGAGGAGGGGGTGTCATGCCAGGGACAAGTGTGACGCCCCCTGCTCGCTGGACCGCCCCTCGGGCCGAAAAAAAGCTATAGAAAGTGGGAAAAGGGGAAGGTGCCCTTTCCCCCCCTTTCAGCGGCATCCACGTGCGTTGTGATGTCACAACGACGTCACGGCGCACGCGTTGTGCCCCTCCCCCAGGGGGGATGCCTCTGCGCCGCCGTCGCCCCGGGCATCGCAGAGGCTTGCTACGCCCCTGCACCCAAGCACGGCTCTCCCAGCAGCCGCTCAGAAATGTTTGCTTGTGTCGAATGAGCTAATGCTGGCCGTTTGGCAGAGCTACATGCTCCGCTCCTTGATGGGATCGTTCCCGATAACAGCTTCACAAATTGGAAGAAAGTGCTACGCGTCAGCTGGGAACACGTAGAGGATTTTTCTCATTCGGGAAAGGAACCAGACCTTGATAGACTGAACCTGGAGGTTCCCAGTGTGCAAATACTATACACCGCCACCTCTCCTGACCCTACTTGGCTAAAAGCTGACTATGTGATCCCTTGCCATTTTTTAAATTTCCCCTTGTTCGGACAATGCTCGCCAGTAACAGCCGATGTCTCAAACATTCTCTCTGCTAAATCTGGGGTTTCTGATCCTCAGAAATTCTGAAAAGGACACCTACACTGCTTCAAGAGGCCCATTCCTCCCAGCTTTCTGTGGTGCTCTTGTCTGGCTTTGTGTTTTTCAATGTAGGCATTTTCTTTGTGGAACAGATGATAGCCATCGGAAGATGCGGTAAGCATGTTTGCTGCTGCTCCAGAAGGCACGACCCGAACCCATGAGAAGAAGATGTTTGTTTTATCTGTCCCGAACCTTCCACCTTCATGGGATGCCCACAAGTTCCAGTGTCAACCTGCCTGTTCCTTGAGATCTGCTTCCAAGGACGTTCTCCAGGTTCTCCCCACCCTCAGCACCACCTTCAGAACTTAACTGGGTGCCGACAGAGAAGAAGGCCTTTGCGGCAGCGGTGTCACGCCTCTGCAATGGATTTCCAAGGCGCCTGTATTATGATCATTTAGACACCAGCTGTTTCCCTTTTTCCTCCTCTTTATCCAGGCTTTTAATTGAATTGTTGCTGCTAGTTTTTATTGGCCCTGTGCTTTTATTGACTGCTGTTTATTGATTTTGTCTGCTGCTTGCTGCTTATTTTATTGCCAACGGTGGTTTTTACTGCTTGGTGCGTTGAACGTGTTGAATATTGTAAGTCGCTTTGGAGACCTCTTGCTAGGAAGCAATGAAAAGTGGGGGGAGTCCTTGGGGGGGTGCTCTCTCCATCCCTGATATATTCCATGTACTTGGGATGGGTAAACATAAGAAAATAAGATTCAGGTAGGTAGCTGTGTTGGGTCTGACGCAGTAAAATTAATCAAAAAATTAAAAAAATGTCCAGTAGCAACTTAAGGTAAAGGTAAAGGGACCCCTGACCATTAGGTCCAGTCGTGTCCGACTCTGGTGTTGCGGCGCTCATCTCGCTCTATAGGCCGAGGGAGCTGGCATTTGTCCGCAGACAGCTTCCGGGTCATGTGGCCAGCATGACAAAGTCACTTCTGGCAAACCAGAGCAATGCACAGAAACAGAGCAGTACCTATTTATCTACTTGCACTTTGACGTGCTTTTGAAGTGCTAGGTGGGCAGGAGCTGGGACGGAGCAACAGGAGCTCACCCCGTCATTGTGGGGATTCGAACTGCCAACCTTCTGATCAGCAAGCCCTAGACTCTGTGGTTTAACCCACAGCGCCACCTGGGTCCTAGCACCTTAGAGACCCTAGCACCCAGTAGCACCTTAGAGACCAACTAAGCTTGTTCTGGGTATGAGTTTTGGGGGCATGCACACTTCTTCAGATACACTGAAAGAGAACCTGTTGAGACTGTTAATGGTTGCAATTAGTCCAATTGCAGCCATTAACAGTCCTCAACAGGTTTACCACACCCATTGAGCCAATCTCCCATCTTCTACTAAAGCTAAAGGTAAAGGGACCTCTGACCGTTAGGTCCAGCCACAGATGACTCTGGGGTTGCGGCGCTCATCTCGCTCATCTCGTCTATACCTGAAGGAGCGTCTCCACCCCCATCATTCAGCCCGGACATTGAGATCCAGCGCCGAGGGCCTTCTGGCGGTTCCCTCACTGCAAGAAGCAAAGCTACAGGGAACCAGGCAGAGGGCCTTCTCAGTAGTGGCGCCCGCCCTGTGGAATGCCATCAGATGTCAAAGAGATAAACAACTACCTGACATTCAGAAAATACCTGAAGGCAGCCCTTTTTAGGGAAGTTTTTAATGTGTGATATTTTTGTATTTGATTTCTGTTAGAAGCCGCCCAGAGTGGCTGGGGAAATCCAGCCAGATGGGCGGGGTACAAATAATAATAATAATAATAATTATTATTATTATTATTATAATTATTATTATTATTATTATTAGCCAAGGGAGCCGGCGTACAGCTTCTGGGTCATGTGACCAGCATGACTAAGCCACTTCTGGCGAACCAGAGCAGCACATAGAAACGCCGTTTACCTTCCCGCCGAAGCGGTACCTATTTATCTACTTGCACTTTGACGTGCTTTCAAACTGCTAGGTTGGCAGGAGCAGGGACCAAGCAATGGGAGCTCACCCCGTCGCAGGGATTCAAACCGCCGACCTTCTGATCGGCAAGTCCTAGGCTCTGTGGTTTAGACCACAGCGCCAACCGCGTCCCTCCATCTCCTACTACCCTTCTGAGGAAAACCCCACACTACCCTCCCACTCTATAAAAGGTGACTTCTGTTTCAGTGTATCCGAAGAAGTGTACATGCACACAAAAGCTTATACCCAGAACAAATTTCGTTGGTCTCTATGGTGCTACTGGACAATTTTTTATTAGTAAATAAGAAGAGCCTGTCTGCTGGATGATGCCAATGGCCCATCTAGTCTAGCAACCTGTTTGCACAGTGGCCAAGCAGTAGCCAACATGCTCCAATTCCAATCTAGGGATTTCTACGATTTCCTAAAATTGTAGAATTGGAAGGGGACCCTCAAGGACCAACTCCCTGCATTGCAGGATCCTGCTGTCAGAGGAATCTAGCAAAAATAGGATTGGAAGTCGCCCGTGTTTTCGTATTAGTCCCATGTTCAGAATGGAAATCGATCCATCAAACACTGACGCCGTTTGCTGCTGCCGTTGTTCTCACTCTTTAAATGATATGAAATTGATTATGTTCATCCCCCTACCCCCATCATTTGTGCTGTGTTTCCTCTGCATTGCAATGAATGGTGTGAAGTAATAAAATAATTACACAATGAATTGTGTAAAATGCCACCTCAGTGGATGCTGAGACAAATAACACAGTTTTTGCTCGTAGCCCAATTACACTGAGATGGAAGCAGCCCTGCAGGTGATGAATGTGGGTCGGAACATAAATCATTGCCTTTTTATATCCCTATTCCCATAGCCCCTGACTATGAGCCTTGTTGGTGGGGCTGATGAGAGTTGTCACTCCCAAAATCTAGAGGACACCCAGTTGTCTGCCTCTGGTCTGGGAGCTGATTTTCACTTGCAGGTTTGCTGAGCCAGGGTTGTAGAGGAGCACCACCCAAAGGTCAATGAATAGTGCCTGCAATCTCTCAGGAGATTGACAGCCATCTGTCAGGAATGCTTTGATGGTGTTTCCTGCTTGGCAGGGGGTTGGACTGGATGGCCCTTGTGGTCTCTTCCAACTCTAGGATTCTAGGATTCTATTCTGCCTTAGTCAGATGCCACTGGAGTCCTCTGTGCAGTTCTGAGGGCCCCAGTTTAAGAAGGGCACTGACAAGGTGGAAGATCTATGGTGGATGGTGACCGAAGTGACCTGGAAACAAAACCTTATGAGGAATGGTTGAGGGAGTTGGGTAGAACTCAACTTTAGCCTGGAGAAGAGAAGAATTGGAGATGATATGATAACTGTCCCAAACTATCTGAAAGGCTGTCGCATAGAAGGTGGAGTGAGCCTGCTGCTTCAGAGGAGAGGACCCAAGGCAATGGACTCAAGTGACAAAAATGGAGATCCTGACTGAAGATCAGGAAGAATTTTCTGATAGTAAGAGCTGTTCGACACTGGAACGGACTTCCTTGGAAGGTGGTGGACTCTCCTTCATGGGTGGCTTTCAAACAAAGGCTGGATTCCATCTGTCAGGGATTCTTCAGCTGCGGTTCCTACATTTCAGGGGGTTGGAGATCCTGGAGGTCACTTCCAACTCTAAAGTTCTATGGTTCTATGATTCCATCAACGGTGTCTCCTAAAAATTTGTAGACATCAGTTGGGAAGTCAGGTGAACTAATGGAAGTGTACTGGAAGAAGCAAATATCACCAGTGTCGAAGCCATGATTCTTCAACATCAACTTCGTTGGACTGGTCATATTGTGCGGATGCCTGATGATCGTCTTCCAAAGCAACTACTCTATTCCGAACTTAAAAATGGAAAGTGTAATGCTGGTGGTCAACAAAAATGGTTTAAAGACTGTCTCAAGGCAAAGCTTTAAAAAATGTAGTATAAACACCAACAATTGGGAAACACTTGCCTACAAGCGCTCCAGTTGGAGAACAGCCTTTGCCAAAGGTGTCATGGATTTTGAAGACACTTGAACTCAGGACACAAGGGAGAAATGCACTAAGAGGAAGGCACGCTTGGCAAATCCACAACGTGATCAACTCCCGCCCGGAAACCAATGTTCCCACTGTGGAAGGACGTGTGGATCCAGAATTGGCCTCCACAGTCACTTGCGGACTCATTGTTAAAACCATGTTTATGGAAGACAATCTTACTCGGCTATGAGGTATCGCCAAAGAAGAAGAAGGTTCTATGACCATTGGGCTTGCTGGCTGGAACTGATGAGAGTTGTAACCCACAGCAACCGGAGGACAACATGCTTTCCTCCTCTGGTCCAGGAGCTGACTTTTATTTGCAGGTTTGCCGAACCAGGTTTGGATGGCTAGAGTCAGGCATGGGACTTAGTAGATGTGTCTCTGCCTGTCCTGACTGCCATGCAGTAAGCTTATGCCCAAGTGAGTCCAACCAGTCACTCTCTCTCTCTGTAGATGCAGCACAATGTGGGAGCATCACAGTCCCACCGACTCCAGTGCAACCCATTTCCACGTAAGCATGCCTAAGATCACGGCCTCAATCAAGCACCCAAGTGACTGTCCCCTTTGAAATTACACAATAAATTAAAACATCAAATATTCATTGCGTAATCTCTGTTTGACATTTCATTCTCATCCATGAATTGCGGAGGGAATTCGCGCCCGGCCGTATTATTAATTACCCATCCATTATTTATGCGCTGCTGTATTATTAATAGAAGTGCAATATATATATTTTATTTTTTTTCCAAAAAAAATGTATCCCTATTGACGCTTGCATTGGAAACCTACAAAATACAATGCGATGGAGAAAGAAGCCGGGTGGTCCACAAATCATGGCAGGGCTAAACCGGTTGAGAAGTTCTGCTCAGTTGAGCCTACTTGTCAACAAGCTTCTGGAGCAGAAGGATGTCAGAAGATCGTAGCAGGATTGGACCCGAGTCCACGTTGCAACAATGTCCACCCAGATGTCAATGGAAGCTCACAGGGTGGGGATAATGGCCAAGTCACCATGGTTAATAGTTTATTTGGAGTTTTTCAGAGCATCATCATCACAATCGTCCTTTTTTTGTAGGCCACTTTTCCATAGTTAAAACAGTGCTCAAGGCACATGAAGGGATTTACATACCGGTAATTACAAAAATATAACAGTAGTAGTAGTAGTAGTAGTAGTAGTAATGATGACGATAACGATAACGATAACGATAACGATAACGATAACGATAACGATAACAACAACAACAACAACAACAACAACAACAACAACAATTTATTTATTTACACCCCGTCCATCTGGCTGGGTTTCCACTCTGGGCGGTTTCCAACAAAGATTAAAAATACATTAAAATATCATTTTCACTTCAAAAAAGCCAATGCAATTCCGGGCTGCATCAATAGGAGTATAGCATCTAGATCAAGGGAAGTAATAGTACCACTGTATTCCGCTAGTCTGGTCAGACCTCACCTGGAATACTGTGTCCAGTTCTGGGCACCACAGTTCAAGAAGGATACTGACAAGCTGGAATGTGTCCAGAGGAGGGCAACCAAAATGGTCCAAGGCCTGGAAACGATGCCTTATGAGGAACGGCTTAGGGAAATGGGTATATTTAGCCTGGAGAAGAGAAGGTTAAGGGGTGATATGATAGCCATGTTCAAATATATCAAAGGATGTCATATAGAGGAGGGAGAAAGGTTGTTTTCTGCTGCTCCAGAGAAGCAGACACGGAGCAATGGATTCAAACTACAAGAAAGAAGATTCCACCTAAACATTAGGAAGAACTTCCTGACAGTAAGAGCTGTTGGACAGTGGAATTTGCTGCCAAGGAGTGTGGTGGAGTCTCCTTCTTTGGAGGTGTTGAAGCGGAGGCTTGACAGCCATCTGTCAGGAATGCTTTGCTGGTGTTTCCTGCTTGGCAGGGGGTTGGACTGGATGGCCCTTGGGGTCTCTTCTAACTCTAGGATTCTAGGATTCAGTCATTAAAAACTTCCCTAAACAGGGCTGCCTTCAGATGTCTTCTAAATGCAGTTTAGTTGTTTATCTCTTTGACATCTGATGGGAGGGCGTTCCACAGGGCGGGTGTGTTGAGATAACGCTCTGGGCTATCAGCTATCAGGATCTCCAAGCGTCTTCCTGTGAGCATAGCTCCCATTCACTGCTAAATGCCCTTGTCCTTATCTATTCAGGCGTGGTTTTATGTTGCTGTGGTAGTTATGAAATGCTTATTTGTTCCACAATAGTTTTATGATCCCACTCACCATTGAAATTTCACCCAGAGTGAATTCCAGGCTAAATCTGTTTACTTGTTTTTCTCAAAAGCTGACATTTGGAAGCTGACATTATCTGGCAAAACAACTGAGGTATTTCAAAATAATGCGTAAAAGCCAGTGGGATTTCTCGGGGACTACAACCCCCCTATGTATTCTTCACTGCTGTGGACACAATTTCAGGGTCTCCTATTCCAGGCAGTCCCATAACTGCTAATGCCCCACAAGAGAACAGGGCCTTTTCTGTAGTAGCCCCTCGCCCCCATCTATACAATACTATCTGCAGGGAGACCCACCTGGTGCCAACTTTGTCATTTTTTCAATGCAAAGCCAAGGCATTCTGTTTTCCCAGGGGTTTGGACAGTGCCCATGATGGGATATTTTGAAAAGATTTTTATACATTTTCATCACTACATTCCACTATTGCAACCCATCACTTCAAAACTTTACATTGTGGGAATGTCACTGTGGGAATTGTGGGATGTAAACACAGAGCAGTCAAAACATACCATTGCTAGAGTGGACATGAAGGGTATCTCAGTCCTCCAGCCAAAGCTTCCTGTTTACCTTGACTGAGATAACTTCCTGTGTAACTAGAGGTGGGTGTGGTCTCACCTGTATACAAAACTCTTGAGACCAGATGCCATCCTTCTCTTTTGGATTTGTCTCTTCAAGAAGCAACACCTTAGGACAGGATGCTCTCTTGGCTCCCAGCCAAAAGAAGCCTAGTGAAGCCTGCTCCCTTATGGAAATAGCTTCACACATATAAATGCATTTATCTAAGCTAGCCTGCCTTCTGAGACTGTACTGTAACTCAGGATGAAAACTGTGAGTAAACTCTTTTTATACTTTTAAAGAGCACTGTGTTGTGTCTTTACTTTTAAGAGAGAAGAAGGGGGATATACCAGGAATATATATGTTATTCTGAGGCTTTAGCAAGCCTGTGCAACCGTTTTCTGCTGTGCTTTAGAAAGGGAATGCAACTCTGCTAAGTTTGGAGCTTGTTAACACAAGCTGGGATAGGATATCTGAATCAATATATCCTCATCCACATTCCTAAGCATTCCCACAGGAATACCCTTAACTTAAGCTTGGAGTGTCTCACTTGTAGAGCTCCTTTGTACTGGTGGCTGCTAGCTGAGATGAACCCCCATGCAAGGTGATGGAAGAGAGAGCTACTGATGGCTACCAGCCCAGATGGCTCTGCTCTGCCTCCAACAGCCAGAGGCACCAAAACTTCTGAACGCCAGTTGCTGGAAACTGCAGGACAGGGCAAGTTCTCTTGTGCTCAGATCCTGCTTGCTGGTTTCCAACAGGCATAGGGTGAGAACAGGATGCTGGACTAGATGGGCCACTGGCCTGATCCAGCAGACTCTTCTTATGTTATCACAAATTCTCCTCTCATGCCCATTATAGCAAGCGACTGAAATATCTGAAGGGCTGTCCCTTGGAAGATGGAGCAGCTTTAGTTTGTAAGACACAAACTAAAGGATTCCAGTTCCGAGAAAGCAGAGTCCAACGAAACATTAAGAAGAACTTTGTTTGACAGTGGAACAGACTCCCTCCATTCACTGATGGTTTGAAAACAGAGGTTGGGTGGCCATCTGTCAGGGATTCTTTGGCTGTGATTCCTGCATTGCAGGGGGTCGGACTACATGACCACTGGGGGTCCCCTCTGTGGGAATGTTCAGGGTGGCAGGAGAGGATATATTGTTTATTAATATCCTTCCTAACTTGCACTAGTAAGTTCCTTTACTTAGCAGAGTTTCCATTCCCCTTTTACATGCACAGCAGATAGCTGGTTGCAGGCTCGTGTGAGCCTCTCACTGTTATACAATTGAGTCTGTCTACACAGATTGAATTGTACATTCCTGGTAAATTCCCTTGAATCCCTCTTAAAAGAATAAAGACGCCACCATCTTATTCAAAGTCAATAAAAGAAGTTTACTCACATCAGTTCACAGTTGGATTCCTGAAGGCAGACTTAGTTACAAATACCGGGTATGTATATGTAGATCTACCCCATATGGGGGAATACTCCCAGTGCTTCTGCTAGCTGAGAGCTAGCAGAGCAGTCCTAGCTAGAAGCTGGTTAAACCAAGAAGGAAGTGAAAAAGACAGAGGTTTATTCCGTGACTCGTCCTTTCGTTACCTGGACAGGTTAGGTCACACCCACCTTCTATCACATGCAAAAGGAAGGATGTTCCAGCCAAGAGGAACATGAAGTTTCGACTGGCTGGACCAAACATTCCCTCGCATGTCTTCCCCAGCATTACAAGGAATGTGGTACTTGTCTGCCTCTCGTGGGTCACACCCCACACCCTCCAACTCAATGATTCTGTGATGCTAAGATTCTATGGCAAAAGGCAGCTTCCTCTGTTCCCATCAGCGTGCTTGTGAAGGGCAAGGCACTGCCTCGGAAGTGGTTCCTTGTTGGAGGCAGGGGTGCCAACTTGAATAAAATATTGTAGGCCCAAGTAAGACCTGCCCTGCATAATTGATCACATGTGGTGCATAGAAGAGCATTTGAATGGCAATGCCCATCAACTTTGGGGGTGGGGCTCAGCCCCCTCAAATATTTTATGGGTGGGGCAAAGACCCCTAGGAGTTGGCTCCTATGGTTGGAGGAGAAGTGAAACTCTCCACCTGATCTTCGTGAACTCCACAGAACGACTCCCGGTGGCTCACGCACCTTTTCCGCACGCCCTTTTGTTTTCTGTTACTGAGAAGTAGCGGGAGTTTTTGCTGAGAGAGAAAGATGAAGGCATCACAGAGAGAAGGGTCTCGTTCTCTGTACTCTGCAAGCGACGACGCAGCACTGCAGATTGCTTGCCGCCTCTGTGGGGAGGGCTATTTTCTTTACAATACGTCTATGAATTATAAATAAAGAGAAATTGCAGGGTGCTCATTCCTGGAAATCCAAATTGGGCTGGTTCCCTTTTTTAAAAAAAAGAAAAAGAATCCTGCTGAACTTGCTGAAAATTAAGGCAATGTGGCACAAACAGAGCATTTTGGCTCCGCAGCTGACGGCAGAATGGCAATTCCACTTTAATGATTATTAAATAGCTTGCATGACATTGTTAAAAGGACACAGCAAAACTGTGGTCTGGAATCTCAAATGCAAGCAGCAGCGAAATGGTTTCTTCTTTTGAGCTGAGCCCAATGTCGGCTGCAGAGGGTGGGAGCAAAATGCCTGGGATTCCCCTGGGTGGATTCCCCTGGGGGAAGCTTGAGGCCACCTCAAATGTAGAACCTGCAGAACTAGCAGCCTCAAGGTTTTGTAAGCAAGGGGGCTGGCCTGGAATTTTAACATGGTTTATTTCTGTGCATCATGGCATCAGTGCAGTGGAGGGTAAGTCTAATGTAAAATATACTGCTCTTGAACTATCTGTGACCCTGGTTACAAGCGCCTATCTCAGACGTGACCTGGAAGGAATAATTACCACCCTGACCTCTAATAGCTGCAGAAAAGATCGGCATACTAATCCTTGCATTTGCCAGAAGACTTAAATATCACCCCCTCCTGTAAGCAAGAAACAGATGCCATGCAGACGTTGGAAATCTCTTGCAAGTAAATTTATGATTCGGAAACTGTGAAAATCAACATGGGGTCTCCCTGAAATTAAGCTGGTGTTCCCCTTCACTATAAACGTGGGATGGAGAGGACCAGTTTTCCCTATGAAGATTCTTTGCACATAGAAAAACAGCCCATCAGGGCAGATCCTTTCTGCTGAGATGTTGGATTCCTTCCGACAGGGAAGAGAGGGATTTTATGTGATGTCGCTGGAACATGCAACAGGCCTGGTCTATCCCAGAAGTCCCTAGATGCTCTCTTTCCCACTGCCGTGTTGCAAGGATCCTGATGAATCACAAGGAATCACTGCCTTGTGAGAAGGATGATCCTGAGGAATTTTAATATTGTCATTATGACGTGGTATCTTGGTAGTGTGTGTAACTAAGGTGCCTTGGAGGAATTTGTATCCTGAAAGGCAGGATGGAAAGGAATCGGATTATTGGAAAATGATCCACTTAGATCTATCTGGCAGACATTGCAAATGTAGCTCACTGAAGATGTCGAGCCAGCATGCAGCAGCTGTGGAAAAGGCCGATTCCATGCTAGGGATCATTAGGAAAGGGATTGAAAACAAAATTGCCAGTGTCATAATGCCATTACATAATGCCAATGGTGTGACTGTACTTGGAATGCTGTGTACCACTCTGCATGTTGAAAAGGAAATTGCAGACCTGGAAAAGATTCAGAAAAGGGCAACTGAAATGATCAAGAGCCTGGCATCATTAAGAACATAAAAACAGCCTTGTTGGATCAGGCCAGTGCCATTTCCGTATGCTATTTTCACTAATAAATGGTTTTTATGCACTTTTATGCACTTCACCATAATATATACATTTTCGTAAACATTGTGTGCTTGGAGAACCACATTGTTATACTTGGACTAGTGGCAATTCCGTAGGACGGCTGTGTTTTGTAGAACCATATAGTTGGAAGGGACCCCAAGAGTCATCTAGTCCAGCCCCCTGCAATGCAGGAATCTCAGCTAAAGCTTAAAAACCTCCAAGGAAGGAGAGACCATTGCTTTTTTCTGGAAAAATGTTGGGGAAACTCCCACAAATTTCATTTGTTTGTTTGTTTGTTTGTTTGTTTGTTGTGGTCCTAGTTGGCAGTGCAAACCACCCACCCCCTGGAAGAGGATAAATATAAGATGTTATCAATAAACTCAAGCAATGATCTGGATTAGAAATGACCATAATTTTAATAATTACAGATATAGGTGGATTTTTGACTCGGGCATTGGGTGTATATATCTGCTCCCCCCACCCAGCCAGAAAATTATTATTATTTAATTTTTAAAAGGCAAGGGGACTCAGCTCCCCCAAGTTCCTGCTCCAAAAAGCCCTGGGAGCGTCCATAACCTTTCTAGGGATTCCTCCCATTGTTTCGCCTCTCATGGAAAACGCGAATTTGAGCGGTTCGGCTTTAAATGCCCCACAGCCTGCGAATTCCACCCCCATCTCTAGAGGGCACCTGAGGAGCATGCAGTTCAGAAACTCCCTGCTCGTCTTCCTCCTCCCGGAGACCCGATTCCCTCTTTCTGCCTTCCACGCTCTTGTAGCTGCCGCCTCGCCCGCCCGCCCGCCTCCGTTTGTCCCGGTGCGCTCAGCCAGGGGCGCGCCGGCAGCCGAGCAGAAAATGATCCGAGGCCTTCCGTGACAGCTCCGTTCCCGGGAAGCGACATGCCTGCGAGGCTCCGCCATCCAGAACCACCAGCGGCACCTGCATCTGAAGAGCTGTAACGATCTTCGGCCGCCTCTCGCTCCCGGGGAGAGGGAGAGGAGACGCCCCGCTGTCAGGACGCGCGATGCGATGCGTCCGAGGCGCGCCATGGAGACATGGACCAGCCGGCTTCTTCAATCATCACTTTATCATTTCTGCCCTCTCCTCTTTTTTTTGGCAGAGGCGCTGTCAGCAGCTGGAGATGAAGAGGAGCATGCAGTCGACTCAAGTCCCAGCAGAGCCTGCAGGCCATCCCCATCATCGGGGCGCTGGCCCTTTCATGTAATTCCAGCTCGCTTCCTGCAGGCTCACATTATTTAACGCGGCCATTTGGGCACTGCCACTTACTCTTCCTGCCTGCCTCTGCTGCTGCTGCTGCCTCTTCCAGGGGACGGTCAGAGTGGAGGATTTGTGGCTGGAGGCAGCCTTATCTCCACAGTCCAGCAACGTGGGGGAGGGGGGGAGGCAGTGTGCTATCTGTGTTGCAGGCATTGGTTTGAGGCTGCGGGGACAATGGCGGAAACGGCCGTCATGCTACTGAAGTGCAGGGCCATCTGGAATGGGGACAAAGCAGTGGCGTAGCATGAGGGCAAGGGGGGCTGTGGCCCCGGGCACAAAATTCTGAGGGGTGCCCCCACAACAGGCTTCCTCACTGAGGCTGCCTTCTGGAGCCACAAAGAGGTGAGCTGCACTCGGGCCTGGCCCTTGAGGCTGCAGCAGTGCCTCCACGTGGCCAGTGAAGGGATGCTTGCCCCGGGTATAACTCCTGCCAGTCAGAGCCCAGACTGGCTTTTCCTGGCCAGACAAAGCCCAGAGCCTTTTCCTGGCTTGGTCCTTCCCTGTGGCCTCCCTCCTGGTCTCTGTCCTTGGGCGAGGTGCACCCCCAACCACAGGAGCACAGAGAGGAGAGTCACTCATTCGCCTGGGACCTGCCACTGCCTGTCCACAGCTGTGCAGCCAAGGAGGTGCGGCTGGGGAAGGGCTGCACTTGGCATCCTGGCTTGTTCTCTGCTGCCCTCTGCCTAGACCTGCAGCAGCTGTTGTGGGATGTGAAACACGAGAGCAGTCAAATACAACATGGCTAGAGTGGACATCAAGGTGGTCTCAGTCCTCCAGCCGGAGCATCCTGTTCTTCTGGGCTGAGACAAAACTTCCTCTGTGTAACTAGAGATGGGTGGGGCCTCACCTGTGCAGGTTAACACAAAACCACAGGGGCCAGAATCCATATTCCTCTTTTGGATCAGCTGCTTGACAGAGCAACATCTAGTTAGGGCAAAGATGCTCTAGAGAGGACACAGGAGCTGTTTTTCCCTTGTGGGACAGTCTTCTAAGTTCATGTAACTTTTAATAAGTTTAAGTCTGCCTTCTGGGATCTTATTGTGAACAGGATGATCTATGTAAGTAAACTCTTTTTATGCTTTTATAGAAGACTGTGTAGTGTCTTATTTTGAGAGGTATTAAAAGGGGGAAATACCAGGACATTTATAATAGAGGTTCTAGTGAACCTGAGCAAACTATCTGCTGTGTGTGTTTAAAAGGGTAATAGAAGACTCTGCTAAGTTCTGGGACTTGTTAACACAAGTTGGAATAGGATATCATAAACAATATATCCTCTCCTGCATCCCTAAACATTCCCACAGCTGTGGCTCTGGCACGGCTGGGACACCACCAAGCCCACCAGGGAGTGGCAGCTGCTACTCCCACCGGGAGCTCACAGAGCTGAGAGGAAAGCGACTAGCAGCTAACCTCCATGAGGAGCGGCCACCGCATGGGTGCAGCAAAATCCACCTGTTTCCTCCCATGCAATGCCTTCAAGGAGGTTAGGGGGCACAACCCTTGCCTTGTCCCGGGTGCTTGTAATCCATGCTATGTGGGAATGTTCAGGGTGGCAGGAGAGGATATATTGTTTATTAATATCCTTCCTAACTTGTGCTAGCAAGTTCCTTTACTTAGCAGAGTTTACAGTCATACTTCGGGTTACAGACGCTTCAGGTTGCGTCTTTTCGGGTTGCGCACTGCACCGAACTTGGAAGTACCGGAACAGGTTACTTCCAGGTTTTGGTGCTCGCGCATGTGCAAAAGCACCGTATCACGCTTTGTGCATGCACAGAAGTGCTGAATCACAACCCGCGCGTGCGCAGACACGGCACTGCGGGTTGTGAACACTGCGGGTTGTGAATGTGCCTCCCGTGTGCAGCACATTTGTAACACGAGTGTCCACTGTACATTCCCCTTCTCATGTGCACAGCAGATCGCTGGTTGCAGGCTCGTGTGAGCCTCTCACCATTATACAATTCAGTCTGTCTCAGACTGAATTGTACGTTCCTGGTAAATTCCCTTGAATTCCTCTGAAAATAATAAAGATGCCACCATCTTATTCAAAGTCAATAAAAGAAGTTTACTCACATCAGTTCACAGTTGGATTCCTGAAGGCAGGTAAAAGTAAAGGTAAAGAAACCCCTGACCATTAGGTCCAGTCATGAACGACTCTGGGATTTACTGGCTGAGGCAGCCTGCGTACAGCTTCCGGGTCATGTGGCCAGCATGACTAAGCCGCTTCTGACGAACTAGAGCAGCACACGGAAATGCTGTTTAGCTTCCCACTGGAGCGGTACCTATTTATCTACTTGCACTTTGATGTGCTTTCAAACTGCGAGGTTGGCAGGAGCAGGGACCGAGCAATGGGAGCTCACCCCGTTGCGGGGATTTGAACTGCCAACCTTCTGATCGGCAAGCCCTAGGCTCTGTGGTTTAGATCACAGCACCACCTGTGTCCCTTGTCCTGAAGGCAGACTTAGTTATAAATATGTACATGTGGATCTACTCCATATGGGGGAATAATCCCAGTGCCTCTGCTAGCTGAGAGCTAGCAGAGCAGTCCTAGCTAAAAGCTGGTCAAAACGATGGAGGAAGTCAAAAAGAGAGAGGTGTGCTGCGTGACTCGCCGGACAAGTTAGGTCATGCCCACCTTCTATCACCTGCAAGAGGAAGGATGCTCCAGCCCAGGAGGAACAGGAAGTTTTGACTGGCTGGACCAAACATTCCCTCGCATGTCTTCTCTAGCATTACAAGGAATGTTGTACTTGACTGCTCCCGGTGGATTACATCCCACACGCTACGCCACTGGGGCACAGGGATGGGCAGCAGGGCTGCGGGCCTGGAGGAAAGCAAGGACTCTATGCAGCACCTAGTTGAACTATGGAACTCACTCCCACAGGAGGCAGGGATGGGCACTGTCGCGGTCACTCTCTCAGACCTGAGCAGCACCCCCGGACGTTTAACGGTCTATTGGTGACTATCCATACGACATGTGGTATATCCGCTGCCACCAGCCAGTCTTCACGCTGGCAATGAATAACTCACTTCAGATTTGAATTGTGGTAGAAAATAAACATAAGTTTCTTTATTGTTGGTACAAAGCGTAATTGTTTCATATGAACGGGTAAAACATTTTAAGATAACCAAATGGTTCTTCAGGTAAGTATATTCCAACTCTCTACCTAATATTTCGATAACTATCCCTAATGCCTCCTACTATTTATTCAATCTGCTCTAGCTCTGCTGTCCTCATTTCCTCTATTTCCCTCTCTCTTCTCTAACTGCTCCTTCCACTCTCCAACTGCCTCCCTTCTACTCTCTCCCTTGCATACATGCCTGGAGAGCTCCCATTGGTCAATCTCCTCCCTGCCAAGTTAACCCTTGGAGAACCTTAAGGGGTGAACCGCCACAGGCACCAACTTGGATGTCTCCAAAGAGGGTTAGATAAATTCATGGAAGACAAAATTATGAGTGGCTACTACTCCATAGTTGTCAACTTTCCCTTTTTTTGCAGGAAATTCCCTTATTCCTGCGCCATTTCCCATTGCAAAAAAGGGGAAAGTTGACAGCTATGGTTTCCCAATGCAAAAAAAAAAGGAAGGTTGACAGTTCTGTTGCTACCTCCATGGTGGAAACCATGCTTCTGAATCCTAGTTGCTGGAAACCACAGGAGGGGAGAGTTCCTCTTGTGCTCGAATCCTACTTGCGGCTTTCCCATCGTGGGCACCCAGTTGGCCACCGTGAGAGCAGGATGCTGGACTAGATAAACCATTGGTCTGATCCGGCAGGGCTTTCATTACATTCTTAACGGGGGCAGCTGATTATTATGTAAGCTGTGCAAATCCCACCCTGGTTTGATTCTGATGTCTTTAGCTATATCGGGTCATTGTTGTTCCGTCCTGGCCTTTTAGTGGCATTTGAAATGAATCTGATATTTTGAAAAGGTTTAAATTGTATGTATTCAGTAGGTTGTAAACTGCTTTTGGAAAGAGTCTGTAAAACGGCAATAATAGTAAATAATGAATTGCTGCTGCTTGCCTTCCTGAATACACAGACGGGAAGACTGCAAGTTAATAGATAAATGAACAACAAAGGATAGGAGAGGGAAGAGTAGCAAAGGATGGCAGTGGGAAAATTACATGCCAGCAAATTCCATCTCTGAGGATGTTTCAGTGGCGAGGTAAGTTTTCCTTCTGTTGCAGTGGTGGAGAAGCTGGCAAGCAAATCTGACTGACTTCACGTTGCCTTGCGGAAGATTTGGAGATGGGTCACTTCAGCCGGGCTTACAAAACAGACCAGACTGTTTTCATGCATTATTCCGGTCCAGGACAGGGGTCAGAACCCTCATTTGCATGTTTGGTGACTGAACAACATTGCTTACAAAAACACAGTTGATTAAGGGGAAAGTGCGTCGGGCAGAGGTTTCTCGAGAGTGCCACGACCAAAGCGAATGTCCAGGTTTAATCAACGCAGCATTTGCATAAAAAGCAGACATGGATTAATTTCAGATGCTCTCTTGTTTACTCAAAAAACAAAAACAAAAAACAAAAGCACCCTCAAACTGGCGCACGGTTTATTTATTTATTATTTAACAACGCGCTTCAGAAATCACTTGACTCTCCCCACCCCACCCTCCACGATGTACAATTAAACTTTACTCCTCCTGCTCGTTGCACATTGGGTGAAGCTGAGGTCATGCAACAAAATTGTTTAGCGCAAGGTAGGTCCTTGCGCTACACCTAATTAATTCATGTTCATGGGATGTGTTGATGGCTACTAAGTTGGATGGCTTTTGACGAGGCTTCAGCAAACCCAGAGAGAACAACTCTCTTAAACCTTAATGGATGGGATTGGGGCATCCTAAGGGTGTTCTCCCCACATAAGACTTTCATGGTTCCTTCACCAGGGGCATGCTCTGTGGGAAGCTGGCTTCAAGCACCAGGCCCATGGAATTGTAGAGTCAGAAGGTACCCCCAGGGCTCATCTAGTCCAACCCCCTGCAATGCAGGGATCAGGGACGGAGCGAGCCAATCTGCCACCCGGGGCGGCATGTGTGGACATGTGCAGTCCACCCAAGGTGGGGGGTGCGATGGGCTGGCGCCCCTTCCAACCGGCACCAGGCCGCGCCACGCCACATTTTAAGGCTGGAGCGGGTGAACAGCAACACTGTTCGCCCACTGCAGCCTTAAAATGCGGCGCGGCGCGGTGCTGGTCGGAAGGGGTGCTGGCCCATCGCACCCGCCATCTTGGGTGGACATGCGCAGTCCACCCAAGATGGCGGGTGCGATCAGCCGGCACCCCTTCCGTGCGGTGTGGCAACCTTTAAGGCGTTGCAGCCTTTTAAAAGTTGCCGCACCGTCGATCGCGGGGGTGGGGCCTGCCCCCAGAGTGTCACCCTCCCCAGGGCGGTACCCGGGGCGGACCGCCCCCCACCCCCTTGCTCTGCCCTGGGCAGGGATCTCAACTAGATCATCCATGACACATGGCCACCAACTTCTTAAAAACCTCCAAGGAAGGAGAGTCCACAACCTGCTGAGGGAGACCATTCCACTGCCGAACAGCTCTTACTGTCAGAAAGTTCTTCCGTACGTTTAGCTGGAATTCCCTTTCCTGTAACTTGAATCCATTGGTCCGAGTCTCACCCTCTAGAGCAGGAGAAAACAAGCTTGCTCTGCGTTACAAATATGTCTGCAAATGGGATTTGAAGGTTGGCAACATCTTTTAGATGTAACGTCACTGAAGCAGTCAAACACAACACTTCCTGTTTGCCCAGAGTGGAAACACATGGGGATGTTACTCCAGCCAGGAGGACTTCCTCTCACACCTGTGTGCAGCATCCTCCCCTTGCATGTGACCAGGTAGATGGGCATGAGCCCGGGAGACCCCACAAAAAGGGTTGGTCATGCAGCCGTCTTCCCACACTTGGGAACTGCAAGCTCAAGCAGGCATAGGCAAACTCAGCCCTCCAGATGTTTTGGGACTACAACTCCCATCATCCCTAGCTAACAGGACCAGTGGTCAGGGATGATGGGAATTGTAGTCCCAAAACATCTGGAGGGCCGAGTCTGCCTAGGCCTTGAGCTAAAGCCTGCCTTCAGGATCATACTGTGAACTGAATGTGAGTAAACCTCATATTACCTTTAAGAGAAGACTGTTGTGTCTTTATTATTTTTAAGAGGGAATTAAAGGGGAACTTACCAGGAACGATCCAATCTGGACAAGCCAGATTGGGTTGCTTAACGTGGGTGGGCGTGACCTTTCCAGACCTGGTAACAGGACAAGGCATGCTGCCACTCTTTTCCATCTTCCTTTTGTCTTGCGAACTTCCCGGACTACTAACTGCAGTCACTAGGTCAACCCACATATGGGGTAAACCTGTTTGTATATGCTTGTAACTTTAAGCCTTAAGCCTGCCTTCAGGGATCACACTCTGCTCTGCCTGATCGTGGTTCATCAAGCCCTAATGCTGCTACTTAGAATGGGAATTTTATACCCACTGATGCGCACCAGGACTATACCATTAAAGAGCCTTAACTAGGAAGAGAAGAAAAAGATTATCCCTCGGTTAAATAGGTCATGCATACACTTAGCATATGTTGCATTAATTCTCTTCTGCTGAGCCAATCACGCTGGCTAATTGAAGATATAAGAAGAACAGGGGGAAGTTCGTTCCCAAGCAGGTTAAAACAAATCAGTCTTCAGAGGAGAGCAGGCTGCGCATTGGAGAGGGGCCTCCAGTTAACGGGTGATAAAATTGGTCAATTTCTGGTCCATGTCTTCCTCTATTAACTCCGTCTCACCTGTCTCCTGCCTTAATCTATAGGCTTATTTTTTTAAAAGGAAATCTATACAAAACTTTCATAGAATCATAGAACTGTGGAGCTGGAAGGGACCCCAAGGGTCATCTAGTCCAACCCCCGGAGATGCAGGAATCTTTTGCCCAACTTGGGTCATAAACCCACAACCCTGAGATTAAGAGCCACATGCTCTACTAAGCTATTGACCTTGCATGTAAATACATTTTCAAACGTCTTTTCAGACATAATTTTCCTCTCCCAATACACGTTTCCTCTTGCTTCAAAATGCCTTTTCGTAAAGGATGGCTGGACCCGTCCATTTTTTTGTGAACTCTGTGCTGTGAACTTAGCCCTACTCAGAGGAGACCCGCTGAAATGGATTTAAGTTGTCCAGTGATGACAGTGTCCGATGCAACTCTGCGTAAATTTTGCATTGTTAATTCCTAAATTTGCTCTGTCCTGTGGTTTGTTATTTAAATATGTATTTCCCACAAAACAGAATCCTGGAACTGCAGAGTAGAATGGGACCTCCACACCCCTTGCAATGCAGGAAACACAGCTGTTCCCAGCTTGCAGCTCCTTCCCTCCGCCGCCCATACAATAACTCATCTAAAACTTTGTTCCAAGGGTGTTTTTTCTTTTTTTTGCCCCAAATCTGCCACTTGAGATCTGAGTGAGGCTGCAAAAGGAAAAGAAATAGGGGGCACGCTGCAAATAAATTTGAATTTGCATCCCACATGCAAATGAAGGACTCACTTGTTTACCACGCTGAAACTAAATAAATATTAAAAGCATTGGTATTAGTATTCATTAATTATTGAATGTAATAACCATTAGTTTGCTATTTGCTCATCATTAATTTCGTGTTGTTGCATTTGTGGGTGCTTATATTTTGGGATGAGAGATTTCACTTTCTTGGGCTCCATGATCACTGCAGGTGGTGACAGCAGTCACGAAATTAGAAGACGCCTGCTTCTTGGGAGAAAAGCAATGACAAACCCAGACAGCATCTTAAAAAGCAGAGACATCACCTTGCGGACAAAGGTCCATATAGTTAAAGCTATGGTTTTCCCAGTAGTAATGTACGGAAGTGAGAGCTGGACCATCAAGAAGGCTGATCGCCGAAGAATTGATGCTTTTGAATTATGGTGCTGGAAGAGACTCTTGAGAGTCCCATGGACTGCAAGAAGATCAAACCTATCCATCCTTAAAGAAATCAGCCCTGAGTGCTCACTGGAAGGACAGATCCTGAAGTTGAGGCTCCAGTACTTTGGCCACCTCATGAGAAGAGAGGACTCCCTGGAAAAGACCCTGATGTTGGGAAAGATGGAGGGCACAAGGAGAAGGGGACGACAGAGGATGAGATGGTTGGACAGTGTTCTTGAAGCTACTAACATGAGTTTGGCCAAACTGCAGGAGGCAGTGAAGGATAGGCGTGCCTGGCGTGCTCTGGTCCATGGGGTCACAAAGAGTCGGACACGACTGAACGACTGAACAACAACAAAATATTTTGGGATTTGCTCTGAAATTTGTTGGCGTGTTGTGCGCTGACAGTTGCATCCCACCTAAAAGGAAGGACCGTAGTTCAGTGGCATGCAAAAGGTCCAGGAGTGAATCCATGGCATTTTCAGGCAGGGCTGAGGGAGACTTCAGTTTCTGAAAAAGATAAAACAATGAAATTATCAATAGGAAGAAATAAGGACATTTTAAGACTTTCTAATAGTTAAAATTAGAAAGGAGTACGACAAGGCTGTATATTGGGAAAGGAGTATGACAAGGCTGTATATTGTCTCCCTGCTTATTTAACTTATATGCAGAATACATCATGCGAAAGGCTGGACTGGATGAATCCCCAACCGGAATTAAGATTGCCGGAAAAAATATCAACAACCTCAGATATGCTGATGATACAACCTTGATGGCAGAAAGTGAGGAAGAATTGAAGAACCTTTTAATGAGGGTGAAAGAAGAGAGCGCAAAATATGGTCTGAAGCTCAACATCAAAAAAACTAAGATCATGGCCACTGGTCCCATCACCTCCTGGCAAATAGAAGGGGAAGAAATGGAGGCAGTGAGAGATTTCACTTTCTTGGGTTCCATGATCACTGCAGATGGTGACAGCAGTCACGAAATCAGAGGACGCCTGCTTCTTGGGAGAAAAGCAATGACAAACCTAGACAGCATCTTAAAAAGCAAAGACATCACCTTGCCGACAAAAGTCCGTATAGTTAAAGCTATGGTTTTCCCAGTAGTAATGTACGGAAGTGAGAGCTGGACCATAAAGAAGGCTGATCGCCGTAGAATTGATGCTTTTGAATTATGGTGCTGGAGGAGACTCTTGAGAGTCCCGTGGACTGCAAGAAGATCAAACCTATCCATTCTCAAAGAAATCAGCCCTGAGTACTCACTAGAAGGACAGATCCTGAAGTTGAGGCTCCAGTACTTTGGCCACCTCATGAGAAGAGAAGATAGGGTAGGATCTTTTAGTGTAGCACCACCTACACTTTGGAACTCCCTGCCTCTTGATATCAGTCAGGCACCATCACTGTATTATTTTCGGCACCTGCTAAAAACATTTTTCTTTAGACATGCCTACGCAGATATTTTAAAAACTGAGGCGTGTTATAGTCTATCTACCCTATCTAGCCTATACCTACCCAACTCCTTCAACAGGTTATGACAGCCGTCTTCAAATATCTCAAGGGCTGCCACAAGGAAGAGGGAGGAAGATGGTTTTCTCCTGCTCTGGAGGGTAGGACTTGAACCCGTGGCTTCAACTTACAAGAAAGGAGATTCCGACTAAACATGCAGAAGAACTTTCCGGAGGTATGAGCTGTTTGACAGTGAAACAGTCTCCTTTGGGCGGTGGATGGACCTGAAAGTCTGACAGTACAGTGCAGCTCAAAATCATAGGATCTCAGAGTTGGAAGGGACCCAGGGGTCATCTAGTCCAACCCCCTGCAATGCAGGAATCTCAGCTACAGCCTCCATGACAGATGGCCATCCAACCTCTGCTTAGAAACTTCCAAGGAAAGAGAGTCCACCACAGGGACTCTTTTTACAATCAAGCGGTGTCTTCAAGGTTAGATTGCTGCAATGCGTTCCACGTAGGGCTGCCTCTGAAGGCGGTTCGGAAACTTCAGCTAGTGTAGAATTCAGCGGCCAAGTTGCTCACCGGAGCAAGACGGTCTGAGCATATTACATTGATCCTACCAATTAGTTTCTGGGCCCGATTCAAAGTGCTGGTTTTGACCTATAAAGCCTTAAACAGCTCAGGACCGCAATACCTCAAGGACTGCCTCTTTCCATATGAACCTACCCGGACTCTGAGATCATCTTCCGAGGCCCTCTTTCGCGTGCCTCCTAGTCGAGAGGTCCGGAGGGTGGCAGCATGAGAACGGGGCCTTCTCTGCAGTGGCTCCCTGTCTATGGGATGCTCTCCCCAGGGAAGTTCACCTGGCGCCTTCATTATACACCTTTAGGCGTCAGGCAAAAACGTTGCTTTTTAAACAGGCCTTTGGTTGATCTTATTGCCACCCAACACCCTTTCAGAATGTGGCTTGGTGGGGGGGGCGGTTATTGGGTTACTGCTTTTGGTTTGAATTTATATGGTATCTTGTTGTGAACTGCCCTGAGACACCCAGATATAGGGCGGTGTATAAGTTGAATGAATGAATGAATGAATGAATATACGTAAGAAATAAAAAACAAAAAACCCTTTCAAAAAGCCCTCTCCTCAGCCCCCATTTAAGACCTAAAACTACAATGTTATTTGCAAACATGAAACATCAACTTTGGCCTTTAGTTTTTGTCTTCAGTTGGATTTTATTGATGTTCTGGTTGTTGTACAGGGTTTTTTTTCCATTTAATTTGCTGTTAGCTGCTTTGAAATTTCTCCTGGGACGAAAAGCAGGATGATTATTTTAATAATAATAATAATAATAATAATAATAATAATAATAATAATATGAAATGAATGTATGAACAAGCAAAGAAATTCTTGCTCAAATTTTCACCCTCCACCCTTCCTCCAACAAAATCAGGGTGGGTTCCTTTCCCCTCCATTCTACAGCACAGATCAGGCCTGTCCCCCCCCCCCCGGTGTCCATGACCAGCATTTACGCCTCTAGGCAGCCCTGTAAAATTGAATTATTTGTCAGCTGGCAACAGCTTCCTGGTCCAGCTCTTATCCACCTTTCAGAAGCTGGCCTAGTTTGCTTTAAATAGCTGGATTGATAGCAATTCAGATCATTCCCGAGTGCACTGGAAGCAGTCGCAGAAACCCTCTGGAAGCCGGGTGATAACAGCGTCTCTGATTCACAGCCTCGCGGAGAGGGCTTTTCCGTATCTGCTCAGCTGCGACAGAATGAGAGACCCAGGAAGACACCAGCATCTTGCCTTCAGCCATCCATCTTCAGCCCCCACTGGCTCCTTTGATCATTTCTCCCGGCTCCTTTCAAAGAATCATAGAATCCTAGAATCCTAGAGTTGGAAGAGACCCCAAGGGCCATCCAGTCCAACCCCCTGCCAAGCAGGAAACACCATCAAAGCATTCCTGACAGATGGCTGTCAAGCCTCCGCTTAAAGACCTCCAAAGAAGGAGACTCCACCACACTCCTTGGCAGCAAATTCCACTGTCGAGCAGCTCTTACTGTCAGGAAGTTCTTCCTAATGCTTAGGTGTAATCTTCTTTCTTGGAGTTTGAATCCATTGCCCCGTGTCCGCTTCTCTGGAGCAGCAGAAAACAACCTTTCTTCCTCCTCTATATGACATCCTTTGATATATTTGAACATGGCTATCAGATCACCCCTTAACCTTCTCTTCTCCAGGCTAAACATACCCAGCTCCCTAAGCCGTTCCTCATAAGGCATCGTTTCCAGGCCTTGGACCATTTTGGTTGCCCTCCTCTGGACACGTTCCAGCTTGTCAGTATCCTTCTTGAACTGTGGTGCCCAGAACTGGACACAGTATTCCAAGTGAGGTCTGACCCGAGCGGAATACAGTGGTACTATTACTTCCCTTGATCTAGATGCTATACTCCTATTGATGCAGCCCAGAATCGTAGAGTCGTAAAGGAAGCCAAGGGTCATTTAGTCCAACCCTGCCCTGCAATGCATTCTGCTGCTCCTTCTCCTCTTGAGATATGCCCCGACTTGTCCCAATTCATTCTTGGATCCTTCCATGTTCTATTATTTCACCTTCCCGACAGACAGAGCGACTCCCTATGAGGAAAGGTTGCAGAGTTAGGGACTTTTCCATTTAGAGGAAAGACAAGAGGCTACATGATAGGAGTCTGTCATATGATGCGTGGCAGGGAGAAAGTAGAAAGAGAAATGTTTTTTTTTTCCTTTCTCCTCCTCTCCTAACACTAGAACTCATAGTCATCCAGTGAAACTGAGTGCAAGAAGATTCAAGAGGGGTAAAAGAAAGTCCTTTGTACACCTGTAGCCTCACCTTCAGTGAATTTGTCTAATCCTCTTTTAACTCCATCCAGGCTGGCAGCCATCACTGCCTCCTTTTTCATAGTTTAATTATCTGTGTTAAAGGCAAGGTTATAAGATATCCCTTTAGGAATCCTTCGCAGCTTCCAATATGCCTTCTCAGAGCCACGGAAGGCGATCTCCGGTATTAGGCGGCTACAAATCTTTCTAAACTGTAGACATGTGCAGTTCTGAAAACACCTGCCTAAGATGCCCTGATCTTTTGAAGCAAAAGCATAAAGATCTGCGTTTTGAAATATAAACACGCCAAGTAACAGAGAGAAGCTGGTTTCAGTCCAGGCAAAGCACCAGGAAGTCCAGGGAGAGAAAAAACGAGTGTTATGACCAGGGGCGGAGGAAGCCTCTTGGCTGCCCAGGGCGGCAAACGCCATGCGGAGGCAACCCCTGGGGGCGGGACGTCCTGATGCATGCGTGCGTCGTGACATCATGACGCATGTCGGGACGGACTGCGCATGTGCGGAAATGCCGCGCATGCACAGTCCATCCGGGCCGGTGCTGCTGCTCCCATGGCGACCGAGCGAGCTGCCGAACGAGCAGCAGCTCGTGGGGCTGCCCCGTCTGTCTGTAAAGCAGCACAGACGGGGTGCCGGGTGGTGGGGCTTGGCTTGGGGAGTGGTGGGAGGGGCCGCCGAGTGTCACCCCCCCTCCCCTGGAACCTGGAGTGCCCCACCCTCATCGCCCCTCCCTTGCTACGCCACTGGTTATGAATTAAAAGCTGCTTATCTCTCAGAAGCTGAAACTGATTAGCTGCCTTGAAATTGTAGTGTTTTCAAGGATATATTTATTGAAGGATATATTTATTTTTATATGCCTGTTGTCTTTGTCCATGGAGTTTTCTTGGCAGGGATACTGGAGTGGCTTGCCAGTTCCTTCTCCAGGTGGAGCACGTTTGGTCCAAACTCTCCACTATGACCTGTCCATCCTAACCTGTCCATAGCTTCCCTGAGTAATTCAAGCCCCTTTCCCATGACAAGGCAGTGATCCATGAAGGGGTATAAAAATAAATATATCCTTCAATAAATATATCCTTGAAAACACTACAATTTCAAGGCAGCTAATCAGATCAAACCTATCCATCCTTAAAGAAATCAGCCCTGAGTGCTCACTGGAAGGACAGATCCTGAAGTTGAGGCTCCAGTACTTTGGCCACCTCATGAGAAGAGAAGACTCCCTAGAAAAGACCCTGATGTTGGGAAAGATGGAGGGCACAAGGAGAAGGGGACGACAGAGGACGAGATGGTTGGACAGTGTTCTCGAAGCTACCAACATGAGTCTGAGCAAACTGCGGGAGGCAGTGGAGGATAGGGGTGCCTGGCATGCTCTGGTCCATGGGGTCACGAAGAGTCGGACACGACTGAATGACTGAACAACAACATATTTATTTTGCTTGCACTTTCATAAGAAACTATCCAATTTGCACTTTTCAAACCAAGGCACAGGCCAAAACACAATCACCCTTTGAAATCTGTGCCTTTCCAACTTTTGCGATTCGGTTCTTCAGCCAACGGGTACAAGAATGGACCCACTAGGAGAAAGTCTGCATTGAACAGCTGGAGCATTGATCCCTAAGACCTGCAAAGCCCTGCTTCCTAAGTCAAGATGCTTACATTCCCCCACGTGTTTAGTTTACAGCGCTGCCGTTCATTTACTGTACTGCTTTTATGTACTACCTGCAAGGCATACAATCTAATAAATACACTTAAAAAGAATGTGTGCATTGGTGGAAATAACATACAAAGATGTGTTGCGTTTCAAAATCAGGGTTGTGCTTGCACCCCGACACCAATCCCACCCAGATCGACCTGGGGAACACTTGGATTTGTCCCTGAATCAATTTGGGATGTGGGACTGGTCTTTAATTAGGGGCATTTTATAACCTAATTTAATATTTAGTTGGGCCCCTCCTGGTTGCACTGCAGAGACCAGGAAGGTCACTCCTACTGGGAGCTGTTTCACCTGTGCTTCTCTGGGGAGAATACGGCAGACCCCTGCAGCCAGCAGGATTGCATCCTCCGCTCCCCAGCTGAAGGTTTAATCCTGCTCAGTTTGACTCCGTGTGCATGTCGTGTCCCCCCTGCTGGGAACAGCGACTAGCAAATTCCATCCATTGCAAATCCATCCAGCCAACTTCCCCTGCCAGGTTCTTGCTTTCCCCCTGCAATTGAAGCTTCGTGGCAAATCTCTAGGAATAAATCTCCCAGGGCCCTATAGATGGCGCCCTTATGTGCTGAAAAGAAAGGAAGGCTCCGGAAAAGAGGAGCCAGAGTAGGAAAGGGGAGAATAAACAGGCGGAGGGGTGAGTTGGGTGGGGCTCTTTCCCCAGGTGCCTCTGTACTGAAATTCTGTTTCTCACAAAGGGGTACCCAAATTGCCTCTGGCCTAATCGAAGCATCCTCTACCTCATCCACAAAACCAAACCAGCTACCAAGAATATTTCCCGACCTTCCGGGGAGCGTGGAGTAGTGGTTAGAGCAGTGTTTCTCAAACGTGGGTCTCCAGCTGTTGTTGGACTACAACTCCCATCATCCAGGGTGGGCGTCGTTCTTTCAAATGTCAGCAGCACCCTTTGCAAAGCCCCCCGCCCTTCACCTTCCGTTCGCCCCAATTCACTGCACCCTAGCTGCAATGCCCTGCAGCGCCCCCTAGGCTTGGCAGCGGACTCAGACATGCTGCCCTAAATCTGCCCCTGCCATCACCCTTATCCAGCAGGACCAGTGGTCATGGATGATGGGAGTTGTAGTGCAACAACAGCCTAGGAACCCACATTTGAGAAAGACTGAGTTGGAGTGTCGGACCAGGACCTGGGAGGCCAGGGTTCGAATTCCCACTCAGCCATGATGCTCACTAAGAGGTCTTTGGCCAGTGAGGGTGAGAATCTCACAGGGGAGCTTGCTGAACTAGTCAGACCAGACACTGTCCTCCGATGGCCATTTTATATCAATCAATCAATCAATCATGGATGAAGAGTGGCAGCTCAGCAGTAGATCCAGATCTGGGATACCTCAGATGGTAGAGCATGAGGTCTTGGGGTTGTGGGTTCGAGCCCCACGCTGGGCAAAAGATTCCAGCATTGGACTCAAAGACCCTCACAGTCCCTTCCAACTCAACAGTTCCATGATTCTGTGAATATGAGCCACATGAGGGGAGGGTGGTCTTGTGTTCGAGTCCTGCTTGTGGGTTTCCCTTGGGGGAATCTGGTTGACCTCTCTGTTGGACTCGATGGGCCATTGGCCTGATCCAGCAGGCTTTTCTCCTCTTCTCACAGATGGCACCTTTTGCAATTCTCTGCCACTTGGCTCCTTCGTCCTCCCCCCAAAACCTGCAAACGGAGGCTAAGATTTCATGCATCTGATTCGCAAGAAGGCAGAACATCAGCAGGCAAAGCTGAATCTTGCCGGCTTGGAAAAAAAAGGAAAGAAAAATGATCATCTCCCTTGGTTGTTTATATCTACATGCACACAGACAATGCAATATATAAACAAGTAATAAATTCATTACCTTTTTTTCTTAAAACACTCAGCCAAATGAGAAATGGAGATGAATGAATCTCATTAATTTCTCTGTTTTTCATAGAGGCTACCAAGGATTATCCCCCCCCCCCCCCCGTTTTCAAGACTAACGTCTACCTTCCACACTAATCCAAGAAAAATGAGAAATGTGTGTGAGTGGGGGGGGGGGTTTCTTACTGGAAGGACCACAGCCTAGTGACAGAGCAGCTGCTTTGCATGCAGAAGGTCGCAGGCTGGATCAGGCCAGACACCCCAATGCGAAACCAGCAAGCAGGATTCGAACACAAGAGCAACTCTCCCCTCTTGTGGCTTCCAGCAACTGGTATTCAGATGCATTTACTGCCTCCAGTCATGGCCAGAATATAGCCATCATGACTTCTTGTTGTTTAGTCATTTAGTCATGTCCGACTCTTCGTGACCCCATGGACCAGAGCACGCCAGGCACTCCTGTCTTCCACTGCCTCCCACAATTTGGTCAGACTCATGTTGGTAGCTTCGAGAACACCGTCCAACCATCTCATCCTCTGTCGTCCCCTTCTCCTTGTGCCCTCCATCTTTCCCAACATCAGGGTCTTTTCTAGGGAGTCTTCTCTTCTCATGAGGTGGCCAAAGCACTGGAGCCTCAGCTTCAGGATCTGCCCTTCTAGTGAGCACTCAGGGCTGATTTCTTTAAGTATGGATAAGTTTGATCTTTTTGCAGTCCATGGGACTCTCAAGAGTCTCCTCCAGCAAAAGCATCAATTCTTCGGTGATCAGTCTTCTTTATGGTCCAGCTCTCACTTCCATACATCACTACTGGGAAAACCATAGCTTTAACTATACGGAACTTTGTCGGCAAGGTGATGTCTTTGCTTTTTAAGATGCTGTCTAGGTTTGTTATTGCTTTCCTCCCAAGAAGCAGGTGTCTTTTAATTTTGTGACTGCTGTCACCATCTGCAGTGTTCATGGAGCCCAAGAAAGTAAAATCTCTCACTGCCTCCATTTCTTCCCCTTCTATTTGCCAGGAGGTGATGGGACCAGTGGCCATGATCTTAGTTTTTTTGATGTTGAGCTTCAGACCATATTTTGCGCTCTCCTCTTTCACCCTCATTGAAAGGTTCTTTAATTCCTCCTCACTTTCTGCCATCAAGGTAGCATCATCAGCATATCTGAGGTTGTTGATATTTTTCCGGCAATCTTAATTCCTGCTTACTTAACCACTACTGGGAAAACCAGAGCTTTAACTATACGGACCGTTGAATAGTAGCCATCAATGAATTTGCCTCGTCCTCTTTTACGGCCATCTTGGTTGGTCCCCATCACAGCCTCCTGCAGGAGGGAGTTTCATAGTTCTACACTGTGTGAAGAAGTGCTTCCGTTTTATCCTGAACTTTTGAGCAGAGTTTGGAGGGCCACCTGTCATGGATGCTTCTGCTGACATTCCTGCCTTGCAAGGGGTTGGACTAGGTGACTCTTGGGGTCCCTTCCAGCTCTAAGACTCTATGATTCTAACTTCATTGGAAACCCACAAGTTCCAGCAGAGGGAACAGGGGCAGACCTTGGTAATAAGGTACCCTGTGCCAGGCCAAAATTTGTCCACCTGACACCAGCCCTCATGCTGTCTTCCCAAAGCTGACTAAGTGAGATGCTGGGCTTTGGGAAGGAGGCACCATGGCTCTAACATGGCTCGGGGTGGGGGGGTTATTGGGTTGTTGTTTTTATTTTGATTATATATTTTGTGCTTTGGTATTCTGGTTTTATTCTGCAAACAGCCCTGAGACCTCCGGGTATCGGACAGTATATAAATTCAATACAGTCGTACCTCGTGGTGCGTTCACTGCGGGTTGCAAACGTCACGGGTTACGAACGCGCCAAACCCGGAAGTAACGGAACGGGTTACTTCTGGGTTCGGCGGGTGGTGCATGCGCAGACACATCAAATGACGTCACGCGCATGCACAGACGCGCCGAATCACCACCCATGCGTGCACAGAAGTGGCGCTGCGGGTTGCGGACTGCTCAGGATGCGAACGGCACTCTACTTACGGACTTTTCAGGGTGCAAACGGCACCCCGGAATGGATCATGTCCATAAGTAAAGGTACCATTGTATATGCCATCATTTGAAATGAGATGAAGGGAGGACAACATTTCTGTATTCCGCTCTGGTCAGACCTCACCTGGAATACTGTGTCCAGTTCTGGGCACCACAGTTCAAGAAGGATACTGACAAGCTGGAACGTGTCCAGAGGAGGGCAACCAAAATGGTCAAAGACCTGGAAATGATGCCTTATGAGGAACGGCTTAGGGAGCTGGGTATGTTTAGCCTGGAGAAGAGAAGGTTAAGGGGGGATATGATAGCCATGTTCAAATATATCAAAGGATGTCATATAGAGGAGGGAGAAAGGTTGTTTTCTGCTGCTCCAGAGAAGCAGACACGGAGCAATGGATTCAAACTACAAGAAAGAAGATTCCACCTAAGCATTAGGAAGAACTTCCTGACAGTGAGAGCTGTTGGACAGTGGAATTTGCTGCCAAGGAGTGTGGTGGAGTCTCCTTCTTTGGAGGTCTTTAAGCAGAGGCTTGACAGCCATCTGTCAGGAATGCTTTGATGGTGTTTCCTGCTTGGCAGGGGGTTGGACTGGATGGCCCTTGGGGTCTCTTCCAACTCTAGGATTCTAGGATTCTATGAATTACATCCTTACCCAATGTGTGCTTTCCATCCATTTTCTACATGTAACTGGGGGACACACATTGGGAAAATTAAACATTCAATGTAGTCTTGATTACCGTATTATCATTTGCAGGAGCAGAATGAGGTTCTGAAGATAGACAACCATAAGCACCAACTAAGAGATTCGCTCTAATGGATAGAATCCAGAAGAGACCTCCAAGCAATTAAATCACCTAAATGTTCCCCATATTTCCCTCTAGTGAAAATGGAGCATTTTAGACCCAGTTACTTGTCTAAACTTCTGCCTGTACCATTAGATTGGTTGGCATCCATCTGTCTCAGGAGACCTTTGGAGCTGAAGTCAAACCGTTGCTGTGGCTGTAGAGACCAATAGGGGAGAGATATGTTTGGTTGCAGCTGGGACAGGTGAAGGTGCTGTGGATGCACAACCTAACTGTTTCCAGGTACTGCGGTTGTCTGCAAGGGATTCCCACACAATGGGGTTAATGTTGCCAGCCTCCATATCATGTTTGCAGACATCTACCATTAAGATCCATTTTTACTGAGTTGTGATTTCAAGCAATGCCCCCAGCTGTGCTGTTATTCCATCAGCAGATAGACAATGTATATGTGAGCAATCGTGGGTAGAGGATATTTTAGACAGTTGTTGAACGTTTTTGTAAGGAAACCACTGAAATTGTTAAACTTATTTTAGGAAAACCCAAAAGTTGATTACACACACACACACACACACACACACACACACACACACACAAGCCACGATTTCTCAATTTGCTGCCAAGGAGTGTGGTGGAGTCTCCTTCTTTGGAGGTCTTCAAGCAGAGGCTTGACAGCCATCTGTCAGGAATGTTTTGATGGTGTTTCCTGCTTGGCAGGGGGTTGGACTGGATGGCCCTTGGGGTCTCTTCCAACTCTAGGATTCTATGATTCTATGATTTCTGGGAAACATCCTCAAAGCACCCATCATATCCCCTCCAAATGGCCTGAATACATCTTCCATCTTCATAATTCAAAACGGACCATTCATATTTTATGGGGCAAGGAATTCCCTGCAAAGAAGCCGCTCCTGAAAATGGATTCTTAAGGGGCTTCTTCAAGTCAGCTGAGCTCTTGAGGCTGAGAGTGGTTTATTTATTTATTTCGATTGACTTGACTTATTTATATCCCACACTTCAATTAAAGGACTCCCCCCCCCCCCCCGGGATGGCTTCCATAGGAGATAAGATTAAACAATAAAATGTGACTCTAAAAATCAAGGATTAATGACATTTAAAAAGTGGCACACATGCTAGAACAATCAAGATATTATATATATATATATATATTGCTTGAAATTCCCTTATTATAGCATTGGGAAACAGCAGGGAGGGTTGACAGCTATGCCTCTGGGTGTGCTCCACACCTGAAAGGGTTTTTTACTTCCTTACTGATGCAGTTCGGTGTCTAGAACCTATATTTAATGGTCTTATGGGGGTCTTTTTTAAAAAACAACAACGTCTATTGCTTCAATTTAGTCACACAACACATATCCCTCTTCTCTCCCCCTCTCAAAGCCATTTCATGTTTAGCAACCGCTTCTACATTCCTGATATGGTTAGAGCAAAAAGCAGTAACAAAAAAACAAAAAAAGTTTGCAATATTTGATTTTTAAAGGGCAACAATCATTAATCCATGAGCACGTGCAGGCCTGCATTTGAAAACTCACTTACATCGTAGCACCCCCATGACAAAAGGAATAAAATGTGCTTTGCTTCTGCTGCCCTGATGCTCAACTCATTTACTTGGGATTGATAAGCACCATGGTGTTGTTCAGTTGTTTAGTCGTGTCCGACTCTTCATGACCCCATGGACCAGAGCACGCCAGGCTTTGCTTTTAATAGTGGCCAGGATCATTAGAATGAGGAACTGGAAGACCTTATGAAAGTGCTTCTCTGACCAGTTGCGACAACAATGTGTGGCAAATAGCCTTTGTGGCAAAATTAAACAATAAACTTAAAGTGGGACGAGGTTTGAAGCACAAAGACCCTCTTGCAACTGACTGGCACAGCTTTGTTATGTGCATGGCTAAAAATGCAAATAGAGGACTCCCCTCACATTATAAAGCTTTTTGGCTAATTTTTATACCTTCTGTACAAAGAGCAGTCTGGGATAAGAACATAACATGTTATCCGGATGTTGTTTTGCAGGCACTGCTTAACGCCGGCTTCCGGACTAGGGTGGGCTATTTCATCACTTACGTGATTGATGTTGTTACATAGTGAAAGAATTTAATGAAATCTTTAAAAAATAAAGGTATTGTGAAGACATGGGAGAGATTAGTGGGATTAACCTCCTGGTAGTCCCTCATTTTCCACACATGCATCGCCAGCCATTGCATAGATGTGCGGACATGTTCCAGTGAAGATGTGAGCATTGGGGTGAGCTCAATCGCAGGCGAATGCATGAGTTGGCCGTGTGTCTCTCTTTGCCGTCCAGCATTTGCATTGTGATGTTGAAGGTCGGATGACCTTCTTCAGAGGTCGACCCTCGCTCCTTGATGCCCGCGTTCACTGCAGCTCATACAACGAAGCACAGAGGAGGGCATGTGGCGACGAGAGGTACACAGTGCCCTACACATTCGTTTCTTCGGGAAACCAGAACAACATGTTCCTTCGTTAGCGGAGGCTGCAATTCAACGAGCTTCCTCCAATTCCCAGCGGGGCAGCCTGCAAGCAAATGTTATTCAGCAAATCCGAGAAACTTATAAACAGTCTCACCTTAGCGATGGCAGGAGATGCTTCCTGCTCTTCGGTAAGGACCTGGGCTTGTAGGCACGAGCCCCCAGGGCAAGCATTTCATAAGCGCTTCCTGGAAAGTCAGGATGAAATATGGGCTGAAATTAAATATGCAGTTAGTTTTGTGTGCACACAAACACACACACACACACACACACACACACACACACAGAGAGAGAGTTTAGATCCTGCTGCTTTTGCTTTCCGGAAAAGTTTACACTTTGATAAACCTCCACCACAGGTCATATATGTTGCTACCCATTTTAAAGCAGCACATTTTTTTGACTATCATTTTCAATTTTGTGTACCCTATCTTTTCCCGAAGGGCTCGTGGTAACTGTAACTTGCAGGATGCTGCCTTCTTCAAGACGTCTGATGTGGAAGAGCTCTGAAGCTGCTCTCCCGAGACCTGCGCTGCCACTACCACTTACCTGGATGAGCTCCAGCAGGGTAGCAGTGAGATCAGGTCCATGTGGGGGTCCTGATTCGGGGCAGACGTCCCACCAGTGTCTTGCCCTTGGCTCTGCCTGCCACAGCCGTCCAGCTAAGCAGCGGCAATGATGCCGGTGTTGGGAGGGGGCTCTGTGACTTCGCCCGACCCCATACACTGATGCTTGTTCCAGATCAGAATATTTGATCGGCCCAGTATACCTGAAGGAGCATCTCCACCCATATTGTCCAGCCCAGACACTGAGGTCCAGCTCCGAGGGCCTTCTGGCGGTTCCCTCACTGCGAGATGTGAGGTTACAGGGAACCAGGTAGAGGGCCTTCTCGGTGGTGGTGCCTGCCCTGTGGAACGCCCTCCCAATAGATGTCAAGGGAATAAACAACTATCTGACGGTTAGAAGACATCTGAAGGCAGCCCTGTTTAGGGAAGTTTATAATGTTTGATGTTTTTAATCTGTTGGAAGCCGCCCAGAGTGGCTGGGGAAACCCAGCCAGATGGGTGAGGTACAAATAAATTATTATTATTATTATTATTATTATTATTATTATTATTATTATTATTTGCACATCTGGACCTGTTTTGCCTACTCTGACTGGTAGCAGCATGCAGAAAGTGCCAGGCTCAATCTATACAGTGGATGCTCGGGTTGCAAACGTGATCCGTGCGGGAGGCACATTCGCAACCCGCAGCGTCCGTAACCCACAGCGCCGCGTCTGCGCACGCGCGTGGCGCAATTCAGCACATGTGCAAAGCGCGATTTAGCGTTTCTGCACATGCGCGAGCACCAAAACCCGGAAGTAACACGTTCTGGTACTTCCAGGTTCGGCGCGTCCGTAACCTGAAAACGCGCAACACGCAGCGATCGCAACCCGAGGTATGACTGTAGTTCTGTATCTCATTGTGAACACCGCAGTTTAAGAAGGACAGCGACAGGTTTGCAGAGGAGGGCGGCCAACGTGGGCTGATAATGCCAAGATTGCAGATTTGATGCCTGTGTGGGACAGCTGCATATTCCTGCATTGCTAGGGGTTGGGCTAGAATTAAAACTATCCCTTTGAAAGATGCAAGGATCCCTTTGCGGGAGGGCAAAGGGTGCGAGGCAATTGCTTTTGTCCACCACTGTCAAAACGCACCTGTTTCCGGCTGCAGCGCTCCATGCCTCCTGGTCACCAGTGGCGGATTTGGGGCTCTCAAAATTCAGCGGGCTTCTGCGCGGTGCTAAAATTCGGCACACCACCACCACCTCCTCTCACCCTCCGTTCTACAGCACTTTTGGGGTGCCCCCTGCAGCGCAGAGCCCGGTACGGCCGCACTGGTTGTGCTACCCTCAAACCACCTCTGTTGTCACCCGGAGGTTCCAGGAACAGAATAACATGATGTGGCTTGAGAAAAGACGCTGAGCCCTGCAGGATCAGATCAAAGGTGTATTATGGGAGGAGAAGAACACACACCAGAGGTGGTTTATGTGAGAGAGGGTGGCAGGGGAACAGAAAGCAGCTGGCAGGGCTCTGATTTCGGCACCGCAGCAGCCGCAGGCCTCCCCGGCAGCTTTCACCATTCGGCAGGGACCTAGTCGGAGGGAAGCTGTTCCCTTGCTGCGAAAACAAAGATAATTGTCTTGAGGACTCTTCAGTTCAAAGACTCTCAACAGCAACTCTTGTATTTGCATACTCCAGGCCCGCAGAGCTGGCAGAGGCACTGAGGTGGTGGAAACACAGAATGCCCCAGGCTCTTGCAGGTTCCTATTGCACTCGTGGAGTTTTGGGCAGGAGAGAATTTCTCCCTGGAACTTCCGCTCAAAGGGAAACAAATGCATCCTGCTCCACAAAGCAAAAGCAGGGGAGACGGCTCCATTCTTGTGCGCAGGAGAGTTGCATTTCTGTTGCAGTTCCACTAATTTTGCTACACCCCCCAAGTTCCTTCTGACGCCGGCACCCTGCTCCCTTCATGTAGTAGCAACAACAACAACATATTACTTGTACCCCGCCCATCTGACACCCTACAGCTGAGATTCAATTTACACAAGGGCATAGCTGTCAAGTTTCGGATTTGAAAATAAGGGATCGGCACCCTCACCTGTCCCGGGGACAGTCTACGGTTCTCAGGGACAGTCCCCCCAGGCTACAAATTCATTTACACGAGGAAAGAGCTCCCAGGAAAAAGAAATCAGGGCAGAGAAAAGAAAGCACTTATTCACGCAGCACACGGTTAACCTCTGGAACTCCCTGCCACAGGGAGCAGCGATGGTCACCAACTTGGATGGCTTTAGAAAAGGATTGGGCAAATTCATGCAGGAGGAGAGGACCACTGATGGCTTCTGGCCAGGTTGGCTCTGCTCTGCCTCCAGTTAGGGGCAGCAATGCTTAATCTGAGCGCCTGTTGCCAAGAAACCTTCGTCTATTTTATCTTCTTCCTTATATATCTGTCTGTCTGTCTGTCTGTTTGTTATTAGGTATTTATATTCCACCTTTTTCTCCAAGGAGCTCCCTGGTCCTAGTCCTCATTTAATCCCCACAACAGTCCTGTGAGGTAGGCAGGCAGGGCTGAGAAATGCAGGGACCCAAGGAGTCCCTGGACTCCAACTCTCCTTCCTGGAAATAAGGGAAATTTAAGGGATATCAACAATAAGGGATAGCAGCGGGAAACGGCTTGGAATAAGGGAGTTTCCCACAAAAAAGGGAGACTTGACAGCTATGCACAAGGGACAACCAGATAACAGAAAGGACTTTCCCATGTGGTTCATTGTTAAACTGCAGAATGCCCTCCCACAGGAGGCAGGAATGGCCACCAACCTGGGTGGCTTTAACAGAGGGCTGGACAAGTTCACAGAGGAGGAGAGGGCTATCAAGACGCCCACACTCTGCGTCCACAGTTGGAGGCAGCGATGCTTCTGAACAGCAGTTTCTGGGAACCACAGGAGGGAGGGAGATGGCTTTGGTGGTCGGATCCTGCTTGCAGGTTTCCCATTGGGGCATCTGGTCGGCGATTGTGAGAAGAGGATGCTGGACTAGATGGGACAGCTGCATGTTCCTGCATTGCAGGGGGGTCAGACTAGATGATTGTCTGGGTCCCTTCCAACTCTACAATTCCAGGATCTGAGATCACTACCTCTGTGTGAAAAGAGAAGGAGCATATTTCAGCAGCCCTACCTCACCCCTGTGAGGTTGAAGCTAGAAAGCAGCCTGTGGCAATGGGGTTAAATAGATTGTCCTACCTTACAGGGGTGTTGTGAGGCTTTAATGAATGCTGTTCATTGGTTAGCTTTCTCTCTGCACCCTTTTGCCCAAAGGAGCCGTGGGCAGCAAAGGACAGAGTAGGAAAAGCAATATAGTGGAATACTATGATTACAAACGTAGAACCGTAACATTGTAGGGACTGCGAGGGTCATCTAGCCCAACAATTTAAAACATTTCATAACAATTACTCTATGCAATACACATTGAGCACTTTGGGGAAGTGCTGTAAAAACATTCCTCCTCCTAAGTGCTGCAGGGATGGCAGAGCTTTCCTCGGTGCGGTATTTCTGAGAGAGCTGGGAACCTGCTTCTGCCGTCAAGCCCTGCATTTTGCAGCGAATGGGTTTCTTTGCTCTCAAATTGCTTTCAAATCTTCTGCAGAATAGATGAGAACATTGTGCGGCTGTTTGATTTCCCTGACCTGAACGGGGTTGATTGCGGTTTCGAAATTCTCTGCCTTACATAAGGAGATGCCGGGAGATTGCCTCCCTCCCTCCTTCCCTCCCTGAAAGAAAGAAAGAAAGAACACTCTACTCATTCCAACTGAGGGTCTCTCAAGGGCTGCAGAGCTGAAAGGAAGAAGCTGAGGCTGTCCCCATCCGTGAGACAGAGAAGGAACAGCTGCCCCAATGCTTCCTCTTCCTCCTCCTCTGCCCTCCCCATTCCTTTTTCCTTTTATGCCATGCCTATTAGATGGTGAGCACGAAGTTAGGGTCCCTTTGCTCTTGTCACAGTCAAGAAGGGCGCAATCCGCAAACCTCTTTACTCCAGAGCTGAGCTGTGCAAGCCGACAAGCTTACGCACTTGCCCACAAACACATGTGCATGTGCAGAGAGCATTAGAGACATCTTGCACCTGTGTTCAGCATCACAGTCTAACTATGGTCAAGATGGCAATGCCTCCATCTTTCTAGAGTCTCAGGTAAAGTGAAATGTAGCTTCCCAACCTCACTTATGACCTAGTCCTTCCTTAAGGTGCCAGGAGTTGCATAGGTGCCAGTCACTGTCCCAATGTGAGCAGCTAGAGTCTTGGGCTTGAATTGGGGAGAGCTGGGTTCAAATCCTCAGAAAGCTCACCAGGTGGCCCTTTGCTCCTCACTGCTTCCCAGCCTGACCTCCCTCGCAGGGCTGTTTTCAAATTAAGCTGGGGAAGAACCTTGAATGCCTTTTAAGAGAAATATAAGGAAATCGTTAGGAATAAATAAACACCAGTGAGGCGTTTTGTGCAATAGCCTATGGGGGTGGGGTGGGGGGATCTAGTCCAGCCAGAAGCATTCAGAAGTGGGTTGATGTGGTACAGTCACTCCTAGTAGCAATAAAACTGCTAGCGCATTTGTAAAGAGCCAAGCAGGATCCGTTCTGGCTTCAAATAGGATGGGGAATTGCGTGTTGAGATTCTTGCATTCAAGGGGGTTGGACTAGATGACCCTTGGTTTCCCTTCCAACTCTGCTCTTAATGGAACGGATGCTGGATTCATTCCTGGTGCCACAACACACATGTTCATGCCAGTCCAGCGCTTCCTATTTCTCTGCCAGCGTGGGCAACACTCGCTGCTTCCTGGGTTTTTCAGCACCCAAGGAAGATGGCAATACATTGTATTTAGGTGCTATCTATTTTTTTTTTTAAAAAAAAAAAAAACCTCCAAAAACTTCCCCCTAAAACACCGGCAAACACCGCCAAATTCCACCAAAAGTCCACAAAATTCCCCCTTTCCCAAACTCCAACTCTCCGCTGGCCTCAAAGGTCTGTGCAAAGGCTCATGGGATGACTTTAACTGAAAATGATTACCAAGTACTTGCAAAAATATTTATATTAATAATAATAATAATAATAATAATAATAATAATAATAATAATAATAATAATGGTAAAATTGAAATTCTTAGGTTTTCCAAAAGCAGACGATGTGGTTCTTCATTAAACAAAACCAACAGCAGATTTGAATTCCTCACAGCTAGAAATATATTTTTAAGAAACCCTCACTGAAGAAATGTGTAAATATTGAGTTTCACCCCCTGAAGTGACACCCCCACTAGGGAAGGTGGAGCGTGCTTGTTTTCTGCTGCTCTCGGGTGTGAGACCTAAACTAATTAGGAAGGACTTTCTGGTGGTAAGAGCTTTTTGGAGAGTGGAAGGAAGGGACTCCCTCGGAAGGTGCTAGGCTCTCCTTCCCTGGAGGTTTCTTAGCAGAGGTTGTAGGATTATCTGCCAGGGATGCTTTATCTAGGAATCCTGCAATGTAGGGGGTCAGACAAGATGACCCTTGGTGACCCCTTCCAACTCTACAATTCTATTATTCCTTTTCCTCTACCCTCCCCATTCCTTTTTCCTTTTATGCCGTTTATGTTTACACTGTATACCGTTTATATATATAACCCTTTATATCAGCAACAGGTAGACATCCTCATAGGATTATTGGAGACAGGCTTCCCAATGGCAATTTTTTGAAGCAAAGGTTAATTCCAGTCTCATGTATATTTTTAACAGATTTTATCAGTGTTAGGTAAAAGTAAAGGACCCCTGGATGGTTAAGTCCAGTCAAAGGTGACTCTGGGGTTGTGGCGCTCATCTCACTTTCAGGCCGAGGGAGCTGGCGTTTGTCCGCAGACAGCTTTCCGGGTCATGCAGCCAGCAGGACTAAACCGCTTCTGGCGCAATGGGACACCGTGACGGAAACCAGAGTGCACAGAAAGGCAGTTTACCTTCCTGCCACAGTGGTACCTATTTATCTACTTGCACTGGCGTGCTTTCGAACTGCTAGGTTGGCAGGAGCTGGGACAGAGCAACGGGAGCTCTGTCAGTGAGAGATTTTAATTTCTTGGGCTCCATGATTACTGCAGATGGTGACAGCAGTCACGAAATTAGAAGACGCCTGCTTCTTGGGAGGAAAGCAATGAGAAACCTAGACAGCATCTTAAAAAGCAGAGACATCACCTTGCCGACAAAGGTCCGTATAATTAAAGCTATGGTTTTCCCAGTAGTAATGTATGGAAGTAAGAGCTGGACCATAAAGAAGGCTGATCGCTGAAGAATGGATGCTTTTGAATTCTGGTGCTGGAGGAGACTCCTGAGAGTCCCATGGACTGCAAAAAGATCAAACTTATCCATCCTTAAAGAAATCAGCCCTGAGTGCTGACTGGAAGGACAGATCCTGAAGTTGAGGCTCCAGTAATTGGCCACCTCATGAGAAGAGAAGACTCCCTAGAAAAGACCCTGATGTTGGGGAAGATGGGGGGCACAAGGAGAAGGGGACGACAGAGGATGAGATGGTTGGAGAGTGTTCTCGAAGCGACCAATATGAGTCTGACCAAACTGCGGGAGGCAGAGAAAGATAGGCGTGCCTGGCATGCTCTGGTCCATGGGGTCACGAAGAGTCGGACACGACTGAGCAACTGAACAACAACCACAAATGGGAGCTCACCCCGTTATGGGGATTCAAACTTCCCACCTTCCGATCAGCAAGCCCAAGAGGCTCAGTGGTTTTAAAATCTAATAATATTTAATTGTTTCTAATGATCTTTTCTGTGTTTTTTAGCAGTTCTTGTTTTGATCTGTAAGCCGTCCCATGGGGGGTGTGTGTGGAGGGGAGGCAGGGTATAAATGAATAACAACAACAACAACAATGCCTATTAGAGAAAAAGCCTGAGGGTAGCGACCATCTTATAACACATTTACTAAAAGAAAAAAATCCCCGTTAAATGACGTTCACAATGTTACATTAAAAGTGTGTACAATCTGTTCACCTCTGCAAACTAGAGGCGTCTAAAGAGAGGCAGACACCCGCAACAGATCTTGCTCCTTTACTAAACAGAGATTATGTGGCCGTCTGTTAGGGAATCTGCGTTGCAGGGGGTTGGACTAGATGACCCTCGGAGGTCCCTTCCAACTCTACCGTTCTAGGATTCTCTGATTTTTTTCGGCAGCTGCTGAACAAATACCTCGGGGTGGCTTGCATGACCAAGAGCCCGGGCATCCCTCTGCTCTGATGCATAATACATTTCCCCCCTTGCCACGGCTGCCTGACAGTAATGGAATAGTCCCAGGTTTCGCTGGCAGATAATCACTTTGGTAGCGGCGTAATGAACATTTCTGGCCCTGCGCGCACGCACGGACGCTCCGCTTAACACCCGGACGGCTTTGCTTTCGCTCCAGCCAACCGGCCTCTAAGCAGCGGCCGCAATAATCAATTTGCGGCAAACTTTTGTTCTGCCCAAGACTCTAATTTACATTGCCAGGCTGAAGATTCCGAGCCATTAATCATCTGTTTTGTGCTCTGGGTGGCTTTCATATTTAACAGGCGAGGAGGACGGGGACAGAGAGAGGCTGTTTACCTCGCGAGAGACGCCCACGAGTCCATCTCGCAGCCAGGAAGGCACAAGCATCCTGGCTCCATTCAGGAGCATTGAGTGTTGTTGTTTTTTCCAGGAAAAGTGTGATGGGGAAATAAGAGATGGAGGGTGGAGGGTTGGATGTTCCCGAGGAAGAGGAGTCTGGCTTATTTTATTTTTTTATATATAGAATTTTTTATTTTTTCAGTATAAGGAAAAAACACAAACACATACACATATACACATAAAAAACATAATAAACAATTAAACAGAAAAATACAATAAACAAAGAAAAAACTTATACCTACCTAAATAAACACAAACTAACATTGATCCTTATCTCATTCATGTTTCAATCTTCATTAATTGGGGACCTCCCCCGCCAACTCGGCTGCATTCTATATCAATATACTGTGGTAATTTTATATCTTTTCCCCATAAACATTAACTAAACTTCTTAAAATCTTTAAAACAATTGGTCACATATAATTCGTCACTTATACTTCATATTCTAAAGTTCTTAAACATTTAACTCAATCATAACAATACTTCTTATAAACAATTTTATCTAACATCAACTAGCTACAGCCAATTAACCTAGCTAATTCTGCTCAAATATTCAATTTTACACACTTATTTAAATAGTCTTTGAAATTCTTCCATTCCTGGAACACCTTCTCCTCCCTCTGGTCTCGGATTCTCGCGGTCAGTTCAGCAAGTTCCATAAAGTCCATCAGCTTCATCTGCCATTCTTCCACTGTCGGGATCTCTTCACCTTTCCAGTTTCTTGCAAGTAAAATTCTAGCGGCTGTTGTGGCATACATAAAAAACACTCTGTCCTGACTAGGTATCTCACCATTAACCATGCTCAAAAGAAAAGCCTCTGGTTTCTTAATAAAGGTAACTTTCATTACCTTCTTGAGTTCATTATAAATCTTCTCCCAGAAGACCTTTACCTTTGGACATATAAGTCCGGCTTATTTTGGCATGGAGAACATGGATAAAACTTTCCTTCCTCTCTCATATCACTAGAACTGGTAGATTTCCAGTGAAACTGATTTTCGGAAGTCCTCCTTCGCATGGCGCAGAGTTAAACTGTGGGACTCCCTCCCACTGGACACAGCGATGGCCACCACCCTGGATGGGTTAAACAAATTCATGGAGGAGAGGGCTATCGGTGGCTACTAGCCAGGATACCTACCGGTATACTCTGCCCCCCCTGTTGAGAGCAGCAATGAGTCTGAATACCAGTTGCTGGAAGCCACAGAGGAAGGGAGAGTGCTGGAATCCTGCTTGCGTGTTTAGACCTTTTAACCACCCCCTAGAAATAAATTCACACATGACTCAGATATTTGGTTTGGTTTGGGGCAGAATTTAGGCCACAACTTTATTGATTACAACCAAGTGAGTGGTTGCATAGGCTGTGGTTCGACTAGCTCCCTGCACCCTTGCAGGCAGCGCTGTCCCAGAGCTCTATCCTAGGTCAGCCAAGGGTGAACACCAGGGGCAGCCAGTCGGTCACCCTGATATCCCCCAGACTTGGGCACGGGCACAGCCCTTCTCAGGGTTGACCAAACCATTGAGTCCCTGGATTCCTTTAATGGAATACCCTTCACATAGGGGTGGCCAGACCGTTCTGCCACCCCTATCACTTGAACCAGAGCCTATCCTCAACCTTACAAGTTGTGACGATTTGCTGTGCGGCAGGTGAAACCCAAGTGGCAACAGCCATTCAGCCAAGTGGGAAAATTCCTTCCATGCCCCTGTCCCAAGACAGGCGACACACGACGGCATAGCTAGGTCACGCGCAAGCCCTAAATATAGGGAGATGTGGGCGGTTTGTTCCGATGCACTGGCCCAAAGAGGAAGCTCGGGGACATGTGCATGGGCTTAAGTAGGTCCCTCGATGCCCTTTACTTGCGTCTCATTGGTCAGATTGCTACCAGCATTGAGGGACCCACCAATAGGGTGTTGTGGCTATCCAAAAGTTCCCCACCCACAACACAAGGTCTGGTTGCCGGGTCGCACCACAACACGTGCCCTCTTCGAGGGAGGACCCAATTTGCAGGTGTCCCCCCAAGCATCTGGTTGGCCACTGTGAGAACAGGAGGCTGGACTAGATGGGTCACTGGCCTGATCCAGCAGACTCTTTTTGTTTTCCTGCACAATCTTTAGAGAGTCCCGGGTAGTCATTTCATTAATTGTGTATAACGTAAAGGTAAAGGGACCCCTGACCATCAGGTCTAGTCATGTCCGACTCTGGGGTTGCGGCGCTCATCTCGCTCTATAGGCCGAGGGAGCCGGCGTTTGTCCGCAGACAGCTTCCGGGTCATGTGGCCAGCATGACAAAGCTGCTTCTGGCTAACCAGAGCAGCACACGGAAACACCGTTTACCTTCCCGCTGGAGCGGTCCCTATTTATCTACTTGCACTTTGATGTGCTTTCGAACTGCTAGGTGGGCAGGAGCTGGGACCGAGCAACGGGAGCTCACCCCGTGGCAGGGATTCAAACCGCCGACCTTCTGATCAGCAAGCCCTAGACTCTGTGGTTTAACCCACAGCGCCACCTGGGCCCCCTAATTGTGTATATCCTCCTTCATTAATGGATCTTAGGACGGTTCATAATATAAATACACAAAATACACAACAAGAAGAACCCCCACAGACACATTTAAAATGACATACGGTGGTACCTTGGATCTCAAGCTTAATCTGTTCCGGAAGTCTGTTCCAAAACCAAAACATTCCAAAACCAAGGCACGCTTTCCCATAGAAAGTAATGCAAAATGGATTAATCCGTTCCAGACTTTTAAAAACAACCCCTAAAACAGCAATTTAACATGGATTTTACTATCTAACGAGACCATTGATCCATAAAATGAAAGCAATAATCAATGTACTGTACTATAAAATAAATAAAACAGTATTGTAGATGATAAAAACTAAAATTATTATCATTTTCTTACCTGCACTGATGACAGTCATTGTTTGGGTGGGGGGCTTTTATCCATTTCCGCAGTCACACAATCAATCAATCAATCAATCAATCAATCAGGAGCTGAACTGGGATCCTCACAGTCACAAAAACAAGCCTCAAAACAAAAAAAACGCAAAATAAATAGCAAAAACAAAAGCACCAAATATAAGCTCCAAATATCATCTCAGAACACTGCAATCAGAAACGGAAGGCTTGAATTACAATGGGGGGGGGGACGCAAATTAGCAGCGCAACAGAGGAAACACAGGAGGACTCAAAACGGAGCGCGTTCGGCTTCCGAAAAAAAGTTTGAAAACTGGAACACTGACTGCAGCGTTCGGGTTCCAAGTTGTTTGTGAACTAAGCTTTTCAAAAACCGAGGTACCATTGTAGAATGTTAATTAGCCAAAGGCCTGGTTGAGTCATAGAATAACAGAATCTTAGAGTTGGAAGGGACCCCAAGGGTCATCTAGTCCAACCCCCTGCAATGCAGGAATCTCACCTCAAGCATCCATGACCTTCCAACCTCTGCTTAGAAACCTCCATAGAAGGAGAGCCCACCACCTTCTGAAGGAGATCTCTTGCCATCAGAAAGTTCTTCCTGAAGTTTAGTCAGAATCTCATTTCTTGTCACTTGAAGCTATTGGTTCAGGTCCTAACCCCCAGAGCAGCAGAAAATAAGCTTGCTCCATGTGACAGCTCTTGAGATATTTGAGGAAGGCTATCGTATCTCCCCTCAGCATCCTCTGTTTAGTTTCCTTGTTAAACATACCCAGCTCCTTCAACCATTCCTCATAAGGCTTAGTTTCCAGACCCCTGAGTCGAGCTGCGGGCATTTCATGTTACGGACGGGCCTCTGGAACGGATCCCGTCCGTAACACAAGGTACCACTGTAATAAATATCTAAAGCCATTTGCACATAACAAAATACGTATTTTATCAAAGTAATTGTTGAACTGAAGTACAATTAAGAAGTATTGTTGTTTTTGTTGTTGTTCAGTCGTTCTGTCGTGTCCGACTCTTCGTCACCCCATGGACCAGAGCACGCCAGGCACTCCTGTCTTCCACTGCCTCCCGCAGTTTGGCCAGACTCATGCCAGTCGCTTCGAGAACACTGTCCCACCACCTCATCCTCTGTCGTCCCCTTCTCCTTGTGCCCTCCATCTTTCCCAACATCAGGGTCTTTCCCAGGTAGTCTTCTCTTCTCATGAGGTGGCCAAAGTCTTGGAGCCTCAACTTCAGGATCTGTCCTTCCAGTGAGCACTCAGGCCTGATTTCTTTAAGGATTGATAAGTTTGATCTTTTTGCAGTCCATGGGACTCTCAAGAGTCTCCTCCAGCACCAGAATTCAAAAGCATCCATTCTTCGGCGATCAGTCTTCTTTATGGTCCAGCTCTCACTGGACCATACAGTGAAATACAGTTAAGAAGAAGTATACTAATAGTGAAATAATTATTAAGCTCTAACTGTGTGTATGTTTTATTTTATTTTATCTTAAATTTTCAAAATGTACACCCAGTTGTTGTTTTTTCCTTTAAGTTTTTTTTTGGGGGGAGGCCCTCAAGAGAGTGGGACCCTAAGCTATAGCTTGTTTAGCTTATACGTAAATCCGGTGCTGCTCAGAGGCCAGGAAGGGGCAGATGAAATGAGAGCAGGGCAAGGCGGCCCCCGCCATGCTGGCATGCAAGTTTGAAGATTTTAATTAGACCTCATTATTTCTCCCCCATGAAAGCTCCTCCTGTGCCTTTGGAGACTCTGCCACCTCCGAAGGGTCATTGGCTGGGGTCCTGGGATGCACGCAGAGAGCTCCCAGCCCTCCCAAAGGACGCTTTAATTATCAAACTTTTAACAAGGAGTGGCACCGGCGAGCCCTCACATATTGTTCACAAATGCTTGGAACATCACATGGAGTACAACGTCCCCCCTCCCTTCATAACACAGCACGTTCCCTCGCTTTCCTGCCTGCTCTCGGAAATAACCCAGGCCAGAATTCAGAGCAAAAACCAGAGCTTGGAAGGAAACACTTAGTGGGGGGCTGATATCCAGCCAGCCAAGCAGACAAGCTTTTCACATGCTCAGTGGCACTATGATATATGTGAATTATTAGGAGACATTTGCACTAAAATGCTGAGGAAACCGCAGCAGGACTTAAAGGTAAAGGGACCCCTGACCGTTAAGTCCAGTTGCGGACGACTCTGGGGTTGTGGTGCTCATCTTGCTTTACTGGCCGAGGGAGCCGGGGTACAGCTTCCAGGTCATGTGCCCAGCATGACTAAGCCTGTTATTTTTGTTGCTGTTCAGTCATTCAGTCGTGTCCGACTCTTCGTGACCCCATGGACCAGAGCACGCCAGTCACGCCTATCCTTCACTGCCTCTCGCAGTTTGGCCAAACTAATGTTAGTAGCTTCGAGAACACTATCCAGCCATCTCATCCTCTGTCGTCTCCTTCTCCTTGTGCCCTCCATCTTTCCCAACATCAGGGTCTTTTCCAGGGAGTCTTCTCTTCTCATGAGGTGGCCAAAGTACTGGAGCCTCAACTTCAGGATCTGTCCTTCTAGTGAGCACTCAGGGCTGATTTCTTTAAGAATGGATAGGTTTGATCTTCTTGCTGGCCTACTGGAAGGAATTTTCTAAAGAAAAGTTTGTTGAATGTTATCTCTAGAAATCTTGGAAATATTCCTACGAAAAGGCAAGGGATGCTTCTCCAGAATAATTCACTAAATGTTGGCCATGTGGTTCCACACCTGAGGATCGCCCAGGGAAGCTTCAAGATCAGAAGGTGTGGTTTGGAAGGAAGCATCCGAGCCCATTTCTCTTCTTGGAAATTCTTCAAGGGGAACGTCTAGCTAGCTCGATGTATCAAGCAATCTCTTCCCTCTCGTCCCTCTGCCTTTCTCCCTCGCTCTCCTTTTCAAATAACAATTCTATTATTTGGCAGAGACTTATCAAGGAAAAGAGTGCTTCTAATCCTGTTTAACCCTCTTTGGCTTTTGAATTTGCTCCCCGGGCTTTTAGCGTAATGAAAATGCATCCCATTTGCGCCAGGAAACTTGAACACAGGGACCCCTTTTGCCTCCCCTCCCCCACCCTGTTTCCTGGGCACAGGATGCGACCCTGCAATGGAGGGATGGAGCTCTCAAGGTTAGGCTCTCTCTCCTTTGCATTTTCCCAAATGGGGGTTCAGTTCTCCACCTCAGGTTTGCAGTTCCCTGCAAATTTATCCTAATACGAAAAAGCATCTGCGGAATTTGGAGATGTGTCCACAAGCCTGCTCAAATTTCTCAGGGCGATTCCACATACCTCTGCTCTGCATGCGATTTCAGGGAGCCGCGGCAAATTTGGAAATGGTTGTGCTGTGGCTGGCACACAGTGGCCTGCAAACAGGTTCCGTGGCAACTTGCGTGGCAACTGTCCCCCGGCCAAAGCAGTCCCTATCCACTCGCTCTTCTTCCTCTCCTTATTCCATGAAGCACTTTTCTTTCTAATCGCCGCCTCAACCTCCCGACCCCATAGGAAATTCAAATCCGATTTAAATCCAATTTTGCATTTGTTGAAGTGTCTTCTGTCAGCTCTCTGTTGAATAAATAAGGTAATTTGTCCCTGGGAGATATCCCCGCAGGCCTGATCAATACGTCGGATGTGACTCAGCCTCCTCCCTGCACTTATGCTAATATTTTTATTCCAAGGCATCATCGGCTAATATTTCATCTCAATTCTAGAGGTGGCCCTGCCAGGAGGGACAGGTAAGCTTCTGCTTCAGGTGGTGGGTTCAGGGTGGCAGTGGGGTGGGCAGGCATTGCTGAACCTCAGGGCAGAACCCACCCAGGAAGGTCTCCGGGGTGGGAGATGGGCAACCAAACCTAACAAGTGCATATTCTTGCTAAAACAAAACAAAATAAAAAATTCCTTCCAGTAGCACCTTAGAGACCAACTAAGTTAGTTCTTGGTATGAGCTTTCGTGTGCTAGTTAGCATGGGAAGGGGTTAAGTCCATAGAGATGAATTGCTGATAGGCAGGTACTTGGACCATAGAAATACAATTAGTAGAGAGGGCTCTGTGTGATGTCATTTCCTCTTGAAGCATATAGTACTTCCTGTCCCCCCCTTTCTTTGACTAGCCATAAGGGCAGATGTGTGCTGCGCTAGCTCTAGCTTTCAGCACATGTCTGAAGCTGGTTATATTGTGAATGTAAGTATTTTGCCTGCATAGATTTGCTGCTGTCTCTGCTGTGAACCGGTGCATGATTATAAAGTAAGTAAAACTTATTTTTAAATTTTGCAAGTTGTTGCCTGATTCTTTCTTAAGCGCGGTAAATTGGTACAGTGGGGATCCGTGCTGAGGGAGGCCCTTTACTGTAGGTACAAGGTGGTTCATTCAAATAGCCTGGATGGGTTATGATAATAGGCCACTAAAGCTGCAATTAGGCTCTCATTTCTAAGAAGTCCAGAAATATAGAGCTGTTTAAAAGAAGGACGGAAGGATTTGAGGGTGAATTGCTTCAACCCTGGACTTCCTTCACTTTTCAAATTTATTAAAAATTTAAATTTGTTTAAAATTTACTGAAACTTCGAGGATTCGTCGCACTAGCCACAAGGGCTATGGTCTGCCTCTGCAGTTGGAGGCTGCCATACTTCTGAATACCAGGGGAGAGGGCTCTTGGGCTCAATTCCTGTTTGCTGGTTTCCCAAAGATTTGAATTTCCTAAGGGGTCGGGAGGTTGAAGTGGCGACTAGAAAGGAAAGAGACATCTGGGTTACCATGGTGAGAACTGGATACTGGATTACATGAGCCGTTGGCTGGACCCAGCAGGTCCTTCTTAGGTCCTTATGTCTCACTGCCTCCTGTGGCAGTGAGTTCCATAGTTTAAACCTGTGCTGCGTGAAGAAGAACCTTCTTTTATCTGGGCCGAATCCTGCAACATCCACCTTCATTAGATGTCCACAAGTTCTAGTGGTATGAGAGAGGGAGAGAAACTTTCTCTAGGCACTCTCTTCATGTCATGCCTAATGTTACAGACGTCTCTCATCTTGCCCTACTCACCCTTTCTCCATATTAAAAAGTCCCAGATACTGCACCCAGCAGCAGAGGAAATTCTCTCCGGCACCTGGGGCAGTGTGCCTAGAGGTGGGGGCAAACTGCCCATAGGGACAGGGCGGGACACTCAGAGGAGCAGGGGGCAGCACCCATGGGGTGGAACGGGGGGGGGGGGCAGCGCCCCATGCCGTCCCTATGGGTGCCGTGGTGCGCCTTGTCCCTGTGGGTGTTGTGCACCCATGTTGTGCTATCCCGTGCCTATGGGTGCCGTGCGTCTCGTCCCTATGGACGTCACGTGCCACGGGGCACATGGCACCCATAGGGACGGGTGCGCAGCGAAGCCTCAGCCGCCCTACAGCGGGGGGGGGGGGAGGCAGCGGGCAGACAGTGCGGAGCCTGCGGGCACCGAGACACGTAGCTCATGCTCACTGCAGGCCCCGCGGTGATGAGTGCCGCCTGCCATTTTGTCACCCCCATGAGGGTGTCACCTGGGGCGAACCAGACCCTGCACCCCCTCCGTATGCCCCTGACTGCACCCTTTCTTCATAGGGGGGGTCTCCCTATCCCCTTGATCTTTTCATTTTCTGGTGCTCTTTTCTGGACCTTGTCCAGCTCTACAATATCCTGTTTGTAGTAAGAAACCAGAGGCCTGCCTTTTGAGCATGACCAATCAGGAGATACCCAGTCAGGATAGTGTGTTTTTTATGTATGCCACAACAGCTGCTAGAATTCTACTTGCAAGAAACTGGAAAGGCGAAGAGATCCCGACAGTGGAAGAATGGCAGATGAAGCTAATGGACTTTATGGAACTCGCTGAACTGACCGCGAGACTCCGAGACCAGAGGGAGGAGAAGGTGCAGCAGGACTGGAAGAAATTTAAGGACTATTTTAAAAAATCGTGTAAAATTGGATATTTGAGCAGAATTAGCATGGTGAATTGGCTTAGCTAGTTGATGTTAGATAAAATTGTATACAAGAAGTATTGTTAAGAACGATTTAAATGTTTGAGAATGTTTTAGGATATGTAGACTAAGTAATGAATTATATTTGACTAATTAATGTCTTAAAGATCATTAAGAAGAGTGGTTAATGTTATGAAAAAAGATACAAAGTTACTAAAGTATATTGATATTGAACGCAGTTGAGGGAGCGGGGGAAGTCCCCCCTCAAAGAAGATAGAAACTAGATTTAAATAATGATAGTATATGGTTCCTGTTTATGTAGGTATGTATAAATTTTCTTTTGTTTTTAGTTGTTTCTGTTTGATGTGTTTATTATGTTTTCTTTATTGTGTATTTGTGTATGTATTGTGTTTTTGTTTTTAATGTGAAAATAATAAAATATTTTTTTTTAAAAAAAAATACAATATCCTATTTGTGGCGAGGTGACCAGAACTGCACACAAAAGCATTCCAACTGCAGCCACACCATAGATATATATATAACGGCATTAGGATATCGGCAGTGTTATTTTCAGCGCTCTGGTCTTAATTGCACGGACTGCTTTAGCTCTTGTTGCTTTTGAAGTCTCCGATGAGTTTGACGGATGCCTTGGCTCTGCGTCTGATGGAGCAAGCAAGGGCCCCGACGCTTGGACACGCAAGGGGGAAATTCTGGCCTTTCCAGACTGATGCTGGCAAAACTGTCTCGGCCGTTTTGCAAGGCGTTCCATCTTCATTTGCAAACCAGATGAAAGACGTTTTGGCTTCCCTTCAGGCGCTGACAGCAGCAAAGCACCTGGAGGCTGGGTTCCCCTTGGCAGCGGAACAGGCAGAATTTAGGAGAGGAAGGCAATCAAATCGTGACGGCCTTTGCAACTTGGGACCCGCCAGCCACGGATCATGCCCTGCTGGGTGACTCGCTGCTTGCCCAGGCGGACAAAAACATCAGGGGCTTATTTCACTCTGGGGGGTGGGGATCATTTATATTTCTTAGGCTGTTTGGGGGTGGATGGGTCAGAATTTGTGCAGGCCTGATGTGCTTTTTAATTTATTGTTATGAGTTTGAAGGATCACAGTCTGGAAGATGCCCATTGAGTCCCTTCCAGTTCTTCAGATCCTGTATCTTTCTGGGTAGACGATATGAGAGGACCCTCCAAGTGTCCCTATTTTCCAAGGACAGCCCCAGATATACAGAAGCCATCCCAGTTTCTGATTTGATCCCGGAACGTCCCTCTTTTCCTTAAAGGTAAGGGGATCCTTGACCATTAGGTCCAGTCATGTCCGACTCTGGGGTTGCGGCGCTCATCTCGCTTTACTGGCCGAGGGAGCTGGCGTACAGCTTCCGGGTCATGTGGCCAGCATGACTAAGCCGCTTATGGCGAACCAGAGCAGTGCACGGAAACGCCGTTTACCTTCCTGCCGGAGCGGTACCTATTTATCTACTTCCACTTTGACGTGCTTGACGTGCTTTTGAATTGCTAGGTTGGCAGGAGCAGGGACCGAGCAACAGGAGCTCATCCCGTCAAGGGGATTCGAACCACCGACCTTCCAATCGGCAAGCCCAAGGCTCAGTGGTTTAACCCACAGTGCCACCCGTGTCCTTAGGATGTCCCTAATTTCATCAGAGAAATGTTGGGGGGTATAGTGCATGCATGTGTAAATAAAACCACATACCTCAAAGACACCAGAGTCTCGGTTGACGTTGTTTTTAAAAGTCTGGAACGGATTAATCCATTTTGCATTACTTTTCATGGGAAAGCGCGCCTTGGTTTTGGAACGCTTTGGTTTTGGAACGGACTTCCAGAACAGATTATGTTTGAGAACCAAGGTACCGCTGTATAGAAGATACAACACAAAAGGAAAAGGGAACAGGGAGGGAAGAGGGGGGAGCAAACTCAAGCACCAAATCTTGAAATGAAATAGTAGTTCTTAGGATAACCAGTTGAAATGGAAAGAATTTGGGGTCAAGTGGTCTCTTTGCTTTTGGCATTTCCCAAATCTCTATTGCTTAGCTTGAGTCTGGACCCATCGCAATACGAACTGGTGTTGTCTTTGATCCTTGCTAATAATAATAATAATAATAATAATAATAATAATAATAATAATAAAATGCAGCCCTTTCCGTTTCCTTCTTCTGCCTATTCTTTCATCTGAGCAGTGAGTCTCTCCGCCAGGGCACGTTCCAGTCGTCTGTGCCACCCTCTGGGCAGGAGCCAACTGCAAACAAGTTGTCAAGTTAATTCGGACGTTTTAACATCCGCGTCTTATTAAGAGATGGAAACATGCAGCTGGGGCTCAGGGAGCAACGAGGTGGGGCTTTATTTCTGGCTCCCCAAGAGCTTTGAAAACTAAGCAAAGTAAATGCCCGGGTCTGATTTGCAGGATGCAGCCTCTTATTCCTTTCAGGTAGCCTCAGATTTTGTGCTATTATTCTGCAGTATTATTCTGTCCAATCTTTGCCAACCTGGTTCCCTCCTGATGTTTTGGACTACGGCTCCTATCAACCCCAATTGTGGGAGACAATTCCTTCCCCCCCCCATAAGATTTTATTAAGACCTTTCATAATACAATACAATTTAAAAAAACAATTTGATCTCAACAAGAGAGAGAGAGAGGGAGAAGAAGGCAAAGTCCTCTCTCACAGGTAGATCTTAACTTGTCCCACACAGACAAGTGTCTCACCTGGGATCTTAACTTTTCCTTGCCTTCTACGCTGGAAGATCTTCCCTTCCCTACCTCTCACACAGGAGACAATTCCCATGGGGAACTGGAGACTCAGACCGGATCCCCAATTAATCAGACCCCCCCCCCCAGTGATTCAAAAGAGTGTGTGAGAGCAAAGCCATTATGGGTACACACTCTATAGGGGAAATATGCAGTGTCCGGCTGTTTCATCCTCTACCTAACTACCCTCTCTGCCAACCCATCACCCCACCATCTCACATCCAACCATGGTCCTTGAAATACAATTTACTCAACCCATTATTATTTTTACTACATATGCAGAGCACTCCTTGCACCTTATATGGAAACATTTTTCACATTCAGTTAGGTTCCTCCACAACCAATTTGGAGTTTAGTGTGTGCCTTCATACTTGAACCCCCAAGGGGAAATTTCCCTCCCAGTTGGGACTAGATGACCCTTGAGGTCCCCAGCTGGAATTCTGTGGTTCCTGCCCCTACATTTATAAATGTCTGTCACCTCTCCTAGGTTTTGTGTGTTGGGGGGGGGGGGTCTCTAGCCCTTTTCCTTTCCTTTCCTTTCCTTTCCTTTCCTTTCCTTTCCTTTCCTTTCCTTTCCTTGGGCACGTTGTGGACATGCCCATGCTTTCAGATTTCATATGCATATGACTGTGATTCCTGAAGGCAAGGGGGTTGGGCTAGATGACCCCTAGGTGTCCCTTCCAACTCTGCAATTCTGTGATTCTAAGAAATGCTTTGTGCTGGCGGGGAGTTTCTGAATCTCTCCTACAGACGCATGAAAACACCGATGAAATGTAAAAGCTCCTATGTAGCACAGTGCCTGCCAATTCATGTTTCAGCGGGTACAAGTCGCTGCGAACAGTTGATAACATATTAGTTTTTCCAGGGGATGTTCATCCAACCGGAGACGCACACTCCTTTTAAATCATGGCAGGTCAGGTTCTGCTGCAAAGCAGACTAAGGCATCTTGTGGGGAAGAGCCTTCAGCTATGTGTTGTAGCATCGCACGGGTGGAGGAGCTCAGGCAGTGATCCTTGATGTAAGACGAAGAGGCTGCGGGGAGCAGAGGCTGGCCCTCGCTTTGCCTGTGAAATTATGGGCTGGCAGGCAAAGGGATAGATCTGCCTGCAACACATTGCTGGTGCAGTAACAGTGCATTACGTAAAGGTAAAGGGACCCCTGACCATTAGGTCCAGTCGCAGATGACCCTGGGGTTGCGGCGCTCATCTCGGGCGTACAGCTTCCAGGTCATGTGGCCAGCATAGAATCATAGAATCCTAGAGTTGGAAGAGACCCCAAGGGCCATCCAGTCCAACCCCCTGCCAAGCAGGAAACACCATCAAAGCATTCCTGACAGATGGCTGTCAAGCCTCCTAGGGTTAGGGTTAGGGTTAGGGTTAGGGTTAGGGTTAGGGTTAGGGTTAGGGTTAGGGTTAGGGTTAGGGTTAGGGTTAGGGTTAGATTCGAACCGCCAACCTTCTGATCGGCAAGTCCTAGGTTCTGTGGTTTAAGTAGGTTCCTCCTCAACATTAGGAAGAACCTTCTAAGAGCTTTTGACAGAGGAATGGACTCTCCTTCCTTGGAGGTTTTTAAGCAGAGGTTGGATGGCCATCTCTCTGGGATTATTTAGCTGTGATTCCTGCATTGCAAGGGTTGGACTAGAAGACCCTTGGGGTCCCCTCCAACTCCACAGTTATACGATTCTATGCTAATTCAGCATCCTGTTCTCACACAGAGTTATGGCCTCCCATCTCCATGGCTTCCCTGGTGACTTCAAAGAGGCGACTTTCAACCAGGGACTAAAGAGAAGATGTGTGCAGGGCAAACTCTTCCACTGAATTGGGAAACACAAGCAGACAGGAGTTCCACAAGTGCATTGGAGCAGCATGTAGGAAGGAGAGTCCATTCCTCTGTAGGAAACTTGAGGTTTTTGTAGATATTTGCATAACCACTTAAAATCCCAGCATTCCTGACAGGTGGCTGTCAAGCCTCTGCTTAAAGACCTCCAAAGAAGGAGACTCCACCACACTCCTTGGAAGCAAATTCCACTGTCGGACAGCTCTTACTGTCAGGAAGTTCTTCCTAATGTTTAGGTGGAATCTTCTTTCTTGGAGTTTGAATCCATTGCCCTGTGTCCACTTCTCTGAAGCAGCAGAAAACAACCTTTCTCCCTCCTCTATATGACATCCTTTTCTATATTTGAACATGGCTATCATATCACCCCTTAACCTTCTCTTCTCCAGGCTAAACATACCCAGCTCCCTAAGCAGCATGACTAGGCTGCTTCTGGTGAACCAGAGCAATGCGCAGAAATGCCGTTTACCTTCCCGCCGGAGCGGTACCTATTTATCTATTTGCACTTTGATGTGCTTTCAAACTGCTAGGTGGGCAGGAGCTGGGACCGAGCAACGGGAGCTCACCCCGTCACGGGGATTTGAACCGCCGACCTTCCAGTTGGCAAGCCCGTGGCTCAGTGGTTTAGACCACAGCGCCACCTGCGTCGCAACAATGCATTAATGGGGAATTTATTCTGGACCCTTCACACAGGGTTCCCCTTTCTTGAGTCACTCGGAGATGCTTCCCTGCATTATTGCTGGCTGGAGGGAGAGTCTTGTCTTGCAGCGCAACAGAAGTGGGAGAAATAAAAGGTGAGATCGGAAAGTTCGGTGAATGGCCACAGAAATCGGACAGTGAGAAATACAGGCCTTCAAAGTAGGCCCCCTCTAATACAATGCACCATTGACAACATTTGTTGGGAACTTCTGGAGAAGTCCTCTTTTCGTACTGCTTTCAGTTCCCTCGTCACAGCAGCTTGGGCGTGTGAAATGTTGGGAAATCTGTTCCCTTCCAGTGCTGATTTCAGTTTTGGAAGAAGAAAGAAAGAAATCCGGTGGGGCCAGATTGGGAAATTATGGAGGGGGGGGGACAACTCAGTCACCTCAGTAACGATTTCACACGGAATATGTAATACCGACCTTGCCGACAAAGGTCCGTATAGTTAAAGCTATGGTTTTCCCAGTAGTGATGTATGGATGTGAGAGCTGGACCATAAAGAAGACTGATCGCCAGAGAATTGATGCTTTTGAATTATGGTGCTGGAGGAGACTCTTGAGAGTCCCATGGACTGCAAGAAGATCAAACCTATCCATTCTGAAGGAAATCAGCCCCGAGTGCTCACTGGAAGGACAGATCCTGAAGCTGAGGCTCCAATCCTTTGGCCACTTCATGAGAAGAGAATACTCCCTGGAAAAGACCCTGATGTTGGGAAAGATGGAGGGCACAAGGAGAAGGGGACGACAGAGGATGAGATGGCTGGACAGTGTTCTCAAAGAGTCGGACATGAGTGAACAACAGCAACAACAACAACATGTTGTTGTTGTTGTTGTTGTTATTATTATTATTATTATTATTATTATTATTATTATTATTATTATCATTATTACTAAACTGCTTCTTGATACTGTAGGATTTTCTTTCCTCCCTTGTTTCTAATGTGTTTTCCATTTGTATGTCTTCGGGAACAGATTTCCGTGCCTTGTGTGGCGGCTTTATTTTCAGAGTCTCTCCTCGCCCCGGACCCCATTGACAGAGTGGCCGTGTCACGCGGGGTGTGAATTGAAATGGCTCTATTAATGTTTCGGAGGCTGCGAAGAGGAGCTTGCAGGTCACGGAGATGCTGATGGAAGCTTTCAAAGCGGCCTCTCTAACTTGACATTTCTAATATACGAAACCTTAACATTATCATGGACGTTCTCTTACGGCGCAGATTATTCCGGCAGCTCAATATTTTGCTAACTCTTTTTAAACGCTTGGTAAACAGGATTTGTGGCATGTTTCGCATCCCCAAGTGTCACTCAAACTGCTCTTTATAGAACAGGCCTCTTGGTGGCCCACATTTATTGTTCTGGTCGCCCCACCTCAAAAAGGAAATTGTAGAGTTGGACAAGATTCAGAAGAGGGCAAGCAAGATGGTCAGTGAGATGCAGCGACTGCCATGTAAAGAAAGCTTGCATGTTTGGGACTTTTTAATTTGGAGGAAAGGGGAGGAAGTGGGGACATGATTTGTTGTTGTTCAGTCGTTCAGTCGTGTCCGACTCTTCGTGACCCCATGGACCAGAGCACGCCAGGCACCCCTATCCTCCACTGCCTCCCGCAGTTTGGCCAAACTCATGCCAGTTGCTTCGAGAACACTGCCCAACCATCTCGTCCCCTGTCGTCCCCTTCTCCTTGTGCCCTCCATCTTTCCCAACATCAGGGTCTTTTCCAGGGAGTCTTCTCTTCTCATGAGGTGGCCAAAGTACTGGAGCCTCAACTTCAGGATCTGTCCTTTCAGTAAGCATTCAGGGCTGATTTCTTTAAGGATGGATAAGTTTGATCTTCTTGCAGTCCATGGGACTCTCAAGAGTCTCCTCCAGCACCATAATTCAAAAGCATCAAATCTCCGGCAATCAGCCTTCTTTATGGTCCAGCTCTCACTTCCATACATTAGTACTGGGAAAACCATAGCTTGAACTATACGGACCTTTGTCGGCAAGGTGATTTCTCTGCTTTTTAAGATGCTGTCTAGGTTTGTCACTGCTTTCCTCCCAAGAAGCAGGTGTCTTTTAGTTTTGCGACTGCTGTCACCATCTGCAGTGATCATGGAGCCCAAGAAAGTGAAATCTCTCACTGCCTCCATTTCTTCCCCTTCTATTTGCCAGGAGGTGATGGGACCAGTGGCCATGATCTTAGTTTTTTTGATGTTGAGCTTCAGACCATATTTTGTGCTCTCCTCTTTCACCCTCATTAAAACGTTCTTTAATTCCTCCTCACTTTCTGCCTTCAAGGTTGTGTCATCAGCACATCTGAGGTTGTTGATATTTCTTCTGGCAATCTTAATTCCAGCTTGGGGACATGATAGAAGTCTGTAAAGGTATGCCTGACATGTAATTTGTGGGCACCCAATGAAGCTGGAAAATCCAGGACACATTCAAGAAACAGGTGGGTAGCCGTGTTGGTCTGCCATAGTCGAAACAAAATAGAAAATTCTTTCCAGTAGCACCTTAGAGACCAACTGAGTTTGTTCTTGGTATGAGCTTTCGTGTGCATGCACACTTCTTCAGATACACTGAAACAGAAGTCACCAGATCCTTAAATATAGTGAGGGAGTGGGGAGGGGTATTACTCAGATGGGTGGTGGGAATGGGTGATCAGCTGATAGGTGTGGAAAACCTGTTGACGACTCTTAACGGCTGCAATTAGTCTTGCAGGGAAAGGCAAGGGGTGAGATGGCTAAAGATAGCTTGTTATGTATAATGAGATAAGAATCCAATGTCTTAGTTCAGACCAGGTTTCTCCATGGTTTTAAGTTTGGTGATTAGTTGCAATTCAGCCACTACTGTTTCCAGTCTATTTCTGAAATTTCTTTGTATTAAGACAGCTACTTTGAGATCTTTTATAGAATGTCCTGGGAGATTGAAGTGTTCTCCTACTGGTTTCTCTGTCTTGTGATTCCTGACATCAGATTTATGTCCATTTATCCTTTGGTGTAGGGTTTGGCCTGTTTGTCCAATATAGAGAGCTGAAGGGCACTGTTGGCATTTGATTGCATACACAATGTTGGAAGATGAGCAATTAAATAGTCCTGAGATGGTATGTTTGATGTTGTTGGGGCCAGTAATGGTGTTGTCCGGGTTTCAAGAAAGTTCTTCTTTACGCAGCACATAGTTAATCTGTGGGACTCTCTGCCACAGGAGGCAAGGAAGGACAGCAATCTGGATGGATTTAAAAGAGGATTTAATCATAATCATGCTACTTTATTTTTTTGTACCTGGTCGAACTGACTGGGTTGCCTCAGCCATTCTGAGCAGCTTCCGATGTAATATACTGAAAACAGTAACAAAAACAGTAGGGACAGGGACAAAAGCAGCAACAGCAACACAAATTCATGGAGGAGAAGGCTGTCAATGGCAACTAGCCATGTTGGAGGCAGTAATGCTTCTGAATACCAGTTGCATGAAACCACAGAAGAAGTGGTTCAAATCCTGTGTTCGAATCCTGCTTGCAAGTTTCCCACAGGCACTGCGAGAACAGGAGGTTGGAGTAGATGAGCTGCTGGTCTGATCCAGAAGGCTGTTCTTAGTGTCACTGCAATCTGGGATTAATTACAGTCCCATGGCAAAATTCAGGGTCCCCCCTCTCTACATCACTAGAGACCAGTTTTAAGGCTTATCAGAATCTGCTACACATCTAGCACAGGTCTGAGTTGGAGCCTGGACCCAATTAGAGGGTCAGTCTATTATCCTGCATACTGTTAATCACCCCACGGTCATAAGGCCTAGAAACTTGGGGTAGTCTCTAAATGGAATCCATTATTTTCTGGACCCCCAATGCCACCTGTGATACCAAATGATTTATGGGATGTTCCTGCAAGGGCAACTGCTGGTTAATTTCCTACGGACGATCAGATTGTGGCGCCTGGAGAGGCCTCTTTCCAATCTCAGGTCGCCCGGGAGGTGAAGGGTCGCGTTTTTCATCTCCGCTAATCCCCCAGGCCTTCCTTCCATCCCCCAAAAGTGTATTAATATATTATTGACCCCTACTGGCTTGTTGTGTTTTCGTGCTTTCCTCCGGCAGATTAAAACCTCAGACAATAATCTTTGCCTGGGCTGGGCGCTTCTACTCTCCCCTCCAACCAAGCCTTCGACTTTTATTTCCTCCTGCTGGATTATACATTTTTAAAAAATGATGCACCAGGGAACTGTCAGGGGAGGCGGAGAACACGGCGGCTTTTTTTCCGCCTAATCCCCCGGCACATCAGAGGATTGTAGAGGTTTGGAGCTTTTAGAGTTAACAAGCTCAACCAGGTTGTCCCACCCACAGGAGGAAGAGCGTCACCGGATGCTCTGTGTACTGTTGTACTGTGTAATGTGATACTTTCTTTTCCTGTGTCCGGAGAACGGAGAGAAGGGAGAAGCCACCAACATGGCTTGCGACTCTCCCGGAATGTAATGATTTATGCCTTGTAAAATAAAGCTTCTAGATTAGAATGAAGCCGGACTCTGTTGTCTGTAATATGCTGGCATACACAACCCCGCTGCGTGAGAGAAGATAAGAGAAGATAACTCTGCTGAATAGCACAGGAGACGGCAGCAAGGAGAACGTACAGGAGAGGTACGTGCGCTGAAGGAAGCGTGCCGGGCTCCAAGGTGTACTAAGGTTGGTTTGAAGTGTTTCCAACAATCAAAAACACTTCAGGTTATGGTCCCATATTTGCGCTTGTTTATTATTCTGGACTGGTTCAGGAGCGGTTCTGAAGAGTTCCAGACTGTGTGTGCATTGCCTCCCTGGTTTGGACTGTGATGGAGCATCCAGGGAAGTTTGCTTTGCCAGCAGGAGCATTCAGCAGTCTGCTGAATGGCTCAGGAGCCTAAAACCTGCTGCCAGAGGTTGGAAGGCAGCAGGGAAGCCCAGATCGAGGGCTGCAAAAGCAGTTGTACCTCTCTGGTGAAACCCCCATCTGTGGAGCCGGGTGAGAAGCTACAGATTCGTAAGTACGCTACCCCTGGGCAAGATGGAGGGAGCCATAGCATTCCCAGCAAGGAGGAGGGAAGCTTTTGTTTGCAAGCACCTCCAGCCTCACAGCTTCAATGCAGAGGGCTGTTCCCTGAGAGCGTTGATGTTCTGGCCAACGCCTGTGAGGAGGAAGGTCTGGCCAGTGCTTGTGAAGCCTGGAAGAAGACCCTAGCCCAGTTTCAAGGGGCTGAGGGACTGGCTGAAGTGGCTTTGGAAGGCTTGCCCCCAGCTCGGCTTATGGCTGTTGTGCAGCAACAGTGCCATGGAAAGCAGGAGGGGGGCCAGATCGCCGTGGGCTTTGCTCCCAGAAAGGGAGGGGCTGTTTCCAAGTCTGAAGCCAGTGTAAAAGCCTTGAATGTGGAGCTGTGTTTTGGCACGTAGCCTGCACCTGGTCTTTTGTTGACGTGCATGGCTGAAGATAAGGCCAAGGACATGACGTGTGGTACTGGCCATGAGAATTGCAAAAGCTCTACCACAGCCCAGGCGGAAGAGGATGCCTACTGTTGTCGTGCAGTTGCCGTGGCAACGAAGGCCAACCCTGGTGAGCTGCGTGTGATGGTTGCCATCGTCATCGTCATCGTTCCTCCTGGTGGACTTGTGAGGAACTGCGAGTCTTTTTCTACAGAGCAGTTTGGAGAACTGACTGTTGGAGGCAAGAAAAGGCTTGACTTTTTGCTAACAGTCAAGGGACAGATCCAAGGGACAGAACTGGCGTTTTCTTTGGTTGATGACGTGGCTGTGTATCTGTTTATGTCAAACCTTCTGTCCAATGTTTTTGCTGTTTGTTTTGTGATTATCACCTGTTCTGATTGCAGGGGTCAGAAGTTGCTTCTACGCGTGAAAGGCAGCCAGGACGGGCTGTTTGCTGTTAAGAAGTCTCAATCCAGAACAGGGGGAGGTGGCGCTGATGGAATGTTTGCTCAGTGCACCAGTGTGCCCGTGCACCACTTATGTTTGTGTCAGTGGTACCAAAGGCTGGCAAGTCGCCACTGGGACAGTGTGCTGAAGCAGCCTGAGTTCTCTGAAGGGTGCAAGTTAAGGGCATGTAACAGCTTTCTTGATTGCAGGGTTTGCAAGGTCGAGGAGTCGACATCCTGCTACCCCGCGTCTGAAAGGGAAACCACGCGTCCCTTTTCCCTGGTTCATGTGGCTGTTTCTGAAGGGAAGCCAGATGCTAACCTGGGGGGAGCGTGTTGTTCTGAGTGTTTGGCTGATATTTTCTCTCACCACATGTGGTCTGCGTTGCTCAAGGAGGCAACTGAGGCAGCACCACTGGTTGCAGTGGAACAGCAGGTTTCTACTGGAGTAGGCTGTTCCCAGGTCCTCAGTGAGAGGGGGAGTAAGCACAGTGTGTCTAACCTGCTTTCTTCACAGGTATGTGGTCTTGCAGAGAGGCAGCAAAGGATGCTGCATGCTGCCACTGAAGACATGCTCTTGGATGCAGAGCTTCCACAAGGGTTCCAGGTGGAACTGGGTGATACCAAGGTTCTGAAAGTGTCTTTCTGTGGGTGCGAACCCAGCTTGCATAGCTGGAGGTTAGTTAACACAGATAGTGACCAGACCCAGGTTCTAGTCAGCAGGAGTGCTGAATTTTGTGAGCAGAATGGATTGGAACACATCCCTAGAAGCCCTGATGTTCTGGATGGTCCTGTCAGTGCTGGACAGGCCAATGCGCCACCTGCTGGTGGCAGTGGTCCAGGTGGATCAGCCCCAAGAGGGGGTATTGCTGTGGCTTTGGCACCTGCTGGTGGCTTGGGCCGAGTTCCCGGCCATCACCAGGGTGCAGCGCAGCTAGGGGCAACTCCAAGGCAGCAGCCTGGGAGTGCACCCGCAACTCCTATGTCACGGACTAGGAGGCAGGCCACGTTTGGCGACTCTTTGTGTGGCAACTCTTCTCCAGGAGAGCCTGGCGCAGGTCTCATCCCGGAGCAAGAGCAGGGTTCTTTGGCAGTGAAGCAGGAGCCCAAAGGCGCGCCAACGTCATCCTTGGGTGGTTCAGTTAGGATGCACAGGCGCAGCAAGTCTGTAGGTGAGATGCCTGACGTCAGGGATGTGCAGGTGGAGTCCAGTGCAACTGGAGCAGAGGGAGAATCTGACGTGGTATCACAGCAGTCTGCACGATCCACTGAAGGGATTCTGCCCGAAAGGTTCACGTCCACTAGCGTGAGTGCTTGTTTGGTTCAGTGTAAACCGGAGAGCCTCGTGAAGGTTCAATGGGTATCTCAAGGTGAGGCCCAGAAATGGCAGGATGCCATGGTAGAGCAGGTAAGCTCAGTGAGGTCTTTGGGTGTGTGCACAACCACGACGCTGTCAGAAGGTCGTTGGGTGTACAGACTCAAGACGGCAGCAACTGGCGAGTTGCAGTGCAAGGCTAGGTCAGTAGCCAGAGGTTTCACTCAGGAGGAGGGGGTCCATTGTTCCGAGGTACTGGACGCGCTCTCTCTCAGAAGCGAAACCACGTGCATGCTGTTAGCGGTCGCGACTCAAAGCAGTTTTGAGGCAAGCCACTTTGGTTTGGATGCCTGTTTGGATTCCGACCTGGATGAGGAGAGGTACGAGGTACCTCCGCCAGGGTTCGAGGACAACGGGCCAAATCAGGTGTGGAGTTTGCACGAGGCAATCACTGGCTTGAAGGAGTCAGCCAGAGATTGGTCCTCAGGCGTGCAAGAAGCTTTGAGAAAGCTAGGTGTCAGCCAGAGTTGTGCTGATAGCTGCCTGTTTCTGGCAGGAGTAAGTCCAGAGCAGGAGCTAGTTCTGCAGTCCGGTGCGGACATGCTTTACCTGGTGGAGACCAGGGGACAGGTGCAACGGTTCGCAGAGGAGCTTGGTCAGTCTTTCCAGCTCAGGAACCTAAGCCCTGTTGGTGTTTACCTAGGTGTGCAGGTAGACAGAGCCGAAGACGGTAGTGTCTTGCTCAATCAGACTGGCAAGGTAGTGCAGTCGTTGAAGAAGTTCAGAGTGTCTGAATGTGCTAATGTCAGAACACCCATGGAGACGTGTCTAGGTGAGGACAGTCAGACCGGGGAACGCTCTGAGTTCGAGAGCCCCGAGGTGTTTAGGTCAGCTCCTGGGAGGCTGTTGATTCCTTCACAGTTGAGCAAACCTGACATAGCAGTTGCTGTGGATCTGTTCAGCAAGGTGGCTGCAAATCCCAGCGTGCATGCCTGGAATGGCATGGTGAGAGTGCTCCAGAGTTTGCAGGAGATTAAGGAGTTTTGCCCGGAGTTGTCAGCTACCGGTGAGCCCCAGCTCACGCGCTGGTGCGACGGCGGTTGGGCAAATTCCAAGGACAGGAAATCTGTGTCTGAAATGGTTGTACAGTGTGGAGGAGCTCTAGGCGGGCTGAAGTCCCGGTGCCAGAGCCTCATTGCTCGTTCTCGTGCAGAAGCCAGGTACAGTGCGTTGTCAGTGCTTTGCAGGGAACTGGAGTTCTATAGGTGTTTGGTCCAAGAGATCTGCGTTCAGAGTTGCCTGCCCGTGATGGTTTGGGAGGACAACCAACTCTGTTTGTTGGTGGCAGAGTCTGGACAAGTCAAGGCCAGACCCAAACACCTAGACGTTCTCTTTCGAGACGTGTGCGTTCAGACCGGCTTGGAGAAGCTGAAGTACTGTCCTGGTCAGGTGAACCAGAAGGTTGGGTTCACGAAGCCCCTGAACTTCCAACGTCATGGGGAGTTCTGTGAGGGTTTGTGTAGGGTAAGCTGCAAGCTTACAACGCCCCTGTGTGCGGGACAAGAGGGGGTGTAGAGGTTTGGAGCTTTTAGAGTTAACAAGCTCAACCAGGTTGTCCCACCCACAGGAGGAAGAGCGTCACCGGATGCTCTGTGTACTGTTGTACTGTGTAATGTGATACTTTCTTTTCCTGTGTCCGGAGAACGGAGAGAAGGGAGAAGCCACCAACATGGCTTGCGACTCTCCCGGAATGTAATGATTTATGCCTTGTAAAATAAAGCTTCTAGATTAGAATGAAGCCGGACTCTGTTGTCTGTAATATGCTGGCATACACAACCCCGCTGCGTGAGAGAAGATAAGAGAAGATAACTCTGCTGAATAGCACAGGAGACGGCAGCAAGGAGAACGTACAGGAGAGGTACGTGCGCTGAAGGAAGCGTGCCGGGCTCCAAGGTGTACTAAGGTTGGTTTGAAGTGTTTCCAACAATCAAAAACACTTCAAGGATCAACTTCTAATTTGATTTGATTCCTCAGAAATGTCTGGGTTGTAGGAGCCGTGCAAGGACTCTGATGTTTACAGCTCTGATCTGCTTTGCAACAAGACTGGAAACAGCTTCCTCCTACTGCCAACTGCCACCACCCTTCCCAGAAGCTCCCAAAAGCCGCAACATAATTTTATGATTTTCTTTTCCAAAACCGTAATTAAATAGGAAAAGGGTAGAAAAGAGAGGCTGTGCCAGAGCCGCCCTTTTGTATTATTATTTGCTCATTCCATTTTCCACCTCACCTTTCCTTCGAGGTGGCAAGCATAGTTCTCCTCCTCCTCCTCCCCCATTCAATTTCCACAACAACCCGATGAGGTAGGTTGGGCCGAGAGAGGGAATGACTGGCGCCCAAGGTCACCCATGGAGAGCTCCGTGGCCAAGTGGGGATTCGAACCCTCCTCTCCCAGAACCTAGTCCAAAACTCTAACCACTGAACCACACATCCCTTTATGATAGCCACCCATTTCCTCCCCCATTCGTAGCAGGCCCCTATATTCATTTACAAAATGCTAGCTGTGATTCCTGCATTGTACGGGGTTGGACTAGATGACCCCTGGGGTCTTTTCCAACTCTATAGTTCTGTGGTTCTGTGTTGAATGGCATTTGTCTCCTGCAGTCCCATTGGAGACCCTCACGCCTGTGCAGAGAGGGGCTTCCTTCTCTGGGTCTCTCCTATCCCTTTTTCTTTCTGCCTCATTCAGCTATAGTCCATCGCCAAGGGGAGGTTAGGGGATGCCCACCAAAGGGATGGGACCACAGTACAATTGCATCTCTCTGGCTTTTGTTGTCGTTCAGTCGTGTCCGACTCTTCGTGACCCCATGGATCAGAGCCCGCCAGGCACTCCTGTCTTCCACTGCCTCCTGCAGTTTGGCCAAACTCATGCCAGTCGCTTCGAGAACACTGTCCCACCACCTCATCCTCTGTCGTCCCCTTCTCCTTGTGCCCTCCATCTTTCCCAACATCAGGGTCTTTTCCAGGGAGTCTTCTCTTCTCATGAGGTGGCCAAAGTACTGGAGCCTCAGCTTCAGGATCTGCCCTTCCAGTGAGCACTCAGGGCTGATTTCCTTCAGAATGGAGAGGTTTGATCTTCTTGCAGTCCATGGGACTCTCAAGAGTCTCCTCCAGCACCATAATTCAAAAGCATCCATTCTTTGGCGATCAGTCTTCTTTATGGTCCAGCTCTCACTTCCATACATCACTACTGGGAAAACCATAGCTTTAACTTTACGGACCTTCGTCGGCAAGGATGACGTCTCTGCTTTTTAAGATGCTGTCTAGGATACTCTCACTTTTAACTTGCGCAATTTCAACCATGCACAGTTGACGGCAGACTGGTTGGAACTCTGCAAGTCAAATCCCGCGCAAGGCAGAGAGCTTTTTTTCCTCTCTGTGTCCAAAAAAATCACTAGACGCAAAACAAACAAAATGGTCAATTATCTTGCATTTATGACCCAACGCAATATCCAGAACATTGTCTTGGAGCACTGAGGTGCAAAGCTTGGGACCAAATGGAAAACACAAAAGTAACAAAACATGAAGCATCTGTGCAGCTGCGATATGGAAGCGTTCCCAAGCTCTGAGCTTTCCCAGAGCAGGTAAGTAGCAGCGGTTTTTCCGATCATAAAACGGTATTGGGGTTATATGACAATTGCTTTTCTTATTGCCTCACAAGGAAGAAAGCTATGATACGTGAGAGGAGATAGGGTTCAATCGAGATGGTTGCTAAATTAACCAGATAGTGCTAAAGGCAGGAGAAGTGGCTTAAAAGCATTTTTTCCTGTGCTGAGTCTGCCTGGGGTTACTTGGCACATTAAGAGCCCTTGGGAACCAGTGTGGTACTGTGGTTCAGAGTGAGTGGTAGACTCGTAATCTGGTGAACTGGGTTCGTGTCTCCGCTCCTCCACATGCAGCTGCTGGGTGACCTTGGGCTAGTCCCACTTCTCTGAAGTCTCTCAGCCCCACTCACCTCACAGAGTGTTTGTTGTGGGGGAGGAAGGGAAAGGAGAATGTGAGCCACTTTGAGACTCCTTCAGGTAGTGATAAAGCGGGATATCAAATCCAAACTCTTTTTAAGCTCTCTGCCTTCCTTGCTGGACAGCTCAGAGTGTCGCCTTTGGAAGACTTTCACGAGATCTCCTGGGGCCGTCCAAGTTCCTGGAAGATCTCGCATGTGCATTCCTAGATTCCAGAACTGGTGCGCTGAGCAGGCCTCCCTCCCCAAGCCAGTGAATGCACACATGGATCTTTCTGAAACACGTGATTCTGGCAATTTCCCGATTCTAACACAGAAGCTCTAATTAAATTCGAACGTTTACCGGTATTTAGCACCCACAAACCTATACAATTATGCTCCTGGTTCCAGTGGAAAAGAGAACTATGGAGCTATGGGCCATCTGTCAGGGATTCTGGAGTTGTGATTCCTGCATTGGAGGGGGTTGGACTAGATGACCCCCGAGGTCCCTTCCAAGTCTACAGCTCTTTGTTTCCGTGAGATAAGGCTTTCTCTGTTTTGCCCCCACCTCAGTCTAAGGAACATCTTTCCCTGAGACATCCAGGTGGTCCCTCACCAGTCTGAGCAATAAGCAAAATACTACATCTCAGGGACTTTTGCCTGGAAATCTAATACGTAGTTTCTGCTCCCTGGTATGAGTTTGCTTATTCTTTGCTGCTCTGCTCAATAGAGTTTTGAGAATTTGGCTGTTTCGTTGCATTTTTAAAAAATTGGATTTCTGTTGTTTTACGGATATGGCTGTTAGTCACCTTGCAGGTCCTTTGGAACAGAGAGAGTAAATAGAATAGAGAGATAAATGTTTTTAACAGAGAACGCAACGAAGAGGTTACCCTGTTTCCGCTTTGATTTCTGCAACATGCCATCCTGCCTTTAATTCTCCACATTTTGGCTGCAGGAAATGGGTTTTTTGACTTTTGCAATGGTTTTTCATCCCGATGAGTGTTTGTTAAATGCAGAAATCAAGTCATGCCCGTCTCTCTCTCTCTCTCTCTCTCTCTCTCTCTCTCTCTCTCTCTCTGGAGATGAGGGAGGGAAACCATCTGACCCACCGAAAGGATGATTTTAAAAAAAAGTCCTCATAAAAATAACGATGTTTCTACAAATGGGAAACAATTCCCTGCATCTCAAGCCCCATCATTTACTCTCCATTTTTATGACCCGAGGATTTATGGAGAGGCAGATGACGACCATTGCTCTTGCCGCAGATTGGGCACCATGCATTTAAAGGGACAGATCCCCACTCAAAGCCTAAGTTTTTAAAAAACATAGAACTGGGAATCCCTCCTTTCCTCCCATTAAACCCATTAATAGAACTTAAGGGTGGAAGGGAATGAAGCAGGGAGGTCCACTTACTGCCGCTGCAATACATAGAATCATAAAAGCGACTTCAAAGGTCATAGAATCATAGAATCGTAGAGTTGGAAGGGACACCAAGGGACACCTTCTTCTTTGGCGACCACTCATAGCCGAGTAAGATTTTCTTCTGTGATGTTTGGAGCTTTGAGGGTTAAAGAAGCTCAACAGTTCGCTCCTCCCACAGGGATGAGGATGTGTCACAACATCCGGGTTATCTGCTGTATGCGATGTCTTTGTGATTTATGTGACGCACCGTTTATTTCCGAGTCAGTCTTCCTTTCGGTTCTGAACTGGAGAGACCGGAGCAATGATGGCCTCCCACTCTCCGGGAAGGTGGCTATGATTTATATGCTTGTAAATATAGCTTACTTGCTTTAATCAAGCCAGACTTTGTGGGAGTTTAATTGCTGGCACGAAAGGCACACATACCATTGCGCAGGAAGAAGTAAGAAGTAAGAAGTTTGAACAGAAACTCTGCTAAAGCACTGGAGAAGCAGGAGAACGCAGAGGAAGCGTTGCTGGACATCACTCCAAGTGCTAAACTGGTTTTAAGGCTTTTCCAGTTAAAACCAAAAGCCGCACATCTTCCATAAACACAACTTTAACAATGAGTCCATAAGGGACTGTGGAGGCCAATTCTGAAGAAGAAGAAGAGTTTGGATTTGATATCCCGCTTTTCACTACCTGAAGGAGTCTCAAAGCGGCTAACATTCTCCTTTCCCTTCCTCCCCCACAACAAACACTCTGTGAGGTGAGTGGGGCTGAGAGACTTCAAAGAAATGTGACTAGCCCAAGGTCACCCAGCAGCTGCATGTGGAGGAGCGGAGACACGAGCCCACACGTCTGGATCCACACGTCCTTCCACAGTGGGGACATTGGTTTCTGGGCAGGAGTTGATCACGGTGTGGATTTGCCAAGCATGCCTTCCTCTTAGCACGCTTCTCCCTTTCGTCCTGAGTTCAAGCATCTTCAAAGCCCATGACACCTTTGGTCAAGGCTGTTCTCCAATTGGATCGCTCACAGGCAAGTGTTTCCCAGTTGTCGGTGTTTATACTACAATACACAGGAGTGCCTGGCGTGCTCTGGTCCATGGGGTCACGAAGAGTCGGACACGACTAAACAACATACTACAATACAAGGGACACCAAGGCTCATCTGGTCCAACCCTCTGCAATGCAGAAGATTAGGACACTTGGAGGGTATGGAAGTAAGTGCCTTCTGGATCAGGCCAATGGCCCACCCGATCCAGCACCCTGTTCTTACAGGGGCTGATCAGATGCTCGCAGGAGACCAGCAAGCAGGACTTGAGCACAGGAGCAGCCCTCTCCCTTTCTGCGTTTTCCAGCAACTGGTATTCAGAAGCATTGCAGCCTCCTCTCCATCTGTGGAAGCAGAGCATCTGTGGCCTACAGGCCCCTTCCTGCCATAGAAGTGAATGGTTGCCAGCCAGCCCTCAGCCCAGCAGGGCAGGTTGCTACGAATCCCGTTCCTCTGAGTCAGTGCGAGAAGAAACATGCCAAAGCGCATCCAGAATGCCTGTGCGATGACTCCTCGTAAAAACCTGTGCTATATATAGCCTTGCTTTTAATGGCTCTTTACGGCTCAGTGCAATATTTTACTTCAACGGCAATAAAACACGAGATGTGAGGTATTAATCTGGTGGCTTTGAAAGAGCTAAATCATAGCCAGCGTGTGCCCAGTGGGCTGGATTAAGCCAGGACAGGGCCTACTCTGTGGACCATTGGCCCAGTGCAGCATTGAGCGATGTGACGGGGCCAGACTCTGGCCACAACCTCATTACTCTTTTGGATGGGTCACAGAGGTAGGCGGCAATGAGCACCTGTCAGGAGTGGCAAGAGATTTTCCTTCCCACAGCCGCAGGGATAATAGCAGGGCTCTGCATCAAACAGAAGGAGGCTGTAGCACTCTAGACTCTGCAAAACTCCAGGTTGCAAAGGTATGTTTGAGAGAGACAGTGTTTTGCAAAGCTGTCTGCTTTTTTTATTTTAAGAAAACATAAAATTCATACACCACTTTTTTAAAAAAAACTTCAAAACAGTTTCCAAAAACACAATAACATTATCAATAAGGGCTAACAACAATTTAAGACTTTCAAAAAGGTTGAATAGAATAAAAACAGATTTGAAACGTGCGTCAGCTTTCTAAACATCTGGGGTGGCTTGTCCAGTGCTTTTTTTTCTGGGAGGACGCAGGGGAACGCATACACCTAAACATTTAGTGAATCTAAGTTTGGCCTCATTGAGGGGCAGTATTTCAATATGAGTAGGAAAATGAGAGTTCCCCTAAACATTTTTTAAGGGAGGAAAAAGCACTGGGCTTGTCTAAACGAAAATGGTTTTTTGCAGGCGGCAAAAAAACAGTACAGCCCCTGCCTGATGTCAACAGGCAGGGAGTTCCAACTGACTTGATCAGCTGTCAGGATGCATAGCAATTGACAGGGCAGGTCCCTGCCCTGATGATCTTACAATCCAAGGTTCATTCTCTCCGCAGGAAACACATCACTTTGTAGGAGCTTCTTAGAATCCGTTGGCTGTGGGTTGATAGATAGATAGATATCTGCTGCCTTTCGTCTCCTTAGTATCAAGATTTCACCTTCATCCTTTCTATTCACTTACAAGTATAGTGCATTTAAATTGCATTATTTCTCAGCAGCTGAAGTAGCAGTTTTGCTCTGAAAACTGTTGAGTCTGCCTTAGAACGATTTATTCATTATTAACCCTGACTTGCCATTTTCTCTCTTTCATGCATCAGGAAAGTATGAATCAATTAATCAATTGATTCTTTTTATCTTGCATTTTTGCTCTGGACCCAGAATGCCCAAGGTAGCTGATAACATTTTTTAAAAAAAATAACACACACCAGTGCTATTTTTCTAGAAAAAGAAGTGCCAGAATTCACCATAAACACCTCCCTTGTTCTCTTATAATGGCAATGGTGTTGACCTGAGAGGGGCCGGAAATGAATTCTGGTGAGTTCCAGCTGGAGAAAAACCCTGACACACACTCTCTCTCTCTCTCTCTCACACACACACACATCTAAATTAAAATAAAATAAAACCATAAAACCAGCAGAACATCAACAAACAAGAAAAAAATGTGTCACTGGAAGATTTTTTAAAGTCAATCGAAAGAGACACCAAATGCTAACCGGGTCTTCTTCAGCATATGGTGGAAGACCCCCAAAAGAGGGAAAGGGGTGTTGTCAAATTGGATGGGGAAGAAATTTGATCCGGTTAACATTTACAGGACCTTTCCGAGCACAATTCAAAGTGTTGGTGCTGACCTTTAAAGCCCAATATACCTGAAGGAGTGTCTCCACCCCCATCGTTCAGCCCGGACACTGAGATCCAGCGCCAAGGGCCTTCTGGCGGTTCCCTTGCTGCGAGAAGCCAAGTTACAGGGAACCAGGCAGAGGGCCTTCTTGGTAGTGGCACCCACCCTGTGGAACGCCCTTCCACCAGATGTCAAAGAGAAAAACAACTACCAGACTTTTAGAAGACATCTGAAGGCAGCCCTGTTTAGGGAAGCTTTTAATGTTTGATTGATTATTGTATTTTAATATTTTGTTGGAAGCTGCCCAGAGTGGCTGCGGAAGCCCAGCCAGATGGACGGAGTATATTATTATTATTATTATTATTATTATTATTATTAATTCCACACTTTCGGGGGGGTGTGCATCCTTTAAATTGCACTTCTTTTGCATGTGATCTGTACATCGAGGCACATACTCAGGGCTTTTTACTCGGCCAGAACTCACCGGAACTCATTTCCAGCATCTCTCAGGTGGGCCATTAAAAGAGAGCAAGGGAGGTGTTCATGGATGAGTTCCGGCATCTCTTTTTCCAGAGAAATAGCACAGCAACTGGGATTCAGAAAATTGCGGCCTCTGACTGTGAAGGCAGAGCAGAGCCATCCTGGCTAGTAACCATCAGTTGCCGTCTCCTCCTCCATGAAGTTGTCCCACCCTCTTTTAAAACCATCCAGGTTGGTAGCCATCATTGTTTCCTGTGGGAGGGAGTTCCATAGTTTAACTGTATGGCGAAGGACTTTCTTTTATCTCTGTTGAATCTTGTCCTGAAACTGGGGTTCCCTTTAGAACTCCTCTAAGCCGTGTTGCTTCGTGGAACAAATAGGCATGTAGGACAGAGAATTCCTGGGTGCCAAGGACCAAATTCACGGAGGAGAGGGCTATTCATAGCTACTAGCCACGACAGAGGCTATGTTCTAGCTCCAAAGTTGGAGGCAGCAATGCCTCTGAATACCAGGAAGCCACAGGAGGGGATAGTTGATGCTGGGCTCAGATCCTGCTTCTGAATTTCCCTGGGAGACCAGAATGCTAGACTAAATGGGCCCCCTTTGGCCTGATCCAGCAGTCATGAAATTAGAAGACGCCTGCTTCTTGGGAGAAAAGCAATGACAAACCTAGACAGCATCTTAAAAAGCAAAGACATCACCTTGCCGACAAAGGTCCGTATAGTTAAAGCTATGGTTTTCCCAGTAGTAATGTACGGAAGTGAGAGCTGGACCATAAAGAAGGCTGATCGCCGTAGAATTGATGCTTTTGAATTCTGGTGCTGGAGGAGACTCTTGAGAATCCCATGGACTGCAAGAAGATCAAACCTATCCACACTCAAAGAAATCAGACCTGAGTGCTCACTAGAAGGACAGATCCTGAAGTTGAGGCTCCAGTACTTTGGCCACCTCATGAGAAGAGAAGACTCCCTGGAAAAGACCCTGATGTTGGGAAAGATGGAGGGCACAAGGAGAAGGGGACGACAGAGGATGAGATGGTTGGACAGTGTTCTCGAAGCGACTAGCATGAGTTTGGCCAAACTGCGAGAGGCAGTGAAGGATAGGCGTGCCTGGCGTGCTCTGGTCCATGGGGTCACGAAGAGTCGGACATGACTGAACGACTGAACAACAAGCAGTATCCTCTTAGGTTTGATGGCTATGCTCTGCATCCCCAGTTGCTACCGAACACCAGTAGCTGGAAACCACAGGAGGGGAGAGTTGGTGTTGCACTCAGGTCACAGAATCATGGACTCAAAGAACTGCAGAGTTGGATGGGACCCTGAGGGCCATCTAGCCCAACCCCCCTGCAATTCAGGAATCCCAAGCAGAGGGCCACCCAAGGTCCTGCTTGCAGGCTACCAATTGGGGCATCTGCTTGGCCCCTGTGAGAACAGGGTGCTAGACTAGATGGGCCATTGGCCTGATCCAGCCAGCTTGCCTTATATCCTTATGTCCTTCAGTAGATGATCTGCCACCCCCAGAAACAGGCTCCAGCAATGGCAAGGGCGAGGCTCTGCGTCTGGATCCTGGAAGCTGCTCAGGGTTCCTCCATGCAGGGGATGGTGGTGGTGGTTTGGATCAGATGACCCTTGGGGTCCCTTCCAATTTTATGATTCCGTTGTGGAGCTGGGCCTAATTAACTGCTTTGTCTCCAGCTTCGCTCAGCCTTTCCTGGCTTCGCTGCTAATGATGACCGAAGCAGGCATCCGAGTGCCTGGAAGCAAAGGCTGTCGAGAGATGCACAGCCAAAGATTATCGAACACCTCGCAGACAACTCAGCAAAAAAAAAAAAAAACGGAGTCGGAGAAGAGAGCAGGGGATCCCCCAAGGCACTCTCTGCACTCACAAGGTCTCTCTATTCAGCGACCCCAAAAACATTTCCCACTGCCCACGTGTCACTCCTTGGCCGAGGTCCAGCAAAAGCCTTGGACATCACCCTTATTCAGCAAAGATGAGCCAATTAGGGACGGACAATCGCAAAAGCCTTTTAACCTCCCAGAGTGTTTTCTGCACCTCGTTCTCCGAATGCTCAAAGCAATTTCAAAGCGGCAGATTACCAGGGCATTGTGAAGCTCCTCCGAATCTGGAGATCGCAATTAAATTCCCCATCCCGCCCCGCCCCCCATGCCCTGCGTGGGACCAAAACTGAATACGTAAAATGGAAAGAGACATGCTCCTTGCTGTCCCCCTTCCCCTTTCACCTCCCCTGGGTCTCATTATAGATTGTAAGCGCCTTGCGAACAGGGAAATGTCCTCTTGTGCTTTGCAGTAACAGCAGTTCAACAGTGGAACAGAGGAGCTGGTGGACTTCTTCCTTGGAGGTTTTTAAGCAGAAGTTGGATGGCCATCTGTCATGAATCCTTGAGCTGAGATTCCTGCGTTGCAGGAGGAGGAGAGGTTGCAGCCACAGAGGTCCGGCCTGGTGGGATAAACCAGCTCTGAGAGGAAGGCAGAGAGCAAGACCACCTTGGGCAGGGAGAAAGAGGGAGCAAAGCGGAGTGGAAGGGGTCTTGATTTAAAAACAAAACAAAATGCTTTGTGCGTCTGCATCTAATCTTGCCCCTTTCTAAAATCAATATATTAGTGTGCGCTTTCCTTTTTGTAAATCTACCATAGAATAAAATATAGTCATACCTTGGTTTTCGAACAGCTTAGTTCACAGCTCCCGAACACCACAATTTTTTGGAAGCCGAATATCCGATGGGGCTTTCCTTGTTTATTTGTCTCTTTTGTAATGCAAGAAAATCTCCAATAAAAACTTGCTTTTAAACGGCTGCCTAATCTCCCTGCAAAGGGACGCGGGTGGCACTGTGGGTTAAACCACTGAGCCTAGGGCTTGCCGATCAGAAGGTCGGTGGTTCAAATCCCCACGATGGGGTGAGCTCCTGTTGCTCGGTCCCAGCTCCTGCCCACCTAGCAGTTTGAAAGCACATCAAAGTGCAAGTAGATAAATAGGTACTGCTCTGGTGGGAAGGTAAACGGTGTTTCCGTGCGCTGCTCTGGTTCGCCAGAAGTGGCTTTGTCATGACCCGGAAGCTGTACGCCGGCTCCCTTAGCCAGTAAAGCGAGATGAGCACCCCAACCCCAGAGTTGTCCATGACTGGACCTAATGGTCATGGGTCCCTTTACCTTTTTAATCTCCCTGCAAACAAAAGTCAGTATGAACGTTCCATCAACGGATTGTCTGGAAGTGACCTAACAGTGGAATCCGCTGCCTGCAAACGATTCTCTCCTCTTATTCGTCCTCTTGGGAGGAAGCGATGGCCACAATCTTGGATGGCTTTAAAACAGGGTTGGACAAATTTGTGGAGAATGCTACATGATGGCTATTCTCTGCTACATCTGGAGGCAGTGATGCTCCCAGGACATTTCCGAGCACAATTTAAAGTGTTGGTGCTGACCTTTGAACAGCCTCGGCCCAGTAGACCTGAAGGAGCGTCTCCACCCCCATCGTTCTGTCCAGACACTGAGGTCCAGTGTCCTTCTGGCGGTTCTCTCACTGCAAGAAGCAAAGTTACAGGGAACCAGGCAGAGGGCCTTCTCGGTAGTGGCACCCGCCCTGTGGAACGCCCTCCCACCAGATGTCAAGGAAATAAATAACTACCTGACTTTTAGAAGACATCTGAAGGCAGCCCTGTTTAGGGAAGTTTTTAATGTTTGATGTTTTATTCTGTTTTTAATATTCTGTTGGGAGCCGCTCAGAGTGTACGGATATCCTCAGGAAGTTCTTCCTAGTCAGAACAAAATAGGAAATTCTTTCCAGTAGCACCTTAGAGACCAACTGAGTTTGTTCTTGGTATGAGCTTTCGTGTGCATGCACACTTCTTCAGATTGACTATGGCAGACCAACACGGCCACCCACCTGTAACCTTCCTAGTCAGAATCAGCTTTCTTGTATTTTGCATCTGTTGGTTCAGGTCCTGCCCTCTGGAGCAGGATTCAAGCACAAGGCCAGCGCACGGTCCCCTCCTGTGGTTTCGAGCTACTGATATTCAGAAGCATTGCTGCCTCCAGTTGTAGAGACAGAACATAGCCAAGATAGCTAGCATCCATCCATAGCCCTCCATAAATCTGTCTAATCTTCTTTTAAAAAACCATGTAGCTTAGGGACTATTACAGTGAGTTCCATGGTTTAACAATGTGCCTCCCTAACCCAGGCCAAGATTGGTGTTGGATTCCTTTATTGGGTTACGCTGTGCTTGGTCCCTCCCTTCGAGGGCTCTGGGTCTCAATTGCTACCCTTTTCCGATCAGGCAGATGCTTCCATTCTCACCTTCCGCTTTTTGCAGATTTCAGCACCGCTTTCTGCAAACCTGGGCCTTTCTCTTCCTCCTCCTCCTCCTCTTCCCTGCTCCCCACTCCAAATGCCAGCAGCTTTCCTCTCTGTCTGGTAAATTTTTTAACAAGACCACCCTCGGAGTGAGCAGACTTGCCAACTTTTCATGGGTTTATTGCTGGTCTCGGGAGATTCATTGTATTATTAATGGCCTCCAAAAATCACAAGCCTTGCAATAAGAAAATCATGATCGCATCAGCTTTCATGGTTTGAAAGAGAAGAAGGTGTTTGTTCTTTTTTTTCTCCCTGTTCTTTTTTTTTAAGCCCCCTTGGTTGAGAGGAAAAGCATTAAACTGCAGGAGGAACATAACCTTAAGCTCAGGAAATGGGAGCAGGTTTGGCGGCAAAGTCACATTCAGAGGCGGACCTCTCTCCTTGTGAAGCCAGTTGCCCACATTCTATGATGGCACTCGAGCTCAGCCCTTCCTCAACCAGCTGCCCTCTTGGCCAGTGCGGACAATGGTCAAGTATGATGGAAGCTATCATAAGAATGGCTTATCTAGCCCAGCATCCTGTTCTCACAGTGACCAAGCAGGATTCGAACACAAGAGCCAATAGCTGTCAAGTCTCCCTTTTTTGCGGGAAACTCCCTTATTCCAGAAATTATGGCAGAAATTATGGTGCTGGAGGAGACTCTTGAGAGTCCCGTGGACTGCAAGAAGATCAAACTTATCCATCCTTAAAGAAATCAGCCCTGAGTGCTCACTGGAAGGACAGATCCTGAAGTTGAGGCTCCAAGACTTTGGCCACCTCATGAGAAGAGAAGACTCCCTGGAAACGACCCTGATGTTGGGAAAGATGGAGGGCACAAGGAGAAGGGGACGACAGAGGATGAGATGGTTGGACAGTGTTCTCGAAGCTACCAACATGAGTCTGGCCAAACTGCGGGAGGCAGTGGAAGACAGGAGTGCCTGGCGTGCTCTGGTCCATGGGGTCACAAAGAGTCGGACACGACTGAACGACTGAACAACAACAACCCTTATTCCAAGCCGTTTCCCACTGCTATTCCTGTTTTTTAATCTTCCTTAAATTTCCCTTATTTCAAAGGGAATATTCCTCTCCCCAGACACGTTTCTACTCTGTGGCACCAGTGGCGCGGGGAACCAGAGCCGGGCGGCAAGCTGAGTGTCCAGGAAGGAGAGTTGGAGTCTGGGGAGACCAGAGCTTCTCTCCTTACGCTATCCTAGAGCACCGCTGAGGGAGGAGGAGGAGCCGGAGGAGGAGGAGAGTCCACCACCCACCCACCTCCCCACCCGCGCAGCTGAAGGACCATGCTAGGGAAAGAGGCCACGTGTGCCCATCAAGCTGTGTGTGGGAATTATCCCACCGTGTGTGGTGCTGTCAGGAGGGGGTCGTGCAAATGCTGCGCGTTGTGCAGAATGGAAATATTTAGGTGCAATGTTCTATCCATGGATGCAGCTTGCAGAGGGGAAATTCGAGAAGGCGAGGGAGCATGGGTCCGCTGTGGGGAGCGGAGCGCATTTCTTGCGCATGGGTGCCTGCCTGCGGAAGGGATATGTGCTGCGGAGCTGTTGTGGAAAATGCCTATGTGGTTGGGTTGACAGGTGTGCAAAGGAGGGGTGCAGAAGCTAAAGGTGTCTGTCTATATGGCCTTTCCAAAGGCCAGGTTGTGCAGTCAACTGGGGCCTGTAAAAAGCCAGGCCGGGAGCCACCTTAAGTTGAGGCTGCATAGGTGCATGTGATTCAGATTCTATTCAGTTGAACCTCTGGTTACAAAGTTGACATTTTTTCAGCAATGCCCCCCCTAGTGAGCCTTCTTTTGTTCACTTCTTTTTTATTTCGAGGCAGTGCACACCTATGTTTGTGGAACTGCAAACCTTTCCAGTCATGTGTTACTCCAGTCAAATCCCACTTATGAATGTGGGGAAAGATGATGGTGTGTAGCCTGGTGTGAATTAATTTGTAGCCTGGGGGGGACTGTCCCTGAGAACCGTAGACTGCCCCCGGGACAGGTGAGGGTGCTGATCCCTTATTTTCAAATCCGAAACTTGACAGCTATGCAAGGGGCCTCTCCCCTCCTGTGCTTTCCAGCATCTGGTATTCAAGAAGCATCGCTGCCTCCAACCGGAGATGCAGAACGGAGCCATCTTGGCTAATAACCATTGATAGTCTCCTCCTCCTTGAATTTGGGAATGGGTTCCATGGTTTAGCTGTGCACTACATGCAAAAGCACTTTATTTTCTCTGTCCCGAATCTTCCCTATTCAGCTTCATGGGATGTCCATGCACTCCAGTGTTATGAGAAAGGCAGAAAAACTTTTCCTTATTACTATTATTATTATTATTATTATTATTATTATTAGAATTTATATACTGTACTGCCCTATACCCGGGGGTCTCAATGTGGTTCACAGAATAAGATCAAGATATAAAACCACAAAATATATAATAAAAACAAAAACCCAATAGCCCACCCCCCAAAAAACCACATTCTAAAAGGGTATGGGATGTTTAAAAGGCGTGGTTAAAAAGGAACATTTTTGCCTGGCACCTAAAGGTGTATAGTAAAGGCGCCAGGTGAACTTCCCTGGGGAGAGCATTCCACAGATGGGGAGCCGCTATGGAAAAGGCCTGTTCTCGTGTTGCCAACCTCCAGACCTCTCAAGAAGGAGGAGGCTGAAGGGAGAGAATTCAATTCTCTAGTTTTATTGTCTATAGCTTGTAAGGCCTATAGGAGTTTTTTCTTCTGTATCAATATTCTACATGCTGTGTATAGGGTGAGCAGCTAAGAGGGCCCCTCATTCTGCATAGCATGGTCATCTCGACCCAAGCTGGCGTTAAACTTTTTGGCATGAAAAGCCCATTCCAATTAAAAGGCTTCAAAGTCCTGATGAGAGGGTCATCTTGACCCAAGAAGTCCTGGCACAGAAGCCCAGCTTTAATTAGTGTTCCTACTTTCGCTTTTGAGAGGCGCATTCACCCCCCTCTCTGGGAAGTCAGTCTGTTGCCTTCCTAAGGAGAGAAAGGGATCTCTCTCATTCTGGACTTTGAGCTGGATTTTGGGGCTGAAAATCTTCTTATTTAGAAGGGAAAGAGACCCTCTTTCTCCCTGAATACAGGTAGGTTCTCATTCTGCAAGACATTTAAATAATATTTAGTTCTCAGTCTGAGCTGGAAGTATTTTAATTGATATTCATATGGCTGGCTTTAGAGCTGTCCGGCAGTGGAATTGCTACCAAGGAGAAACTCCTTGGTTGGAGGTCTTTAAGCAGAGGCTTGACAGCCATTTGTCAGGCATACTTTGATGGTGTTTCCTGCTTGGCAGAGGGTTGGACTGGATGGCCCTTGTGGTCTCTTCCAACCCTATGATTCTATTCTATGATTCTATATTGATGTAAGTTCCCCCTTTTACCTTTTTCTCTAAGTTCTTTTTCTTTAAGATAGTCTTTTATTTTCTGAAAGCTCTCTTTGTGCTTAAGTGCAAACCTCTCTAATGTTTCCTTTTAAGTATACTGTATTGATGTAGCCTAAGTACACTGTAAACTTTAGCCCCATTTATTTGATATTATTTTCTGGCTTTTATATTTTTTATGTTATTGGTATGATGTTCAGTTTTTCTGTAGGTTCTCATTCCTTTTATTTGAAATTTAGTTTTTACCTGTTTGAGGCTCTCTTTGTGAAACTTATTTTTTGTGTATATTCCCACTTCGCTGGCATATCATTAATCAATGGAAAGCTGTAGGTCAGAAAGCCCCTTCCTGTGGAAGGTACAGAAATTGGCCATAGATGTGAAGGGGATTGGATAATCCTTTGATGGGTGATCCTACCAATTAGAGGGAAAGGCAAAAAGTTTTAATTATAAGAGCCAGCCAAAGGGCAGACTGACCCATACCTTAAGAGTGAAAAGCTTTAACTTTCACCCAAGTAATGAACTCAGGGCTGTTCTGGCCAGGAGACAAGATGAGTCATTGAATAGGTGGCCTGGCACATGAAGACAGGCAAGCACCAGGAACTTGAGGCCAAAGTGACCTTTTGCTTTGATATTACAAATGGTGTGACGTGCATGAACTCATGAATTCATAATGAGGGGAGAGGGATTCTGAAGAGGATAAAAGCTGTATGTATCTTTTCGCCTGTTGTATTTCGCTGTGAATTATCGCGCGGATGCCTTCTGCTGTCCTAGGCAGTCAGAATATAAATTCTTTCTCTATTTTATGTCTTCGGAGTCGTTATTGACCCCTTGTTCTCTCTCAACTCGTGGTGCAACGCGAACCTCAAGGTTAACGGAAATGGTCAGCCATGTAAAAAAAGGCTACAAGGCCATCATTGTACAGTCTTCCAGCAAGTTGTGGCACACACTCCGCTCATCCTATCATCATCACTGCCACCGCTAATTGGCATTTGCAGGCAATATTTTACAACGCCAAATCTGCCCGGGAAAGGGCTTGATGTGCAGGTTGCAGAGCTATTAAGTGGAGACGGATGTTTCACCAAAGAGAGGGGAGGAAGAACGTTGCCTTTCAGGGCTATAATTGAGCTCGAAGCACTTTCAGATCGTTGAAAAATGGTTCTCAGGTTTTTAAAAGAGGTGGTTTAAAAAAAAACCCTTTATATTTGAATATTTTTAACAACTGTTGGAACCATTGCACGAGGAGATCAGATAATTAACTGGGGAGGTTCTTGGGGAGTTCAGCGTTGTGCAGAGGAGGGCAACCCAAATGGTCCAAGGCCTGGAAACAATGCCTTATGAGGAACGGCTTAGGGAGCTGGGTATGTTTAGCCTGGAGAAGAGAAGGTTAAGGGTGATATGATAGCCATGTTCAAATATATCAAAGGATGTCATATAGAGGAAGGAGAAAGGTTGTTTTCTGTTGCTCCAGAGAAGCGGACATGGGGCAATGGATTCAAACTACAAGAAAGAAGATTCCACCTAAACATTAGGAAGAATTTCCTGACAGTAAGAGCTGTTCGGCAGTGGGATTTGCTGCCAAGGAGTGTGGTGGAGTCTCCTTCTTTGGAGGTCTTTAAGCAGAGGCTTGACAGCCATCTGACAGGAATGCTTTGATGGTGTTTTGTGGTTGACAGGGGGTTGGACTGGATGGCCCTTGGGGTCTCTTCCAACGCTAGGATTCTAGGATTCTATGATTTATCCTGGCAATTCCAGACAACAAGAGCATTTCAGCTCAGCTAGATACTCAGATGCCACTCTTTTCAGATGGGCCCACATTTACATCACTGTTGGAAGAGGAGGCGTCAGGGTTTGCTTATATTTGTTGGGAATATGTCAGGACTCCTGGTTCAGCTGGGGCCCATGCCCAGCAGCCCTGGGTGTTCGTCTCAAATGTTGGCCTTTGTGAGAACGGGACTAGATGGGCTACTGGCCTGATCCTGCAGGCTCTTCTTCGACTTGTACCTCCTGCTATCTCATCTATCCTCTCCCTCTGGCCCAGACCAGGTGAGCAAGAGGAGAAGGAATATCAGTATCTGCACACCCTTTTTAAAATGGTTGTATTCTATTTAACTGGTGGGCAAATTATGAGCTGAGCCCAAATTTCTCTGCAGTTTGGGCTGATATCATAGCTAGCTCAACCCCTGCCTCTCTGCTGCCTCGGCCCTCTCTTCCCTGCTGAAACATCAGCTTCAAAGGGTTATCTCCATGCTGTGGGACACTCTGGTAGGCTACCTGGCCTTGTAAAATGGTCTCCAAGAGAGTAAGTGCCGTCCCCAAGTGAGCAGACGGAGGAAGCTTTATGGAATTCAAGAGGCTTCCACTCTCTCTCCACCCCACCCCCATTTTTAATGGCCCTCGATTGGTTGACGTTCTGTGGGCACACAGGCTACTCAAAAATAAAACAGAACGCGGGCTTCTGCGGAGTCTGTCACATCTTTGTAGCCAAAGATTCCATCTCAATTGGGGAAGCCGGCATATGTTCCAGTCGCCTGCAATCTGTCAGATGAGCCCATCTCGTCCTCTGCGCTGCTCTCCTATCACTTACGATGATGGATGCACTTTATTTATTTATTTGTTTATCTCCCCCACTCCTCGCCAGCCATCGTGAAACATTTGGCGAGCATCTTTGTTGCCTGCCATCTGCATGGGTGGGAAAAGTGATCCAGGAATTTTGCAGGGATAATGTCACCGTTTGAAATCTGAAGGTAGTTGAGATTTAATCATTTTTTATTTTTAAAAAAATCATTTTGTCACTTCCTGATATTCTTCGACTCGATTTCTGAATGGGATTAGGAGGAGCAGATTTCACTGAAGGTTCTCTGACTGTTTCGGGGGTGACTCACTTGTCCATGGGTTTCAGTGGTCCGGGCTCTGGTTACAGGAGGTCTGAAACGTACGAGGGGCTTACGCTCTGGGGGTCTGCACACAAAGGCAAAATTCCAAATTCAGGAAGACCCTGAGAACTTCCCCTCGCATGTCCTTCTGTACCTGTATGAAGCTGATGTTCTGAGCAGGTGAGATCTTGGGAGCCTCGCGCCACCTTCACAGAGGCTGGTAAGCAAGTTGGAGGGCTTAGAAACTCTTTCCACAGAAGGGAAACCCAGCAAGGAAAGATCTGCCATGCTTTCTGGGCTCTGGGAAGGTCACAAGAGACCCCTTGGTGGCCCCTTCTGATGTTTCTTTCCAGGTCTCATGCAAGGCTACGACATAGCCTCCAGTTACAGGTGGGTAGCCGTGTTGGTCTGCCATAGTCAAAACAAAATCGAAAATTCTTTCTAGTAGCACCTTAGAGACCAACTGAGTTTGTTCCTGGTATGAGCTTTCGTGTGCATGCACACTTCTTCAGATACACACTGTGTATCTGAAGAAGTGTGCATGCACACGAAAGCTCATACCAGGAACAAACTCAGTTGGTCTCTAAGGTGCTACTAGAAAGAATTTTCGATTTTGTTTTGACATAGCCTCCAACATTTCTCCGGTGAAAATAGGGACGTCCTGTCATGCAAGTAAATTGTGCAAAGGTTTCAGGCCTGCTGACTTACTTGTTTGTGCTTCCTGCTTTGGCAAGGGACGTCGCTCAGGTGCAGAGCAGCTGCTTTGTGTGCAGAAGATCCCAGGTTCATCTCCAGGGAGGGCTAGGGAAAATTCCCTGCCCCAAACTCTAGAGAACCCCTTCTACGTCAGTGGAGACGATGCCAAGCCAGATGGGCCAATGGTCTAACTCTGTATAAGGCAGCTTCCGATGCAACAAACAATGGAGAAAGGTCCACAATATCAAATGATACTTGACACTAGTTTGTCCCATCAGTCCGAATGTCCATTAGTTCCATCAACAACTCCCATCAACCTCAATCATTGGCCATGCCAACTGACACTGGTGGCAGAGGTGGTCCAGAATATCTGGAGTCCAAGGCATCTCTCCCAGCTGGCCTGCAGCCAGCCAGCCCAAGATGGGTCACAGTTTTTCTTCTTCTTCCTTATTCTCCCCAGCAACCTCTTTTCCTGTCACCTCACACCCAGTTACTCTGGCAACCTTCTGAAACCCCAGTCTCTGTTGACACTTTAGGACAAGAGGGGTAAGGACAGTTCTCTTGCATTGCCAATGGCCCTCAATGACCCTCTATTTTTTTCTGAAATTAAAAGGTGCCTGCTTCTTGAGAGTATCTGAAGAAGTGTGCATGCACACGAAAGTTCATACCAAGAACAAACTTAGTTGGTCTCTAAGGTGATACTGGAAAGAATTTTTTATTTTATTTTGTTTTGACTATGGCAGACCAACACGGCTACCCACCTGTAACTGATTCTTGAGAGAAAAGCAATGACAAACCTAGACAGCATCTTCAAAAGCAGAGACATCACCTTGCCGACAAAGGTCCGTATAGTTAAAGCGATGGTTTTCCCAGAAAATTCTTTCCAGTAGCACCTTAGAGACCAACTGAGTTTGTTCTTGGTATGAGCTTTCGTGTGCATGCACACTTCTTCAGATACCAGAAGAAGTGTGCATGCACACGAAAGCTCATACCAAGAACAAACTCAGTTGGTCTCTAAGGTGCTACTGGAAAGAATTTTCTATTTTGTTTCGACTATGGCAGACCAAAATGGCTACCCACCTGTAACTGGTTTTCCCAGAAGTGATGTATGCAAGTGAGAGCTGGACCATCAAGAAGGCTGATCGTCGAAGAATTGATGCTTTTGAATTCTGGTGCTGGAGGAGCCTCTTGAGAGTCCCATGGACTGCAAGAAGATCAAACTCAGCCCTGAGTGCTCCCTGGCAGGATAGATCCTGAAGCTGAGGCGCCAGTACTTTGGCCACCTCATGAGAAGAGAAGACTCCCTGGAAAAGACCCTGATGTTGGGAAAGATGGAGGGCACAAGGAGAAGGGGACGACAGAGGACGAGATGGTTGGATGGATTGCAAGCAAGCGCTGCAGCAACCTGTTCCTTCATGCCATCTCTATCTCCCGGCAACGGATGCCCGGAGCTGACTTTGACTGCTATCCACTGTCACCTTCCCTGTCTGCTTCCTCATCTTTTCTCCTCAATTAACCTCTCGTCATTTTGTTCTCAGGGGCCAAAGGACCTGGAAGGGTAACAACTCCCCCCCCTCCTTCTGACGCAGTACTTTCCTCGTAATACACATTTTATTAAACTTCTCTCCCCGTTTTTATAGACATGGCAATCTCGCATTGTAAATTAAAAAGGCAGGCCATAAAGAAACCCTATAAAACTCTAATAATGTTTTTATGCATCAAGCTTAATTCTTATTGATTTTCCAGGCAGCGTATGGCTGTAAGCAAAAGTCAGCTGCCTTGTTTTTTTAATGACTTTCTCTCTCCCCCTCTCCGTCTTGCAGCAATAACATCCCAGGTCTATGAATCTGAGCTGGGAGGAAGCAGCACTTAAAAAAAAAAACAGCAACAAACTATTTTTTATTTTTTTTAAGTTTGCAAATGGCGTTTTGCATTTTACAATCTTTTAATGAATCCTGGAGGTTGAATTTGGGCCACCTTGAGAGAGAAAGAGAGAACGAATGCCGGCATGCAAAGTGGCAGCAAAGCGACTCAGCAATTTGAGCCTAGAACTCCCTGCTCCAAATCTCACTTCTGTTGTGTCACAAAAAGATCTGTGAAAAGGATCTAGGAGTCTTGGTAGACCACAAACTTGACATGACTCAACAGTGTGATGCAGCAGCTAAAAAAGCCAATGCAATTCTGGGCTGCATCAATAGGAGTATAGCATCTAGATCAAGGGAGGTAATAGTACCACTATATTCTGCTCTGGTCAGACCTCCCCTGGAATACTGTGTCCAGTTCTGGGCACCACAGTTCAAGAAGGATACTGACAAGCTGGAACGTGTCCAGAGGAGGGCAACCAAAATGGTCAAAGGCCTGGAAACGATGCCTTATGAGGAATGGCTCTCACTTCCATACATTACTACTGGGAAAACCAGAGCTTTAACTATACGGACCTTTGTCGGCAAGATTTTAGGGAGCAGGCTGGCAGGTGGGGCCCATGACTTACATTATAGGAGCCTACACAGCACAAAACACTGTTGCTGTATGTAGGTTTTATTTTACTTGTTTTTTAATCTTATATTTTGGAAATGTACATCCAGGTTGTTTTTTCCTTTAAGTTTTTTTTGGGGGCCCCAAGAGAGTGGGGCCCTAAGCTAGAGCTTGTTGAGCTTATACGTAAATCCGGCACTGAGGGCAGCCCTGGACCCTGCGTGCCCCACGGAGCTGGTGCGTCGCCTGGGTCTGGGCTGCTCTCCAGTGCTAATATGAGCTGCACAAGGGAGGAGTCTGGAAGCAGCAGCCATGGAGAAGCCATGGAGAGGCAGCGGGATTCTCCCTCGCAGCCGCTGCCGTCGCTCGGGACTGGCTTATCCTCCTCTCTGAGCTCAGCAGCGGTAGCACTGGCAGGGGAAATAGGGACATTCCTGGATCAAATTAGAAGCTGGGACAGCTTTCATAATTCTGGGGACTGTCCCTGGAAGATAGGGACTCTTGGAGGGTATGATATTGGGAAATTGCTCCAAGCTCAACGGGCAGCAAAAATGCCGTCTCCCTCTCTCTGCAACACCCCTGCCTCTCTAGTCCTAATAGGCAGAATTTGCAGACTGCAGCTTGTGCATAACTTGCTGGTCACCTGGGATGCCAAACATGCTAACTGGGTTTTGCTCTGCGCAGACCACATGAGTGAGACCTCCAAACAATTTGCAGCTATGCAGAAAAGTTTCCTCTGGGCCCAACAAAGTGGTGTGTTTTTTTCCTTCTTCTCCTTCTCCCCTGAGTGTCAACAGGATTTTAATTTGCCTTGTGATGATGAGGAACCTTTGAAGGCAGCAAAGCTGACGAAGAAGGTCAAAAGGCAATTAAAAACATGGAGAGAGACTCCTTTCTCTCTTCTGGGGGAAGGAAAACTCGCTAATTAGCCCAAACCGGAATGAAACAGCAAGCCCTTTCATTTGGAAACTGTACGGCGCCTGCTATCAAACAAATTGATTAGCTGCCGAATCACAATCAGAACGCTTGGATAAAGCGTTAATTGACGGAATCAATTAATTGAAGGATTTTGATACCACCTCCCCCCACCCCTAAATGAGGGTAATGTATGGCTGTATGGGCTTGGAGATAAGAGATGCAGGATTAGGGCTTTTGAGCAATCCTGGGTGGCCAAAGTCTTTTCATGGGAAGTTTCTTTCTTGGGTTGTGGTGGTGTAATTCTTCCCATATTGTCGTCCCCCCTTATGCTGCCAGAAATTATTTACAATAGGGAGCACATTATTCCAGTATACATTTATTAAAATCTTTGTGCTTAGTTGCTTGACTCAAGGGAACATGCACTAGTAATAACTTCTTCCCTCGAGGGCAAGGAAACGTTTTGCAGGGGGGTGCAAGTATAATAAGCGACCATGAAAAAGCAAGGGGGGGACACATTTCAGAGGTGCCCCACAGCTATTTTCTTATTGCTGAGTCGGCAGCTGGACCACAGAGGGATGATGGTGCAAAGATCTGAAGTGATGGGCTCCCTGCAGGTGGTTCCTTGATCATTACGCAGGGCAGGGAAGCTACCAACATGAGTCTGCGGACATCCAGAGAAGCTGAACGTTGCAGGTTCAGGACAGATAAAAGAAAGCTGTTGTTTAGTCATTTAGTCGTGCATACTACAATATGTTACCTTTCCCTCCCAAACTTGTCCTTGGCAATCCTCCTTGTGCTAACTCCTTATCATTTTGTTGTTGTTTAGTCATTTAGTCATGTCCGACTCTTCGTGACCCCATGGACCAGAGCACGCCAGGCACGCCTATCCTTCACTGCCTCCCGCAGTTTGGCCAAACTCATGTTAGTAGCTTCGAGAACACTGTCCAACCATCTCGTCCTCTGTCGTCCCCTTCTCCTTGTGCCCTCCATCTTTCCCAACATCAGGGTCTTTTCCAGGGAGTCTTCTCTTCTCATGAGGTGGCCAAAGTACTGGAGCCTCAACTTCAGGATCTGTCCTTCTAGTGAGCACTCAGGGCCGATTTCTTTAAGGATGGATAAGTTTGATCTTCTTGCAGTCCATAGGACTCTCAAGAGTCTCCTCCAGCACCATAATTCAAAAGCATCAATTCTTCGGCGATCAGTCTTCTTTATGGTCCAACTCTCACTTCCATACATTACTACTAGCTTTAACTATACGGACCTTTGTCGGCAAGGTGATGTCTCTGCTTTTTAAGATGCTGTCTAGGTTTGTCCGCAAATGTAATATAAACACCAGCAATTGGGAAACACTGGCCTGCGAGCGCTCCAGTTGGAGAACAGCCATTACCAAAGATGTCATTGGCTTTGAAGACACTCAAACTCAGGACAAAAGAGAGAAACGTGCTAAGAGGAAGGCACGCTTAGCAAATCCACACCATGATCAACTCCCACCCAGAAACCAATGTCCCCATTGTGGAAGGACATGTGGATCCAGAATTGGCCCCCTCAGACACTTACAGACTCACCGTTAAGACCCTGTTTATGGAAGGCAGTCTTACTCGGCTACGAGGGATCACCAAAGATGAAAAAAGAAGAGCAACGTAAATCAAAAATTATAAAATTAGCCTAAAATAAACAGCAGCATTATAAAAGCTATAGTCATGTCACAAACTCCCAAGTGGAAGATTATGAACTATCTGTGGCCAGTTCTTAGAGAGCTTTACTTTTCTACAGCACAGAACCTAGTCATATTGGAAATAAGAGATGGAAATATTGATTTAAAAAGAGGGGGACTCCCCCCCCCAAAAAACAACAATGATTTTTACCCCACTGCCACCACCACAAAAAATACATCAAATTGGGAGTCATGGATTTGTGATTCCACCCCCCCCCCCACCAAGCCTAAAGAACGCTACAGCCTTCATTCAGTACAGCTTTTGCATGCTCAAGAATTGGAGCACAGCTCCCTCCCTAGAAGCCTTGGATCCAAAGCTTCTAACAATTTCAATATTTATTTATTAATACCTCCCCTCTCCCATCACCTCCCCCGCCTCTAATTCAAGACACACAGGGGATTAATTATTCCAATTTAGTTTTGAGTGTGATTTCCCAACTATTTTTAATTAATGATTTGCCTGCCAGGAAGCTTGTACAAACTGGTGCAGGGGGCAAAGAGTGAGAATCGTGTTTCGTTTAGAGGCCCCTGTCAGAATGCAACGTAGCACAGAGGGGTGCAGAGATGCCACTCGGTCGACATTCCTGGGCTGTCGTCCGAATTAACAAGCTCTGGTTCCGACAGATTTCCCCTTCCCTCCAGAATTAAGGAGCACCAGCAGAGGCCCGCTCATTTTTTAAAGCTACGTTCCCGTATGGACATCCTTCCAGAGATCATGTTCCCAGGATGGGTGAAGATTAGGGATGGGTGAAGCATCTCATGTTTCTACATCACTTGGGAAGACAGGCGAACTAATGCCAGTGTACTGAAAGAAGCAAAAATCACCAGTGTTGAAGCAAGGATTCTTCAACAACAACTTCGTTGGACTGGTCCTGTTGTGCGGATGCAAGATGATCGTCTTCCAAAGCAACTACTCTATTCCGAACTTAAAAATGGAAAGCGTAATGCTGGTGGTCAACAAAAGAGGTTTAAAGACTCTCTCAAGGCAAATCTTTAAAAAATGTAGTATAAACACCAACAATTGGGAAACACTGGCCTGCGAGCGCTCCAATTGGAGAACAGCCTTTACCAAAGGTGTCATGGGCTTTGAACACACTTGAACTCAGGACGCAAGGGAGAAACGTGCCAAGAGGAAGGCACGCTTGGCAAATCCACACCGTGATCAACTCCCGTCCTGAAACCAGTGTCCCCACTGTGGAAGAACGTGTGGATCCAGAATTGGCCTCTGTGGCGGAATAAGGCCTGGTTCATCATGGGTTAACCTATCACTCCCATGTTAGGTAGGTGTTCCCTGGGAGGCGGAGCTACTGGGCATTCTAAAAGGAGGGGGAACAACCTGGAAAGGCAGTTGGGGGTTTGGCAGTTGGGTGTGGAGGTTTAGAAAGAGAAACTGCGAGGTTAGGCTTTGGGGAATGGGAGGAAAGGTCATTTACCATTGCTAACGGGATGCAGGAAAGATTGTAACTGAGCTGAATTATATAAGAAGATTTGTACCAGTACTGACTCAAGATATCCATGTTTTCAAGTTACCTTAATAAAGTTAAAAGTGTTTAAACGTTCGCTGACTGTGGCAGTGCGTCAGTACCTCTAGAGGTGTGGTTGAGGGGAAAAGCACGAGAGGTTTCCTTGAGGTAAAAGGGACGGGTGGCTTATTTACCTAACACACAGAGGACTGGGCAGGGAAGCCAAAGGTGCCACGCAGTTGCCAGAACGAAAGGGCAAGCTGCAGCAGTTTGGGAACCCAGGGCGGGAGATCCCAAGGTGGCAGGAGTTTCACTTTAAGAACGTAAAGCACTGAGGTACCCCAGAGACACTCCCATATAACCAATGAAGGATTCATCCTAGTGGACAGTGAAAGCTAGGGAGAGTCACGGTTGGGGAAGAATCGAAAAGGGTGAGGGAGTGGGATCCCTCACATTTATTGGTGGCAGCGTCGTGATCCGTAAACAACACCCACACGCCTGTTTAGTTGAGAATCAGACAACTGTATTTTTTCTGTCAGAAAAATGGCTCACCTGAGGAAAGCTAGGGAAGCTAAGGGTGATGAGAGACCCGATGAGGCGGAAACCAGAGAGAACCCTAATGTAGAGTTAGAGATGATGAAAATGAAGTTAGAGATGGCCAGAATTGAAGCTGAAAAAGAGAAAAATAAATTGGAAGCTGAAAAAGAGAAAAATAAATTGGAAGCTGAAAAAGAGAAAAATAAATTGGAAGCTGAAAAAGAGAAAAATAAATTGGAAGCTGAAAAAGAGAAAAATAAATTGGAAGCTGAAAAAGAGAAAAATAAATTGGAAGCTGAAAAAGAGAAAAATAAATTGGAAGCTGAGAAAGAGAAGGAGCGTTTAGCTTCAGAAGAACGGGTACAATTAGCGAAGGTTGAGGAAGAAAAGGCTAAGATAGCTGCTGAGGAGAGAATGCAATCTGAAAGAATACAATTAGCCAAGGTTGAGGCAGAACGGGAGAGATTTGCTATGGAGAGAGAAGTGCAGTTGGGAAGACTGAGGCTGGAGGAGATACGGCTAAGAGCAAAATTATCTCAGAGCCAAGATAGTAATGAAGTCACATTCTTTACGCCTTCACAGAAAAATAAACTGTGGCAAGCTGGGGAAGGAAAGGAAAGACAAGAACCCAATCCTGTCAGACAATCCGGGTCTGATAAGCCACCTCAAAAGAAAATTACGTGTTTCTTTTGTGAAAGTGAAGATCACATACGAGCTAAATGTCCTCTAGTGGTCAAAGCACAAACTGCAGCTGCTGTTGCGAAGCCAGTAAAACTGTTACTTCAAACAGATACTAAAAACCTTCCGCAGACACCAGTCCAGGAGCCAACGTATAGTCAAACAGAGGCTTCTGCAAAAGTTATGCAGGTCTGGAGAGCTGAGGAAGAGGTTAATAAGGAATTTATGGAGACTGTCAGAGTAAATGGACAAGAGTTAGTGGGACTACAGGACTCTGAGTCGGAAGTTACTCTGATGAGACCTAGTTGTATTCCTAAGGAACAATATCTCCCAAACCAATCTTACAGCATAAAAGGTATATGGGGACCGGAGTTTGAGGTGCAGGTAGCGGAAGTAAATATTCAGTATCAAGATTTCAATGGCAAGTGGACAGTGGGTATTTGGGATGATCTGGAGGTTCCTGTTCTGATAGGCAACGACCTAGCCAACCAGAGACCTCAAATACATGCTATCACAAGAGCGAAACAAGAAGCCCTTGTGGGTTCAAATCCTGCCATTACTGCGCCAAACACAGAGCCTGTGGGAGAGGAAGTACTGATTACGCTACCAAATGCACAGGAATCTAGCACCCAGTTTTTAGTAGAACAGAAGGAGGATGAATCTCTGAGAGACTTGTGGGATGAGGTGCAGGGTCCTGACTCTGAAGTGACTTTAGAGAATCCCTGCCTGTTTACTGCAATAGAAGGGATACGTCATAGAATAGCCAAAAGGAGAAAAGGTGCAGCCAAGTGGAAAATGAAAATAGCCAAAAGGAGAAAAGGTGCAGCCAAGTGGAAAATGAAAATAGCCAAAAGGAGAAAAGGTGCAGCCAAATGGAAAATGAAAAAAAAAAGTTGGTTTTGCCCCGGAAATACCGACTACAAGTTTTACAGTTGGCACTGGAGTCACCCATGACTGCTTATCTAGGCATTAATAAAACCAGAGACAGAATAAAAGCGTGGTTTTATTGACCCGGAATGGGACTGGAAAGGAACCCATTGGGAACGCGGACGTCTTAACCTATCTTCAGGATCTACAAAGTGATTTACAGGAACTTAAGGAACTATCATCCTGTAATTTAAAAAGAGCACAACAGAAAAGATGGTACGACGCACATGCAGAGATCGGAATTTCCAACCTGGTGACCAAGTCCTGGTGTTGAGACCCAGACGACAGCGGAAGCTCGAGGTTTCCTGGGACGGACTCTTTAGAGTGATAGCAAATGTTATTCCAAATTAGAAATGTGTATAAGTGCCAAATTAGTTGTTATGGTGGAAATAAGATAGAGGAAAAGGTAAAGTATTTGTTAAGTGATGTTAGAACATAGAATTTGTGTACAAGGGGAAATACTAGGTTGTTGGTTTTGATTAAGCTCCAATACATTGCTTCGGCATTGTTTAAAATGTATAACTATGCCTATGCAATGACTTTGGGGGTGGGACGAATGTGGCGGAATAAGGCCTGGTTCATCATGGGTTAACCTATCACTCCCATGTTAGGTAGGTGTTCCCTGGGAGGCGGAGCTACTGGGCATTCTAAAAGGAGGGGGAACAACCTGGAAAGGCAGTTGGGGGTTTGGCAGTTGGGTGTGGAGGTTTAGAAAGAGAAACTGCGAGGTTAGGCTTTGGGGAATGGGAGGAAAGGTCATTTACCATTGCTAACGGGATGCAGGAAAGATTGTAACTGAGCTGAATTATATAAGAAGATTTGTACCAGTACTGACTCAAGATATCCATGTTTTCAAGTTACCTTAATAAAGTTAAAAGTGTTTAAACGTTCGCTGACTGTGGCAGTGCGTCAGTACCTCTAGAGGTGTGGTTGAGGGGAAAAGCACGAGAGGTTTCCTTGAGGTAAAAGGGACGGGTGGCTTATTTACCTAACACACAGAGGACTGGGCAGGGAAGCCAAAGGTGCCACGCAGTTGCCAGAACGAAAGGGCAAGCTGCAGCAGTTTGGGAACCCAGGGCGGGAGATCCCAAGGTGGCAGGAGTTTCACTTTAAGAACGTAAAGCACTGAGGTACCCCAGAGACACTCCCATATAACCAATGAAGGATTCATCCTAGTGGACAGTGAAAGCTAGGGAGAGTCACGGTTGGGGAAGAATCGAAAAGGGTGAGGGAGTGGGATCCCTCACAGCCTCCACGGTCACTTACGGACTCACTGTTAAGACAATCATGGAAGACAATCTTACTTGGCTACGAGGGATCGCCAAAGAAGAAAAAGTTTCTACACTGGTGGCATAAAAACCAGAGGGTTCTGTGCCCGGGGACACAGTAAAATAACTTGAAGGCGGTACATAAGGGCACTTATTTATTTTACTACAATTCTTTCCTGCCTCTTCTCCAAGAATGGTCTCTTCCAACTCTATGATTCTATAATTCTTCTATGATTCTATGAATTCAAGGTGGCATGCATAGTTCTCCTCCAGTGAACTTCATTGCTGAATGAGGGCTTGAATCCTGGTCTCTCCCAGGTCCTAGTCCGACACTCTAACCACTGCACCACACTGCCTCTTGCATATGAGCACCATGGGAAGCTCTCAAGCACTGAACATTCCTTTGTAGTCACTCCGAGACCCCCAAAGGGATTTCTCTGTTGTTTTTTCAGGGCTGCTGTTGCGGATGTTCCCAAATCAGAGTGCAAAATCCAGACTCTCCCCGCTTTACCTTGGGCCACAGGGAGAATCCCAGCTTCATTTCCTCGTTATGCATCCTGAATTTTGCCCTGAAGCAAGACGTGTTCCCCAGTGCCGTCTCCATTCCCCTGCTTCCCCTCTGCACCGTCAGCAGCCTTCACCCTCTGAAGAAAAAAAATGCTCTCCTAGGTAGGTGCACAACTCTCTTCATTATTTAAAAAAAGAGCATGCTAAATGCAGCATGAAATATTTATGCTGTACGACTTATATGATAAGAATATTAGATCGCTAGAGATTGCTCTAATTGAAATTGTCTTCAAGTGATGCAAGAGCCCAGTTTTGCCTACCCTCGTTAAAAACATAAAACAAATAAGAGGCGGGGAAGTTGAAGCCCGGAATATTCTTCCCATCATCATCTTTTGGCTGTATGTGGGTTTTTTTGTGGTCTGCAACATGAAATGAGCCCCCTTGGATCCAATATATCTTTGGCACTGGCAGGATCTTGTGGTGGGTTCATTTTTTAAAAAATCCCATGCGCTATATAGTCAAATATTTGAGTCCCATCCTACCCTTCCTCTGCTGAGCTTTGGGCAGCGTGCATGGATGTTGGTTCTAGAATCTCCACTAAAGAATCATTGATGGGGGGGGGTCATCTCTGCTTCCAGTGGCAGTGAGTTCCATAGCTTAACTATGTTATAAAAGAATACTTTCTTTTATAACATTCATTGGATGTCCACAAGTTCTAGTGACAGAGGGGGGGGGGGAGGAAACCTCTCTCCATCCCCTTTTCCCATGCCATGCACAATTCTATAAACTTCTATCGTTGACTCTTGGTTGCCTTTTCTCTAAATAAAAGAATCCCAGATGTTGTACCTTTTCCTCATAGTGGAGTGGCTCCATCTTTCTGATCATTTCCCATTCCTTCCCTAATGATCCCAATGGATTCAAGTTACAAGAAAGGAGATTCCCTTGAGGTTTTTAAGCAGAGGTTGGATGGCCATTTGTCATGTGTGCTTTCCATCAAGATTCCTACATTGCAGGGGGTTGTACTGGATGCCCCAAGGAAAAGCGGGACATTCCAGGATCAAATCAGAAACTGGGATGCTTCTGTAAATTTAGGACTGTCCCTGGAAAATAGGGACACTTGGAGGGTCTGCAAGAAGGCTCTGTGTCTAGTTCTCTGTAGCCTCACTTCCTGCAGTGAGAGAACCAGCAGAAGGCCCTCGGAGCTGGACCTCCGTGTCCGGGATGAATGATGGGGGTGGAAACGCTCCTTCAGGTATACTGGGATGAGGCCATTTAGGGTTTTAATGGTCAGCTCCATATCCACCCAAGATTCTTGATCAGGGTTGGCCATGGCGACAGCCGTGGTGACAGCAGCCCCAGGCGGAGGTTGTGCCGGGACCAGGAGTGCCAAAGCTGGGAGTGGAGATGGTGAAAGGGGAACTGTTGGACATGAGGCCACGCTCCACGGACCTGCAGTACATTGGCAAGGGGGCTTACGGCATGGCCTGCTCTGCCTATGATCATGTCAACAAGATCCAGGCTGCCATAACGAAGATCAGTCCCTTTGAGCACCAGGCGTACTGCCAGTGCACACTGTGAGAGATCAAGATCCTTTTGTGCTTCAAACATGAGGAAGAGGAGGAGGAGGAGGAGGAGAAGAAGAAGAAGAAGAAGAAGAAGAAGAAGAAGAAGAAGAAGAGGAGGAGGAGGAGGAGTTTGGATTTGATATCCCGCTTTATCACTACCCGAAGGAGTCTCAAAGTGGCTCACATTCTCCTTTCCCTTCCTCCCCCACAACAAACACTCTGTGAGGTGAGTGGGGCTGAGAGACTTCAGAGAAGTGTGACTAGCCCAAGATCACCCAGCAGCTGCATGTGGAGGAGGGGAGACACGAACCCGGTTCACCAGATTACGAGTCTACCGCTCTTAACCACTACACCACACTGTCAACGGCATCAATGACATCCTGCATGCACCTACCATCAACCAGATGTGTGATGTATATATAGTTCAGGGTTTGATGGAAACTGATCTCTATAAGCTGCTGAAGACCCAGCAGCTCAGCAATGACCACATCTACTACTTTCTTTACAGGGACACGGGTGGTGCTGTGGGTTAAACCACTGAGCCTAGGGCTTGCCAATCAGAAGGTCAGCGGTTCAAATCCCCGTGATGGGGTGAGCTCCTGTGGCTCGGTCACAGCTCCTGCCCACCTAGCAGTTCGAAAGCACATCAAAGTGCCAGTAGATAAATAGGTACCACTCTGGCGGGAAGGTAAACGGCATTTCCGTGCGCTGCTCTGGTTCGCCAGAAGCAGCTTAGTCATGCTGGCCACATGAGCTGGAAGCTGTACGCCAGCTCCCTTGGCCAGTAAAGCGAGATGAGCGCCGCAACCCCAGAGTCGGACACAACTGGACCTAATGGTTTACCTTTACCTTTAGTACTTTCTCTACCAGATTCTCCTAGGGCTAAAATACATTCATTCTGCCAATGTGCTTCATCGGGACCTGAAGCCCAGCAACCTTCTCATCAGCACCACGTGTGACCTGAAGATCTGTGACTTTGGCCTGACTCGGATCGCAGACGTGGACCATGACCACACAGGTTTCTTGATGGAGTACAGTGGTACGTTGGGTTATAGACACTTCAAGTTACAGATGTTTCAGGTTACAGACTCTGCTAATCCAGAAATAGTACATCAGGTTAATAACTTTGCTTCAGGATAAGAACAGAAATTGTGCTGTGGTGGCGTGGCGGCAGCAGGATGTCCCATTAGCTAAAGTGGTACCTCAGTTTAAGAATGGACCTCCAGAACGAATTAAATTCTTAACCCGAGGTACCACTGTACATCGTTACTTGGTGGTATCGAGCCCCTGAAATTGTGCTTAATTCCAAGGGCTACATCTAGTCTATTGACATACAGTCTGTGGGCTGCATCCTGGCTGAGATGCTGTCAAACCGACCCATCTTTCCTGGCAAGCACTACCTGGACCAGCTGGACCACATATGCACCCAGGCCCTGACTCTCGCTCCCTGACTCATCCTCTTGCTGAGCAGCGGAGATCCTCAAAGCAGAGGCCTCTTTCGGCTTGGATCTTGGTACTCAGAGGAATTTCGGAGGAATGCTGCAACCCCGCAACCTTATGAGGAGAGAGTAGGCAGCAAATTATTTAATACTTCTTAAGTGCCCCAATCAATAATGCAGGGACTGTGCACAGATGAAGTGACAGTCCCTGCCCAGGATTTTACCATCTGAAGAACAAGAAGCAGAAGGGAATGGGAAGAGGGGGGAGAGAAGGGTCGCTGGCTTCCCAACGGGATGCTGAAAGTCAGGTGACTTGCAAAGAGCGATAGGGATTGAATTCGATTCAGTTTAAGGTTGTTGTTGTTCAGTCGTTCAGTCGTGTCCGACTCTTTGTGACCCCATGGACCAGAGCACGCCAGGCACGCCTATCCTTCACTGCCTCTCACAGTTTGGCCAAACTCATGCCAGTCGCTTCGAGAACACTGTCCAACCATCTCATCCTCTGTCGTCCCCTTCTGCTTGTGCCCTCCATCTTTCCCAACGTCAGGGTCTTTTCCAGGGAGTCTTCTCTTCTCATGAGGTGGCCAAAGTACTGGAGCCTCAGCTTCAGGATCTGTCCTTCTAGTGAGCATTCAGGGCTGATTTCTTTGAGAATGGATAGGTTTGATCTTCTTGCAGTCCATGGGACTCTCAAGAGTCTCCTCCAGCACCATAATTCAAAAGCATCCATTCTTTGGCGATCAGCCTTCTTTATGGTCCAGCTCTCACTTCCATACATCACTGCTGGAAAAACCATAGCTTTAACTATACGGACCTTGGTCGGCAAGGTGATGTCTTTGCTTTTTAAGATGCTGTCTAGGTTTGTCATTGCTTTTCTCCCAAGAAGCAGGCGTCTTCTAATTTCGTGACTGCTGTCACCATCTGCAGTGATCATGGAACCCAAGAAAGTGAAATCTCTCACTGCCTCCATTTCTTCCCCTTCTATTTGCCAGGAGGTGATGGGACCAGTGGCCATGATCTTAGTTTTTTTGATGTTGAGCTTCAGACCATATTTTGCGCTCTCTTCTTTCACCTTCATTAAAAGGTTCTTTAATTCTTCCTCACTTTCTGCCATCAAGGTAGTGTCATCAGCATATCTGAGGTTGTTGATAATTCTTCCGACAATCTTAATTCCGTTTTGGGATTCATCCAGTCCAGCCTTTCGCATGATGAATTCTGCATATAAATTAAATAAGCAGGGAGACAATATACAGCCTTGTCGTACTCCTTTCCCAATTTTGAACCAATCAGTTGTTCCATATCCAGTTCTAACTGTAGCTTCTTGTCCCACATAGAGATTTCTCAGGAGGCAAATGAGGTGATCCGGCACTCCCATTTCTTTAAGAACTTGCCATAGTTTGCTGTGGTCGACACAGTCAGTTTAAGGGGGTGGTCCTAAATTCAAACTTTCCCAGAGAATGTGAGAATCAAGACACAGCCATCCTTCAAAATTTGTGTTTCTCCAATTTTTTTTCCAGCGCACTTCTCCAGCCTTCATTGTGAGGGAATTGCCTTTTTGTGAGGCAAAATTACACGCTAGTATTTTGTTGTTGCTGCTGCAACTGTTGCGTGGTGTGCACTGTCTTTTGTTCATGGGAAAGTGTGCTTTGTAAATATTCAAAGAAATCAACAAATACAAACACAAGCACACTAAAGTGCTGATGGTTTTCATAGAACTTGAAAAACTTAAAAGAACTTTCAACAAACTTAAAGGGAAACCATGTTGAGAACATAACTTCAGACCAGAAAAATGAGAAATTGAGAGAAACTGAAATTGACAGATCCATCCATCCATCCATCCTCACTTTAAAACTGAGGGGAAAGTCACTTAGCCATTGGTCACATGGTTCCGGATTTTAAGTGGTTATGCAAATATCTCCAAAAACCTCAAGTTTCCTACGTCCTGCTCCAATGCACTTGTGGAACTCCTGTCTGCTTGTGTTTCCCAATTCAGTGGAAGAGTTTGCCCTGCACACATCTTCTCTTTAGTCCCTGGTTGAAAGTCGCCTCTTTGAAGTCACAAGGGAAGCCCATGGAGATGGGAGGCCATAACTCTGTGTGAGAACAGGATGCTGAATTAGCATAGCATAGCATCGTATAACTGTGGAGTTGGAGGGGACCCCAAGGGTCTTCTAGTCCAACCCTTGCAATGCAGGAATCACAGCTAAATAATCCCAGAGAGATGGCCATCCAACCTCTGCTTAAAAACCTCCAAGGAAGGAGAGTCCATTCCTCTGTCAAAAGCTCTTAGAAAGTTCTTCCTAATGTTGAGGAGGAACCTACTTAAACCACAGAGCCTAGGGCTTGCCGATCAGAAGGTTGGCGGTTCAAATCTAACCCTAACCCTAACCCTAGGAGGCTTGACAGCCATCTGTCAGGAATGCTTTGATGGTGTTTCCTGCTTGGCAGGGGGTTGGACTGGATGGCCCTTGTGGTCTCTTCCAACTCTATGATTCTATGATTCTATGAATCCCCGCGACAGGGTGAGCTCCGGTTGCTTGGTCCCTGCTCCTGCCAACCTAGCAGTTCGAAAGCATGTCAAAGTGCAAGTAGATAAATAGGTACCGCTCTGGCGGGAAGGTAAACGGTGTTTCCGTGCGCTGCTCTGGTTCTCCAGAAGTGGCTTAGTCATGCTGGCCACATGACCTGGAAGCTGTACGCCGGCTCCCTCGGCCAGTAATGCGAGATGAGTGCTGCAACCCCAGAGTTGGACATGACTGGACCTAATGGTCAGGGCTCCCTTTACCTTTACCTTACTTAAATGGTGACACCCAGAACTGGACACTGGACTCCAGGTGAGGTCTGACTAAGGCAGAAGAGAGCAGGATTATCCCTTCCCTTGGTCTGGACACTTGATGCAGCCTAGAATTGCATTAGACATTTTTGCTGCTACATCACATGGTTGTCTCATGCTAAGCTTGTGGTCTGCAAAGCCCCTAATGTGAGGAGTCTTTGGCTTGATCCAGAAGGTTTTTATTATCTGTGTCCTGGAGGACCTGATCTTGCTAGGAATGGCTAGGAATGTTCCTTCATTGCCTTCTTAAATGTACAAATTCATTTTAATCTGCAGATAGACTTAGTATGGATTTTCAATCAGGATGCAACAGTTAACTCAAAATTTATGGCCTGCTTCTTAAAACAGCTAAATCAAAGGATTCATAGCTCATTTTACAGGCACAAAGAATCTGCATCAAAAAGAGGGAAGGGGGGGGATACAGAAAAACAATATTAGTGTGGCGTAGCATTCATCTCAACTCCGTGTTTAAATATTTAGGTATTGTTTGCTCCGAGGCTTGCTGTAGGATATTGAATCATCTCTTCCACATTAACTTTTATGTAGCAAATATTCCCGAAACACAAAAAGGCGCCTTTCATCTGCCAAAATGAAAAAGAGGGAGAGGATATCAATAACTAAGCTGCTTTTCATAAGACATATTAAATCAAGACATACGCTGATAGCATTAATGATTGTGCAGGTTTCCCATTAGAGAAGAATTATATTAAATATGGCTCTTTGAACAGATGTAAGAATGTGTTTGTCTAGGGCAAAAAGAGAGAGAGAAAGATCCAGTTCCATTATTCCAGATCTTTAGTCCTCTTTTATGCTAACCACCTTGGTGGTTTGCAGTAAATAACAGAGAACTGTGGCTCAAGTGTCAATTGGGTCTGTTGGTGGGGAAATATGGCTTCCAATCCCCATGCAGCCAGGGACTTTTACTTGGTGGATTTGGGCATGACGAGGGGCTGGACTAGATGACCCTTGGGTGTCCCTCTCAACTCCACGATTCTGTGATTCTGTTATTCAAAGCAACCATCTCTCGCCCTAACATCAAAATAAAACCCATACGGACACCTTAGAGCAACTAGAAATATGAGGAGGGCAATGATTTCTTATATCACTCTGAATGGGCAAGCCAGTGTGGTGTAGTGGTTAAGAGCAGTGGACTCGTAATCTGGGGAACCGGGTTCGTGTCTCCGCTCCTCCACATGCAGCTGCTGGGTGACCTTGGGCTAGTCCCACTTCTCTGAAGTCTCTCTGCCCCGCTCACCTCACAGGGTGTTTGTTGTGGGGGAGGAAGGGAAAGGAGAATGTGAGCCGCTTTGAGACTCCTTCGGGTAGTGATAAAGCGGGGTATCAAATCCAAACTCCTCCTCCTCCTCCTCCTCCTCCTCCTCCTCCTCCTCTTCTTCTTCTTCTTCTTCTTCTTCTTCTTCTTCTTCTTCTTCTTTGCATTCTGTTTTGGAAGGCAACCAACCTGCTTCTAATCACTCAAAGCTGTAGATGTTCTTGAAAAGTTGGATGTTTTTTAGAGAGGGTCTGGGAATCTGAGCTCTGGATTTGGCTCTGTAGAGGAAGAACCATGCAGATCAGGCCAGAGTTTCTCTTCTAAATGCCACCTCCAAGTTCTCTGAGGCAGAGGAATGCTTGGTTGGGTGTGGCATCCCACCAATGGTCCCTGAAATAAAACACCATCTCTGCGCATCACACACTCTACCCTACCATAACTGTGAATATAACTGTGCCGGACTGTGAATATAAAGGGATACATAAATAGAATGAAATACAGTGAAAAGTCAAAGAATCGTAGAGTTGGAAGGGACCCCCAAGGGTCCTCTAGTCCAACCCCCTGGAATGCAAGAATCTCAGCTAAAGCACCCATGACAGATGACCATTTAACCTCTGCTTTAAAACCTTCAAAGGAGCAGAGTCCACAACCTTCCATTGTTGAACAACTCTTACTGTTAGAAAGTTCTTCTTGATGTTGAGTTGGAATCTCTTTTCTTGTAACTTGAAGCCATTGGTATGGGTCTGACCCTCCGGAGCAGCAGAAAACAAGCTTGCTCCCTCTTCTGTGTGACAGCCCTTGAGATATTTGAAGATGGCTCTCATTTCTCCTCTCAGTCTCCTCTTCTCCAGCTTCTTCAACCATTCCTCATATGGCTTAGTTTCCAGGTCCTTGATCCTCTTGGTTGCCCTCCTCTGCACACCTTCCAGCTTGTCAACATCCTCCTTAAATTGTGATGCACAGAACTGGACACGGTATTCCAGGTGTGGTCTTAGCAAGGCTGATAAGAGTGTGGTACCATTACTTCCCTTGATCAGGATATCTGTTGAGGCAAGTCTTGTTGTATTTAAAGGAATTGAGGACAAGAAAACGAGAACATGAATCTGATGAAGTTGACACTATGCTAGGGGGTTTCCAGCATGTTGCCCGAGAGTGCCTGTGTCAGGAAATGGCCTACTCACAAGTAGGACCCTGGCAGAGACACATGCCCGACTGGCATATTCCCTCCTTCCTGGATGATCGTTCGGGAGCTTCTCAAGTTTCTTCAGCCTGAACATCACTGTGACTGATGTGGGAAGACATCAGCACACTCTTAGGATCCGCAGAGTTTGCCCAGCTTGTGTGACAGACCACAGCAACTCAGCATTGTGGATAATCTACTTTATTTACATATAAACATACACGGAGCACTGCAACATGGCTCCCTCTCTCTCTAGCATCAGACAGCAAAGAGAGAGAACAAAGGACAATAGTCCCACTTCAGGGAACACAGTAAGACAAACATCCTTTCTTCCGTCACTTCCCACTTCCCACTCTGTGGAATGAAAACACATACTCAGTCATGCGATAGACAACAAACCCATGACTGCACACGGGGAATGAATCTCAACAGCCTGTTCACCTGGCACCTGAGGGATAGGGTTGTGGTTTGTGTGCATTTGCAAATTTGCTGACAAAGGTTGGTGACCCCTGATCTAGCCCATGAAAGCGTCCCTTAAAAAATACAAAGGAGGCTTGGTTGCTTCTGCAGCAAAGTGTATTGGAAGGCCACTGAATACTGCTAAAATGTTTTTAAAAGAAAACCAATGCTTAGTGTTATGTATTAAGTTTAACTGCAGTACTCATTCTGGCCACCATGGCTGCAGTCCTCACTCAGGTCCCCAACATGCAAATGAAGGATTGAGAGTGCTGTTCATGGATTGAGTAGCTAGAGGGAGTTTGTTACTGTTGCAAATTACTGAGGACTATATAAGCCAAGCAGCTAAGGACTCAGCGCTGAAACAAAGAGCTGATCGTTTTAAGAGCTGTGTCTTCATCCATCTATCCCACTACTCAACACTTAGTATCAGGGCCAATCGATTCTCTACCAGGGCATTGTCCCAAATCTGGGTAATAAGCAGCCTTCTGGCCATCATCACATGCTCCTTGCTCTCCCATGCCCCATGTTGGGCAAAAGATTCCTGCGTTGCAGGGGGTTGGACTAGATGGCCCCCATGGTCCCTTCCAACTCAACAATCCTATGATTCTATGAGCTATTTTGCTCCTCAATCAACCTTGTTTGGTCAGACCATACCTTCTAGAGAGCCAGTGTGGTGTAGTGGTTAAGAGCTGTAGTCTCATAATCTGGGGAACCGGGTTCACGTCTCCGCTCCTCCACATGCAGCTGCTGGGTGACCTTGGGCTAGTCACACTTCTTTGAAGTCTCTCAGCCCCACTCACCTCACAGAGTGTTTGTTGTGGGGGAGGAAGGGAAAGGAGAATGTGAGCCGCTTTGAGACTCCTGAAGGGGAGTGATAAAGCGGGATATCAAATCCAAACTCTTTTACTCTTGTACAAATACAGGATGGGTGACACCTGGCTTGAGAGCAGTGCATGTGAAAAGGATCTAGGAGTCTTGGTAGACCATAAACTTGACATGAGTCAACAGTGTGATGTAGCAGCTAAAAAAGCCAAAGAAAGAAGATTCCCCCACATATTAGGAAGAACTTCCTGACAGTAAGAGCTGTTGGACAGTGGAATTTGCTGCCAAGGAGTGTGGTGGAGTCTCCTTCTTTGGAGGTCTTGAAGCGGAGGCTTGACAGCCATCTGTCAGGAATGCTTGGATGGTGTTTCCTGCTTGGCAGGGGGTTGGACTGGATGGCCCTTGGGGTCTCTTCCAACTCTAGGATTCTAGGATTCTTCCACCAAGGAAAGGACAGCCTTCTGTCCCTGGATTTTGGAAATATTGTTAGCTGTGGGTTTCAAAGTCAGTTCCACTCAGTTTTTATATGTATAAAATATGACATTTTAAGACTTAAAATAGGACATCATTAATTGGCTGAAAAGCAGCATTAATCTGGTAATCCTAATTCTGTAAATTTAAGGCCTCTATTTCCTCGTGGATCATATCTCGCGCAAACCCCCGTCTTCCTTTCTGAAGTTATCTCCTTCCTTCCAATGCCAGAGCCACGAGAAGCATCTTCATTAAACGTTTTCATCTTACTTTTGCAAATTGACATCACGGCGTCGTTTCCAACGTTGAAAATAATGAAACAGAAATAACTCCAAGGACAAAATCCATCCGGCAAACATGGTTTGCCAATCAGAGCGTGGCCCAAATAGGAAGATTACTACATGTAGATCAAAGAGGCAATTCTAGAGGAGAATTTGGTCCTTTTACAACGGCCGCACATAATCTTTAATGGCATGTGCATGGACCGGGGGGGGGGGGTGTGACACAAAGCACGTAATGTGATTTATTTTCTGGCAGGCAAACCTCCTGTCCATAGCTGCCAGCCCTAGAGCAATGGGACTGTATTACACCGCGAGCTGAAGAAGGAGGTGTATTGATACACAGCAGAAAGTATTGATTCGATCTTGCTTGGAAGGCTTGAAGACAAATCTGTTCCAGGATGAAAGGGAAAAGGATGCTTCTCTGTTGGGCAAAAGCGAAAATATTTCTCGAATCGTTTGAGAATTGTTTGCAAAGCGATAAATGTCACAGTTGCTGGGGGGGGGGGAAGGGGAGGAAATGGAATTAACACCCTGCAAACTTTTTTTGTGGAGAGAATTTTAATGACGTTGGAGTCAACTCATTAGATATTCCAGAGCAGGCTCACAACCAGCTTGTAGCAAGAAAGCTCCCGTTTCCTACGGAGGAAGTTCCAAGTTCCCTTTCGGCTTCTGATTTTGATTTATGGCCCATCCTATTCTCAGCGGGTTCAAGGTGTGCGGCGATCGTGCTCAATTCATAACTTTCCGAGATGGAGAGTAGCAGGGGGGTGGGAAGCAGAAATTAAAAATAATGATGCCAAGATTGGATCGGTCCGTACAAGCATCTTGGTCGCTTGGTGACTGCAGGATCAAGTTGTGATTTACAAGGATCGCTTGGTGACTGCAGGATCAAGTTGTGATTTACATGGAAGTAATAGTACCACTATATTCCGCTCTGGTCAGACCTCACCTGGAATACTGTGTCCAGTTCTGGGCACCCCAGTTCAAGAAGGATACTGACAAGCTGGAACATGTCCAGAAGAGGGCAACCAAAATGGTCCAAGGCCTGGAAACGATGCCTTATGAGGAACGGCTTAGGGAGCTGGGTATGTTTAGCTTGGAGAAGAGAAGGTTAAGGGGTGTTATGATAGCCATGTTCAAATATATCAAAGGATGTCATGTAGAGGAGGGAGAAAGGTTGTTTTCTGCTGCTCCAGACACGGGGCAATGGATTCAAACTACAAGAAAGAAGATTCCACCTAAACATGAGGAAGAACTTCCTGACAGTAAGAGCTGTTTGATAGTGGGATTTGCTGCCAAGGAGTGTGGTGGAGTCTCCTTCTTTGGAGGTCTTTAAGCGGAGGCTTGACAGCCATCTGTCAGGAATGCTTTGATGGTGTTTCCTGCTTGGCAGGGGGTTGGACTGGATGGCCCTTGGGGTCTCTTCCAACTCTAGGATTCTAGGATTCTATGATTCTATGATCAAAAGACCGTTGCATTTCAAACAACCCAGGCAGAACTTCTGCTTTGCATCCAACAGAAATGCTTTTCATTTTTCTACATGCAGTTGTAAATCGCTGGGCGCTGAGCAAACTAAAACATCTGCCATGGATCCTTTAGTTTTGATTCCTGCATTGCAGGGGGTTGGACTAGGCGACTCTTGTGGCCCCTTCCAATTCTGCCGTTCTATGGTTCTATTATTCTATGTGTGAAGCATATGGAAGTTGGTTGGAGCATGGTGCTGATGACACTTGGTTCGATCCCCATTTGGGATGGCTGCATATTCCAGCATTGCAGGGGGTTGGAGTAGAAATCAGGCATCCCCAAACTTGGCCCTCCAGCTGTTTTGGGACTACAATTCCCATCATCCCTGACCACTGGTCCTGTTAGCTAGGGATGGTGGGAGTTGTAATCCCAAAACAGCTGGAGGGCCAAGTTTGGGGATGCCTGGACTAGATGATCCTCAGGGTCCCTTCTCGACTCTACAATCCCAGGATTCTTTGAACAGGTGGCTTGATGGAAGTTTATGAAATTATGAAATTGAAATCAGTGGACAGTATAGGCAATAGCATTACAATGTTAGTTTAATAGAGTGCATAAGAAGTTAAGTTAGTGATATATTTGATTTTTTTTCTGTATTTTGGTAAGAATAAGGTATTATATATAAGTTGTTAGATAAGGTTTAGGAAAAGTTGTGAAGAAGATTTAAAGTAGTTACACAGTTACTAAACTATATTTGAAATGAATGCAGAAGAGAGGGCGTGAGGAAGTCCCCCCAATTAAGATTCAAGATAAGATTAAGATAGTTAATTTGGTGTTTTATGTAATTGAGTTTTTTTTCTTGTTTTATCTTTTGTAGTTTGTATATCTGTTTTTGTAATTTGTATGTTTGTATTGCTTTTTTATTTGTTTGTTAATTTTCTTGAAAAACCAAAAAAAAAGGAAGTTTATGAAACTATGTGTGGCACGGAGAAAGCTGAGAAAGTTTTCCTCCCTCTCTTGCAACACTGGAATGCATGGATATCCAATGAAGCTAAATTTTAGAAGACTCGGGACAGATAAAATAAAGCTCTTCTTCACGTGCTTCCAAACTGAACTATGGAACTCCCTCCCACTGGAGGCAGTGGCATCCTCCAAATTGGATGGCTTTAAAAGGGGAATAGACAAATTCAAGGAGGAGGAGAGGGCTATCAGTGGCTACTACCCATGTTGGCTATGCTCTGCCTCCACAGAGACAGAGGTGCTCCTGAATCCCAGTTGCTGGAAATTGCAAGAGGGAAGGATATTATTGTGTTGAGCTTCCACACGCTGGTTTCCCACAGGCACCTGGTTGGCCACGGTGAGAACAAGATCAGGACCTTTCTGATGAAATAGGTGGTTACACATTTCATAGTGATGTGTGGAAGTGAGAGCTGGACCATAAAGAAGGCTGATCGCCAAAGAATTGATGCTTTTGAATTCTGGTGCTGGAGGAGACTCTTGAGAGTCCCAGGGACTGCAAAAAGATCAAACTTATCCATCCTTAAAGAAATCAGCCCTGAGTGCTCACTGGAAGGGCAGATCCTGAAGCTGAGGCTCCAAGACTTTGGCCATGAGAAGAGAAGAGAAGACTCCCTGGGAAAGACCCTGATGTTGGGAAAGATGGAGGGCACAAGGAGAAGGGGACGACAGAGGACGAGATGGTTGGACAGTGTTCTAGAAGCTGCCAACCTGAGTCTGACCAGACTGTGGAAGACAGGAGTACATGGCGTGCTCTGGTCCATGGACTGCAAGGAGATCCAACCTCTCCATTGTGAAGGAAATCAGCCCTGAGTGCTCACTGGAAGGACAGATCCTGAAGCTGAGGCTCCGATACTTTGGCCACCTCATGAGAAAAGAAGACTCCCTGGAAAAGACCCTGATGTTGGGGAAGATGGAGGGCACAAGGAGAAGGGGACGACAGAGAATGAGATGGTTGGACAGTGTTCTCGAAGCTACTAACATGAGTTTGGCCAAACTGCAGGAAGCAGTGGAAGATAGGAGTGCCTGGCGTGCTCTGGTCCATGGGGTCACCAAGAGTCAGACATGACTGAACAACTAAACAACAACAACAAGTTTCATATTAAAATGCTGGAGGGGCCACTCTCCACCCTCCCCCACAAGTTGTGACCTTTGGGGTGGCAATTCCAAGTCCTTAGTAATGTCTCTGTTTCCGCAGCGTGTGATATGTCGGAGGGTGTGCCGCTGATACAAATTTAAGCAGAAAGGAGGCTAATTGAGATCACATGAAATAAAGCATTCCAAAAGCAATGCTAAATAATTTAAAAAGAGGCAGGCTCGAGATGCAAAAATACGGAAGCATTAAAGCCAAAACGGCATAAAATGAGATTACAATGAGGTTGCAAAACAAAGTACAAAGTTGACATAAACTGTGTTGCGTTCCAGAGTTATGAGCAAAGCATTAAACGCAAAGTAAATGTGGAGAAGAGCAGTAAATGCAAAGTAAATGAAGAAACTGAGCACAGCAGACAATTTGCAGCACCAGGCAAGAACTGCAAGAGCGTGCGTTGGCGGATGGGAAGTTTCTGATTTTCCCCAACCTGGAAAGTGACTGTGGAGGCCAATTCTGGATCCACACGCCCTTCCACAGTGGGAACATAGGTTTTCAGGTGAGAGTTGATCACAGTGAGGGTTTGCAAAATGTGCCTTCCTCTTAGTACGTTTCTCCATTGTGTCCTGAGTTTGAGCATCTTCAAAACCCATGACACCTTTGGTAAAGGCTGTTCTCCTCTTTTCCAGGCTAAATGTACCCAGCTCCTTCAAGCGCTCCTCATAAGGCTTAGTTTCCAGACCCTTGATCAACTTGGTTGCCCTCCTCTGCACACCTTCCAGCTTGTCAACATCCTTCCAAAATTGTGCTTACAATATGGTCACCAAACTAAGCTCACATCTTCCCAAGATATGGGTGGCAGTCTTTGGGTGCCATATGCCATTTGATTCAAGATAGCAGACCTAAACATGACTTGGAACTGACTTAACTCAATTTTTGCCCTGATGGGTCCAAACACACAAATTGCACCATCCATTTAAAATACGGAATTTAAACCAAAAACAAAATAAAACACGGACATTGCTCAGTAATCCTCGCTATCTTATACTTGTCAATCCATATATTAGGACTGAGCTGACATAATTTCATTTTTCCCCCTTTGTACCAATTTGCAATTAATGGGCAGTCATGAGAAGCTCCTTGAACTCTGAGATTTAAAACACTTGTTGGGTGTATCTTGAGAAAACTTCCATCAAACGGCACTTCAACAAATTGCCTGAGGAGTTCAAACAAGCCACACATCCTTGCTGGCGGGACTGGAAAATTGCTGACTGAATTAACTTTGGCTCCTGAGAATTAGAATGCCTGCTAGGAAGGGGGTGGGAGAAGCTTGTGGGATATTTTTAGCCATCCCTTCCCTTGAGGAAAGTGGTTCGGAATCCAAGTATGATTGCCACTCCTTCAGCGGCTAAGAAAGATTTGGTTATAAGCCAAGGTGGTACGTGGTTCAGTCACAAGTTTTCAGCATGCAATTCTGTTGGAACTCATTAAAAGTGAACCTCAAGTTTCTATGTCTCTAGCAGAGGTGGAATCTTTGGTGAAGCTGAACATCCATCGAGAAAATTGCATGAGCAGTGGATTTGCACATCACCCAATACTTATATTCCCCCTCTGTGAGACTTAGAGGCATGCATTGGGTTTTCATTTTTTGATGGCATCCTTCTGTTGCAGGACAAAATGGAGAAGGGTGTCTTTGGGGGTGAAGTCAAACTGTCGGAAGGTTGCAGCACCTGCAGTGGCTGTTGAGAACGATACGGGAGAGACATGTTTTGTTGCAGCCGGGGCAAGTGAAGGTGTCCAGCTGTGCTGCTGCAGATGTATGAGGGCATTTCTTCTTTCTGCCCTCCTCCCAGTGGTCATTCCTCCTCTGGTCACTGCTGTGGAGGCACAACCCAACTGTCTCCAGGCATTGCAATGGACTCCCACACTAAAAAGAGAGGAAAAACAAACATTGAAAAGCAAGCATTGATAGAATTAAAACTATCTACATTGAAGGGCAATATTTCCTGGCAAATAGAAGGGGAAGAAATGGAGGCAGTGAGAGATTTCACTTTCTTGGGTTCCATGATCACTGCAGATGGTGACAGCAGTCACGAAATTAGAAGATGCCTGCTTCTTGGGAGAAAAGCAATGACAAACCTAGACAGCATCTTAAAAAGCAAAGACATCACCATGCCGACAAAGGTCCGTATAGTTAAAGCTATGGTTTTCCCAGTAGTAATGTACGGAAGTGAGAGCTGGACCATCAAGAAGGCTGATCGCCGAAGAATGGATGCTTTTGAATTATGGTGCTGGAGGAGACTCTTGAGAGTCCCATGGACTGCAAGAAGATCAAACCTATCCATTCTTAAAGAAATCAGCCCTGAGTGCTCACTAGAAGGACAGATCCTGAAGTTGAGGCTCCAGTACTTTGGCCACCTCATGAGAAGAGAAGACTCCCTAGAAAAGACCCTGATGTTGGGAAAGATGGAGGGCACAAGGAGAAGGGGATGACAGAGGATGAGATGGTTGGACAGTGTTCTCGAAGCTACTAACATGAGTTTGGCCAAATTGCGAGAGGCAGTGAAGGATAGGCGTGCCTGGCATGCTCTGGTCCATGGGGTCATGAAGAGTCGGACACGACTGAACGACTGAACAACAACAACATATTGAAGGGGTGGTGCTGTGGTCTAAACCAGTGAGCCTCTTGGGCTTGTCAATCAGAAGGTCAGCAATTCGAATCCCCAAAATGGGGTGAGCTTCCGTTGGTCTGCCCCAGCTCCTGCCAACCTAGCAGTTCGAAAGCATGCCAGTGCAAGTAGATAAATAGGTACTGCTGTGGCAGAAAGGTAAACGGCGTTTCCATGCGCTCCGGCTTCCATCACAGTTTAGTCATGCAAGGGATGACCCAGAAAGCTGTCTGTGGACAAACGCTGGCTCCCTCTGCCTGAAAGTGAGATGAGCGCCACAACCCCATAGTCACCTTTGACTGGATTTAACCATCCAGGGGTCCTTTACCTTTTTACCTATGTCTATATCTATACCATACAAATAATTACAATAAAAACAGCATAACACCAGCCCTTTCTTTAAAAACATTTGGTTCCGAAAAGCTTCTGAATAAGTCACTCTTCCCCTGCCAGCAGAAGGACCAGTAGGGAGTTGGTCTCGCTTCTCTAAGAAGGGAGTTCCAGAGTCTGGCAGCAGCCCCTTAGAAGACTGCAATTGTAGCCCACAAAACCTGGGGTCAGCCCCATGCAGAGCTGAGGGCAGCCAGGTCCACTTGCCCTGGGCCTAGGAGGGCTGAACAAGCCTGGGGGAGAGGGAGGAGAGCTGCCACGGTCCTGCCCAACTTGCCCTGTCATGCCAAGAAAAAGACTCCCAAACTGGGCCTTTCAGACCAGTTCTGCCCAGGTTTGTATGGGGTGCACCATGTTGGCATGGATGGCCAACATCTGAAGTGAATGGAGGTGAAGGTCCCTTTTAGACCTTCCTAGATCTTCTCATGACTTTTCATTTCATCAGCCACTGCGTCCTTCTAGACTGCTTCTCTAAAGGGCGACTCAGAGGTAAGGTGTTGCTGTGGCTATTATTGTTAGGATTTTTATTTATCCTCTGCTGCTTCAGCAGGACTGTTGTGTTTAATGTAAATTACGAGTGTCATGAGTGTCTGAGAGAGTGTGGGAACAGAAGTCTATCTTATCTCTTCCGCCTAAGTGTTGTTATTGTAGGCTTCAGCTTCATTTCTGCCGTGTCGCAGTTTGGACTCTTGTTTGGAGAACACAGACGTGATTATGGAGTCTCTGTATACAGACTGTAAATAAAGTAGTTTAGAACTATAGATGAGTCCTTCTTCTTGCTGCGTGATGCTAGAAGACCTGTGTGCTCTTTTCATAAGAGAAGGGTTGCAGATTATTGGTGCTCTGGACTGAAGGGATGTTCCAGCCAGAGAGGGCCACTGGGAGGACGCGCCGGAGTCTTAGGGAGTTTGCTGCTTCCCCAGAGAGCGTTTTCCCAACAATTATTGCCTCCCCTCTGCTCTACAGCCATGGGGGTCTCAGACATTTATATCGTCCATGATAATTTTTTATCGTTTACATGAAAAAACAAGGAGAAGTCACATGGAAGCTTCATTGGGCTGAGCTCGCATCAGTATGCAGATGACGCTCTGCCTTACCTCTCCTCTCCATCTACTAATCCCACTAATCCTATGGAGGCTGTGGGAATCCTGAATCAATGTTTGGAGGCAGTTATTTAGCTGTGATTCCTGCATGGCAGGGGGTGGGCTGGATGACCTTGGGGTCCCTCCAGACTCTGCAGTTCTGTGGTTCTATGCTTCTATGTATTTAAGGGTTTAAGCTGCAGGGCACCAGGTGTCTGCACCTGTCCCCTCCCAAATATAAGATGGAACTTTTCCACCGGGAACTTTCAGCTCCTGTTAGAAGCCCTGAAAACGGGGGGAGAGTTTTGGAGATTAACCAAATAGGACAGTGGAAGAATCACAAGGTGAACTGGAGGGCATTCATTCTAGGGGAGAAAAACTGCCAACAGACTCTGGCAATTCTTCTGCTAAAATAAATAAATAATAAATCCTACTTTGGGACCTGAGAAATCAAAGTTGGCATAAGCACTGCAGGTTACAGACACTGTTGGGGCTTTGTGTGTGTCGAGAAACAAATGGAAACTGCAAAGCAGGAGGGCTTCCCCCCCCTTCCGTTCTCCAGAGCAGCACCACAGACAAAAATAATCCAGCCCGATTGGTGTCTCATTGCCCCAGAGCTGATCAAAAGCCTTTTTAAAGTCAATAGCCTGATTGAGCAGATCACAAAGGTTAGCACCATAGACATCCTCTGCAGACTTTAAAGCAGAGATCATCAAGCAAAGCGGCCTTGGGAAAGAGGTGAAGGAAAAGCTCCAGGGGCTGATGCTGCTGCTGCAAGGAGGACTGTTCGCTTTGAGGTCACCGCCTTGCTCCCGCATCTGACAAGTCGCTGGCAAAAGAAGGGGGGAGAAGGGAGCCCTGGGCCAGCAGATGACAGATGCAGAACGACGCAGATGGGTTGCAGTTGCTTGATGCCGCACAGAGAAGCTGCCTGCAGTGTGGATCACTCACACATAATTGCGCTAATTAGCAAGTCGGTGGGCATCTGTAGCACAAGAGCATTGGCCAAGGACTTAAAGAAGGGCTAGTCAACATGGTGCCCTTCAGCGGTGGCCGGACTACCAGGCCACCAGTCTCCCCACATTAGCCACTTCAACATCCTCCAACATTTCTCTGATTAAAATAGGGACACCCGATTCCATTATTCCATTATTATTATTATTATTATTATTATTATTATTATTATTATTACCCCATCCCTCTGACTGGGTTGGGTTGCCCCAGCCACTCTGGATGGTTTCCAACATATATAAAAACATACACGGAACATTGAAAAATTGCCCACATTCTATGGCACTCAAGCACAGCCCTTCCCCAACTGGCTGCCCTCTGGAAGACATGTGGGATGTGCTACATTAGCAGCAGTCAGATGCAACATTTCTTGTTTTCCCAGAGTGAACATGCAAGGTGGTGTTTGGCCAGCCAGTCGGAACTTCCTGTTTCCTCCTGGGCTGGGAAATACTACCCTTGTATGTGACTAGATAGAAGAATGGATGGTTTTGAATTCTGGTGCTGGAGGAGACTCTTGAGAGTCCCATTGATTGCAAGAAGATCAAACCTATCCATTCTCAAAGAAATCAGCTCTGAGTGCTCACTAGAAGGACAGATCCTGAAGTTGAGGCTCCAATACTTGGGCCACCTCATGAGAAGAGAAGACTCCCTGGAAAAGACCTTGATGTTGGGAAAGATGGAGGGCACAAGGAGAAGGGGACGACAGAGGATGAGATGGTTGGACAGTGTTCTCGAAGCGACTGGCATGAGTTTGGCCAAACTGCGGGAGGCAGTGAAAGATAGGGGTGCCTGGCGTGCTCTGGTCCATGGGGTCACAAAGAGTCGGACACAACTGAAGGACTGAACAACAACAACAATGATAAAAAAACAAAGAGGTGTGTGTGTGTGTGTGTGTGTGTGTGTGTGTGTTTCAATTATCCACAAATAGTTCCTGTGTAGAGTTAAATTGCAGCCAGTCATGGTTTGTCGTCTTGCAGTTTAAACCATGCACGTGGTATAGCTTTTAAAGTGCGCATTGCAAATTATCTTACGATTCCGAACTGATGTGCTTTAACTTTATATATAACCGGAAATACAATAGAGGCTTATGCTGGCATTCGTGAGCTATAAGTAGAATAAAGCACACAGGGAAGAATCTGCAACTTCCAGCAGTTCTGGATTTGGGCAGGCAATGCATTCCAGATCTGGCCAGGCTCCAGTTGGGGAAGATGAAGGAATCTGAAAGAATTAACACAATTAATAGGCTCATAAAACCACTCCTGCCTGGAGGCTGAGAGTTGACAGATCTCAGCAGCCTCTCGCAAAGCTTGACAGGCACCAGAGTTCCTGCATTATTTTAATCTCCCGAAACAGTAGTTTTGAAGTCCTGCAGACAAGGGACTGGAGCATTAAAGAAGCATAAAAGTCTTTTCACATCACATGTGGGCACTTCTACTATGGCATGGTCTATATTTGTGGTGCCTGCTCAGTAATAGTACCACTGTATTCCGCTCTGGTCAGACCTCACCTGGAATACTGTGTCCAGTTCTGGGCACCACAGTTCAAGAAGGATACTGACAAGCTGGAACGTGTCCAGAGGAGGGCAACCAAAATGGTCCAAGGCCTGGAAACGATGCCTCATGAGGAACAGCTTAGGGAGCTGGGTATGTTTAGCCTGGAGAAGAGAAGGTTAAGGGGGGATATGATAGCCATGTTCAAATATATAAAAGGATGTCATCTAGAGGAGGGAGAAAGGTTGTTTTCTGCTGCTCCAGAGAAGCGGACACGGGGCAATGGATTCAAGCTACAAGAAAGAAGATTCCACCTAAACATTAGGAAGAACTTCCTGACAGTGAGAGCTGTTCGGCAGTGGAATTTGCTGCCAAGGAGTGTGGTGGAGTCTCCTTCTTTGGAGGTCTTTAAGCAGAGGCTTGACAGCCATCTGTCAGGAATGCTTTGATGGTGTTTCCTGCTTGGCAGGGGGTTGGACTGGATGGCCCTTGGGGTCTCTTCCAACTCTATGACTATATGATTCTATGATTCTATTCATAGAATCACAGAATAGTTGGAAGGGACCCCCAAGGATTATCTAGTCCCTACTATGAAGGAATGACAGCTCAATAATCGCTGACAGATAGCCATCCAAACCTCCGATGAAGGAGAGCCTGCCACCTTCTGAGGGAGTCCATTCCACTGCCAGAAAGTTCCTCCTGATAGTTAATTGGAATCACCTTCCTTGTCATTGGAATCCATTGGTTGCATCCCAGCCCCTGGAGCAGGAGAAAACAAAGTTGCTCCATTTCCCACATGGCAGCCCTCAAGGTATTTGAAGGTGGCTCTCGTATCTCTTTTCAGCCTCCTCTTTCCCAAGATAAACATTCCCAACGCCATCAACCGTTCCTCATCAGACTTGGTTTCCAGATCCTTGATCATGTTGGCCGCCCTCCTCTGCTTGTGTTCCAGCTTGCCAGTGTGCTTCTTAAGGGCTGGTGCCTAGAACTGGACACGGGACTCCAGGTGTTTTTGTACTGGTATCCTTCAGGACATGGGAGAGCTGGTGCTTCTGCAACTAGTTTTGGAAAATGAAGGTAATCGATAATAATAATAATAATAATAATAATAATAATAATAATAATAATAATAATATATTTATACCCCGCTCATCTGGCTGGGTCTCCCCGGCCACTCTGGGTGGCTTCCAACAAATATTAAAATACATTAAAATGTCACAGATTAAAAACTTCCCTAAACAGGGCTGCCTTCAGGTATTTTCAGAATGTCAAGTAGTTGTTTATCTTTCTGACCCCTGATGGGAGGGTGTTCCACAGGGCGGGTGCCACTACCAAGAAGGCCCTCTGCCTGGTTCCCTGTAGCTTTGCTTCTCGCAGGGAGGGAACCGCCAGAAGGCCCTTGGAGCTGGACCTCAGTGTCCGGGCTGAATGATGGGGGTGGAGACGCTCCTTCAGGTATACAGGACCGAGGCCATTTAGGGCTTTCAAGGTCAGCACCAACACTTTGAATTGTGCTCAGAAACGTACTGGGAGCCCATGTAGATCTCTCAGGACCGGTGTTATGTGGTCCCGGCGGCCACTCCCATTCACCAGTCTAGCTGCCGCATACTGGATAAATTGCAGTTTCTGGGTCACCTTCAAGAGTAGCCCCACGTAGAGCACATTGCAGTAGTCCAAGTGGGTGATAACTAGTGCATGTACCACTCTGGCGAGACAGTTCACGGGCAGGTAGTGTTAGGGCGCCAACAAGTTGGCGTGCTGAAGTGCAGCAGTCAGTCAGATAAGCCAAGGTCAAACAGTCCGGGTCAGAAGCCAGCTGAAGTCAGATATCAGTATGGGGTCAGGAGAAGCCGAAGTCAGAACAGTCCAAGTCAGGAACCAGCCAAGTCAGTCAGGGAAAAGCCAGGAGCCAGGAACAAGCCGAGGGTCAGGAATAAGCCGAGGGTCAGGAACAAGCCAGGAGTCAGGAACAAGCCGAGGGTCAGGAACAAGCCGAGGGTCAGGAACAAGCCAGGAATCAGGAACAGAACGAGCAAGAGCAACCACGCACCCAGCATATCAGTTGCAGGTGCTAGTGAAGGGAGGAGCTAGCCTTTCTTAAGTAGCTGGCTTGTAACCACGTCTCTTACGAGTTGCAGCTGCCTCTAATTGTTCCCTGCATCTCTCAGCTCTACGCTCTACAGCTGAGAAGGGAGGAGGGGAAGGGCTGTTTCTCTCCTCACAAGGGCCTGATTCTGGCTCGACTTCCTCCTCCTCCTGTTCTGGTCTTTCCCCCTCTCCATCTGACTCTTCCTCTTCCAAGGAGTGCCGCCACCAGTCTTCTGCAGGTACGAACTCCTCCATTTCCCCAGGTTCTTCCGTGGGTGCAGCCTCACCAGGGGGGGCTTGCCACCACTCCTGCTCATCTAGCTCAACCCTGACAGGTAGGGTCTCAGCCTGCGTACCAGATGGAGCTGGTAGACAGCCGCCCTGGACACAGAATTAACCTACGCTTCCATGGACAGCTGTGAGTCCAAAATGACTCTCAATCTGTTAGCCGCCATCAATGTTCTCATTCTTCTGTTCCTTTCTTCCCACCTTTTTGCAAGCTGTTGTTCTTCATTCTTCATTCTTTGGAGGCTGCCCTCCTATTCCAGAATACACCAACTGCAAATATATATATCTTTATCCATCTATGAATAAAGATACAGATGTATATGAATTGGGAAGAAATAACAAGATCACTCACTTCCCCCTCCCCCCCGCCCCCTCCTGTTGGGTCTGAGAATGGAATATGCTATAATGTTACGGCTGGATTGATGCTCGTGGGAGAATGATGCAAGCTAGGAAATGCATTTGGGGCAAATTTCTGTAATGCCTTTATCTTGACATCTTACAGGAAACAGAAGAACAGAAAGAGGCAGGGAAAACCAAAGCAGAAAAAATTAAAGGCAAAGAGAGAGAGAAACACAAAACAACTCAGAATGGAGCCTTAACAATGAAACCTGCCAGGAAAGAAAAAAAATGTTCAGTGGCTCCTGTAATCTTGGAAGAAAATATTAGAGGGAGAGCAAACCCCAGTGGAAGGTGTGTGGCTTCGGAGCAGATTAAAGGAGCTGTCTCCTGCTTGATGGGCACAGTCGCCTGTACCCCAACCAGACACCATTCATTAAAGCAGAAAGTACGTGTTTATTGCATAGCACAGAGGTGTTTAGCAAAGATAACCTTGTTAGCAACAGAGTCCGTCTGGATTGCCAGCATGACTAACCAAACTGGCAGCCAACAGAGGGGGTGCTGTTGCCCTTCCAGGAAGGGGGGAACGGGGGGGGCAGTTTGGGGCATGCCCTTTTTGAAGTCATGCATTTGGTCGCTTTCCGAAACGGCTGTGTTAGCAAATTCGCGATTTGCCACACAGTCGTTCTCGGTGTGCGACGGGATCTGACAAGCAGCTGTCCAAATCTGACAGCTGCCTGGCAGTTGGATTGCAGCAGCAGTCTGGAGCCTGGAAGAAACTGCCTCACGCTGAGTCAGGCTATTCGTCCACCTGGCTTAGCCTTGTCTAAAGCAGCGATGGGGTAGCTGTCACCCTCCAGACGTTCTTGGGACTCATCAATCATCTTCCCCTGTCCAGACAAGTGTCTGGAAACCAAGCCTTAAGAGGAACGGTTGAAGGAGCTGGCTGTGTTTAGCCAGGGGAAGAGGAGACTGAGAGGACATATGAGAGCCATCTTCAAATATCCAAGGGGCTGCCACATGGAAGATGGAACAAGCTTGTTTTCTACTGCTCTAGAGGGGAGGACTCAGACAAGTGGAGTCAAATGGCAAGAAAGGAGATTCTGACTCAACATTAGCATCAACTTTCTGACAGTCTTCTTTGGCGATCACTCATAGCCAAGTAAGATTGCTTTCCATAAACATGGTCTTAACAGTGAGTCCGTAAATGACTGTGGAAGCCAATTCGGAACCCACATGTCCTTCCACAGTGGGGACATTGGTTTCCGGGTGGGAGTTGATTATGGTGAGGGTTTGCCAAGCATGCCTTCCTCTTAGCATCAACTGGTCCCATCACCTCCTGGCAAATAGAAGGGGAAGAAATGGAGGCAGTGAGAGATTTTACTTTCTTGGGCTCCATGATCACTGCAGATGGTGACAGCAGTCACGAAATTAGAAGACGCCTGCTTCTTGGGAGGAAAGCAATGACAAACCTAGACAGCATCTTAAAAAGCAGAGACATCACCTTGCCGACAAAGGTCCGTATAGTTAAAGCCATGGTTTTCCCAGTAGTAATGTATGGAAGTGAGAGCTGGATCATAAAGAAGACTGATCACCAAAGAATTGATGCTTTTGAATTATGGTGCTGGAGGAGACTCTTGAGAGTCCCATGGGCTGCAAAAAGATCAAATATATCCATCCTTAAAGAAATCAGCCCTGAGTGCTCACTGGAAGGACAGATCCTGAAGTTGAGGCTCCAGTACTTTGGCCACATCATGAGAAGACTCCCTGGAAAAGACCCTGATGTTGGGAAGATGGAGGGCACAAGGAGAAGGGGATGACAGAGGATGAGATGGTTGGACAGTGTTCTCGAAGCGACTGACATGAGTTTGGCCAAACTGCGGGAGGCAGTGGTGGATAGTGGTGCCTGGCGTGCTCTGGTCCACGGCATCACAAAGTGTCGGACACGACTGAACGACTGAACAACAACAACAACCCTTGCGTCCTGAGTTCGAGTGTCTTCAAAGCCCATGACGCCTTTGCCTCTCCCTTTCGTCCCGACAGTAAGAGCTGTTCAACAGCGGAGCGGACAACCTCAAAAGGCTGAGCTGCACCTGACCCTTCCTTCCCTCCACAGCATGTGCAGAAACCTCCTTCTTGACTGTTGGACCCGATCTTGGTCTCATCTGTTCAATCCACCAGAGCCTGTCCTTCACTTACCGAGGGTTTGCAACCCATTGGCCCTCCTCTGGCTTAGCTGGCCTGTTGAAGCCATTTTCTGGTGTGTGACAGCTTCTAGGAGTGGTATACAAATTTAATTTAACAACAACAACAACTGCATTTAATTGATTAAACAAAACTGAAGAGGATGGTCCAGTTTTTACCAACCTTTTTTCCAGTTGATCCCAGCTTTTCAGAAACTGACAATCATTTACACCTCCCGCGCCGCCTTCCACCCTCTTGCCCCTTAGTGCCCCCCTAGGTAATTCCACCACCTCCAGGGGGCAGAACTGCCCCCTTTGGAAACCACTGTCCGAGAATCTCCTTTAGCTATGAATCCCCCATTGTAAGCGAAGGGGCGCTTTATGAATTGCCATGATGCAGGCCGCGAGACCTGAATTTCTGCTCAAATTTGAGCCGCTCTGCAGAATTAGAGCTGAGCTAATGCTTCGGTGGATTAAAATGCCTGTACAAAGATCTCCTTTGCAGAACTTTCGCAGGGGGTTCAGGAGGTGAGCAGCAGAGCTCTGCAGATAGCTTTCTAATTGGAAGGAAAGCGGGGCTGCTAGTGTTGAACATGGAGGCTACGTCCTAAACTGCTGCACGCTATCTAAACATGCCCCCACTGTTCCCTTTTATGCTGAGCGGAGAGAGGAGATTCATTCATATGCCGCACATTGCACATTAAATATAAAAAAAGAAAATGAGGAACAATTCATACGGTGAGTGACTGCGGTTCCTTGATTTGACGGAGGGAGTATAACAATCAAGAGAAGCATATTTAATTCACTCGTAGCATAGTCTCTCCATTTTATTTTATTTTAAAAAAGTGTAATGTTCCTTCTGGCGTGTAATTTGCAGAGTGACTGTGATAGATTACGAATATCAAAGCGCTGTTTGGAAATAGCTGGAGGTTGTTAGGAAAATTCCTAGGTTCCCTTCCTTGGAGCAGACTGCCAAAAGCCTCTTAAGGATAGTGGAGTCAGGTACACAACAGGTGGGCTCAGCAAAGATTTATTAATCATTAAGACAGCGCTGAATGGTCAGCCACCAGGCTATTGCCACAAGCATGGTCTGACAATGGTACATGCCCTTAGGCTCTTCTTTATAATACCCTTCTTCTATCAGGTAAATACATGCAGTCCTCATGCCCCTATCATTTATGCAATATTATTGGCTAAAGCACTGCATGAGCAGCTTGTGGACTTCCAAATGGATACACCATATTTGGAGTTCTTTCCCACTTAGAAACTCACATTACCTTATTAAGGTGTCATCCTCAGCCATTCATTTTCACAAGGTTTTGGCTCGCATACTATGCTCCCTTTCCCTCCCAAACTTATCCTTGTCCTGTGTATCTGAAGAAATGTGCATGCACACGAAAGCTCATACCAAGAACAAACTTAGTTGGTCTCTAAGGTGCTACTGGAAGGATTATTTATTTATTTATTTATTTATTTTGTCCTTGGCAATCCTTGTGCTAACTCCTTATCATTTTTGTTGTTGTTTAGTCGTTTAGCCATGTCCGACTCTTTGTGACCCCATGGACCAGAGCATGCCAGGCCCTCCTGTCTTCCACTGCCTCCCGCAGTTTGGTCAGACTCATGTTGGTAGCTTCGAGAACACTGTCCAACCATCTCATCCTCTGTCGTCCCCTTCTCCTTGTGCCCTCCATCTTTCCCAACATCAGGGTCTTTTCCAGGGAGTCTTCTCTTCTCATGAGGTGGCCAAAGTACTGGAGCCTCAACTTCAGGATCTGTCCTTCCAGTGAGCATTCAGGGCTGATTTCTTTGAGAATGGATAGGTTTGATCTTCTTGCAGTCCATGGGACTCTCAAGAGTCTCCTCCAGCACCAGAATTCAAAAGCATCAATTCTTTGGCGATCAGCCTTCTTTATGGTCCCTCACTTCCATACATCACTACTGGGAAAACCATAGCTTTAATTATACGGACCTTTGTTGGCAAGGTGATGTCTCTGCTTTTTAAGATGCTATCTTTACATTCAAATATAATTCCCCCTTCTTATCTGGCCAGCTATTAATCTCCAGTTAAAGAACATAGTTATTGAGGGCAAGGTTCTTGCTGTTTACGGACACTGTTTTGGACAAGCAGTTCTAACTCTATGCATTGACAGCAATTTTGATTTCCACTATTTCTATAATATCCATATCATTATACAGTACATGTCCTATATATCTAATACACATACTTCAAACAAGTAACTTAACCTGGAGAAGCTCTTTTCACAGCTGAAGGAACACCATCAAAGTAGGCGATGGGATATTGTGAAGGGTGCCCCCAAGCTGCTGATTCCTCTGACCCTGGCTCAACCACATGACACGCTTCCTTGCTAAATAAAAGTAGGAATTATGTGTTGCAGGTTATTAGAAATCTCCATGCTCCCAATTAAACGTGATATCCACATTAGAAATACAACCACAGAATCGTAGAATCATAGATGTGTAGTTGGAAGGGACTGCAAAAGTTATCATTGTTCAACCTCCTGCAATGCAGAAATCACAGCTGAACAATCTCCACTGCACGATTGCCAGGATTGGACAGGGACTTTTTATATGCCAGTACAAGCTCTGTCGCTGGACATTCACCAAGGTAAGTTCCAGAGATACAGCTGTATAACCTGAACTGCCCATGGCCCTTACCCAACAGCAACACACGTATCCAGCATAACCTCTAATTCCTTCTCCCTGGTGATCCTGCCCAGTCACCAAAGAATGTAAGAACAGCCTGGCTTTTGGATCAGGCCCAAGGGGCCCCTTGCGATCTAGCATCCTGCTCTCACAATGGCCAGCCAACCAATGCTCCCATGGGAAGCCACCAAGCAAGATCTGAACACTACACTGATCTCCCACCAACGATTTGTTGTAATTCCCATTCCACCTTAATAACAGACTGAGGATGGGAGCTTGTCACATGTCTGTATAGTGTTCCAGTGTGCTGCTGGGAACTTCCGTTCCTCAGTCTGTACTTTCTCTTTCGTTTTCCGAACATGGAGGTGACTGCACGTGTGCTTTCTTTTGTCCTCATGTTCGCCTAATAAATGCTTAACTATAATGCTCATGCCAGCCTCTGTGGTGCACCCTCTGCTGCTGAATGGACAGAAAGAGTGCCTGGCTTTCTGAAGCTAGGTCTCTGGTTTCTGCTGCTGTTCCAGGGCTTCGAAGTACGACCGGCAGTTCGGCCGGGGGTGTTTGGGCCAGCAGGGAGCATGCCCATTGTTCCCGTTTCCCTGGACAATTTACAACAGGATTCCCAGCACCTGGCATATCCCCATGAATTTGTGTAACCAGGGCAGCTGTCTACCAGCTCCATCTGGTAGGCAGGCTAAGATCCTCCCTGCCCGCTGTCTGTCTACCCAGAGTGGTGCATGCTCTGGTTATCTTCCGCTTGGACTACTGCAATGCGCTCTACGTGGGGCTACCTTTGAAGGTGACCCGGAAACTACAACTAATCCAGAATGCAGCAGCCAGACTGGTGACTGGGAGTAGCCGCCAAGACCACACAACACAGGTCATGAAAAACCAACATTGGCTCCCAGTACGTTTCCGAGCACAGTTCAAAGTGTTGGTGCTGACCTTTAAAGCCCTAAACGGCCTCAGTCCTGTATACCTGAAGAAGCTTCTCCACCCCCATCATTCATCCAGACACTGAGGTCCAGCTCTGAGGGCCTTCTGGTGGTTCCCTCACTGCGAGAAGTGAAGTTACAGGGAACCAGGCAGAGGGCCTTCTCGGTGGTGGCACCCGCCCTGTGGAACGCCCTCCCAACAGATGTCAAGGAAATGAGCAACTATCTTACTTTTAGAAGACATCTGAAGGCAGCCCTGTTTAGGGAAGTTTTTAATGTTTAATGCAGTATTGTGTTTTTAATATTCAGTTGGGAGACGCCCGGAGTGGCTGGGGAGCCCCAGCCAGATGGATGGGGTATAAATAATAGATTATTATTATTATATTATATAACCCTCTTTTAATGCCATCACTTCATTTTGTGGGAGCGAATTCCACCTAGTATATAGATTGGAACTTGGGAGGCCTCCCCATTTCATAGCGTCATAGAATCACAAAGTTGGAAGGGGTCCCCGAGGGTCATCTAGTCCAACCCCCTGCAATGCAGGAATCTCAACTTGAGCATCCATGGCAGATGGCCACCCAGCCTCTGCTTAAAAACCTCCAAGGAAGGAGAGTCCACCACCTCCCCAGGGAGACCCTTACACCGCGAACAGCGCTTACTGTCAAAATTTTATTCCAGGTGTTTAGTCAGGATCTCCTTTCTTGTAACCTGAAGCCATCGGCTTGTGTCCTTCCTTCCAATGGCTTGCAGGCTTCCCTTCTCGCAAGGTGTACACCTTCAATTTCTTTGTTCCATTTTTGGCCCTGAAATACCATATTTTTCGCTCCATAAGACACACTTTTTTCCTCCTAAAAAGTCAGGGAAAATATTTGTGCGTCTTATGGAGCGAATGGGGGTCCCTGGAGCTGAATTGCCCAGGAGCAAAAAGAGGATCATGCTTTTTATTTTACAAAGAGAAAAGGGGGTGTTGAAAGGACCCCACTGAGCAGCTGATCAGCAAGAGATCTGGAGAGAGATAAGAGTCCCGGCTCCCTTTCAGTCCCGCCCTCCATTGTTGAATGTGCTGCAGAGGGAGGTTTTTTGTTTCCCCAGCGACATGTGACTGGCTGATTAGATTATCTGTCTGGAAACTGTAGAAAAGGCTCCCTTTCCTTTAGAAGCTGCAGAAATGTGAGTTGAACCCCCTAAAAATGGGGGTTTTCCTTTTTGCTTTCCCCCCTTTGCAAAAGGAGTTTTGCTTTCCCCCTTTGCAAAAAAAAGCTGCAAAACTTTTAGCTGATCCTAAAAAAAACAGGGCTTTTCCCATTGCAAAAAAGCTGCAAAACTTTAAGCTGATCCTCAAAAAAAAAAACAACAGGGCTTTTCGAGGAGGAAAACCAGACAAATATTTTTTAACTTGTTTTCTCCTCTAAAAACGAGGTGCGCCCAATGGACCGGTGTGCCCTATGGAGTGAAAAATGCGGTACTTTTCCCCCCTGCTAAACTCTGCCTGGGATCTCCTGGAGAACTAGCTGCTAGATTGCATATTGTAATGCCATTACTGCTTCTTCATTCTAGTAGCCCTTGGTGGAACCGGAAATCTCTTTAGCACCTAGCAGAGGCTAATCTAATTAAATCTGCACAGCCCTCCCTACACTCCATCCTAAAAGTGTTACAAACAGCAGACTTGGGGGCTTTACCGTCATGCCCTATTTCCTCACCTGCTTTTTGAAACTCAATAGCCAGCCTGAAGAAAAGTTCTAAAGGACTTGAAAAGTTTGCTCCCCACTTTATGACATTTTGGTTGGCCCTAATAAAGACTTTGCTCTCCTGTTCTGTCCTCTCCCCAACGGGTCAACAGCTTTTATGACCTTCTGTGGTGGATTTGCCGAACAATGCTTGCCCGATATTTCAAAAGAAAACTGCTAATATCATGAGGCCATTGTTCAACTCTATGTTGCAACCCCGTTTGTGCACAGTTGTGGTCGAATCAACTCAAAAAAGGCTATTGTGGAGGTGGGGAAGGTTCAGGAAAGAGCAACAGAAATGATCAAGGTGAATGAGTGACTCAATAGACATAATGCTTGGATCTGGAGTCATCCAACGTAGCTGAATGTTGGAAGGCTCAGAAGGGACCAAAGAAAGTGCTTCTTCACACATCACATACCTAAGCTATGGAAACAGGCTGCCACCTCAACGATTTTAAAAGAGAGTTGGGCCAATTAGTCAAAAGGGGATAAGCCGATCAGTGGCTACTAGATGGCCATCCAACCTCTGCTTAAAAACCTCCAGTGAAGGAGAGTCCACCACCAGTTTTTGGAAACCCCAGTAGGTCAAGATTCCTGTGCTTGAATCCTGCTTGTAATGAATCCAAATAAGAACTCTGGCCAAAAGTTTTAACCAAAGAACATACGTTTACTCGTAAGTAATTCCAAACGTAATATCAATTCTGTAAAGAATTACAGTCTTAAACATAAAATAGTTTCATATGGAAATTTTCTTTGAAGTCTTCTAGATACAGTTGTCAAGGCTTCTCAAATACGTGTCAGATGCAAGCCAGGGAGACCAGGGCAGGGCCCCGTTTCGGCACGGATGCCTTCTTCAGCTTGTTTTTTATGATAGAAGTATATGAAAAATATATATGGTGTCTGTTTCTTTGATTCCTAAAAGGATATAGTGTCTTAGAAGAAGTTTTGCTGTGTTTTTCTCTGTTTTTCTGGCGTTTAATCCTGCTTGTGGCATCTGGTTGACCACAGTGAGAGCTGGAGGCTGAGTCAGATTGGTCCTTTTTACCTGACCCAGCAGGTACACAAATTCTCCTCTCATGTCCTCCTCTCATAGCAAGGGACTGAAATATCTGTCGCCTGGAAGATGGAGCAAGCTCGTTTCCTGCTTCTCCAGATAGTCAGACCCGAACCAATGGATTCCAGTTCCAAGAAAGCAGATTCCGACCAAGCATTAGAAAGAACTTCCTGTTGGACAGTGGAATGGTCTCCCTGGGGAGGTGGTGGACTCTCCTTCCTTGGAGGCTTTTCAGCAGAGGTTGGAAGGCCATCTGTCATGGATGCTTTAGCTGAGATTCCCGCATTGGAGGGGGTTAGACTGGATGACCCTTGGGGTCCCTTCCAACTCCACCGTGTTCTTCCTCTACTGTCAGGCAGTTGGCCTTCGTGTGCCAGTTTCTGGGGATCACAAGTGGGGAGAGTGGCTCTTGTACTTGGTTCCTGTTTGCAGGCACACCACTGAGATGTTTGGTTGGCCGCTTTGAGAAAGGATGCTGGACTAGATGGTCCTTTGGTCTCATCCAGTTGCAGGCATGCTCTTCTCTTCTTCTGTTCTGTTAAAGGCCTTTTCCTGTGTTGAGAAGAATAGATGTTTCACTCTACTAGACACCCTCAGTTTATTCTCTCAATGGGTGTTGACGTTTGGGTGTCCTTAGCATTTCCCAAGCTACATAAAGGCTGCTTCTGACCACAGCACTGTTTTGAACAGTTCCAGCTCCTTGCTAATAGTTTTCCTTCCATTCTTGCTCCCAATTAACCTTTCCTTCTCCCTTTAATCCAGTCCGTTGCACTCTCCAACATTCCTGGTTTTTATCAGGCTAATTGCACTTTTTCATCTACCCCTTTTGATTTTCTCAAATCTAATTATACTGTTATCATGGGTTCTGAGATGGTGTAACACCATTGGGTTATTGATAATTCCTGTTCATTAAATTGTTTTGTTTTTTTAAGCAGCTTCTTATAGTTTCTTGCTAATATTCATATGGCGAAATCAACCCCTGGGATTGGCTGGCTGTACAGTTGTGAGTACTGATTTGTGTAGCATTAATGGCTGGCAGTCTGCAGGTAAATCCTTCCCATTTGTCTTCATAGCCCCAGTAGATGGGGACCTCACCTTACACCGCTTTCCTCAGAGCACTTCTTGGACTGAGCTGGACCCAGAGGTGGAGCATCAATGGAATTAATCAATTAAAGCAGCAAAGCATTCTCCATTCGCCAAGTGGTAGAAGCAAAGATGAACAAGTTCATCTGATACTGTATGTCCAATGGAAAGTTTGAGAAGCTCCACCAGCTTCAGATTACTGACTGTAGTCCATAGGAAATAAGGAAACAAATAAACCAGTGGTGCTTGGTTTCTCTGAATTGCTATCCAGTTGTAGAGTTGGAAGTTACCCCAAGGATCTAGTCCATCCCCCTGCAATGGAGACTTCTCTGACAGGTAGCCACCCAACCTCTGCTTAAAAACCTTCAGTGAAAGAGAGTCCACCACCTCCCAAGGTCTACCACCTTCCAAGTTCTTCCTTACATTTGGTTGTAATCTCCTTCCTTGTCATTTGAATCCATTGGTTTAGGTCCTAACCTCTGGAGCAGCAGAAAACAAGCTTGCTCCATCTTCCATGGGACAGCCCTTCAGAGATTTGAAGAGGGCTCTCATGTCAACTCTCAGCCTCCTCTTCTCCATGCTGAACATCCCCAACTCCCTCAGCCATTCCTCAAAAGGCTTGGTATCCAGTTCTGTTTTGGACCCAGTCCAGGAAGTTCTTCGGTGAGTTTGTCATCTCCCACAAGAGCCTGAATAATGCAAAGTGCAAAGTGGTCCTTTGTGACTCTTTAAAGCAGCATAATTCATATGGCGCATATGAGATTTATGGGGGTCAGTGCATAAAAGTATTGCAAATCTCTTCTTGACACTTCATTGAGGAATCAACGCAAGCGGGGTGGGGGGGGTGGGGTGGACCTGCCTTGGTACTTCAAGGCAGGTAAGTTTGAACAAGGACAATGCTGCATATTATTCAGCAGTTGTTGGGAGAGACGAAAGCTTTCCCCTCCCCCACCTGACTTTCTGCAGATATGGAGAGGGGAGCAGTTTGCTAAACAGAAACACCTTGGCCTTGCAGTGTAATGGAAGTAAGCAGAGCTTTAAATTCCAAGGGGGGGCCGGGGCATCTCAGCTCAAGGCTAACCAGGAGCTTGGCCAGTCCTTGAAACTTAGCGTTATGTGAAATATGTGTGGTTCCTCGTGGGTGAAGTGTTGGCAATCTGCATGCAATTGGGCTAATAGCAGTTCCTGCCAATGTGTTCCCCTCCACCATTTCAGCTTTATTTATTTTAAAATAATTAAGCTGCAGCGTCACAATAAAATGACCCCGATTAACATGACTTCAGGGTTTCTTGCCATCACACCGGTAGGAAGACTCAAGACACAATAATAAAATGGGGAAAGGTTTTATTTATTAAGATATCACAGATAACAATAAAAAGGATCTGCAGAAACCAAACTGACCATATTTGAACCAATTAACCAAATCAACAAAGTCTGGCCAGAAAAGATCCCCAGTGATCAAGGGATCCTATCCTTCCCTGCTCCTCGGCATATTTTCAGATGGCACCTCAATGGGCTCACACCTAGGAGTTTCACATGGATATCAAAGAGGTGGGCAGGCAGAATCATCTAGAACTCCCATGATTCAAAGGCCATGGTGTGTGTGTGTGGGGGGGGGAACAGTCATCTCATAGCACCATCCTTTGGACTAATATTCCAGGAAGGAGTGGCTCCTCTGAAAAATGGTTTTCTACAATCCCACCCACCTGGGGCAGCCAAGAAGAATACTATGGTTGATGAGAGGTCTGGGAGAACTAGTAGGGCCATGAGCCCTCTGCCTGTCTCCCAGCACAGTCCATCCAGCAGGGCCACCAAGACAACATCAGTGCAAGATTGGAGTGTCCTGGCCTGTTCTGGTAGGAATTTCAGCTTGCCATCACACCCTTGCAGAAGACTCAAGTCACAACTTGAAGTGGGAAAACGTTACATTTATTTAAGCCATGATCATAGAATCATGATTCTATGATTCTATGATTCTAAGAGCAAAAAAGGATCTGCATAACCAAATCAACCAGACCAGAGACAGGACATTAGGGTGGGTCATATAAAAAAAAATCAAAAATGTTTCCTCCCTTGATCTTATTTCAGGCATATGGTATAAACATAGTTAAATTTCAAATTCGGGACAAATCGGTTAATATTTAGACCCTGCTCCTACAAATTGAAATTTTGCCTCACCATGAGTGATAAAAACATAGGAATTTGACTCATTTAATTCTCAGTATGTTAAATTGTGAATTAGTAAACATAAATTTTAGGTTTTATGTAGAGCAATAATAGTTGCATACTATTATTTTCTGCAATGTTTATTTATTTAAGATAAAACATGTTGATAATTTACATGAAAAACCAATGGTTTTGAAAAAATTATATGGAACAATTAAGCAAACGGTGTACTAAACATAAACAATAAAATGCCACTCATATTATGTGTTGTGTCAAAACATCACATTATACTTAATTACTTAGGTATAAATTGTACTAAATGCTTACATTTAAATTTACAACGGTGGTTTGCAGAGGGTCACAGCTCAGAGCAGGAACAGCTGGCTGACACGTTATCACTAGAGAGCATTCCAGACCCCCCCTTCTCCCAGAACCCAGTGAGCAATGGAAGTAGGAGAGCAGAGAGCCCAGAGGCAATTGTCCCTAAGCAGACACCGTATGGAGGGTGGGGCTGTTGACGACTGAGAAGGGGAGGGGGGAGGAGATTACTCGGAACAACACCATTACGTCTCCTTCTGTGAATATTGCCTAAAAGACATTGGGAAGAGCTTCTTGTCGTTCATTTACTGGCAGCCCAAGGGGGGTCTGATTCCCTGCAGCCTGACATCCAAGTGGGAAAGTTCCTTCTTTAGGGAGGGAACATCTCCCTCCCTGCTCTTGGGCATTGCATCAGGGGTCACCTGTGTCCCCACAGCAAAGACTGGAAGGACTTCTTCCTCCTTTGCTAACAGGGGTCTTGGCTGTCAACCAAGAGAGCCAGTATGGTGTAGTGGTTAAGAGCGGTAGACTCGTAATCTGGTGAACCGGGTTCGCGTCTCCGCTCCTCCACATGCAGCTGCTGGGTGACCTTGGGCCAGTCACACTTCTCTGAAGTCTCTCAGCCCCACTCACCTCACAGAGTGTTTGTTGTGGGGGAGGAAGGGAAAAGGAGATTGTGAGCCACTTTGAGACTCCTTCGGGTAGTGATAAAGTGGGATATCAAGTCCAAACTCTTCTTCTCTTCTTCTTCTTCAACAACTAGGCAAATGCACTGTGCCCCCCCCAGATCAATATTCACCCCATGGCACATTCCCAGCCCACAGGGCGCCCCCAATAACCCACAGAGCCAATGCAGTGACCAATAGAGCCCATACCCTCCCTCGTGTGCCGTCTCCTCGAGAGGTCTGGAGGGTGGCAACATGAGAATGGGGCCTTCTCTGCAGTCCCTCTCCGTCTGAGGAATGCTCTCCCCAGGGAAGTTTGCCTGGTGCCTTCATTACACACCTTTAGGCGCCAGGCAAAAATGCACTGGCGGAGGAAAGGGGGGAGCCCCCGGCACTATCAGGGAGGTGGCGACACACCACGCCCCTGGGGCACATGCCACGCCCCCAGGCGCTGTGCCACGCCCCTGGGACACGCACCAGCCACGCCATGCCTGCTCTCCGTCCCCGATGTCGGAGTGTGCAGCTTCGCCACTGCAAAAACATTATTTTCTTTATTATTATTGTTATTATTATTGCAAATATATTTTTATTTTCCGTTAACAAAACAAAATAAATACATACTCATCAAATATAATTTTAACAATATGACATAAACTCCGGCGAGTTTCCTGACTTCCTTCCTTCTCTATTCTGGTTTTCTAATTTTCATCATTCCATCGCTTTCCCTTATTTCCCACATGTTTTGTCATCCTACTATTGTCATTATCTATATTTATACTTTTTGTTATGTTATTTTCTAACCAGGCCTTTGGTTGATCTTACACCCTTTTAGAATGTGTCTTTTTTGGGGGGGGGGGGAGAGGTTTATTGAGTTATTGCTTTTGGTTTGATTTTATATGTTTTGGTCTTGTTGTGAACTGCCCTGAGACCTCCAGATATAGGGCGGTGTATAAGTTGAAATAATAATAATAATAATAATAATAATAATAATAATAATAATAATAATACCTTGTAATGGCAAAAGAATCTACCCCCCAAGATCTTTAAGTTTATCTCTCCTCCCCAGACTAGAGGCCAGATTAAACCATATCAAAAGGCCACTCCAAAGAAATTACTCCCTACAGTGTGAAGTAGGATAAAAAGTGATGTCCGGGGTCAATTAGGTGCCCTCCCACCCAAATCCTGCTCGGCTCCCTTGACAGGCAAAATAAAAAGGCCATGAGGTCCGTATACAGAGGAGTCCGCAAAGCAGAAAAGGGAGAGTAAGTGGTTTTAAAAGAGGATGAGACAAATTCATGGAAGGCTGCTAGCCAGGATGGCTCTGCTCTGCTGCCACAGTTGGAGGCAGGAATGCTTCTAAATCCTGGTTCCTGGAAACCACAGGAGGGGAGAGCATTCGTGTGCTCAGATCCTGCTTGTGCGTTTCCCGGCAGTCATTTGGTTGCGAGAACCAATGGAGAACAGGAGGCAGGAATAGACGGGCCATTGATCTGGTCCAGCAGACTCTTTCTCCTTCCTTCCCAACATGCCTTGAAACATCTGCCTTGCTACTATAATAAGAATTATTATCCATTATTATTATTATGGATTATTATCCATCCAACCTCAGGGAACAGCTGTAGTTCAGTTTGTCTTTTGCAAGCACAAGCTCCCAGGTCCAATCTCCAGCACCACAAGAGACTCCTGCTTAGAGAGCTGCTGCCAGCCAGTGTAGCCAGTACTGAGCTAGATGGACCAAGGCAGCATCCAAGCAGAAGAGGAGGAGGAGGAAGAGGAGGAGGAGGAGGTGGTGGTTATTTATATTCCACCCATCTGGTTGGGTTTCCCCAGCCACTCTGGGTAGCCCCCACAGAATATAAAAACACAATAAATGATCAAACATTAAATACTTCCTTAAACAGGGTTGCCTTCAGATGGTTGTACGGTGGTACCTTGGTTTGAGAACAGCTTAGTTTATGAACAACTTGGACTAAGAATGCTGCAAACCCAGAAGTAGGTGTTTTCGTTTGTGAACTTTGCCTTGGAAGCAGAAGGTGTTTCGCTTCCTGTTGAGCGTGTTCCATTTGTAAATTGAGTCCCCTGCTGCTATGGAAAAGCACACCTTGGTTTAAGAACGGACTTCCGGAACGAATTAAGTTCGTAAACCAAGGTACCACTGTATTTCCTTGACATCTGATGGGAGGGCGTTCCACAGGGCGGGTGCCACTACCGAGAAGGCCCTCTGCCTGGTTCCCTGTAACCTCACTTCTCGCAGGGAGGGAACCGGCAGAAGGCCCTCAGAGCTGGACCTCAGTGTCCGGATGAATGATGGGGGTGGAGACGCTCCTTCAGGTATACAGGACTGAGGCCGTTTAGGGCTTTCAAGGTCATCACCAACACTTTGAATTGTGCTCGGAAACGTACTGGTAGCCAATGCAGGTCTCTCTGGACCGGTGTTATATGGTCTCGGCAACCACTGCTACTCTTGGAAATTACCAGACCAGACCACATGGATTGAGGAAGAGTCAGTACAGCCCTTTATATTTTCTGGCCAAAGTGAGTTATGCATTTTTAATGCAGCATCAGACCATGCCTAGTGGATTTCCTCGCTGAAGGGTACGGATTCTACTTCCTAGTACCTCCGTCTTTCCCAGAAGCCTTGGGGTGCTGGCAGATTCTCCTTCTCCGGGAATCATCCTTTCTTTCTGGTTTCATTCCATTGTTTCACGGGAAACGTTCCAAGAGGCGTTTGCATCAGGATTCATGCAGAGCCAGCCAGCTCAGCCGAGCGTGTTATCTCTTCCACTTGATATTCCAGGCAGATGAGCGATTCCCCTTCCTTTGGCGTGGCGTCCTGCCACCCATACATTACAAAGAGAGTAAATCACAGAGGAATTGTCAATGCTAACCGGGCATTACGCGCATGATGCGGCTTGGCAGATGCCATTCCTGACGAGGTGGCGCTTTCAGAAGCCTTGCCAACGTTGCCATTATATGTTGCGGTCTCAAGCTCGCTCGCCGAGTCTCAAAATGGACGGATCCAATGGACGATGTGTTAACCAGCGGAAGGCAATTCAGTTGCACAAATGCCTCGGGTGAGTTGTCTTTGTGCACTAGGGCTGTGTACAGTGAGCCCTAAGGAGAAGGAGATGGCTTCCTCCACTGTGGGATATGTTCAGTCATGTGTACAACTCACTCCCACAGGAGGCAGTGATGGCCATCATCTTGGGTGGCTATAAAAAAAACGGATTGGACAAATTTGTGGAAGAGAGGGTTCTCACTGGCAACTGGCCATGATGAAGGCTAAGATCTGCCCCCACGGTTGGAGGCAGCGATGCTTCTGAATACTGTGGGAATGTTTAGGAGTGTGGATGAGTATATATTATTTTATATATATCATCCCAGCTTGTGTGAGCAAGCTCCAAACTTAGCAGAGTCACATTCCCTTTTAAAACACAGCAGAAAACGGTTGCATAGGCTTTCTAAAGCCTCTATAAGAAATATATATCCCTGGTATATTCCCCTTGTTCCCTCTTAAAAGCAAAGACACAACAAAGTACTGATTGTTAGATATAATAGAGTTTACTTACATTCATCCATGAGTCACAGTACTGTACAGGCTCAAGGAGGCAGATAAGTTTAGACAAATCTATTTACATGCGGTGAAGCTGCTTCCATATGGGAACAGGCTTCACCTCTGCTTCTCTCAGCTGCAGGCTGAGAGAGAGCATCCTGCTTGTTCAAAAGACGAGGCAAAATGGGGAGTCTTCTTTGGGATCTGGCTCCCAGGTAAGACCACACCTACTTCTGGTTCCTGTAACTCAGTCCAGGTAAACAGGAAGTTAAGCCTGGAGGACTGAGTTACCTTCATGTCCTCTCTAGGAGTGTTGTGTTTGGCTGCTCTGTGTTTACATCCCACAAATACCAGTTGCTTGAAACCACAGGAGGGGAGAGGTCTGATGTGCTTGGATCCATAAAATCATAGAACTGTAGTGCTGGAAGGGACGCAACATGTCATCTTATCAAACCCCCTGCAATATCAGAACGACAGCTAAAGAGTCCCTGATATTTGGCCATCCAACCTCTCCTTAAAAACCTCCAGTGAAAGAGAGTCCGCCACCTTCTGAATCCAGCTTCCCAGCTTCCCACAGGCATCTGGTTGGCCACTGTGAGAACCGGACTACATGAACCATTGGCTTGATCCAGCAGGGTCATCCTATGTCCTTACAGTGCACACAACATGCACTAGATTAGGGAAGACAATCCCTGCTTTTGCTACTCGCTTGTGCCTGGCATCAGCAACATGGTAGAGGCTACACAGTTTCCTTCTCCAACCAGGTGCGCTGCAGATGCTTTGGAGTGCAACTCCCATCATCGCCATCAAGCACTGGCTAGGACTGATGGGATTTGTAGTCCAAACACCCTGAAGGTTTGAGGTTGGGGAAGGGTGATGTGTGGAGGAGTAACACAGCAAATTTTTGAGAACAGTTTTTGTTTTGTTTTGTTTTCTGAAAAATGCAAACTCATGTGGAGATGTGGCAAACTAAATATAAGATTGGGAAAGTGTGAAACCAGGGCTGTATATAAATTCAATTCTTTTCTGAACTTACTCTATTCCGAACTTAAAAATGGAAAGCGTAATGCTGGTGGTCAACAAAAGAGGTTTAAAGACTGTCTCAAGGCAAATCTAGAAAAATGTAGTATAAACACCAACAATTGGGAAACACTGGCCTGTGAGTGCTCCAATTGGAGAACAGCCTTTGCCAAAGGTGTCATGGGCTTTGAAGACACTCAAACTCAGGACGCAAGGGAGAAACATGCTAAGAGGAAGGCACGCTTGGCAAATCCACACTGTGATCAACTCCCGCCCGGAAACCTATGTCCCCACTGTGGAAGGATGTGTGGATCCAGAATTGGCCTCCACAGTCACTGACAGACTCATTGTGAAAACTGTGTTTATGGAAGACAATCTTATCCGGCTATGTGGGGTTGTTGAAGAAGAAGAAGAAGAAGAAGAGGTAGAAAAATTCAATTAATAATAATAATAGTCACTATATCATCAGCAGCAGCAGCAACCGGGGCGGAGGAAGGCTCCGCGCTACCCGGGGCGGCGAAAAGAGGCACCCCTGGTGGCAGGGCGTCATGACATCACATTGTGACATCACGATGGTGTGCGCCTGCGCCAAATGTCACACAGGCGCACTCCATCGGCAGGTCGCCAGTGCTTCCGCAGCCCCCTTTTAAGCTGCAGCGTGAAAAGGTGGCTCGTGGGGCTGCCGCGCGCTATCAGCAGCTCCCCACCAATCGTGCGCGGCAGCCCCATGAGCCGCCTTTTCGTTCTGTGGCTCAAAAGGGGGCCGCGGAACCGTCAGTCCGACAATGGAGTGTGCCTGTGCGAAATGTCGTGCAAGCACACTCCGTCATCGGGCCATGTGGGGTGATGGAGGGAGCGGCGGCGCGTGGGAGTGGTGGGAGGGGCTTCTGCTTGTCACCCCCGCGCACCGCAGTTTGCTCCGTCGCCCCGCATGGCCGCTGCACAGACAGGGTGCTGGGTGGCGGGGCTCCCCTTAGGGAGTGGCAGGAGGGGCCGCCGCTTGTCACCCCCCCTCCCCTGGCACCTGGGTGTACCGCCCCCACTGCCCCCTAACGACACCCCTGTCAGCAACAGATTTGCCCATTCCTAATCCAATATCTCAGCCATTTAGGGCATTATATTTAGGTTAAAAATATCATCTTGACTTGTAACAAAGTATTTCAGATGCAATCTAAATCAAATTCCTTATGAATACACAGTTGAAGTGAAAAACAGGTTTAAGGACTTAGATTTGGTGGATAGAGTGCCTGAAGAACTGTGGATGGAGGCTCATAACATTATACAGGAGGCAGCAACGAAAACCATCCCAATGAAAAAGAAATGCAAGAAAGCAAAGTGGCTGTCCAATGAGGCCTTAAAAATAGCGGGGGAGAGAAGGCAAGCAAAATGCGAGGGAGATAGTGAAAGATACAGGAAATTGAATGCAGATTTCCAAAGAATAGCAAGGAGAGACAAGAGGGCCTTTCTAAACGAGCAATGCAAAGAAATAGAGGAAAATAACAGAATGGGAAAAACCAGAGATCTGTTCAAGAAAATTGGAGATATGAAAGGAACATTTCGTACAAAGATTACCACAATTAAGGACAAAAGTGGAAAGGACCTAACAGAAGCAGAAGACATCAAGAAGAGGTGGCAAGAATACACAGAGGAACTATACCAGAAAGATATAGAGGTCTCATACACCCCAGGTAGTGTGGTTGCTGACCTTGAGCCAGACATCCTGGAGAGTGAAGTCAAATGGGCCTTAGAAAGCCTTGCTAACAACAAGGCCAGTGGAAGTGATGATATTCCAGCTGAACTATTTAAAATCCTAAAAGATGATGCTGTTAAGGTGCTACACTCAATATGCCAACAAGTTTGGAAAACTCAGCAGTGGCCAGAGGATTGGAGAAGATCAGTTTACATCCCAATCCTAAAGAAGGGCAGTGCCAAAGAATGCTCTAACTACCGCACAATTGCACTCATTTCACACGCTAGCAAGGTTATGCTTAAAATTCTACAAGGCAGGCTTAAGCAGTACGTGGACCGAGAACTCCCAGAAGTGCAAGCTGGATTTCGAAGGGGCAGAGGAACCAGAGACCAAATTGCAAACATGCGCTGGATTATGGAGAAAGCTAGAGAGTTCCAGAAAAACATCTACTTCTGCTTCATTGACTACGCAAAAGCATTTGACTGTGTCGACCACAGCAAACTATGGAAAGTTCTTAAAGAAATGGGAGTGCCGGATCACCTCATCTGTCTCCTGAGAAATCTCTATTTGGGACAAGAAGCTACAGTTAGAACTGGATATGGAATAACTGATTGGTTCAAAATTGGGAAAGGAGTACGACAAGGCTGTATATTGTCTCCCTGCTTATTTAACTTATATGCAGAATTCATCATGCGAAAGGCTGGGCTGGATGAATCCCAAACCGGAATTAAGATTGCTGGAAAAAATATCAACAACCTCAGATATGCTGATGATACAACCTTGATGGCAGAAAGTGAGGAGGAATTGAAGAACCTTTTAATGAGGGTAAAAGAGGAGAGCGCAAAATATGGTCTGAAGCTCAACATCAAAAAAACTAAGATCATGGCCACTGGTCCCATCACCTCCTGGCAAATAGAAGGGGAAGAAATGGAGGCAGTGAGAGATTTCACTTTCTTGGGTTCCATGATCACTGCAGATGGTGACAGCAGTCACGAAATTAGAAGACGCCTGCTTCTTGGGAGAAAAGCAATGACAAACCTAGACAGCATCTTAAAAAGCAAAGACATCACCTTGCCAACAAAGGTCCGTATAGTTAAAGCTATGGTTTTCCCAGTAGTAATGTACGGAAGTGAGAGCTGGACCATCAAGAAGGCTGATCGCCGAAGAATTGATGCTTTTGAACTATGGTGCTGGAGGAGACTCTTGAGAGTCCCATGGACTGCAAGAAGATCAAACCTATCCATTCTCAAGGAAATCGGCCCTGAGTGCTCACTAGAAGGACAGATCCTGAAGTTGAGGCTCCAGTACTTTGGCCACCTCATGAGAAGAGAAGACTCCCTGGAAAAGACCCTGATGTTGGGAAAGATGGAGGGCACAAGGAGAAGGGGACGACAAAGGATGAGATGGTTGGACAGTATTCTCGAAGCTACTAACATGAGTTTGGCCAAACTGCGGGAGGCAGTGAAGGATAGGCGTGCCTGGCGTGCTCTGGTCCATGGGGTCACGAAGAGTCGGACACGACTGAACGACTGAACAACAACAACAACATTTCAGATGCAGCACAACTGCCTTGATTTATTTTTTTAAATTGCCATTGGCACTTCAGGAGAACAATTCCCATACCGGTGACGTTTTATCTTGTTTTGCTTGGATTTAGATTCCTGAAGGGAATTTGTTCTGGGAAGATACAGCATCCACAAATACCCAAAATGTGTGGTCCTTTTTAGAACTCTGTCAGACTTTCTCCACTGATACCAGCTCAGCCTAAATTGTGGGGAGCAAAATGCAGTCTCCCTTCTTCGTGTGAAGGTGGCAGGAGCTCATTAGTGTCATTCAAATAAATTGGTGTGAAATGTGATCATCTCGAGAAGCATATTTATTTACACTTGCAAATCGGAAATAATGCCGTTAGGGTCTAGGAAGCAACAATTAGGGAACACATCTGCAGGGATTCACAAAGGCATCATTCGCCTTTGGCTACGCACAAAAGAATTTTTTTATTGCTCTGGGTATAGGCTTAATTGAATTCCGAGGAGAAGCTGCGCTGCTTTTCCACCGGTGTGATAATGATGGCGAGGGTTCCTAAGGGCAGGCACTGTCCTCCAAAGAAAGACCTGGGATAATAAGCAGGGGAATCTATCTTCTCAAAGTGCAAGGGTGATCAAAGTAGTCAGGGGCATGGTTTGCATGCAGAACATCTCTGTTTCAACACACCGGAGCATCAGCCGAAGAGAAGTCTAGTGCCCAGATCAAGGGAAATAGTAGTACTACTCTATTCTGCCTTGGTCAGATCCCTCCTGGGGTCCTGTGTCCAGTTCTGGGCACCCCAGTTTACAAAGGAGATGGGCAAACTGGATGGTGTGCAGAGGAGGGTGACCAAGGGGGGAGGTTCAAAAAGTACCTACATGGTGCTTAGAGAATAACTTGCACCTAAATATTAGCAAGACAAAGGATATGGTGTTCGCTTTCAAGAGAAAGAGAGGGGAACTAGCCCCATTGTATATCAGGAAGGGGGGTTGTGGGAGAGAGTCTCTTCCTTTAAATTCCTGGGAGCTTACCTTAGTGAAGACCTCACTTGGAAAAACAATATCACTCAGGTGGTTAGGAAGGCCCAACAGAGACTCCATTTCCTTGGGGTCTTGCAAAAGAACAATGTTAAACAACAATTGATGACCTCCTTCTACCAGTCCACAATAGAAAGTGTCCTCTCTCTCATATTGTATCGCAATGTGGTACGTTGGCTTGACAGCCACGGACAGAAAGTCTTTACAGAGGGTGGTGAATACAGCACATGATACCATGGGCTGTCCCTTGAGTCCGCTAGACGACATCGCAAGGGATCGTTGCCTTAGGAGAGCGAGAAAAATTCTCAGGGACGATTCACACCCCAGCCAGCACCTCTTTAATCTTCTACCCTCGGGCAGGAGATATAGAAGTATAATCAGCCGTACCAACAGGCTAAAAAACAGTTTCTATCTGTGGGCTGTTAGGCTGCTGAACGGAAAATAACATAGCACAACTGACTTCCGGGGTTGGTGTGTTGTGCGAAAAGCACACAGTGTGCAATTAGACTGAGTGTTTGTATGGGGGGAGGGAGGCTCGGTTAATTTCATTGTACACAGGTTGTACATTGACAATAAAGGTATTATTATTATTATTATTATTATTATTATTATTATTATTATTATGATCCAGACTCTGGAAACCAAGCCTAACACCAATGTTTGCCGGTTCGATCCCTGTATGCGACAGCTGCATATTTCTGCATTGAATGGGATCCCTTCCAACTCTACTGTCCTACGATTCTATGAGAAACGGCCGAGAGAGTTGGGAGTTCTTAGCCTGGAGAAGACTGAGTGGTGACACACAATCATAGAGTTGGAAGGCACCCCAAGGATCATCTAGTCCAACCCCCTGCACTGCAGGAATCTCAGCTAAAGGATCCATGGCAGATGACCACACAAGCTCTGCTTAAAAAACCCCAAGGAAGGAGAGTCCACCACCTCTTTGCGACAGAGCTTTCCCTGCGAAAACACGCTCTTTAAACCTCAATTGGAACAAGTGGCAATCCATTGAAAAAGAGTCGGTTTTCCTGGCGAAAGCCCTCAAGCAAAGCAAAACAAAACTCTCAGACACAGAGCTTTACAGCGTAGTCCTGTGCCTGGAAAGAGCAGTACAGGGCAAATGCTAAACGTTGATAAGCCCTTTGACTGAACATTAGGAAGGATTTCTGGCAGTGAGAGATGTTGCACAGTGGAAGGGGCTCTTTCAGAAGGTGGTGGACTCTCCTTCATGGGGGGCTTTTAAAGAGAGGTTGGCTGGCCACCTGTCAAGGGTTACTTTAGCTGTGATTCCTGGATTGAGTAGGGGTGGGTTAGATTGCCAGGAAATGTCCTACTCACAAGTAGGACCCTGGCAGAGACAAATGGCATGTTCCCTCCTTCCTGGGTGATCGTTTGGGAGCTTCTAAAGCTTCTTCAGCCCAAACATCACTGCGACTGATGTGGGAAGACATCAGCACACTCTTAGCATCCGCAGAGGTTTGCGTAGTTGCATGACAGACCACAGCAACTCAGCATGTTTGCTAACCTACTTTATTGACATATAATATACACTGAATATGGAACAACTGATTGGTTCAAAATTGGGAAAGGAATACGCCAAGGCTGTATATTGTCTCCCTGCTTATTTAACTTATATGCAGAATTCATCATGTGAAAGGCTGGACTGGATGAATCCCAAGCCGGAATTAAGATTGCCGGAAGAAATATCAACAACCTCAGATATGCTGATGACACAACCTTGGTGGCAGAAAGTGAGGAGGAATTAAATAACCTTTTAATGAGGGTGAAAGAGGAGATTGCAAAATATGGTCTGAAGCTCAACATCAAAAAAACTAAGATCGTGGCCACTGGTCCCATCACCTCCTGGCAAATAGAAGGGGAAGAAATGGAGGCAGTGAGGAGACTTCCGGCGGCTGACGCCATTATGGGTGGTCGTGGGATGCTTCGGCTGCGAAGCACCCAGTTCATCCCGGGGGTTAGGAGCCCTGCAGCCGCATAGCGGGGCTCCGGTTGGGGTGCGGGAAGAGCGTCCCGCACCCTGGGCTCCCCGGCTGTGCCCGCTGTGGCTCCGAACCCTTCCCCCGCTCCCCCTGTAAAGGGGGAGTGGGGGTGAAGGGACGACGGAGCCGGGCTATAGGGGACATGCCCCAACCGGGATGTAAATGCGGCGACAAAGCCTGTGATGAGCGTCTAAGTTCTACCTGTCATTAAGGAGCTGTTAAGAACCCAGAGGCTGTGAGTAATTGATTGACTCTTTGTATTCCTGGAACGATCTGGGGGAAAGAAGAAAGGCAGCCCGCCTCCCTCCCTTCGGGTGGTGAAAGAAATTAACTCTTTAAGTGACTGCTGCTACAACAATCAATAGAAAGTATTTGGAATTTGAAAACTGAGTCTGTTGAGATCTCCCTTTGCGGGTTAACTGGGGAAAAAATATCTCCGTTTGAAGTTTTGGTCTTTATACTCCGGCTTCGGAGAAATGGCGGCGACTTGGTTTGTCGTGGGAAAAAATTGAAACAAAGGAAGGAAGAGACAGGAACTGAAATCTGATACTCACCCTCTCTCTTAAAATGCTGGACTTTGCGCTCGCATTGGTATCGAACTCTGATTTAAAGGATGAGGAAATGCTCACTGTCTTGCAGATGGAATTGCTTAATCGGAAACTACAAGTCTTGAGTGGAATTATTCATAAGAAGGATTCACTTTCCACAGAGGAGGCTTTTCAAAAGTTCTACACAATGGAATCAAGCCTTGGCAAAGAGCTGGGAGGGGCGCTTGGAGGATGGTCTGAAATGGCTGGGCAAATCCGGGAAAAGGAACCTGAAATGGGAAAATTTACAATATCCAGACTCCGAGGTGGCAGCTCGGGGGCAAGGGACATGGAATTAAGATTTTTACAAGAAGAAGGAGAAAAAGGAACGGAGGAGCCCAGAATGGAGATGAGGAACGCCCTGAGGCTCGATGCTGGGTTTGTTGTGGATGCTGCCTGGATCTGTGGACACTCAGAGGAAGACAATTGGAGATTTGGTTTTGGAGAAAGACAGAAAAAGACAATGGATAGAGGGGGAGTGGGTTGAAGTATTAAATGTATAATCTAAATGGTCTGCCATGGTATCCGAAATCGGAGTGTGAAGTCAGTTAATTACAAGTTTATTTTAAATAAGTAAGGAGATATTGAATTTTAAGTTAAAAGCAGCATGATAAAGGACAGAAGAAATAAGTTTAGCTACAAGAATATTTGGTTATGATCTAGGTTATAATGCAAAGACTGAGATAAGTATGTTTTCTTTTCTTTTTTTAAGTAAAGTTAAATCTTTTTATAGAGAAAAGTTGTTAAGGAAATAGTATATTGAATTAAAACCGAAGGTGAAAAGGCGGGGGAAGTCAAACGTCAAGATTCAGAACTAGAAATTTTTTTTTGTAAGGTATATAAATAAGAAGAAGAATCCTGACTTTATGTGTATTTGTATTTGTTTTTGTATTTGTAGGTGTGGGGTTGGGTTTGTGTTATATTATGAAAATGCTAATAAAATTTTGTTTAAAAAAAAAAAGAAATGGAGGCAGTGAGAGATTTTACTTTCTTGGGATCCATGATCACTGCAGATGGTGACAGCAGTCACAAAATTAGAAGATGCCTGCTTCTTGGGAGAAAAGCAATGACAAACCTAGACAGCATCTTAAAAAGCAAAGACATCAGCCTTGCCGACAAAGGTCCGTATAGTTAAAGCTATGGTTTTCCCAGTAGTGATGTACGGAAGTGAGAGCTGGACCATAAAGAAGTCTGATCGCCGAAAAATTGATGCTTTTGAATTGTGGTGCTGGAGGAGACTCTTGAGAGTCCCATGGACTGCAAGAAGATCAAACCTATCCATTCTGAAGGAAATCACCCCTGAGTGCTCACTGGAAGGACAGATCCTGAAGTTGAGGCTCCAAGACTTTGGCCACCTCATGAGAAGAGAAGACTCCCTGGAAAAGACCCTGATGTTGGGAAAGATGGAGGGCACAAGGAGAAGGGGACGACAGAGGATGAGATGGTTGGACAGTGTTCTCGAAGCTACCAACATGAGTTTGACCAAACTGCGGGAGGCAGTGGAAGACAGGAGTGCCTGGCGTGCTCTGGTCCATGGGGTCACGAAGAGTCGGACACTACTGAACGACTGAACAACAACAATACACATGGAGCTCTTCAACATGGCTCCCTCTCTCTCTAGCATCAGACAGCAAAGAGGAAAGGACAAAGGACAACAGTCCCACTTCGGGGAACACAGTAAGACAAACATCCTGTCTATGTAACATCCCATTTCTGTGTAATCAAAACACATACCCAGTCATGTGATAAACAATAAACCCATGGCTGCAGACAGGGGAATAAATATCCCCTTGAAGGTCCCTTCCAACTCTATAATTCTATGTTTCTGTTGTTATTTCTATGCATGTCGAAATAAGAAAATGCAGGAAGAAAATGCAACTGCAGAGCTGGAGAAAGGCATTCTGCCTTTTGAGCTCTTCCGGTGGCCTTTTGGGAACAGGCAATAGTCTCATAACAGGAGGGGATTTCCAAGGATCATAGTTCACTGCTGCCCTTTTGAGTCTCCGCAGTTCCTGCCTGCCAGGCCTTTGTGTCCATCTTTGTCGTACATGCTGAGAAGCTGCATGGACAAAACAGGAGGAGTTTCCCAGGCGCAATCAAGTTCTGTAAGTTGGGGAACATCGCCCATTGTGCTCACGCTGAAACGAAAAGGCTGCAGCTTATTTCACCGGGAGAAATTGTTGGCCTTTTCTGCTTGCTGCCCTTGTGAATTGCAAACAAGCAATCCACTTAGCCATCTGAAAACATGTTCTTGAATTTTGGCTCTCTCGGGCTTGCTCCAGTGAGCCAGGGGTAGTAATCAGAAAAGGGTCAGAGCTCCCCAAAGAAAATGAAATAAATGAAATAGATTGGAAATATTTGTTAAGATCAAAGCAAAGGAATGGCGAAAATATGCACACTCGCCAATAAATGAAATATACAAACTCAGCAATATCTGACGCAGAAGAATAAAAAGAAAGGAGGAATGAAATATGGGAGCAATTTATAAATGGGAAAGAAAAATGTTAAATTGGCAAATGAGAAGAATTAGCAAGTCACCAAGAAAGCATGAATAATACTAAATTGCATCCTTGTAAAACAGGAGAGGGGAATCTTATAAACATGAGATTATAAGAGCATCCTGGACCAGGATAATGTTCCATGTAGTCCAGAATCTGGTTCTGTCAGTAGCCAACCAGGGGTCTTTGGGAAACCTGCAAGTAGGACCAGAGCACAAGAGCTCTCACCCCCTACTGTGGTCTCTCCAGCAACTGATATTCAGAATCTTCCACCAGGGGGTCCAGTTTGGCCTATGACACCATTTTCCCACAAGCCACAGCCACCTGTCCATCAGCTGATGTCATTACCGATGTCAGCAGATGGGTGGGAGGACAGGATTTAATTCTGCATTAGATGCACACCCTCTCCCCAGAAGGGAACAGGCAAACACAGCCAAGGAAGCAGGATTTAATCCCTGATCAACAGCTGATGAGCAGGGGTCACAGCTCTTTGCAAAAGCACTCTTTGAAGCAGATTATCCTTTAAGCAGGCAGGCCATGACTCCAGGGGAGGGGAGAATGACCCTTCTCTTACCACCCCATACCGCCTGAAAAGAGGACCAGTGAGGCTGCTTCAGAAAGCACTTCTGGAGGCTCAGACAGGTGTGCGGAAGCTGCCTTATAGCCTTTTTGCAAAGAGCAAAAAGGCTCTGAAGCCACTGTAGGTTCCCAATTATAAGGGATTTTGAGAGTTGGGTGGGACAGTCAACCACATGCTATCATAACAATGTCATGTGATTGTCTGATGGGCAGCCCTGCCTACCTTTCAAATTCACCCCACCTCCCTGAGGCCGAACCTGAAAAGGATCTGGCCTGTGGAGCCAAAAGCGTTCCCCACCCCATTCTAAAACTTCCACCAGTTCAGTCAGGTCTCACCCCCCAACTTCCAGGGTCCAGCTGAGAGGTGCCATAATGCAGTTCCAGTGAGTTCCGGCTGAAATAAATGTCCTGTAAGAGGCAATGCGAACTTTCAGCTATCCTGGTCACAAGCAGTATAAGACTTTATACACCAAAAGCAGCACCTTGAACTTAGCCCAGTAGCTAATTGGCAGCCAGTTCAATTCTTCCAGGAACAGCGAGCAGCCGAGCTGCTGCATTTTGCACCTGCTAGAGCTTCCGGACCGACCTCAATAATGGAAGGGAGCTTGCTCTGGCTTGCATTTAGCCAAGCTGTTTTGTTCTCAGTGCAGCTTGCAAAGGTTGGCGACACCACAGTTCAGCACTTAATGACTGTGGACAGGAGGAAATGTCAATATTGAAATGAGGCCAAAGGAAGTCACCAAAGGGCATCCGGGAAGCAAGGCAAACAACACACAGCAAATTTAAAAACATATTAGCAATTAAATGAAAATAGACACAAGGTCTGGACAGAAAGCAAGCAGAGCGCAGCCAGGCCTGTTTCCTACCTTGCAAAGGTCCTCTGGTGGCATTTGGTGACAAACTGTCTCTGAACAGCTGCCCAGGAACTTGAGCGATGATACCGAACGAAGGTTGTGAACCAGGAATGCAGGTGGGGTAGGAGAAATGTGGCAGTCATGTGTGAGTGAGCACCTTTTCAAAGCGCTGGATTGGAGCAAGGTGATCAGTATCAAAAGCCAAGGAACAGAGTTACGTACCTAATATCCATTCTGCATCTGTTGGAACCTGATTGTTCAGTGTGGCAGTAGCTACACTTTGGAACTCCCTGCCTATTGATATCAAGCAGTCACCTTTGCTGTTCTCTTTTCAGTGCCTGCTAAAAAGAAAAGTCTTGTCTGAACAAGCAAGGTGATTCTAATCTGTTTTAGTATTTTTACTTTTTGTGTGTTTTTAAGTATGCTTGCAGATTTATTTCGTTTTGTTTTACCTTTTTACCTTTTGGTAAACTGCTTTGAGTGATTTTTTGTTGTTGTTTACAACCAAGCAGTGTATAAATTTTGTGAAATAACCTTCGAACAGGTGGACATTCATCAAAGCTGAATATGGGAAGATTCAGGACAGATAAAAGAACTTCTTCACAGAGTGCAGAGTTAAACTGGGGGCCTCACATCCACTGACAGCTTTCCGGGTCATGTGGCCAGCAAGACTAAACCGCTTCTGGTGCACGGAGGACCGTGACAAGTGCCAGAGCGCATGGAAACGCTATTTACTTTCCCGCCACAGTGGTACCTATTTATGTACTTGCACTGGCATGCTTTCGAACTGCTAGATGGGCAGCAGCTGGGACCAAACAATGGGAGCTCACCCCGTTGCAGGGATTTGAACTGCCAACCTTCTGATTAGCAAGCCCAAGTGGCTCAATTGTTTAGACCACAGCACCACCTGCTACCACATGCCTATCTAGCAAAACATGAATTGTTGGTTTGACTGCATTGGGAATACCCACCTTTAGCATCCCTCTGCCGATGTTGGCTGCCTACTCCCTGGGAGCCCTTTGGCCCACCTGGGTCAAGCAGTCCTTCAACCGGGACAGTGCCATTTGCCCAGAGACAGAGCACAATTTGCTCTACCTCAAACATGCCATTATCCAGGTCACTGCCTTGACTGAAAAGGAAGCTTCGGCAGTCAGTGGATTGTTGTTTTCATAAAGCTGTCCGGGAAAACACAGCAAAGAGCCTCTTGGAGGGGCGGCCACTCTCCTTGCTCAAAGAGCATATGTGCTTGGGGTTTTTGTGCATCTTTCAAAAAAACTGCCAACTTGATTTCACGGGGGAGTGCAAAATGATCCCCCACAAGGGTACACCTCTGCAGCCAACCTGACATGCTGTGAGTGGAGTTGCTTTGTGTGTGACCTTTATACACAAACCTTTCCATCGGCGGGTACACAGAGTTGCGTGCTTAGGAAACCGACGTTTGCCTTTTGATGACATCTGACTTGGCAGCTGCCATCACAAAGCCACGGTTTCCCATAATGGTCCAAGGAGTGAGAGTTATCGAGGGGGGAAATAGCCATCCAGGGCATTCAGCAGTGTTTCATCTGGAAATTGCATACCCTCCAAGTGTCCCGATTTTCCAGGGACTGTCCCGGAATTACGGAAACCGTCCAGGTTTCTGATCTGATCCAGGAACGTCCCGGATTCCCCTTTTCTTCCCCCTCCACTTCTCGGAGAACAATTAAAAGTGGTGGTGTGTATGTAGGTGTAAAAACAGAGTCCTGTTTATTCTGAAAATAAAATGCCTGCACCCGATGAAGGAAATGGTGAAGCTGGCACACGAAGCCCTTCCTATACTTTTGAAGGAGAAGGTGAGTGGTCCAGGGGCATCACTAGGTGGGGGCGGTGGGGGCGCAACACCCCCTGGTGCCAGGGGAGGGGGTGACAAGCGGCGGCCCCTCCCGCCACTCCCCAAGGGGAGCCCGACCGCCTGGCACCCTGTCTGCCCCGGGAGCAGCAGCGCACAGCCAAGCGAGCACCCCGTCCATGCAGCGCTGCTGCTCCTGGGGTGACCGGCCGTGCGTGGGGAGTGGCGGGAGGGGCTGCCGCTTGTCACCCCCATGCGCTGCCGCTCGCTCCATCGCCCTGGGAGCAGCAGCGCACGGTGTGCGCGGTGCTGCTGCTCTCGGGGCAACGGAGCGAACAGCGGCGCGTGGGGGTGACAAGCGGCCCCCTTTTTTTTAGGAAACGTGGAGTGTTTATTCCTTTATTGTAAATTGAGTCTTACACTGTCTACTCAGAAGGAAGTCCCAATGTATTCAATGGAGCTTACTTCCAGATTGTTGTTGTTGTTGATGATGATGATGTTACAGTGGTACCTCAGGTTGCAAACACCTCGGGTTACAAACACTTTGGGTTACAAACTCTGCTAACCTGGAAGTAGTACCTCGGGTTGAGAACTTTGCCCCAGGATGAGAACAGAAATCGCACGCCAGCGGCACAGCAGCAGCGGGAGGCCCCATTCGCTAAAGTGGTACCTCGGTTTAAGAACAGTTTCAGGTTAAGAACGGACCTCCAGAACGAATCAAGTACATAACCTGAGGTACCACTGTATTATTATTATTATTATTATTATTATTATTATTATTATTATATCATGCCACCTTTTCCCCTAATAGAGACTCAATGCAGCTTATAGCTAGAAATTTATTTCCTTCCAATTATCTGTGGAAGGTCTTTACAACAAACAAATGTTGGAGGGTATGAAATTATGGAAGTAAAAAATTATCAAAACCCCATTCTTGGCATTTCTCGTTCTTAGAGGCGGTCGTGATAGGCACGACCAATGGAGGGTAGCACTTTTGATGGAAGATGGAGTCCTGTGTCCCATTCTAGGTACCACAGTTTAAGAAGGATATGGACAGACAGGAACATGTGCAGAGGAGGGCAACCAAGATGATCAAGGGTCTGGAAACTGACCCTTATGAGGAATGGTTGAAGGAGCTGGGTATTTTTTAGCCTAGAGAAAAGAAGAGGTAACAAGATAGTCATCTATATAGGGCTCTCACCTGGGAGACGGAGCAGGCTTCCTCTAGTGGGTAGGAACTGAACCAGGGGATTCAAATGAAGAACTTCCTGGCAGTGAGAGTGGTCTCCCTTTGAAGGCAGTGGGCTCTCCTTTCTTAAAGGTTTCAAAGCATCTGTCATGAACTATTTAGCCGAGATTCCTGCATTGCAGGAGATTGGACTAGAACGAGATGACCCTTGGGCTGCCAGCCAAACTCTATGGTTCTATGTTTCTAGGTGATATGCTTCTATATATAATTTTTATTTATTTTCTGTTTAATAATATACGTTCACATCACTACACTCCACTTTACGTCCCTGGCTCTTTAGAGCCTGCCGACTTCCTTCCCTTCCACATCATGGCATTCAGAGAGCCAGTTTGGTGTAGTGGTTAGGAGCGGCAGACTCGTAATCTGGGGAACCGGGTTCGTGTCTGCACTCCTCCACATGCAGCTGCTGGGTGACCTTGGGCTAGTCACACTTCTCTGAAGTCTCTCAGCCCCACTCACCTCACAGAGTGTTTGTTGTGGGGGAGGAAGGGAAAGGAGAATGTAAGCCGCTTTGAGACTCCTTCGGGTAGTAAAAAGCGGGATATCAAATCCAAACTCTTCTTCTTCTTCTTCTTAACCTTTATATCATTTACAGGTGGGTAGCCGTGTTGGTCTGCCATAATCAAAACAAAATAAAAAAATTCTTTCCAGTAGCACCTTAGAGACCAACTAAGTTTGTTCTTGGTATGAGCTTTCGTGTGCATGCACGAAAGAAGTGAAGTGTGCATGTGTGACGAGCCCTTTCAGTGTCCCACCAAGAGCCCTCACAACTGTAAAACGTTTCCCCTGACTGTGTCTCTCCCTAGGGTTCACCGACGACTAAAATGAATCCCCACAATGATGTTATGAGAGAAGTCCTCGGGGTACCTCAGTTCTCCATGTTCTTAAAGTGAAACTTCTGCCACCTTGGGTTTCTCCCACCCTGGGTTCCCAAACTGCTGCAGCTTGCCCTTTCCTTCTGGCAACTGCGTGGCACCTTTGGCTTCCCTGCCCAGTCCTCTGTGTGTTAGGGAAATAAGCCACCTGTCCCCTTTTCCTCAGGAAACCTCTAGTGCTTTTCCCCTCAACCACACCTCTAGAGGTACTGACGCACTGCCAGAGTCCACGAACGTTAAACAAAACAAAATATGTTTATTGAGGTAACATTTAAATCAAGGATGTTAAGGTAGAATGCGGTTACAATGTTCTTCAATTAAGTACATAAGCTTGGATACAACTTTAAACAGGAATAAACGCTTTCCTTTCCTAACCTAAGCCTAACCTCCAACCCGCTCTCCCTCTCACCCTCACTCCCTGACCCACAACCCACAACCACTGCCCCAACTGCCATTCTCCCCTTTTAAAAGGTGGAAAAGACCCGCCTCTGCGATTGTGCTGCCAGTCATCTAGAGTGGGTGTTAACTCTTCGAGTGCTGGGCACCTGCTCACACCCAGGCACAGGGTTGGTCCGTTACATGAAAGCTCATGCACACTTCTTCTATCTGAAGAAGTGTGCATGCACACGAAAGCTCATACCAAGAACAAACTTAGTTGGTCTCTAAGGTGCTACTGGAAAGATTTTTTTTATTTTCTTTATATCATTGCATTTTGTACGTTTTCCAATTCCAATGACACACATTACAAAATAACTCAAAAATGTAAATAAATATAGAAAGGTAGAGAATTTCTCATTACGAATCTTCAGACAACCCTGCTAATGATGTTAATTGCTTACAATGATCTTTCGGATATTGTATAAACTTATTCCAGTCCTTTTGGAATACTTGCTGGTTTCGGATTTTTCCTGCCAGCTTCGCCAGTTCTGCAAAGTCCATCATCTACACCTGCCTCTCTTCTTTCATTGGTACTTCTTGTTGTTTCCATTTTTGGACTAAGAGAACTCTTGCCGCATTTCTTCAAGGCCACCTCCAAATACCAGTTACAGGAATCCATGTAAGAGGCAATTTACTCCTGTGCTCAGGTCTTGCTTTTAGCTTCCCAGAAGAGGCATCTGGCAGGGGAGGGGCAAGGTGGGGTGGACCACCCCGGGTGTCATCACCGAGGGGGGTGACATTCGGCATGCCACCCGCCCACGACTCCCACATCCCCTGATCCATTGGGGGACGTGGAGGAGCTGCGCCGCTTTGTTTTGACATCCCAGTGCTCCCAGGCTACGGGAGGAGGCAGGCAGGCAGAGGATGGGAAGGAGGAAAGCGAGCAAGCAAGCAGAGGGTCGAGGGAAGGAGAGAAGCAGAAGCTCCCTAAACTCAAGACCCAAACCCTGTAACCCCCCAAAAAGCTCAACAATTTTGGCCAAACCCCCCCCCTTAAAAAAGCTGGACAACTCCTGGCAATGACAATGGGTAGATCACAGCTAGTCTCTTTATACTGTGAGTAGATCACAGTTTCTTGGGAGTCCAACTAGATTTCAATGGGGGGCGGTGACAAGAAATTTTCCGTACTGGGTACCACCTGACCTTGCTATACTACTGGGCATGGGACCCCTCTTCACATTTCTGAAGGGCTGTCCCATGGAAGATGGACCAGGCTTCTACTGATCGATTGTGGGGTGTTCCTGGTCAATTATGGTCTATCTTTGGACCCTGAGCGATCTATTAGCAAATAAAAAATTAAAAAAAGCTCAACAACTCTGGCTCCCTAAAAGAAGCTCAGGAACTCTGGCCCATCCTCCAATGAGAATGGGTAGATCACAGCTAGTCTTTTTATACTGTGAGTAGATTGCATTCTCTTGGGAGTCCAATTAGATTTCATTGTGTGGGGGGTGACAAGAAATTTCCCGCACCGGGTACCACCTGACCTTGCTACGCCACTGGCATCTGGTTGTTCACTGTGAGAACAGGATGCTGGAATAAGTGGGGCCCTTTTGACGTGATCCAGGAGGGTTCTTCTTGGCTTACTGACTTCAATGTAGCTGCCACATCAGTTGTTCCTGACAGCATTTTTAGAAGACTGTTTGCCTCATAAATGCTTCTTTCCCTCTCTTCCCTTGGCCAAGCTGAATCACGGCATACACCGTGGAAGAAAAAGGCCTCATTAGTCTATTTTGCCTTCCTCCTTGACATTGAACAGACGGTAGCCTAATGAGATTCAGGTAAGGCCACCAGGAAACCAAAGGTCAAGAAGTTTCTATCCTGCCCCCTCCTTCCCCCTTCATTAGGACATAATTTGCACGCCAGCGGAAAGAAAGCCCTTCGTTTGCATTTTTACTTTTAATTACGAAAGCAAACTTTTGGCACTGGGAGGCTGCGAAAACGCAAACAGTTCCTAATTAAAGTGTAGCGCTGGGCCCAAAATAAGCATAATTAGTTATGGTATGCAGAAGTTAATAATGTATTTTGATATGTGCATACAAATCGGTGAGAACGGGGAGATTTTTTTTCAAAAAAACAACATTAAAGTACTGCCCTATTAATAATAGGGCACAGTTGGAAAGGGAGGGTTTTTAAAAGAAGTTTTTCACTACGTCATATGACTCCCCTCACTCCTAATAGTGCTGTGAAACAGGACAAAACTGTTCACATCTTCAAGGAGTGCTGTCCACACTCTGAATTGGCTGCCTTCACGTTTGGTGACCTTAGCACGTATCTGACAGGCCACGTAAATTTGTGACATCTTCATGGTGTCCAAGTGATGCTTAAGACCTTACTGAAAGAAGAAAGAAGTTCTCACTGGATGATAAAGGTGGTGGTGTGTTGGGGGTGGGCAACAGAAAGGAGCAGAAGTAGGTTAAATTTGCAGGCGTAGCATCCCTTCATGAAATCAAAAGAGCCTGCTTATTGGGAGGAAAGCAATGACAAACCTAGACAGCATCTTAAAAAGCAGAGACATCACCTTGCCGACAAAGGTCTGTATAGTTCAAGCTATGGTTTTCCCAGTAGTGATGTATGGAAGTGAGAGCTGGACCATAAAGAAGGCTGATCGCCGAAGAATGGATGCTTTTGAATTCTGGTGCTGGAGGAGACTCTTGAGAGTCCCATGGACTGCAAGAAGATCAAACCTATCCAATCTTAAAGAAATCAGCCCTGAGTGCTCCTTGGAAGGACAGATCCTGAAGCTGAGGCTCCAGTACTTTGGCCACCTCATGAGAAGAGAAGACTCCCTGGAAAAGACCCTGATGTTGGGAAAGATGGAGGGCACAAGGAGAAGGGGACGACAGAGGACGAGATGGTTGGACAGTGTTCACGAAGCCACCAACATGATTCTGACCAAACTGCGGGAGGCAGTGGAAGACAGGAGTGCCTGGTGTGCTCTGGTCCACGGGGTCATGAAGAGTCGGACACGACTAAACAACTAAACAACAACAGCAACAAAGTATCCCTTCCAAGTGGATCAAGCCTGCCAAGTGGTAGGCAGTTACGTTAATGGGGTTCTGTGCAGGGCACCTTTGACATTTTATTTTCATTTTAAGCAAAGGAAACATCCCTGAATTTCTTCTGGAGTTGGATGAAACTTACAGGTGTGGTCACCTCTTCTGATAGGGCAAAGCCTGCCCAATTTAAAAATAATAGGCACAATGTTTCTCTCCCGAAGGCAGGCTTCACCAATTTGGACCGGGTATAATAAGAGTTTGTGCACACTAGATATTTCTAAACCCTGGATTCAGCAACTGTTAGAATTTAATCAAGTATTGTGGGGATTAAGATGAGTGCCAGGCTAATCCGTGGTTCTAGCAAGTGTTAAAAGCTAATTAAGGCCGGCTGGCCTCCTGGTGGATGGGCCATTAAGAAAACAAAACATCAAAGGCTTTGTTGTTGTTGTTGTTCAGTCGTTCAGTCGTGTCCGACTCTTCGTGACCCCATGGACCAGAGCACGCCAGGCACGCCTATCCTTCACTGCCTCCCGCAGTTTGGCCAAACTCATGTTAGTAGCTTCGAGAATACTGTCCAACCATCTCATCCTTTGTCGTCCCCTTCTCCTTGTGCCCTCCATCTTTCCCAACATCAGGGTCTTTTCCAGGGAGTCTTCTCTTCTCATGAGGTGGCCAAAGTACTGGAGCCTCAACTTCAGGATCTGTCCTTCTAGTGAGCACTCAGGGCCGATTTCCTTGAGAATGGATAGGTTTGATCTTCTTGCAGTCCATGGGACTCTCAAGAGTCTCCTCCAGCACCATAATTCAAAAGCATCAATTCTTCGGCGATCAGCCTTCTTGATGGTCCAGCTCTCACTTCCGTACATTACTACTGGGAAAACCATAGCTTTAACTATACGGACCTTTGTTGGCAAGGTGATGTCTTTGCTTTTTAAGATGCTGTCTAGGTTTGTCATTGCTTTTCTCCCAAGAAGCAGGCGTCTTCTAATTTCGTGACTGCTGTCACCATCTGCAGTGATCATGGAACCCAAGAAAGTGAAATCTCTTACTGCCTCCATTTCTTCCCCTTCTATTTGCCAGGAGGTGATGGGACCAGTGGCCATGATCTTAGTTTTTTTGATGTTGAGCTTCAGACCATATTTTGCGCTCTCCTCTTTTACCCTCATTAAAAGGTTCTTCAATTCCTCCTCACTTTCTGCCATCAAGGTTGTATCATCAGCATATCTGAGGTTGTTGATATTTTTTCCGGCAATCTTAATTCCGGTTTGGGATTCATCCAGCCCAGCCTTTCGCATGATGAATTCTGCATATAAGTTAAATAAGCCGGGAGACAATATACAGCCTTGTCGTACTCCTTTCCCAATTTTGAACCAATCAGTTATTCCATATCCAGTTCTAACTGTAGCTTCTTGTCCCACATACAAAGGCTTTGTGCTAGATGGCAAAAGGGAGTGGGGATAGCCAGAGAGGAGAGGGCAGGAGTGATGTCACCAAGATGGAAAGTAGCAAAATGGAGAGAGGGAGAGCAACGTTAGAGAGCAATGTTTGATGTGTGTTTGAATCCAAGATGGTGACTATGGAAGAAACAAGGCACTAGTGGGATGTTGTTGTTGTTGTTGTTGTTAAAATGTGTATACTGTCCTATACCCACAGCAGGTGTGCCAACTTGAATAAAATATTGTGGGAGCCCAGGTAAGCCCCACCACCCCAGCCAGATTGGCAGGATATAAATAATAATAATTATTATTATTATCATTGGTCACATGACGCCATGTACACACATCATTTGAAGGGCAATGCCCATCAACTTTGACTCGACCCCCTCAAATATTTTATTGGGGGGCAAACCCCCCTCGGTCCCTTAGGAGTTGGCTCCTATGACCCTCAGGGCAGTTCACAGCATAAAATCACAATATTTAAACATACAATAAAAACAAGAACAACCCCTAGAATCTCCCTCCATTGGAGGCTCTGGTTGTATATACTGTATGTGTAAATAACACAGTCTCTGATGTACCTCCTTCCCAAAAAGAAACACAGACTGGTTAGGTGCTCGGAGATGGGAGCAGTGTGCAACAATGGAATATGTTGTGTATGTTCTTATACCAAACACCTAATTTCTGAGTTCTTTTCTGGGGAGCTCCAACTGTACTCTTAGTCCTGGAAATCTTATCCTTTGTGAGGAAAGTACCGGTACTTCTGGGTCTCCAAAGAAAGAGGCCCCCTTCTTATTGTGCTTGATGTTCCATTTGGGCTTGTGAAAGTCTCCCCTTCTGCTGCAGATGTGTTGACTTTTTCATGCCAAGGGCTGTCAGGAAAGGAATCCATTGTCTCTTAAAGGTCTCCCAGCCCAGAAATAATGTCAGCTCTTGGAGCCTCCTTGACATTTTGAGCACAGCTGCCATTTGAGGACTGGGCACTTCATTCAAGAGCATTATTCCCTTTGTAAGGTGCCCAAGGAAACGCCATTGATTTTGAGTTGACCCATTAGTGTTGCCATAGTGTTGCTCACCACAACAAAGGACTCTTCTGGGACCAACAGGTGGACATTGGCTGCTGACACCTTGGCCGCCTTGGGGGACAATCCAGACAAAAATGGAAACAGAACAACAAAATCTTTCTGTTATATCCATGGCCAAGCTTCCTAAAAGGAGAGGACCTGATCATAAGCAAGGAGGAAAAACATAGAGGGAAATTGAAGTATTGGCTTGTTTTGATTAGGTAACAACTGAATAATGCAATCAAAGAATTGTAGAGTTGGAAGGGAACAAATATTATTATTATTATTATTATTATTATTATTATTATTATTATTATTATTATTATTTCTGTTTTTAGTGTTGTGTTGGGAGCTGCCCAGAGTGCCTGGGGAGGCCCAGCCAGATGGGTGGGGTATAAGTAATTATTATTATTATTATTATTATTATTATTATTATTATTATTATTAATACCCTGCCCATCTGGCTGGGTTTCCCCGGCCACTCTGAGCGGCTGCCAACAGAATATTAAAAACACGATAAAACAAAAAAAAATTATAAACTTCCCTAAACAGGGCTGCCTTCAGATGTCTTCTAAAAGTCAAATAGTTGTTTATTTCCTTGACATCTGACAGGAAAGGCGTTCCACAGGGCAGGCACCACTACCGAGAAGGCCCTCTGCCTGGTTCCCTGTAACTTCGCTTCTCGCAGGGAGGGAACTGCCAGAAGGCCCTCAGAGCTGGACCTCAGTGTCTGGGCAGAATGGTGGGGGTGGAGATGCTCCTTCAATCCAACCTCCTCTAATGTAGGAATCACAGCTAAAGAATGCTTGACAGATGGCAAAGAGTTGAGGCTATCTGAGACCCAGAGTTCCCTTAAGTGAAGGATCCAGAGTGAAATATTAAGGACATAAGAGCCTGCTAGATCACGCCAATGGCCCATCCAGGCCTCTTCTCCCAGTGGGAAACACTGAAGAAGGATCAGAGCACAGTACTCTCCCCTCCTGTGCTTTCCAGCAACTGGTTTTGAGAAGCATATCTGCACCCAGCTTTGGAGGCAGAGCATAGCAATCCTGGTTAGCAGCCATCAATAGCCCACATTGGCCTTCTCCTCTACAAAACTGTCCAATCCTCTTTTAAAGGCGCCAAGGTTGGTGCCCGGCATGGCTTTCTGTGGAAGTGAGTTCCATTGTTTAGCTATTCTAAAAGTGCAGTCCAACACCAACTCCCAAAGGTGCCGGCTGTCATGGTCTCTGGCAGGCAAGCAAGCCCCCGATAAGAAGTCATGACTCTCCGGGAGTTTTATGTACGTTTATTTACAAAAAGACACATCCGGAGCACGGCTTCTCGCCTGCTCACATTGACGATAGTTGGTCAGTCTGAATTTCTGCCCCTCCCACAGCAGGAAGGACGCCAAACTCCCACCTTTCCCCCTCTTGCCCTTCTGGTGCCATATGATCTTATCCAGACGCCTAGCACGGGGACTGAGAGGCTGGCCTGTCTCCTCCCCACTGCTGCTCGACAGACCTCTGCTGATTGCCTAGCAATGCTCTCGCAGCCTTCCAACTCTTTCTCTCCTTGAGTGATGACAGAGTCTTCCCAGGGAAGGGGAGTCAAACTGCCCTTTCTCGACTCTGTCAGACAGCTCTCATCTGTAGAATCGGCCTCTCATTCACTTAATTCAATTTCCAACTCTTTCCCTGTGCTCTGGGGGGCCACATTCCTGACACCAGCTCCCTGGGGCCCTGCGTTCCCGAGCATCCACAAAATTCCCCCTGAAGGGGCAGGGCACCCATAAATTTCACTGCCAGGGCCATGCACATTGCATGGCACCCATGGCCTCAGGCACCCATGGTCATGGAGCCAAGCTGGCACTCCTGCCACCTCCCACCTGGCACAAGGGTATAGCTGTCAACTTTCCCCTTTTCTTGTGAGGAATCCTATTCGGAATAAGGGAATTTCCCTTTAAAAAAGGGAAAAGTTGACAGCTATGCACAAGGGTCAGGGGTTAGGTAAATCCCTCCCCTCATCTCTCATTCTTAACATGCATACATGGGCCAGCATCTCCAAATCGTTCCCAAAGCTGAGGTCAGTAACATCTTGCAATGAAGCTCATTCAGGAGCAGTGTTTGGACAGCGTGTCTTCTGTGAAAAACTAATCCTTACCCTGTACTAGACTAACCCCAATTCTGCACCAAGAATTCTGCAGTCTGAACAAATTGGCCCTGGAGGCTCTTTAGACCTAGGCAGAATTTTGCCATGGTAATGCACTGAGTCTCTGGACCGCGAGAGATGTCTAAGCCTTACTCTGTGCACTCAGATGATCTGGATATCTTTTATTTTTGCCTCTCTCCTAGAACTGAATATATGAGCTTGGTTTGCAGCTCAGGGAGCCTGCAAAGTTCAGTCACTCCATCGCTGCAGGACTGATGCAAGCTTAGAACTCTCTGACAATTCCATTAGCACAAAAGGTGAAGGATTTGGTGTGTGGGATTGGGGATGTATGCATTCTGAAGGTTTGGCCTTGCATTTTTATCAGCATGAGCCGCGGAATTTGAATCTAAGTGGTGCAGAAATTATTTATGAAGCGTCCCGTATTCCCAGTCCCTCGACTTGGATGCCTTTCAAATGGCAGTGCATTTACAAAGCCAGCGAGCGACACTCACGGACCACTTCGAGGCTGCCCAAACAGAGAGCCAGAATTGTTTCCCTGCTGGCTGAAGGCCACCTGGAAAACATGTAACTGTTTGGCTCCGGTGTTAAGTAGGACACATGACATGTTCTGGAAGCCGGGGATTCGGTGCTTCCAAAAAGAGAAGAAAAACCTTTGCGAATTCTGTGCGCCAAAACCTCACCTACAACTGCATTGTGAATTGGATTGATTTGCTTATATTTACTTAGCAGGGCATAATTCTGATTTAGCTAGTGTTTTTGGCCAATCAGTATACAATAAGCAGCACAAAAACGGCGCACACAAATCTACCAAACCATTCCACGTATTGAATTCTATATTGGTAGTCTAATTGGTAGTCCAATTAAAAAGAGAGCAATGCAAAAAGTCAAACAAAGAAGCCACAAACAGAAAAAACTCATTCAAGTTAGTACAACAGGACAATTTCAGTCTTTAAATGTTTTTAGCCAGGCTCCTGTAGATATTGATGAAAATAGGTCCAGTCAGATGATACGCACAGATGTTAATAGATGAAAGCAAGTCCAATCAGATGGAATACTGAAGATGTGACGCACAAAAATTAGACAGGGTGCCGCCGTTTGTCCCCTGTTTGACTTATCCCACCAGTGTATGTATGAATATACAGTAAATCCTGGGAAAGAATTTACTGAAGATGCCCAAAATTGTCCATGGGCGAAACAGGGGACAAACGCCGGCATCCTGTCTAATTTTTGTGCGTCACATCGTCAATATTCCATCTGATTGGACTTACTTTCATCTATTAACATCTGTGCGTATCATCTGACTGGACCTATTTTCATCAATATCTACAGGAGCCTGGCTAAAGACATTTAAAGACTGAAATTATCCTGTTGTACTAACTTGAATGAGTTTTCTGTTTGTGGCTTCTCTGTTTGACTTTTTGCATTGCTCTCTTTTTGATTGGACTACCAATATAGAATTCAATACGTGGAATGGTTTGGTAGATTTGTGTACGCCGTTTTTGTGCTGCTTATTGTATACTGATTTACCACGAGTATTGGCAGCATACCGGTAGGTTTATTTTTTCAGTGTTTTTGGCCAAGCACTGCAGAAGGATTTGTAGTGAGTCTGGGTTCAAATTCTGAAAAAAATGGAAGACGCTTTTGTTATAACAGGCTTTCCCAGCTGGATGAATGGGTCTCTGCAACAAGTGTCTATTTTTTGTATCTCTCTCTCCACATAAATGGAAGGCTGCCATCATGTTGCAGTTTGCATGGCTGACAACTCCAGCATCGTGATGGAACAGTAGGCAGGGAAGCAAGCGAGCAGTGGGGGGGGGGAGGCAGGGGACCCAGATGAGCAATTCCATAGAGGCAGTGATGTTTAACAGGAGGAGGGGGAATTTTACCGTCTCCTCTTTCAGGTAAATAAAGGGAAGTGGGTTTGGGGAATGGAGAAGCATTTGGGGTAGTGGAGACAGAGTGTCTTTTTAAAACAGTCTCTTCTTTAAGGAAGCATTCTGAAATCCCCAGAAGTTGTTTCCAAGCCAGACTTGGCAGCGGGGTGTGTGGGTTTCCATGCATCTCTATTCAAGGCTTGCAAACCCATTTTAAAAGTGTCTCTATTAAACATGGGTGTTATCAAGGAGAAGGCCTGTGTTAAGAGTTATGGCGGTAGGGTTCTGCGCCTGGGGACAGGAGAGAGAGAAAGAGAAGCAACTGGACAATTGCCGTGTGACATATTCTGCATGTAACAGATCCCTGTCTAGGAAGAATCTCAACTGCACTCCTCTGGAGGTGAACCAGAGACAGTTAAATTATTTCTTCCACTGAAAAGTCAGCACCAAGGAAGCAGAGAGCGGAAAATGAAACCTATCATTTGCCTGAAATGTCATCACCATGGAGTTGATACCACTTGAATGTTGCTGTCATCTGGCTATCAGTCAGCCCTTGTTGAAAGCGGGGAGCTGGGAATGCCATGGAGAAAACCCCCCACCCGTTTTCCAGCCTCAGTCATTCCTCAGGTTGGGAGAGAAATCCATTTGGTTCTAATTTATTGCAAACTCACCACCTACTTCTCGAGTTGTCTGTTTTGGCCACAGTGATGCATGCCTTAGTTTTACCCTATCTGGATTGCTGTAATGTGCTCTGTGTGGGACTACCTTTCAAAAGGGCTCGGCAACTTCTTCTTTTCCAAAGGTATAAATAGTTTTTATTTTATTTTTCTGTAATTTTTATTAAATTTTCTGTTTTACCTTTTAGAATAGTCATTCAAACAACCTTAAAATATCAATGACTTCCCTTCTTCTCTTTCCATGGTTCATTTTGCAAAACATAAATCCTTGCATATTTTATATAAACTAAACCATTCAGTATTCCATTATTACATCCATCAAATTACATACATTATTACACCCATCAAAACTTGTTCACACTGTTGAATTTCTCTGAATGCTGCCAATGTTTTCAAGTGTCCCTAATCCCCCCCATATATTCAATAAACATTTTCCAATCTTCTTTAAATGTACGTTCTTCTTGTTCTCTTATTCTGTATGTTACGTCCATCGCTTCCATTCTTCTTTAGTTGGGATTTTGCTTCATTTCTATTTTTGGGCTAACAAAACATGAGCCACAGTAGTGACATACATAAATAAAAAATTTTGACACCTGGGAATTTCCGTCTAAATTATCCCCAACAAGAAGGACTCTTGGGGGGGGGGGAAGGTTGGGAAACTTGGGAGGTTGGGAATGTTCAGGGTGGCAGGAGAGGATATATTGTTTATTAATACCCTTCCTAACTTGTGCTAGCAAGTTCCTTTACTTAGCAGAGTTACATTCCCCTTTTTACATGCACAGCAGATAGCTGGTTGCAGGCTTGTGTGAGTCTCTCACTAATATACAATTCAGTCTGCCTACACAGATTGAATTGTACATTCCTGGTAAGTTCCCTTGAATCCCTCTTAAAAGAATAAAGATGCCACAATCTTATTCAAAGTCGATAAAAGAAGTTTACTCACATCAGTTCACAGTTGGATTCCTGAAGGCAGACTTAGTCACAAATATGTACATGTGGATCTAGCCCATATGGGGGAATAATCCCAGTGCTTCTGCTAGCTGAGAGCTAGCAGAGCAGTCCTAGCTGGTCAAAAAGGGAAGGAAGTCAAAAGGAGAGAGGTGTGTGTGCTGCGTGACTCGTCCTTTTGTTACCTGGACAGGTTAGGTCTCGCCCACCTTCTATCACATGCAAAAGGAAGGATGCTCCAGCCAGGAGGAACAGGAAGTTTCGACTGGCTGGACCAAACATTCCCTCGCATGTCTTCCCCAGCATTACAAGGAATGTGGTACTTGACTGCCTCTCGTGGATCACATCCCGCACAGCGGAGCACGGGTACCCACAGCCCCATAGAGATGGCGCTCCACCAAGGCCTCCCATGGCCACAGACACTCTGAGCAGTGCGTGCAGCAGCCACAGTGGAAATTTTGAGTCCTTCCTCCCAGAGATGGTACCTATGGCATGAGGGAAGAGTGCCCTTGTGCTTGGATCCTGCTTTCAAGCTTCCCATTAGGGCATCTGATTGGCCACTGTGAGAACAGGAGGCTGGACTAGATGAACCAATGGCCTGATCCAAAGATGGCCAGCCACCTAGAGGGCTATCGATGGCTGCTAACCACGATGGCTGTGCTCTGCCTCCAGGACTGGAGACAGTCATGCTTCTGAATGCCAGCTGCTGGAAACGTCAGGAGGAGAGAGGGCTCTTATGCTTGGATCCTGCTACTGTGATGCTGGACTAGATTGTCCCATGTCCTGATCCAGTGTTCACATGTTGCAGTTTGGATGAGAACTGCACCAGCTAACATCCATTCTTTGAGAAACATGACTTCAGTGTCTCACAGAGCATCTCCCTGCGATTGCAAAGGCAGAGTAAATAATGCAATGAGCCAGCAATCTGTTTGTTTTGCATAATTTAAGCAGGCCCTGGAGTTCAGCCCGGAAGCTCCGAGAACCTTTGCTTGCTCTGACTTTTACCCTCTGGTCTCCTGGTCCTCAGTGAGGGTTCCTCTCTTGCTCCTCCTCTCTTGCCTCCCCCTCCCTCCCCCAAGGGGCAGGTGGGAGCCTTGCCTTCTCCTAGTCGAGGATTCTGATAGATGTTAATTGCAAGGGCTGCAGATCGGCTGTTGTAGAGGAAGGGAGCTGATAACAGGATAAAGGTTATCTCGACTCACATTCATGGATCTAAATAGGGAAACAGAGCGCGGAGCTGAGAGCATTTTTATCTCGAGGATGCCATTAGGGAGGGAGAAGGGGGGGGGGGATTCCACAAGTGCCACTAATCTCTAAATGCTCCTCCTGCAGTCTCCTACATGATTTTATCTCTCTCCAGTGCTCTTTGGAGAGCAAAGTCTGCGGGTGCCTAGCAAGCGGAATAGTTCAGGCTAAGTTAGCAGCTGCCTTTTGCTGCCTATGCATTGATTAAGCTAGGGTTGCCATATTCCAAAAAGTAAAAACCAGGACACCCCAAAAGTGCGTCCACACAGGAGCATACATGCATAAGAGGTAAAGGTAAAGGACCCCTGGGTGGTTAAGTCCAGTCAGAGGCGACTATGGGGTTGCAGCGCTCATCTTGCTTTCAGGCCGAGGGAGCCGGCGTTTGTCCACAGACAGCTTTCCGGGTCATGTGGCCAGCAGGACTGAACTGCTTCTGGCACAACGAAACACCCTGACAGATGCAAGAAATGCTGTTTACCTTCCCGCTGCAGCTATCCCTATTTATCTACTTGCACTGGCGTGCTTTCGAACGGCTAGGTTGGCAGGAGCTGGGATAGAGCAATGGGAACTCACTCCATTGCGGGAATTTGAACTGCCAACCTTCCGATCAGCAAGCCCAAGAGGCTCAGTGGTTTAGACCACAGCGCCACCCACTTGCTTTCAGCTTTCATTTTCATTGGGAGCCCATATTTTCTACCACCCTCTTTGCAAAAGATGTGTATGTTTGAATAGGCTGTGTTTTAAGTGTATGTGCTTTATCCACCCTGGTTAACATGTATTTTAAATGATAAGAATTATAATTTAAAAACCCTCTCCTCTCCCCATGCCCTGTTCCCCTGAACCACTGAAAGAAGAGAGAACAGAAGAGTTAACCAGCCTGGTTCGGTTCATTGAGTGCATTCTGACCCATAAAAGAGACACTGAGATCATTAGATTTCATGGTGATGTTTTGTGCAAGAGCGTTAACATTCCACATGCCTCTCACCCGCCCCCTAATGCAACCCTAATTCGTCAAAAGGGATGGCCCTGGGGAGCCCAATTCTGACAAGACACAGAACAGAGGCCAGCACCTCGCGGCTGAATTCCTGTGTAGGGAAAATCGGTGGAAGTTGCAGAATCAGGGAAAGAAGGTCCCTCTTGTGACCAGAGAGGGAGAAGAGATGCTGAACAAGATTTTACCCGAAATACATTCAGCAGAATAAAGCTGGGGGAGGGCGGGAAGCTGCTTCCAGTCGAGAGGGATGGGGCATTGATTTTTCAAAAGTACTGTTGGGGTGAGAACAGATGCTGGGAGAGGATATATTTGCTAGATATTATCTTTCCTTCCTCACGTTTATGAGTTCACCAGCTTAAAAGGGAAGCTCAGGTAGGTTGGTTTTAGCCTTTTAATGTAAGTAAACCAGGATGCTTTAAGGCAGAATGGATTTTCCTTTTTTACATCTGCCAAGTCTAGCTTAAGTTAAGATGGAGTCTGAGCCCTGGAGCTCAGACTTGGCAAATGTAAGAAAATACCTATAGCTATAGCCCTCCTACAGTCCCATCACCTCCTGGCAAATAGAAGGGGAAGAAATGGAGCCAGTGAGAGATTTTACTTTCTTGGGTTCCATGATCACTGCAGATGGTGACAGCAGTCACAAAATTAGAAGACGCCTGCTTCTTGGGAGAAAAGCAATGACAAACCTAGACAGCATCTTAAAAAGCAAAGACATCACCTTGCCGACCAAGGTCCGTATAGTTAAAGCTATGGTTTTCCCAGTAGTAATGTATGGAAGTGAGAGCAGGACCATAAAGAAGACTGATCGCCAAAGAATTGATGCTTTTGAATTCTGGTGCTGGAGGAGACTCTGGAGAGTCCCATGGAGTGCAAGAAGATCAAACCTATCCATTCTTAAAGAAATCAGCCCTGAGTGCTCACTAGAAGGACAGATCCTGAAGTTGAGGCTCCAGTACTTTGGCCACCTCATGAGGAGAGAAGACCTCATGAGGAGAGAAGCCTGGCGTGCTCTGGTCCATGGGGTCACGAAGAGTCGGACACGACTGAATGACTGAACAACAACAACAAAATTGCCCTCCTGCTGTCAGGGAACCGTGGGTGTGCCTCTCACAGAGTCCTCTCTAGCAAACTTAGAGGGAAACTCTGTGAGCTTTGGCTCCTGTCTTATGCCTACCTAGCAAAACACGAACTGTTGGTTTGATTGCATTTTAAATATGCCACAGGTATCACTCTCTGTCTATAATAAACACACTTCAAGCAAGTATACCATTATACACCACCCAAATCTCTGAGAGACTCCAGAGGTTTCAGGCACTGGGTCAGCATTCTGTTTCCTTAGAATGAAGGTCATCAACAACTGTGGTGTCTTTGGAATGCATGGTCTTATATACACATCTATACAACCTGAGCATTGGATGGAAGGGCTCACAGCATTAAAACCCCAATAGATCTTGGACTCAGCTATGCAGCTGCAAATAAAATGTTTCAAGTGTGTTGTAAAGTGCATTATACAAATGTGACACTAGATGGCGTTGGCGAGCTATGGCAAATTCAATATATTTTTCAAAACTTTTTTTAAAGCGTTTTCACAGCGTTTTATGTGTGTGTGTAGATTCCACCCTTGTTTCTCCATCTGTCACAGCTTTGGATCCAGCACAGAGCAAGCAGCCCTCTGTGTCTCCAGCTTCCAGCCTGCTCCCAGCCCAGCTCATGCACACTTTCACTAGCTATTGAGTGGGGTGGAGGAAAGGCCCGCCATTGGAGGCCCCCATCCCTAATTGTGGCTCTTGCAACCTGGCTCATGAGACAGTTGGGTGGCGCTTTGTGTGCCTCCTTCCGGCAACTCCTGCAGCCAAGCTGGTGCCAAACGTCTTGCTCTGCTTTCCTTTGGACCCCATCAGTGAGGCTGAGATGGGACTCTTGTCGTCTGGCCAGCCCAGGACATCCAACACACTGCCCAGACTTGCACCCTGGGGTGGTCACTTCAGTGCAGCTATCACAGCAGGTTAAGTTCATTCCCAGAGGTGCACTCCATTGCCTCTTGAGACAGATGGATGTAATAAAAATTAAAAAAAAAAACTGGGAAAGAATGGAAGCGAATGTCACTGATGCAGCTAGGAATGGATGGAATTGGGAGTTTTGTTTTTTTCCAGATAATTAAGTGGCAAAAAAATAAAAAATAAAAATTACCATGTGTGTGTGTATGGGCATAGGAGTATTGTGATTCCCTGTCTATTTATCAGAAAAGCAATTCTAATCCATCTACTCTCAGCATCCAGAAACATCATAACCAGACACTGGAGAGACCTGTCAGAAGTAAGCATGGACCAATGGTACCAAGTAGTATGGGAAACAACCCTACTAGAAAAACTAACCAGTAACCTGAAACTGACACGGGGACAAGCAGAAGAAGACACCTTCACCCCGGTATGGTTCCCCTTCATCACACACACAGCCCAACAAGACAATGACAAAAACCTACCAACAGCATACAGATCAATATGGCTAACCTGATCAAAAACACCCACCAACCCCACTCACACAGGTAACCAAAGATCATCACAGCCAACCACAAATGAACAATCACACCCCATGCCAACCCCGACCTCCCTCACCGCCAAAGAAACACAAGTGAACAACAGAGAACCTACACAATCAACGCTGACAGCAAACCCTACATATATTAAGGAAAATAGAAACATCATCACCCCACCTCTCTCCTCGTCCCACCCACCTCTCTCCCAGCATGTAAGGATTAGCAAAGCTAAACTCTTTGCTATTAATAACCTGGTTGATAGGGCAGTCGGAAGAGAAGGAGCCACTCAGATTATTCACCCCACCCCTGTTCCGCGGGAATCAAATTCATAATTCCATTTCTCCTGAAACAAATGGTTTGTTTCTTTGCAAACGGAAAACACTTTGACTTCTCCTGAGCCCCTTTGCATTTGATCATGTCTAAGAGAGCTCTCATGTTACAGGAAAAGCTCCCAGAGATATAAAGCGACAGATCGAACTTGGTGTTAGGAAATTCACCAGGTGAGTTATTAACGCTACAGATGGTTATTTATTGACTTTTTTCTTTCTTTTTTGGCCGGGGGATCCAAATATATTGCCTTTCTGTAGCCAACTGTCTTAAAACAAGCACCTAATGAGGACAGGAACAGAGAGTTACAGCAAACCAGAGGCAATAAAGCACATGATTTTTAATCAACAATGCCACAAGTGAGACAATGCATTTAAAACGAAAAAGAAGAGTGGAGAGACCGAATCTAAAATCCTGCCTGGGTTTTATTGAGTCCAATGTAGCCAGAGAAGAAAAAAAACAATGTAGCATTTTGTGTGTTTCATTTCAAATGCGCACTTGAATATAACTTCTTCTTCTTCTTCGGTGATAACTCTTAGCCAAGTAAGATTGTCTTCCATAAATATGGTCTCAACAGTGAGTCCGTAAGTGACGGTGGAGGCCAGTTCTGGATCCACGTGTCCTTCCACAGTGGGGACATAGGTCTCTGGGCAGGAGATGATCACGGTGTGGGTTTGCCAAGCGTGCCTTCCTCTTATCACGTTTCTCCCTTGTGTCCTGAGTTCGAGTGTCTTCAAAGCCTGTGACACCTTTGCCTCTCCTTTTCGTCCTGACAGTAAGAGCTGTTCAACAGCGGAGCGGACAATCTCAGAAGGCTGAGCTTCACCTGACCCTCAAATCCATAGCAACCTGCAGTTGGGTGCCCACACTATGTGTGAGCCTGGAGCTTAAGGAACTTGCAGGGCAGATGACTGCCAGATTTGGGGTGCCATCCTGCCTCTTTCTTTGCTCTGAGTGTGGCTGCTCCATGTGGCAAGTCACCCAACTTCAGGTTGCTGCATCTGCCTAGATCAGGGACAGCCAACATGGTTCCCCGGGGACTCAGAGGAGCATGGGTGTGTGTGTGTGTGTTATATCAGACCTGTTATATGTTGACCTGTTTCTTTAAAAAAAGGGGGGGGGGGAGAACAGCAAACTGTATACTGCCACACTATGAAAATGTTTGTGAGACCAGCCACAAACCTGCATCCCATTCATTTAATTCAGATTTCATCTAGGTAATGGAAGCATTCCACAAATCCAGTAAAATCCATCTATTCCTGCCCCAATGTGCACAACTCATTTTGTTTCTCCCTCGTTCCAGAAAAAGAAAAACATCTGGAGATGAAATTAGACTTGATTGAGGGGATGCATTCCCCACCACCACCACTCTCTGGCCCCAGAAGTTTCCCCCTCTCTTTGGCCACATTCCATAATTTCAAATGCCCATCATTATCTGCAGCTGGAATCAATTGGCAGGAAAGAGGATGGTGCGCGATAGTATTGCGTTGACCTCGTTTATGGTAATGCTTTTGTTTTAACCACCCTGATCAATTTGGTATCGTCAGCAAACTTGGCTACATCACTGCTCATCCTTTAAAGGTCATTTATGGACAAGGTCCCTGTCCCCGTCCCCCCCCCCCCCGGACACACCCAGTTCCTGTGCCACTTATGTACAGAATTCCACCCCATCCTGAGTTTCAACCCATGGATTGCTCTCACTGGGTCACGGCAAGAGGACCAGCCCAAGACATTTTGCCGACTGCAATGCAGAGCGTTGCCTTATAATGAGTCAGATTTTTAGTCTATCTAGTTAAATTTTGCATACACTGATTGGCAGCTTCTCTCCAGGAATTCAGACGGGGCTCTCTGCCAGTCCCAGTTGGAGATGATGGAGACTGAAGCACAGACCATCTATGATACTGATATTGTTTTTGTTATTATATTTATAGCCAACGTTTCCCCCAGGCTGGGATTCAAGGCAGCTTACACAAATTAAAAACCATGCCCATAAAACACAAAAAGCTAAAGGCATATTAAAGAGGACTATCAGAGGCTTTTGAATTATGGTGCTGGAGGAGACTCTTGAGAGTCCCATGGACTGCAAGAAGATCAAACCTATCCATTCTGAAGGAAATCAGCCCTGAGTGCTCACTGGAAGGACAGATCCTGAAGCTGAGGCTCCAGTACTTTGGCCACCTCATGAGAAGAGAAGACTCCCTAGAAAAGACCCTGATGTTGGGAAAGATGGAGGGCACAAGGAGAAGGGGACAGCAGAGGATGAGATGGTTGGACAGTGTTCTCGAAGCTACTAACATGAGTCTGGCCAAACTGCGGGAGGCAGTGGAAGACAGGAGTGCATGGCGTGCTCTGGTCCAGGGGGTCACGAAGAGGTGGACACGACTGAACGACTGAACAACAACATTGGAGGCTTCTTGTCATGGTGGCTCTGCCTCCCTAGTTGCTTCTGAATATCAGTTTCAGGGAAACACAGGAGGGGAGAGTGTTGCTTTTGTGTTTGAATCCTTCTTGTGGGTTTCCTTTTTTAAAAATAATAATAATAATTTTTATTTGATTTTCCAGAATTTAAATATTCTCAATCTAATTATCACCTGACTCCACCCCCCACATCCTATTGATTCTATTTTCAACTGCATATCAATGCTTGTCAAATTTTTCATCTTCCTAAATCATCTATACCAGGGATGTTGAACAGGTCGATCGCGATCTACCGGTCGATCACGGGGCATTACTGGTCGATCGCCTGATCCTGATAGATCTTTACAAGATCCTGATAGCCTCCCTAGAAGAAGCTCAATAACTGTGGGTGTTCCTCCCCAAAGAAAGCTCAACAACTTTGGTCAATCTAATGGGTAGACCACTGCCAGTGTTTTTATAGTGGGAGTAGATCGCAGTCTCTTCGGAGCTGGACATTCCTGATCTATACGTTCTGTTACACTACAAGTGTGTTTAAAATCCTGCTAATGTTTTGACCTGTTTACAATGATTTTGTATGTACATTATAAACATTTCCCATTCTTTTTTAAATTTCTTGCCTTCTTGATTCCCGATCTTCCCACTTAGTTTTGCCATTTCGGCATAGTACTTCAACTGGATTTGCCATTCTCCTCTGGCCGATGGGTTTCCTATTAAGGCATCTGGTTGGCCACTGTGAGAACAGGATGCTGGCCTGATCCAGCAAGCCATTCAAGAAGAGAAGGTTAAGGGGTGATATGATAGCCATGTTCAAATATATCAAAGGATGTCATATAGAGGAGGGAGAAAGGATGTTTTCTGCTGCTCCAGAGAAGCGGAGCAATGGATTCAAACTACAAGAAAGAAGATTCCACCTAAACATTAGGAAGAACTTCCTGACAGTGAGAGCTGTTCGGCAGTGGAATTTGCTACCAAGGAGTGTGGTGGAGTCTCCTTCTTTGGAGGTCTTGAAGCAGAGGCTTGACAGCCATCTGTCAGGAATGCTTTGATGGTGTTTCCTGCTTGGCAGGGGGTTGGACTGGATGGCCCTTGTGGTCTCTTCCAGCTCTATGATTCAATGATTCTATGATTCTTATAAATCTCCTGCTTCTGGATTCATTCGATGTTCTCATCATGACTGAGATACACTCAATCTCCGCCTCGTTCCATCCACACAGCAGCTCACAAGCCTTCCCCCCGACACCTCCTTTCCGAGGAAAGGAGCTTTTCAGCATAAAGGGAGTAAGCTTTGCGAGGATGAATGCAATTGGCCTTTGACAACCCTGCACTGATCTCCAGCTGCAGCGACAAGACCCCTCCACTCGCTTAAAGCCAGGGACACCTGCACCACCGCAGCTCACAAATCTGAAATCATTTCAGTCTCGTGATGTGGCCTGAGATGGTAATTACATCTGGGAAATGCAAAAAAAAAAAAGTCTTTCCCCTAATTGTTGTTATTGTTTAATAATTACAAAGCAGATGTAAAGCTGAAGAGGAACAGGATGAGACCCGGTGGCTCAGGTGTGCTCTCCAGCAAATAAATCTGGCATTAAAAGATGATTTGGTAGCTGACGGAGGACAGATTGGAAACAGTCGGTGCCTGTTGCACACCTGTTCCTTTTTTCACACAAGGTGTAATTAAGTTGTGGGGTTCACCCCAGCTTCAATGCCATTAAAGTGGATCTGATGGTGGGAATAAAACATCAGGGATTCTGGGACCTGAACGAGGAATCACATGATGCCTAGCTAAGATCTAGGGGTCTAGTGACCTACCTTGATTGGTGGCTTGGACTCTACAGTCGTCTTATTTGTTTGACAGTTTGCTTGCTTCATATTATATTTGCATCCCACCTTCCCTCAGAGGAGCTCCAGGGGGGTTACATAGATCCCCCCTCCCCAATGTATCCTCACAACTGCCCTGTAAGGTAGGCTGGGCTGAGAGACAGACACTGGAACAAGACGCCCCCAGGGAGTTTCATGGCCAAGTGGGAATTTGAACCCAAGTCTCCCAGGTCCTAGTCCAACATTCTTCTTCTTTCTTCCTCTTTGGCGATAACTCATAGCTGAGTAAGTTTGTCTTCCATAAACACGGTTTTAACTGTGAGTCTGTAAGTGACTGCAGAGGCCAATTCTGGATCCACATGTCCATCCACAGTGGGGACATTGGTTTCCGGGTGGGGGTTGATCACGGCGAGGGTTTGCCAAGTGTGCCTTCCTCTTGGCACGTTTCTCCCCTGTGTCCTGATTTCGAGTGTCTTCAAAGTCCATGATACTGGATATAGATACTGGATATTGGATATTGATACATGATACTGGATACATGATATTGGAGGCTGTTCTCCAATTGGAGTGCTAACAGGCCAGTGTTTCCCAACTGTCAGTGGTGAGAGCCAGTGTGGTGTAGTGGCTAAGAGCAATGGACTCATAATCTGGTGAACCGGGTTCACGTCTCCGCTCCTCCGCATGCATCTGCTGGGTGACCTTGGGCTAGTCACACTTCTTTGTAGTCTCTCAGCCCCACTCACCTCACAGAGTGTTTGTTGTGGGGGAGGAAGGGAAAGGAGAATGTTTGAGACTCCTTTGGGTAGTGATAAAGCAGGATATCAAATCCAAACCCTTCTTCTTCTTCTTTATACTACATTTTTTTAGATTTGCCTTGAGAGAGTCTTTAAACCTCTTTTGCTGACCACCAGCATTACGCTTTCCATTCTTGAGTTAGGAATAGAGTAGTTGCTTTGGCAGACGATAATCAGGCATCCACACAACATGACCAGTCTAATGAAGTTGATGTTGAAGAATCATTGCTTCAACATGGGTGATCTTTGCTTCTTCCAGTACACTGGCATTAGTTCACCTGTCTACCCAGGTGATGTGTAAATTTTTTTGGAGACACCATTGATGGAATCTTTTGAAGAGTTGGAGATGGCGTTTATAAGTGGTCCATGTTTCACAAGCGTATAGTACGGTTAGTAGTACAATACCGGTAGCTTTGTAAACAAGCATTTTGGTTTCCCTGTGAATGTGCCGGTCCTCAAACACTCTGCACTTCAGTCGGGAGAAACTGCACTCGGAGAGCCATTCTACCCATTAAAAAACAGAATCAATGTATGACAACATCTTTGGGGGTGAGGACCACAACCCAGCACATTCGACAAAGGTCTCACAGTGCGTTGTTACTGAAAGTCCCTTCCCATCATGCAGCAACCAGGACTTGCAAAACGCAGCTTCCCAGGTGAAGCAAGTTAAGTGCCTTGTCAAAAACCCATCAGACTCTAAGTCCTCAGAGTGAGGCTTAAACAGGATTAGAGCTGTGTGGCTCATTGGGTGAGGTGTTTCACGGGCTAACCTGGCAGATGATCCTTTTCCTGCGGGGGAAGTTGGCGCACTACTTTCTGCTAGGTGTGTGTTATTATGTGCCCTGTGATTAATCTCCTTGGCTTTTGTTTTGTTTGTTTTTAAAATGCAAAACCAATGTGGAAGTGTGGCCGACAACATCAGAGTGGGAAAATGAGACACTGAGAGAAACTGAAACAAACACATCCACCCACCCTGATCCTAAAAGACATTTAATGTGCCCTTGAAGACAATGCAAGGCCTTTTCCCCTGTTAAGAGGAGCACTAGAACAGCAATGGCAGAACAAGTCACTATGGTCTTGGTTTTGCTGTTTTCCTGTTCTAGAGACCATTGCATTTTCAGCGTATGGATAGTTCATTTCATTTCTATTTCCAAAAAATTGTACACTGCTTGATTGGGGATTTGACATTAAAATCCATGGCATAGTTTGTTGAAGAGAGTGTGCATAAAGAAAAGAATCAACTCTCTGGTTTTCCAATTTCAGAGAAACTATGTGCATATCTGTGTGGGCAGGAGAATAGAGCAAAAGAGACTTTTTATGCTGGCTGGGGGGAAATCAGGATAGAGCTTTAAGGGAACTATAAAATATTTAATTGCTTTTGATGCCCATGCTTGAGACAGTGGAGAGTGAGGTTCTGAATTCCATCTGGCTGTTTTTTTTCTGTAATAAAATACTTGTAACGGCAGTAGAGGCAAGATCCAGACGACGACTTAAAGAGGAATGCTTAGTTGACTCTCAGTAATTAATTTCATTCCCCCTTGAGTGAATTAGACCATAGATCAGATTGTAGCGGGGGCGGGGGTTGAAAGATCCTTGTGAATTAGGGTAGGGGGGAGAAGGAGATTAGAAAGGGAAAATTGCTACTTTTCAGAAAGTCAGGTGCTGCTTGATTTGACTGGAGTTTACTTAGACTCATAGAATCCTAGAGTTGGAAGAGACCCCAAGGGCCATCCAGTCCAACCCCCTGCCAAGCAGGAAACACCATCAAAGCATTCCTGACAGATGGCTGTCAAGCCTCCGCTTAAAGACCGCCAAAGAAGGAGACTCCACCACACTCCTTGGCAGCAAATTCCACTGTCCAACAGCTCTCACTGTCAGGAAGTTCTTCCTAATGTTTAGGTGGAATCTTCTTTCTTGTAGTTTGAATCCACTGCCCCGTGTCAGCTTCTCTGGAGCAGCAGAAAACAACCTTTCACCCTCCTCTATATGACATCCTTTGATATATTTGAACATGGCTATCATATCCCCCCCTTAACCTTCTCTTCTCCAGGCTAAACATAGCCAGCTCCCTAAGCCGTTCCTCATAAGGCATCGTTTCCAGGCCTTTGACCATTTTGGTTGCCCTCCTCTGGACACCTTCCAGCTTGTCAGTATCCTTCTTGAACTGTAGTGCCCAGAACTGGACACAGTATTCCAGGTGAGGTCTGACCAGAGCGGAATACAGTGGTACTATTACTTCCCTTGATCTAGATGCTATACTCCTATTGATGCAGCCCAGAATTGCATTTGCTTTTTTAGCTGCTGCATCACACTGTTGACTCATGTCAAGTTTGTGGTCTACCAAGACTCCTAGATCCTTTTCACATGTACTGCTCTCAAGCCAGGTGTCACCCATCCTGTATTTGTGCCTTTCATTTTTTTTTGCCCAAGTGTAGTACTTTACATTTCTCCCTGTTAAAATTCATCTTGTTTGCTTTGGCCCAGTTCTCTAATCTGTTAAGGTCATTTTGAAGTGTGATCCTGTCCTCTGGGGTACTAGCCACCCCTCCCAATTTGGTGTCATCTGCAAACCTGATCAGGATGCTCTCAAGCCCATCATCCAAGTCATTGATAAAGATGTTGAATAAGACTGGGCCCAAGACAGAACCCTGTGGCACCCCACTAGTCACATCTCTCCAGGATGAAGAGGAGCCATTGATGAGCACCCTTTGGGCTCGGTCAGTCAGCCAGTTACAAATCCACTGAATGGTAGCATTGTCTAGCCCGCATTTTACCAGCTTCTTTACAAGAATATCATGGGGCACCTTGTCAAGGGGCTTGCTGAAATCAAGATAGGCTACACCCACAGCGTTCCCTTCATCTACCAGGCTTGTAATTCTGTCAAAAAATGACTTGTTGTTGTTGTTGTTGTTGTTGTTGTTGTTGTTGTTGTTGTGTCATTTAGTCATGTCCGACTCTTCGTGACCCCATGGACCAGAGCACGCCAGGCCCTCCTGTCTTCGACTGCCTCCCGCAGTTTGGTCAGAGTCATGCCAGTCACTTCGAGAACACTGTCCACCCATCTCGTCCTCTGTCGTCCCCTTCTCCTTGTGCCCTCCATCTTTCCCAACACCAGGGTCTTTTCCAGGGAGTCTTCTCTCCTGTGTGCTTAGATAAGGCTAACTGGTTTACTGGGGCAAGGACCCAGTAGAACTGCTCTCGAGTGCCACATTTCTGAAAGAGCAACAAAAGCCTCGAAGATCAACACGAGGATAAATAGAAAAGTTTACAATGCACTATGAAAGCAGCCCTCCCCCCCCCAGAGGTTAATGCAGCTTTTGTCGGAGAAAGTGGTTTAATGCGAGCATAATGTTCTTCACATTTGCTAAAAGGCTGAGCTTCTCTCTCAGATGTCTAGGAAAAGAAATGAATGTCCACTCTTTGGCTTGAGTTATAAGCCTTATTAAGAGGCCTGTATTGCCCTTAATGACTTTCCTTTGGCCTGTTGGGGGGTGGGGGTGGGGGGAGGAATGCTCAGCTCTGAGTACTGAGGAGCCAGGGAGCAGCCCCAGGGAAGGGGGAGATATTGCAATAAGGATATTGCTGCCCATAAGTCTTTGCCTTCGTTATTACCATCTTGCTCCTTCGTTAATAAGGCCTTCTGGGGTTTTAAAGAACAGGGCCATCGCAAGAGTTTAAACCTGGCATAAAATGTGGAGGGAACAGGGTTCACTTTGAGGTGGACTTTCTGTTACTGGAGAGACCAGCGTCACCTACGAAAGAACAAAACCTGACCACAAGACTGGTAAGGACCAATCAAGGAGGAAACTAATATTGGCCATTAATGTGCAAAACAACTCAGGGATCTTGTGCTTGAATCCTGCTCAATGGTTTCCCATAGTCTGGGCATGTTGTTGTTGTTCAATCGTTTAGTCGTGTCCGACTCTTCGTGACCCCATGGACCAGAGCATGGGTGTACCCGGGGGGGCAGGGGGGCAGCTCCCCCCCCCCAGCAAAAAAAAAATTAAATGGTTATCGGCAGCCTAAAAGGAAAGAAAAGCTCAAGGCTGGTCTTTCTCCCCCTCCCAAAATCTCAATAACAATTGAGCTCGTCCATTCTTGTGTGTGTGTGTGTGTGTGTGTGTGTGTGTGTGTTGCGCTGGCTGTTTCCCCCTCCCTCATGCCGACAAAGAGCTGGTGTGCCTATCAGAGACCGGATCCTAGCCTGCACCCTGCTTGGTCAAATGGGGATGCAGGCTGAGACTTGGGCAGTGCCAGGGGGCGAATTCATCGTTGCCGGGATTCATCGTTACAAGGGAGCTTGGCAAACTGAGTTCCCTTGCATGGTGAGTAGTTCCTTTGCGAGGACTGAGGATCCTGGGAAACTGAGTTTTTCAGCCATTTGGGGCTTTCTGTGGGGGGGGGGGAGTTTTTCTGGTTTTTGAAGCTGTTTTTGTTTTTTGAAGCTGTTTTTGTTTTTGAACCTGAACGGCCATGTCTCTCTCTCCCCCCCCCCCCGTTTTGATCGTGGGTACGCCCCTGGACCAGAGCACACCAGGCACGCCTATCTTTCACTGCCTCCCGCAGTTTGGCCAAACTCATGCTTCGAGAACATAGGTAAAGGTAAAAGGACCCCTGACCGTTAGGTCCAGTCGCGGATGACTCTGGGGCTGCGGCGCTCATCTCGCTCTATAGGCCGAGGGAGCCGGTGTACAGCTTCCGGGTCATGTGGCCAGCATGACTAAGCATAGGACGGCATAGAAATTCAATAAATAATCATAATTATAATTCTGCTCACAGTGTAAATACAGAGATGCAAAAACAGCTGCGGCATGGTTTACAAAACGGGGCCAAAAGGCAAAGAGAGGGGAGAGGGTGGTGTTGGAAAAGGCGAGGCATTCACATGTTAATTTTTAAGAGGCCTTGTGGTGCACAATGAGCCATTTGCAGAGAAGGCAGGCTGTCAGAGAACCTGCCTGGAATTTAGCCTGTCAATAGAGTGACATGCTGGAGACTCGGGACTCCTGCATATTGCATGAGCTGAGAACTTCGGGGCCCGGTCTGCTGCCATAAAAGATTCATGCTCAACGGTGCTTTTCGCTGCTGTGCCAGAAGGCGCTTGCTATATTTGGCATCCCAGAACTTTACCTGCAAGCAGTGAATGGAATGATGGGCAGGAGCCAAGAGTAGCTGACTCAAGCCTACCTTTTCAAAGCTATCCAGCATTTTCTGCACACACACACACACACACACACACACACACACACCTGTGATGATGTTCTGGGGTGTCACTGGTGCTAGCCTAACAGCTGCACAAATTTAGGATGCTATATTTAAGAGCCAAGCCAGTGTGGCCTAGAGCTTAGAGTGTTGGATTAAGACCTGTGAGACCAGGGTTTGAATCCCCACTCAGCTAGGAAGCTCAGACTGACCTCGGGCCAGTCATTGCCTCTCAGCCTAATCTACCTCAAAGGGTTGTTGTTTGGGTAAAAAGGGGAGGGGAGAATCGTGCTCATCCCCTTGAGCTTATGGGAGAAAATGCCCTTTGGAGGTTCAATAAGGAAGCTCACATCAAATTCGCAATTAGATTTTATTCAGAAATGCATCGCTGGAGTCCAAAAAGGTATGTGAGAACATGTCCATTAACACATACTCTGTATGGGATGTAAATGTCATCTTAGTTGTTCCATCCTCCACTCCAGCATTTTCTACCACCTTTTGCCACCCCAGCACCTTATCCTTGAAGGCTTTTGGATTGTTGGAAAGCCTTCAAACCAACTTAGCACCCAAATGGAGTCCAGCAAGTTTCTGCTGTGCATACCTGTGTACGTTCTCACTTGCTTCTCCTGTGCCATCCGCAGGGTATCTTCTTGCACAACGGTGTGTGTGTGTGTGTGCATGCCAGCAATTATAGACGACAGAGTCCAGCTTCTTTTTCTAATCTAGAAGCTTTATTTACAAGGCATAAATCACATTCCTGGAGACACGCACGACATTCTCGCCTTCTCCTTCTCCGGCCAAAAGCGAAAGGGAAACAGATACAGAAACAACAAGTATCACATTACACAGAGTCTTCTGGCGATAGGAATACCGCGACACTCTGTGGGCGGGGCGACCTGGTTGAGCTTGTTAACCCTGAAAGCTCCAAACCTCTACAATCCTCTTTTCATCCAAATATAGTCCCTGAAACGTAAAAGGTAAAGGACCCCTGGACGGTTAATTCCACTCAAAGGTGAATATGGGGTTGCGGCGCTCATCTCACTTTCAGGCTGAGGGAGCCAGCATTTGTCCACAGACAGTTTTCCAGGTCATGTGGCCAGCAGGACTAAACTGCTTCTGGCTCAACGGGACACCGTGACAGAAACCAAAGCACATGGAAACACTGTTTACCTTCCCGCCACAGTGGTACCTTATTTATCTACTGTAATTGCACTGGTATGCTTTTGAACTGCTAGGTTGGCAGGAGCTGGGACAGAGGAACGGGAGCTCACCTGATTGTTCAGATTCAAAGTGCCCACCTTCCGATTGGCAAGCCCAAGAGGCTCGGCGGTTTAGACCACAGCGCCACCCACGTCCCCTGAAAACACTTACTCAAGTATTTGTGCTGTATGTGCAAAGACCTCCTCCAGTGTGGTGTAGTGGTTAAAAGCGGTAAACTCATAATCTGGTGAACCGGGTTCGCGTCTCTGCTCCTCCACATGCAGCTGCTGCATGACCTTGGGCTAGTCACACTTCTTTGAAGTCTCTCAGCCTCACTCACCTCACAGAGGGTTTGTTGTGGGGGAAGAAGGGAAAGGAGAAGAAGGGAAAGGAGACTCCTTCGGGTAGTGATAAAGCGGGATATCAAATCCAACCTCCTCCTCCTCCTCCTCCTCCTCCTCCTCTTCTTCTTCTTCTTCTTCTTCTTCTTCTTCTTCTTCTTCTTCTTCTTCTTCTTCTTCTTCTTCTTCTCCTCCTCCTCCTCCTCCTCCTCCTCCTCCTCCTTATTACTATTATTATATGTACACCATCCTTCATGCAAAGATGAGAGGGAGGTTCATCCCAGGTGACAGCAAAGGTTCCATTAGCACCCCCAAGTTATGTGCCCTCTCCTTCAGAGGAAGTGTAACCCCACCCAGAGCTTATAATCCCCCTATATGCATTTGTTTTTCACTCTTGACAGCCTGCCGTTAGGTTCCTCTTATATATGTGGAACTGATAATGCATTTTACAGCATTTCCAGCTCACAAGCGCTGAGAATGATTTTGAAACAATTTGGGTTATCTTTGCAACAGGTGAAGGAAATAACTGACAATGGGAAGTGGTTTTCAATACTCATGGACAAAGAACAACAAAGTTTTCTGGGCCTTCAGATGAGAAGATAAGGTTTGGCATTTATGTACGCATTTGGAAATATCACACCCCCCCCACCACCCCATTAAAAAACACCCAATTGACCATTCTGTTGTGTAAGCACCTTTGCAGTTCAGCCTTTGCTTGCCAAGAATGCTCAAAAGCGCCAAGTTGTTCTGTTTCGAAAGGGGAATTACCTGATGAGCCATTTAGCACCTGGCTTAATTTCCAAATGCCAAGTCCAGAATTATGTTCTCTCTTGCAGCCTTGTTCTGGGGACCACAAACAAAGGATTGGTATGAGTGGAGTTTGCCTCCTCCTCCAGGTGGGAATATCGCCCTGGCTCTTTATTTGTGGATAACATCCTTTTTCCTTATGAACCTTCTGGACTGCTGTTCTTGTAAAACATTTACCCCCCCCCCCCTCGGCCTCCTTCTGGTTTTGCAACCATGCTGCAGGTTGTAAAAAACAGAAGGTGTGGGGTACATTAGAATGTGCTGTGTTGGGGCTGCTCTTAACATTTGCGCTGTGCTTTCTTTCTCTGGCTCATCATGTCAATATTTGCAGAAGAACTAAATAGAAAATTCTTTCCGGTAGCATTTTGTTTCGACTATGGCAGACCAACACGGCTACCCACCTGCAGAAGAACTGGCACAGAAAAGTATGGTTCCTGCTAAACACGAATGGGTAGACCAATCTAAGTCTATTCTGTGTCAGCATGTTCATTGCACACATTTTCGGGTTGCATTCAACATAGCGCTAAGCAAAATGTTCCGCCAGCGCATGCGTTTCTTCTCGCACAACAGGATGTTCCTCCAACCTCCTCCTGACCCCATGCACACCCTAAATCTGTTCTGGGGATTCGCCCAACCATCCAAAATAGATGGTTAACAGGGTGGGGAGAAGAAAGGGACATCTTGTTGTGTTAGCAACAATCCAGCTGAGTGCCACACTTTGAGCACACCCTTTACAAAAAAATACGATTTTCCCTTCAATGCATTTCCCCCAAAATAAGCATTTTGTTACGTGTGCACTTTCTGGAGACTTGAAACTGCCTTGCAAAATCTGGAGAAGCGCATAACTCAATCAATAGCTGCATTCTTATCTGCAAGCAAGTCTGGGAACATTGGATGCTGCAAAAAGACCAATTGATATCCTTCCTCTTAAACTTGGAAGTAATCCATAGCCATCATGTCTAGAAGTCATTTTTATACCCTCCCCATGCTTCCATATACCAGTTGGTGCTTGCAGGTTCCCCATTGGGGCATCTGGTTGGCCACTGTGAGAACAGGATATAGTATTGTGAACTGAAGAAGCTGTTGCAAAATCTGCTTATCATCCGGGGTACAGGTCTTCTGATCTACTGTACTACTTTCGCCGAGGTAAGGTGAGGAGGTGTCCGTCTGCGTCCGCTACTCACGCATGACCCCTGCCTCTACATATGGCTATGTGAAGAATCCTTTCCTGCAACCGTTCCCATTTACCTGACTTTGCGCTTCTAGTAGAGAACTATCTGCAGGAAAATTTGCGTGTTTCCACTGCGCTATGACATTATTATTATATACATTATTGGCAGAGTTGTGCCATTAGTTGACTGATTGTCTATAAGTATCTCCAGGCTTTGACATGCATGTTGCACTTTAGTGTGTTTAATCAAGTGAAATTGTTCTTTATATTTGCAAGCCGTGTTGGTGTTTTGGTCTTGGTGTATCATAATCTGTTTAACACCTGGTACTTTCTTTGTATACGTTTGTCTAACACCCCTTTGGAGCCCTCTGAGTCAGTGGCCATCATGACATCTTGTGCTGGTAAATGCCATCGCTTAATTTTGTATTGGGTGAAGAATGCATGTTTTCTCCCTATTATAGAAAGTGCAGTGGATGTTGTTGTTGTTCAGTCGTTCAGTCGTGTCCGACTCTTCGTGACCCCATGGACCAGAGCATGCCAGGCACACCTATCCTTCACTGCCTCTCGCAGTTTGGCCAAACTCATGTTAGTAGCTTCGAGAACACTGTCCAACCATCTCATCCTCTGTCGTCCCCTTCTCCTTGTGCCCTCCATCTTTCCCAACATCAGGGTCTTTTCAAGGGAGTCTTCTCTTCTCATGAGGTGGCCAAAGTACTGGAGCCTCAACTTCAGGATCAGTCCTTCTAGTGAGCACTCAGGGCTGATTTCTTTGAGAATGGATAGGTTTGATCTTCTTGCAGTCCATGGGACTCTCAAGAGTCTCCTCCAGCACCATAGTTCAAAAGCATCAATTCTTCGGCGATCAGCCTCCTTTATGGTCCAGCTCTCACTTCCGTACATCACTACTGGGAAAACCATAGCTTTAACTATACGGACCTTTGTCGGCAAGGTGATGTCTCTGCTTTTTAAGATGCTGTCTAGGTTTGTCATTGCTTTTCTCCCAAGAAGCAGGCGTCTTCTAATTTGGATGTACAAGACTGTATATTAGAAGGTCTGGTAAAAACAAACAAACAAACAAACCAAAATACAATGTAAGAAAAGACTTGTTGGTTCAGACCAAACTGAGCCCAACATCTTAGCCAAGGAGCAGGGCAGGTGGCCCCATTCTCTGCCCATCTGCAGCGGTGGCCCACCAGAGAGCAGGTTAGCAGTGCCCTCTTCTGGCCAGCAGCCAAGGGATTAAGGCAACTGGGTCTGACTCATCCTCCGTGTCCCCTGCTTGAGATCTCTCGCTGGGACCTTACACGCTGACACAATTGCAGACTGACAAGTCCCGATGTAAACCTTTTAAAGCTTATTGCAAAGCGAAGAGTGGAAAGGATGTTTTCGAGCATCTGCTCACTTTGGAGCTGACCTCCCGTTCACCCTGTCCGCTCGCCGGCCCTCATCCACGAACCGAGCGATTGGCGTTTTAATTTCTGGGGGGAAAGAATTCACAGACACAATGGAAAAGAAGCCAGAGATATTACTGGGAATGTCAAATGAGCTGCTACATTCCAAAAGAAGAGAGAAGGGGGAGGGGAGGAGAAAGAGGGGGGAGTGATGGAGACATAATTGGGTGGGGGGGATCATTCATTCAATAATTGGCAGCAGCCAGCATCCTTTTCAGTGCCTGGAGAGTTGCTCAGATGTTGACCATTCTGAAAATGTGGTCCCAGTGCTGAAAAATGCCAGCTAAGGAAACCCACCCCATCACATGACTGGAAAAGTTTAGAAGGAGATATGCAAGGATATCAGTAATTTATCAACATGTAAGCTATACATTTCATGCATATAAACCATACATTTAATTCAATGTACAGCTTTAGTATTTTCTTCCTCTCTGTAATGAGACAGGCTGTAGGCTACATCATAAGAACAGAAGGAGAGCCTGCTGGATCAGGCCAATGACCCATCTAGTCCAGCATCCTGTTCTCATAATGGCCAGCCACATGCCCCAATGGGAAACCCGCAAGCAGGATCTGAGCACAAGAGCCTTCTCCCCTCCTGCACTTGCTTTTGTTGTTCAGTCGTTCAGTCGTGTCCGACTCTTCGTGACCCCATGGACCAGAGCACGCCAGGCACGCCTATCTTTCACTGCCTCCCGCAGTTTGGCCAAACTCATGCTAGTTGCTTCAAGAACACTGTCCAACCATCTCATCCTCTGTCGTCCCCTTCTCCTTGTGCCCTCCATCTTTCCCAACGTCAGGGACTTTTCCAGGGAGTCTTCTCTTCTCATGAGGTGGCCAAAGTATTGGAGCTTCAGCTTCGGGATCTGTCCTTCCAATGAGCACTCGGGGCTGATTTCTTTAAGGATGGATAAGTTTGATCTTTTTTTGCAGTCCATGGGACTCTCAAGAGTCTCCTCCAGCACCATAATTCAAAAGCATCAATTCAACTCCTGCACTTGCTAGAGCCTTGTATTCATCCGCCTACTGTGGATGCAGGGCACAGCCATCATAGCTAGGAGCCATGAACAGCCTTATTGTCCCTGAACTTGCCTAATCCTCCTTTAAAGCCAGCCAAGTTAGTGGCCATCACTGCCTCTTGTAGGAACGAGTTCCATAGTTTAACTATGTGCTGCTTCATAGGTGAGTGGAAAACTTCTGGCTGTTCCTTTCCAGCCACAGCATTCAGAAGTTCCTTGCTCCAACACAGCAAGATGAGGCACCAGATTCAATCCACAGCTGCAAAGGAATGTTTGGTTGGCACTATTCAGAGCTGTGGTTTTGCCTACCCCATGCCCAGTGTCCTATGTCATCAGGTGATCATAGACTCACAGAATTGTAGAGTTGGAAGGGACCTTGAGGGTCATCTAGTCCAACCCCCTGCAATGCAGGAATCTCAGCTAAAGCATCCATGACAGATGGTCATCCAACCTCTGCTTAAAAACCTCCAAGGAAGTGGAGCCCACAACCTCCCAAGGGAGACCGTTCCACTGTCAAACTTCTCTTACTGTCAGAAAGTTCTTCCTGATGTTTAGTTGAAATCTCTTGTAATTTTAAATCACTGGCTTGAGCCCAAGGCCCAGAGCAGGAGAAAACAAGCTTATTCCCTCTTCCATGTGACTGCCCTTGAGATATTTGAAGATGGCTATCCTATCTCCTCTCAGTCTCCTCTTTTTCCAGGCTAAGCATATCCAGCTCCTTCAACTGCTCCTCATAAGGTTTGCCAACAAAGGTCTGTATAATTAAAGTTATGGTTTTCCCAGTAGTGATTTATGGAAGTGAGAGATGGACCATCAAGAAGGCTGATGGCCGAAGAATGGATGCTTTTGAATTATGGTGCTGGAGGAGACTCTTGAGAGTCCCATGGACTGCAAGAAGATCAAACCTCTCCATTCTGAAGGAAATCAGCCCTGAGAGCTCACTGGAAGGACAGATCCTGAAGTTGAGGCTCCAGTACTTTGGCCACCTCATGAGAAGAGAAGAATCCCTGGAAAAGACCCTGATGTTGGGAAAGATGGAGGGCACAAGGAGAAGGGGATGAGATGGTTGGACAGTGTTCTCAAAGCTACCAACATGAGTCTGACCAAACTGTGGAAGGCAGTGGAAGACAGGAGGGCATGGCATGCTCTGGTCCGTGGGTTCACGAAGAGTCGAACATGACTAAATGACTAAACAACAATCCTATCTCCTCTCAGTCTCCTCTTTTTCCAAGCTAAGCGTACCCAGATCGGCTTATGTATAATTGCATGTATGCAATGGGTGGAATTCAATGTCGTGCTACTACAATTTTTCTGTTGATGCAAGCAATTCTGCTTGCATGTGGAACAATCTCTGCTTTTCTCCCCCTGCCCCCAGTACACTTTTCGAGGGGTTCTCCTTATACTCCACACTGGATTTGGGGGATGTGTGGGGACGTGCAGCAGGGAGATGAGAGGAAGCTCCACTGTGCTAGCAGGACTCCTTTCACTGGCTTCCACTACTGCGCCAGGTTAGTTGAATCTGCCCCAATACGTTTACAAGTACATTCTCTCCTAACCTTTAAGCCTATTAGAAGGAGAGAGAAATCCTGGTTATGTTTCAATTTCTCCTTAATTGCCAGCTCCTAAGGCTGAACTTTTGACCTTCCTGTGTAGAACTTCCCCCAGTGATTTTTTGACCTCCTGTGCAGGAGAACCTTTACAGCGAAAAATCAGACATTTAACAACTCAGGTTTTCCAACCCAAACTCAAACACTAGATGCCAGAAAGTCCAGTTCCTTCACACACACTCATTTGTAGGGCCTGATGCTAAAAACTAAACCCATGGTGTACCGAAGATTTGCTCAGGACCCACTGCCCTCTTCAAGCATAGGAGGAAGCAGGTGTGTTTGTGTCTGCAGTGTCAGCCTCTGTAACGCAGTACAACATCACTGGATTGGGCAGAAGGCCTGTTGCGAAAAGGGTGAGTCCAGTGGGTGAGAAAATGATTGGAAATAATCTTGCCACTAGCACTATGCTTTTACACAGATCTATAGCATGACCACACTTGGAATACAGTGTGTGACTTTGAATGGTATATTAAGTGCTGTGCAGCGACCCCAGTCTTACAGTCTTTATGAGATGAATGTGACTGAGATAATAATGAGGTGGGAGAAAATACATCTAATAGCAAAGCTATCCTGATCCACAGCTATCTCTGCCCCTGCCATGAGAAGGTGGCCGTTCAAATGAAATGATGGAAGCAGCCTCGGGGCTTCCCGCGTCAGTTTTGTGCTGAGTGAGGTTAGGACCCTGGACAGAGCCCAGGTTGCTGGCTCAGAATTCAGAAGCAAGATTTTCAGGACCATGGACAGCAGTTCTGGTGCTAAGATCTAGATGGAAAGGTTGCTTCATTGCTTGTCGCAATGGCCTTGAAAATTCAGAGTGAAGTCCTGCCTCCTGAGCTGCAGCCTGCTTGTTAAAGGGACAGTGCCATAGAATCATACAGTTGGAAGGGACCACGAGGGTCATCTAGTCCAACCCCCTGCAATGCAGGAATCTTTCACTCAATGTGAGGCTCGAACCCGCGACCCTGAGATTAGGATGAGTGCTGCCATTGAGTCCTTCTTGGTGGTGGGTTCAGGAATTAGCAGAACCGCAAATTTCCTAGTCAAAGGTGTACCCTCAGGATTGTGGGGTGGGATAAGCTAAATGGAGAATCTGGTGCCAGTGAGTATACGTGAAATGGACCAGGGAGTTAATCCATCTCCTCCTCAGAGCAACTACTACTCAGGGAGTCTGGGTCCAAGGACTCTGAATGTAGGGCTAGACAGCTAATTCTGCCCCATTTCTGACTCAATAGCACTCAATGATAGGTCCTTTGCATCCAGTCTGGGTCCTGTTCTGCCACAATTGGACCCTGTTGCACAATGTGCTTCAGTGTGGTAGAATACACATTTTGCCAGTATCTATGTATTTTCGTACATGGAAAATGCATTGTCAGATCCACAGAAATGCATCATCGGACTGGGAGTTGCTTTCTGATCTGCGAGCAAGATTGCAAGTTTCAGATTAGGTCACCCCACTGTGAAAATCAAGTTAAATTATTTCCTCTCCCAATCCTATCTGGCCCCATGGCAAAAGTTGGGGCAGGTAAGAGCAGCTGGGGTGACGCAGGTGAGGGTTTTCTTCTAGGTCTCTCCAACTCCCAACCCAATGGTTTTCCTACTGCAGCCTCCACCAACATGATGTCCACTCTCTGGGGCTGATGGGAGTTGTAGTCCAAGACATCTAGAGAGCACCAGGTCGGTGAAGGCTGTTCTGCTGCATTGCGCAACTGCAAACAAAGTTATGTCTTTGCTTTGCTTTCTTTCTTTTTTCCTCCTTCCTGCCATTGTGAGCAGAAAACGCTATCAAAAAAAGGTAGCTAATCTTTTTGAAATTGCTTTTCCCGTTCGTACAGTTCTCATCTCTGCTTCACTTTAGGTGAGATTTGGTGGGAATACAGGGCTTATTCCCCCATCACCAGACAGATGCAACATATAGGGGTGAGCACTTTGGAGGAGCCAGCCCCTGAAGTTGTGCTGCACAATGCACAACACTCATGACATCACATGTGCAACGCGCACCAGGCTCCCTCAACATTGAAGGCCCCCCTCATACAAATATGCAGGGGGCAAAGACACCTTGGGCCCTGGGAGTTGTTGCACCTGTGTAGAGGTGTGCTGAGCTCCCATCCCTGAATCTTAGGACTTATCCACACTTCGGTTCACCCTACCACTCCCCCCCCCCAAAAAACCCACCCTTTAGTTCTTACTCGGAACAAATGGCAACTGGGTTTTCTGCAGATTGCCATTGGTTCCAATTTAGCAATAAGAGTGGGTTTTCCAGGGAAGAGTAGAATGGCAAAAGAAAGCAACTCAGACCCCTGCCTAGAAAGTGTGGGAGAAGAGGAAAACCACTTGGACCCATGCTTTCTAGGTATGGGAGAAGCAGAAACGCCAGAGGGGTGCATACTCTGGTTATCTCCCGCTTCAACTACTGCAATGCGCTCTATGTGGGGCTACCTTTGAAGGTCACCCGGAAACTGCAACTAATCCAGAATGCGGCAGCTAGACTGGTGACTGGGAGTGGCCGCCGAGATCACATAACACCAGTCCTGAAAGACCTATATTGGCTCCCAGTACGTTTCCAAGCACAATTCAAAGTGTTGGTGCTAACCTTGAAAGCCCTCCCTGTGAGAAGTGAGGTCACAGGAAACCAGGCAGAGGGCCTTCTTGGTGGTGGTTGCGCCCAGCCTGTAGAACACCGTCCCACCAGATGTCAAGGCAATAAGCAACTATCTGACATTTAGAAGACATCTGAAGGCAGCCCTGTTCAGGGAAGTTTTTAATATTCCATCTTAACAAGCTCCAGCTATTTGATGTTGCTCGGCTGATGCAGCGGCTTCCCCTCAAATTGAGCCATGTCTAGCTGCTCCCAACCCTGCAGTCTCTCTTCCCTTTTCCTAAATTGGTTCCAAGTGCCTGCTTAAATTCCCAATATAAAGCAGAGTCATACACGGCTGAGAGTTAGAGACGTACTGAGAAATGAAAGCCAAGCAACGCTCTCCTCATAAACCTCTCTATGTTCTGCTCCCCCTGCATTGCTGGCCTCCTTAGAGGCTGAGCATGGGCCCTTTTGTGAATGTTACCAATTAATTTCGAGCTCTACAGCGTTTTCTGAAGGAGGCCTTTAAAAAAAAAGATCTGCTCAGAAATTCATTAACTTCACAGTATCAGTGAACGGGCTCCAGACGGCTTGTTGCACCATGAGAGTATTGCAAATAAATAGAGAGTAGCCCTCGATAACTGGAAAAGAAACACCCACAAAAACCGGAAGCCTCCGTGGCTTCAGAAAGGTGGAAACGCCAAGGAGAGATTGCTAGGACGACCAAGTGCAGACTGATGAAGCGAGATGTCAAATGCTTCTTTTCATGGGGGCGAACATAAAAAGAGCTGGCTGGATCAGGCCAAGGGCCCATCGAGTTCAACATCCTGCACTCCCCATGGCCATCCAAGTTACCTGCAGAAAGCCTGCAAGCCAGACAAGAGTGCAGTAGAACTCGGCCCACTGGTGATTCCCAGAAGAGGCATAATTCAGAGGTGGAAGAAGAGAAGAGTTTGGATTTGATATCCTGCTCTATCACTCCCCTTCAGGAGTCTCCAAGTGGCTCACATTCTCTTTTCCCTTCCTCCCCCACAACAAACACTCTGTGAGGTGAGTAGGGCTGAGAGACTTCAGAGAAGTGTGACTAGCCCAAGGTCATCCAGCAGCTGCATGTGGAGGAGCGGAGACGCGAACCTGGTTCACCAGATTACAAGTCCACCGCTCTTAACCACTACACCACTGCTGGCAGTCATCAACAGGTTTTCCACACCTATCAGCCAATCACCTATACCCACCACCCTTCTGAGTAATACACCTCCCCACCCTCTCACTATATATAAGGGTCTGGTGAATTCTGTTTCAGTGTATCTGAAGAAGTGTGCATGCACACGAAAGCTCATACCAAGAGCAAACTTAGTTGGTCCCTAAGGTGCTACTGGAAGGATTTTTTAATATTTTATTTGGACAGACAGGGATAGCCTAACTACTGTTGTCTATGCTCTGTCAACCTCAGGGTTGTATTACTGCAGTGCGTTATACATAGGGCACTTCCTCCCCCACAAGAAACACTCTGTGAGGTGAGTGGGGCTGAGAGACTTCAAAGAAGCGTGACTAGCCCAACGTCACCCAGCAGCTGCATGTGGAGGAGCGGAGACGCGAACCCGGTTCACCAGATTACGAGTCTACAGTGGTACCTCTGGTTGCGAACACGATCCATTCCAGAGCCCCGTTCGCAACATGAGCAGAACACAGCATGTGCACAGTGCGATTCGGTGTTTCTGCACATGCGTGGAGCGCAGAACCCGGAAGTAACCCATTCTGGTGCTTCCGGGTTTGGCGCATTCGTATCCCATGACGAACGCAACCCGCAGCTAACATATCCAGAGGTATGACTGTACTGCTCTTAACCACTACACCACACTGGTGGAAGAAGAACAGCGTTTTGACAGCTTGTAACATGGCCCCGGGTTCATAGAATCATAAAATTGCAGAGTTGGAAGGAACCAAAGGGTCATCTAGCCCAACCCTCTGCAATGCAGGAATCACATCGAAGGTTCCCTTCTGTTGTTGTGGAGCAACAACAACTGTTGGAGGCAGCATGCCTCCGGATAATAGTTGTTATGGTTTTTAAATTTTATTTATGCGTTTCAGGTTTATACACTTCACTAATTTTACAATCATTTTGACATTTCAAAACTTGATTTCCTTCCCCCTCTTTCTGCGGTCCCTTAAATTTATTTTCAATATCTTCTGCAGATCCAAATTAACTTAATTTGCTCATTTATTCATCTGCTTTAAATATATACTCTTACCAAACTCTAGGTTATTACAATATTCATGCCAATGTTCTTATCTGTTTACAATTTATCTGTAAACATTCAATAAGCCATTTCCATTCTTTTATAAAAAGTTTGTTAGCGGATTACAGTTGTTGGTAGTCACAAGTGAGGAGAACACTTTCACAATCGGGGACCAAGGGAGACTTGTGGTTGTTAGACCGAAGTCAGAAACTCTTTTTCACTCGATATGTTCAGATAAAGACAGATGATACATATTAAGAAGACTCATGAATGAACCCAGCTTCACAATTCATATTACGAATGGACACAACCATGTGTTGAATGGTGGAAAGTAAATAGAACCTCCCTGTTCAGTGGCACTGTATCACTGAATACTAGATACCACGGATGGCCCTCACCTTCATGGCCTGCATGCGAGCTTCCAAAACCAGGAAGCAAATTATTGCAGCAGAACCTTCTCATTCCAAGTATGAGGGTCAGCCCTCAGTATTTCTCTTCCCCTTGTGCAGGGAGGCTGATACCTTAATCTATAAAGGGATTCATTTTGTTGCTGTTGTTCAGTTGTTCAGTCGTGTCCGACTCTTCGTGACCCCATGGACCAGAGCACGCCAGGCACCCCTATCCTCCACTGCCTCCCGCAGTTTGGCCAAACTCATGCTTCGAGAACACTGTCCAACCATCTCATCCTCTGTCGGCCCCTTCTCCTTCTGCCCTCCATCTTTCCCAACATCAGGGTCTTTTCCAGGGAGTCTTCTCTTCTCATGAAACTTCAAGAAAGAAGATTCCACCTAAACATTAGGAAGAACTTCCTGACAGTGAGAGCTGTTCGGCAGTGGAATTTGCTACCAAGGTGTGTGGTGGAGTCTCCTTCTTTGGAGGTCTTTAGCAGAGGCTTGACAGCCATCTGTCAGGAATGCTTTGATGGTGTTTCCTGCTTAGCAGGGGGTTGGACTGGATGACCCTTGTGGTCTCTTCCAACTCTATGATTCTATGAGGTGGCCAAAGGACTGGAGCCTCAACTTCAGGATCTGCCTTTCCAATGAGCATTCAGGGCTGATTTCTTTAAGGATGGATAGGTTTGATCTTTTTGCAGTCCATGGGACTCTCAAGAGTCTCCTCCAGCACCATAATTCAAAAGCATCAATTCTTCGGCGATCAGTCTTCTTGATGGTCCAGCTCTCACTTCCATACATACGCCTCTTAAATTAAAAAAAGGGGGGGGGACATTTTAGCACGGTTGTAAAACCACTCATGAAATCATGGAATTGGAGAGTTGGAAGGGACCCAAGAATCATCTAGTCCAACCCCCTGCAATGCGCTCTTGAGAGTCTGTTGGGGTAGATGTTAGTGACTGCACAGCTGCTAGCCAATAGGAACAGCTCAGCTGTTCAAACTGAACCGTAAGTAAAAACTTGCAGAACATTGTGTGTGTGTGTGTGTGTGTGTGTGTGTGTTTCCCCCCATTCAGATCTTACTCCAAGGATGAGGTTGATCTCAATCAGCTCCAAGAAATCAGCTCCAACCTCAAATAAAGAGGTTGAGCTCAACCCTTTTAAAAATGTAACATCTGTATCCAGTGTTAGTGAGGCTCCTTGCCAAAAAGAATAAAAATAAAAATGTCCTTGCTTTCAGCAGGAGGTCTTCCCAACAAGTGGTCTATCGCTGAAAATAAATTTGCAGAAATGTTTAAAATGATTGTTATCCTTTGCTCAGAGGGCTCGCTGTGCACACAGAAAACCAACGATCCGTTTTCTCAGTGAAAAGCTGTCTCTTTCCAGCTGTAAATGAATGCCCTGTGCAATCCATCAGTCATTCTCTCAGCCTCTCCTGTCCACTGATTCCTTCATTCCCCACTGCAACAAGTCTGCAGTTCAACTCAGCACCTTTGGGAGAGTCCTTTTGTGCATGACTTGTCACCTCCAGGATGGAAATCTAACAAGCAATCTTGCGCTGCAACAGGGAGCTGCCAGCCCTGCTACCGAGCGGGGCCTTTTATAGATGCTGCAAACACTCCAGCCTCGTGTCAGGAAGCCAATGTGTCAAAGAGGCTGAAATTTCCAAGCAGGACCTGCAAATATGCCTTCTGGGAAGCAGAACAGAGAGACACAGGTAAGAAGGAGCATAGTGCCGTTATAAATTTATGGTGCAAGCACACCATATGGTGTATGGTTCTGGTTGCCTCACCTAAAAAAGACTACTGTAGAGATGGAAAAGGTTTGGGAAAGGGCAACCAAAATGATGAAGAGGATGGAGCAAGCCCTGTGTGTGGGAGTGTTCAGGGAGGAAGGAGAGGATATATTGTTTATTAATATCCTTTCTTACTTGCACTAGCAAGTTCTAGAACTTAGCAGAGTTTTAACATTCCCCTTTTAAATGCACAGTGGGTAGCTGGTTGCAGGTTTGTTTTAAGCTTCTCAATGTAGATTCCTGGTAAGATCCCTTTATTTCCCTCTTAAAAGAATAAACATGCCACAATCTTATTTAAGATATATAAAAGTAGTTTACTCACATCATCAGTTCACAGTTGAATCCCTGAAGACAGACTTTTGTTGTTCAGTCGTTCAGTCATGTCCGACTCTTCGTGACCCCATGGACCAGAGCACGCCAGGCACGCCTATCTTTCACTGCCTCCCGCAGTTTGGCCAAACTCATGTTAGTAGCTTCGAGAACACTGTCCAACCATCTCACCCTCTGCCGTCCACTTCTCCTTGTGCCTTCCATCTTTCCCAACATCAGGGTCTTTTCTAGGGAGTCTTCTCTTCTCATGAGGTGGCCAAAGTACTGGAGCCTCAACTTCAGGATCTGTCATTCCAGTGAGCACTCAGGGCTGATTTCTTTAAGGATGGATAAGTTTGATCTTTTTGCAGTCCATGGGACTCTCAAGAGTCTCCTCCAGCACCAGAATTCAAAAGCATCAATTGAATTGATGCAATTGAATTGAAGACAGACTTAGTTACAGATATATATACATGTGAGTCTATCCCATATGGAGATAGTCCCTTTGTCCTCTGTTGGCTAAAAGCATCTCTAGCTAAAAAGCTGCTACAAAGAAGAGAGGAAGTCAAGGAAAGAGAGTGCTGCGTGCCTTGTGCTTTTGTTACCTGCACAGGTAAGGTCATGCTCACCTCTAGTCACATGCAAGAGGAAGTATGGCCCAGCCCAGGAGGAAACAGGAAGTTTTCGACTGGCTGATCCAAACATCGCCTTGCATGTCCACTCTAGGAAAACAAGGAATATTATACTTGACTGCTACATATGTATCACATCCCACACTGTGAAGAAAGGTTGCAGCGCTTGGGACTTTAGAGGAAAAGCAATTAAAGGCAGCATGATAGAAGTTTTTTAAATTATGCCTGGCATAGAGAAAGTGGGAAGTTTCCTCCCTCTCTCGTAACATAATAATAATAATAATAATAATAATAATAATAATAATAATAATAATAATAATTTTATTTATACCCCGCCCTTCCCAGCCAGCAAACCGGGCTCAGGGCGGCTAACATCAATTAAAATCACAGCAAGAAACATAAAAACGATGAATTTAAAATAACAGATTAAAATACAAATTTTAAAATTCAATTAAAACTGCAGGTCTCAATTTCAAAATATCCCACCAATAAAAGATGAAGCATAAATATTAAACAGAAACCAACCCAAAGGCCAGGTGGAACAGCTCCGTCTTGCAGGCCCTGCAGATAGATGCCAAATCCCGCAGGGCCCTGGTCTCTTGTGATAGGCTGTTCCACCAAGTCGGGGCCAATATTGAGAAGGCCCTGGCCCTAGTTGAGGCCAACCTAGCGTCTTTGTTGCTCGGGACCTCCAAAAGATTATTATTTGAGGACCTTAAGGTCCTACATGGGACATACCAGGAGAGGCGGTCCCTTAAATACGAGGGTCCTAAACCGCATAGGGCTTTAAAGGTCAAAACCAGCACCTTAAACCTGATCCTGTACTCCACCAGGAGCCAGTGCAGCTGGTAAAGCACTGGATGAATGTGGTCCCACGGCAAAGACCCGGTAAGGAGCCTCGCCGCGGCATTCTGCACCCGCTGGAGTTTCTGGGTCAGTTTTAGGGGCAGCCCCGCGTAGAGCGAGTTACAATAATCAAGTCTGGAGGTGACCGTCGCATGGATCACTGTGGCCAGATCAGGGCGAGAGAGGTAGGGGGCCAACTGTTTAATACGGCGGAGATGGAAAAATGCCACCTTTGCTGTGGTTGCAACCTGTGCCTCCATAGAAAGAGAGGCATCAAAGGTTACACCCAAACTCTTGACAGAAGGCGCTGGCACTAGTTGGGCCCCCGCAAGAGATGGGAGTTGGCCTCCCAACCCCATGTCATCCCAACCCAGCCAGAGGACCTCTGTCTTCGAAGGGTTTAACTTCAACCGGCTCCCACGCATCCATGCAGCCACAGCCTCCAAGCACCTGGCCAGTGTGTCTGGGATTGAGTCAGGGCGGCCGTCCATCAACAGATAAAGCTAGAACTCATGGATGTCCAAAGAAGGTGTGGGAAGATTCAGGACAGAGCAAAGAGAAATCGTAAATCCAAAAGGAAGCACTTCTGCATGCAGCACGTGGCTAAGCTGTAGAACTGCCTCCCACAGGAAAGAGTGAGGGTCTCCTGTCTGGAAAGCATCAAAAGAGGATTAAACAAATTACTGGAGGAGAGGTCTATCGATGGCTACTAGCCAGAGTGGCTGTGCTCTTTCTCTACAGTTGCAGGCAGCACTGCTTCTGAATACCAGTTGCTGGGAAACACAGGAGGGGAGAAAAATTTTCCGGTAGCACCTTAGAGACCAACTGAGTTTGTTCTTGGTATGAGCTTTCGTGTGCATGCACACTTCTTCAGAAAGCGAAAGCTCATACCAAGAACAAACTCTGTTGGTCTCTAAGGTGCTACTGGAAAGAATTTTCTATTTTGTTTCGACTATGGCAGACCAACACGGCTACCCACCTGTAACTGGAACAGGAGGGGAGAGTTGCTCTTCTGCTCAGATCCTGCTTGTGAGTTTCCCAGAGATGCATCTAGAACAGGGCGGTCCAATTTTTCATACCGAGTGGGCTGCAATAGTATTTCGATACAGAGCTAACTTGTTGCACAGAGGTGAGCAAGTCCAAAATTTGACACCCCCTGCCCAGCCCTCACCCCCAAAGCCCAGCAAACAAGGTGCGGGGCTTTGGGAAGGGAGTGCAAGGCTTTGGCAGAGTCCTAGCGCCTTCACAATAACTTCCCAAAGCTGGGGAACTGCTAACTAGGCTTTGGGAAGGAGTTGGGAGGACTCTAGGTACCCCATCAGGACTCTAGGTACCCCTTCCTTTGGGAAGGAGCTGGGAGGACTCTAGGTACCCCAGCACCTCAACTGTCTTTGGGCAGGCAATGTGTATGTGTGTGTGGGGGGGGGATGTTAAATGTTGCCTATGGCTGCCCCAAAAGGCCTCAAGCTGCCCACTGGATCACTCTGATCTCTGTGTTTGTGCATAGACATTGGGTGGATATTAAGCATAAATTGCCTTTTAAAAATTGCTTTAAAACAATAATGAAACAGGTCTTTCACTTCCTGACATTGCTGTGTTTTGAGACTCTCGTTTCTCTGTCTCTGGACAGGTGAAGTTTGGACCAGAGCAACAGAGGGATGTAGCAGAGGATGGAGTTCATTCAAGGCTAAAGCATTGGACAAGCTCTCCTGGCTCCTCTTGCTCGCCTGTTAACCCCAATAAGGGCCCAGGGATGTGTAGTAATTATGCCCAGCCTGCAGACACTCTGGATTGCTTTGGCTGGAGTCCATGCAGGCACTTCTCCAGACTGCATTTGTCAAAACAATGACAGCAGCAGAAATCAAAGAAGCGAGAGCATCATGGAGAAGTGAAGTGGAACATCCCTGGTGATGCCGCTGGAAGGGATGGGATCCAAGCCATGGACTTCATGATGATTTTATGGTCCAGGGTTCCCATGGGTGCACAAATGGCTCCATCATGTGCGGCTCCACATAAGAACCTGGATCAGGCCAATGGCCTATCTAGTCCAGCATCCTGTTATCACCATGGCCAGCTGGATGTCCATGCTGCCTCCAACTGCAGAGGAAGAGCATCAATAGTCCTCTCCTCCCTGAATTTTGTTTAATCCTCTTTTAAATCCACCTAGGTTGGTGGCCACCCCTGACTCCTGTGGGAGAGAGTCCCATAGTTTAACTCTGCACTGTGTGAAGAAGGACTTGGTTTTATGTGGCCTGAATCTTATGAGAAAGGGAGAAAACCATTTCTCTAGCCCAGGGGTGCCCCAACTTTTTTTTCAAAGAGGGCCAGATTTGATGAAGTGAACATGCGTGAGGGCCAACCAGAGTTGTTGAGCTTTTTTTTAGGACTGAAGTTGTTGAGGGTTGGGTGTGTTTTTTGCGATTTTACCCCAAAGTTGTTGAGATTTTTTTGGATTGAACTTGTTGAGCTTTTTAAAGAATTTGACCCCGATAAATAAACTGCCACAGGGGCCAGATAAAACCAGCCGGGGGACCAGATTAGGCCCCCCAAAATGGACTTTGGACATGCCTGCTCTAGCCACTTCTTTCACAGCATGCATAATTTTATAAAATCCTATTCTGTTGCAAAGTCCTAAATGCTGCAAAGTTTCCCCATGGGGAAGTCTCTCCATCTCCTTTATCCTTTTGGTTGCCCTTTTCCTCCAGCAGGAGGAACACTCTGGCCCCATATCTTCCATCTTGCCTCTGAGCTTCTTGGCTTCGTAGGGGGCCATCCCCAGGTAGGTTGGGGGGGGGCGTTTCATCCCATGATCTGTCTTGTTTCATTTTCACTGGTGTCCAATCATCATCATCATTTTTAATTTGTATACTGCCTTTCTATCTTACAATACTCAAGGCAGTTTACAAAAAAAAATGTACATCTTATAACAATCTAATGAAAAACAAAAATGTGATAATAAAACATAACTTTAAAATAGGCAACTTATACTAAAAAAATTAACATTCAACAATCATTAGAATAGTTCTAAATAATAATAACATATAAAAGTTAAACAGAGATCCACTCAACAGTTACAATAAATAATTTCTAAACTATAATCAATAAAACAACGGCAAGCCACAGTACATAAAATACATCTCAGGACTAATAATTGCACATCGTCTAACATTGTGTATGCCATCAAATGTCAACAGTGCCCTTCAGCTCTCTATATTGGACAAACAGGCCAAACCCTACGCCAAAGGATAAATGGACATAAATCTGACATCAGGAATCACAAGACAGAGAAACCAGTAGGAGAACATGTCAGTCTCCCAGGATATTCTATACAAGATCTCAAATTAGCTGTCTTATTACAAAAGAATTTCAGAAATAGACTGGAAAGAGAAGTTGCTGAATTGCAACTCATTACCAAACTTAAAACCATGGAGAGACCTGGTCTGAACAAAGACATTGGATTCTTATCTCATTATACATGACAAAGCTATTTTTAACCTTCTCACCCCTTGCTTTTTCCTGTAAGACCAATTGCAGTCGTTAGCAGTCGTCAACAGGTTTTCCACACCTATCAGCCAATCCCCCATTCCCACCACCCTTCTGAGTAATACCCCTCCTCACTCTCTCACTATATATAAGGGTCTGGTGGCTTCTGTTTCAGTGTATCTGAAGAAGTGTGCATGCACACGAAAGCTCATACCAAGAACAAACTTAGTTGGTCTCTAAGGTGCTACTGGAAGGAATTTTTTTATTTTTTATTTTGTTTTGAGGACGGCAGACCAACACGGCTACCTACCTGTAACTGATACATAAAATACAATACAAATTGAGAAGCAGAGACTAGAGGGTGGGGCAAGGCAGGTGGAAAGAGGCCTTGCCTGATGGAGTCTCTCCCCCCACAGTTCTTCTTCCAGGACCAGCTCCCTTAGGAGGACTCCTAGGGTCGGAGGATGGGGCAAGGCAGGTGGAAGGAGGCAGGTGGAAAGAGGCCAATCACAGAGTCATCCCATCCCATTTTGTGTGGATTTTTATTTTTTTAAATGAACGCATGAAAAGTTTGAAAGGACTCACCAAATGCACCTTGTCATCGGGAGGAAAACCGGGCTTGATTAGTTCATTTCTTCTTACCAGAAAAAACCTAGATCTGCAAACTTTCTGGAATAAAGGTGGCCTTCCTTGCTTTTCCTCTCTGCCTTCTGGGGGAAGGCTCATATTCATCTCATATTCAAACCACCCCACTTGGTTTGTCAACCCTCCCTTATTCTGCAAGTAAGATAAATTAAAGCATGGGGGGGATATATATACACTGGCTAAGCTTTTTAGAAACTTCAAAGAAAACTGGAAATCCCTGGTCAGGAAAATGTTATTTATTGCTGTGATGGTGATATAATGAAGGAGAGTGCTGATGCTAAGAATTTTTCTCCTCCTTTAAACAATGGAAATCCAAAAGGCAGACAGATATACACAAACACGTTTTAATGCTTCATGGAGCTGCAGTGATACTGTTTCAGACATTTGTTTGATTTATTTGGTGCCAGGTTTCCATTTGCTGATGCATGATCTCTGTTGCTGAAAAACCATCTCCAAAAAGCAACAGAATGGGAAGCCGCTGGGGTGGCAAAGACCCAGCAGCAGTACATGTGGAAGGGATCTAGGGGTCTTAGGCTTAACATGAGTCCACAGTGTGATGCAGCAGCAAAAGAAGCTAATGCTATTCTAGGCTGCATCAACAGAAGTCTAGCGTCCAGATCAAGGGAAGTAATAGTCCCGCTCTATTCTGCCTTAGTCAGACCACACCTGGAATACTGTGTCCAGACCTGGGTACCACAGTTTAGGAAGGATGTTGAGAAGCTGGAAGGTGTGCAGAGGAGGGCAACCAAGATGATCTGGAAACCAAGCCTTATGAGGGAAGGTTCAGGGAGTTGGTTATGTTGAGTCTGAAAAAGAGGAGGCTGAGAGGAGGTATGATAGTGAGAGCCAGTGTGGTGTAGTGGTTAAGAGTGGTAGACTTGTAATCTGGTGAACCGGGTTCGTGTCTCCTCTCCTCCGCATGCAGCTGCTGGGTGACCTTGGGCTAGTCACACTTCTCTGAAGTCTCTCAGCCCCACTCACCTCACAGAGTGTTTGTTGTGGGGGAGGAAGGGAAAGGAGAATGTGAGCTGCTTTGAGACTCCTTCGGGTAGTGATAAAGCGGGATATCAAATCCATACTCTTCTTCTTCAAATATCTGAAGGGCTGCCCCATGGAAGATGAGGCAAGTTTGTTTTCTCCTGCTCCAGATGGTAGGACCCGAAGCAATGGATTCATGTTACAAGAAAAGAGACTGAACTAAATGTTAGGAAGCACTTTCTGAGAGTAAGAACTGTTTGACAGTGGAACAGATGACCTTGGAAGGTGGTGGACTCTCCTTTGTTGCAGGTGTCTAAACAGATATTGGGTGGCCATCTGTCAGGGTTCTTTAGCCAAGATTCCTGCATCACAGGGGTCTGGACTAGATGATCCTTGGTGTCCCTCCTGACTTTACAGTTCTATGATTCTGTTCCATGATTTCATGAGGAAGGTCACCTGAAGGGGCTGCATCACACAGAAGATAGTGAAGACCACAACACCGTACATTTACAGCACTCTTATACCATTCCAGCAGTCATGGAGAATCCTGGGAACTGTAATTTAATAGTGATGGGAATTGTAGTTCTGTATTTCTGACAGCACCCTTAACCAGTCCCAGTTACCAGATTTCTTTGGAAGGGAAGCTATGACAGTTAACGTGGTGCAAGATGACTTTAAACCTATGATGTAGAAGTGACCTTGTTCTCTGCTGCCCTCGAGGGCATGGCTGGATCTAATAGATTAATGTGGCGGGAGGGTAGTTTTTGGCTGAACATTAAGAGAAAAATCTTAAGGGTAAGAGCGAGTGGATGATCAGAGAGGCAGGGAGATTGGGCTTTCCATTTTTAGCAGAGATTTGACTGACATTTGTTGGAGAAGCTAAAGAGCTGGGTTTTCAAGCCACCAATTTTCTGGAAGGGGTTCAGTGCCTTTAACCACTGCCTTGCAGGCAGAAATCCAACAGTTGAAGCTCCTGGCAAATAGAAGGGGAAGAAATCCTGACAGCAGTCACGAAATTAGAAGATGCCTGCTTCTTGGGAGAAAAGCAATGACAAACCTAGACAGCATCTTAAAAAGCAAAGACATCACCTTGCCGACAAAGGTCCGTATAGTTAAAGCTATGGTTTTTCCAGTAGTGATGTGTGGAAGTGAGAGCTGGACCATAAAGAAGACTGATCGCCGAAGAATTGATGCTTTTGAATTCTGGTGCTGGAGGAGACTCTTGAGAGTCCCATGCACTGCAAAAAGATCAAACTTATCCATCCTTAAAGAAATCAGCCCTGAGTGCTCACTGGAAGGACTGATGCTGAAGCTGAGGCTCCAGTACTTTGGCCACCTCATGAGAAGAGAAGACTCCCTAGAAAAGACCCTGATGTTGGGAAAGATGGAGGGCACAAGGAGAAGGGGACAACAGAGGATGAGATGGTTGGACAGGGTTCTCGAAGCGACTGGCATGAGTTTGGCCAAATTGCAGGAGGCAGTGGAGGATAGGGGTGCCTGGCGTGCTCTGGTCCATGGGGTCATGAAGAGTCGGACACGACTGAACGACTGAACAACAACAACCAATGAAAGCTGCCCCTGTGGAACAGCTGCCTGGCCTGGACCTCTTCACAACAGAGCAGAGGAAAGGTATTCTTCTAGTTTTCAGTAATGGCAGTCCCAAATGGCTAGGAAGAAACCTGGTTTTCAAATGTTGCATTTATGTATTCTGTTTTTCTTCCTCCTTGTGTTCTTACTCACCTCCCAGGGCTGCACATTATCAAGGTTATCCAAGATTTTAATCTTCCAGGTTCATATTCCATTAGTTCCTCTGGTGTTCCACATAAGCCCAATTACAAATGGGTATGTCCCCCCCCCCCCCCGCAGTCATAGCCTCATCTTGCAAGGAAAATATTGTTTTACTAATTGGCAGACATTCCACTTCACCTCCCTCTCTTGCAAGCTCGCGAGGTGCTCTTGCATTAAACATTTGAGGGCATGAAAGGAACTGGGGAGGGTGGGGGTTGAGAAATTCAGAGGGAGACGTTCCTCTCACAGCACATCTGTTTAGATCCATCTTTGCCACAGGAAAACCTTTGATGGGCCGAGGAAAGGAAAAACAAAACGCAATGGCTGGTTTTCTTCGTCAGAAGAAAATGAGAACACAGCCAGGATTCGGAACAACGGCGCTTCTCTCTTCCTGCTCTGCATTCCTCCCTCCCCCTCGCTGCACATCGGAGAGCAAATGGTTTGTGAGTTGTGATGTGCTGAGTGCCGCAAGATGCCAGCTTCACTGGGCAAAGGTGTTCAGTTAGGACCAGATGTCAGGGCTGCACGTGTTGCTGGCAGCAAGAGAGATCAAAGCCCTGCAGGAACGAGAGTCGGGCTCAGAGCTGTGGAAAGCCAAGTCCAGCAACGACCCATATAAATTAGGAGCATGATCTTTCCCCAGGAGCTGCTCATCTGAGTTGGGCTCGCAAACCGCCCGGTTCTTCTGCTTTTGCCGTACCCCCATCCCACTCTGAAGGTAGGAGACACAGGAAACCGCCTTATACTAAATCAGGCAATTAACCTAACATCAGAAGAACATCTGCTGGATCAGGTATCTAGTATCCTGTTCCCACAGTGGCCAAACAAATGCCCATGGGAAGCCCATATGAACCCCTGCCAGGATCAGGCCAGAGGCCCATTTAATGCAGCCCCCTGTTCCATACCCTCCAACACTTCTCCAATGAAAATAGGGACGTCCTTTTCAATAATAATGATAATACCTGCCCATCTGACTAGGTTGTCCATCCACTCTTGGTGGCTTCCAGCATATATAAAAACATAAAGAGAAATTCATAGAATCCTAGAATCCTAGAGTTGGAAGAGACCCCAAGGGCCATCCGGTCCAACCCCCTGCCAAGCAGGAAACACCATCAAAGTATTCCTGACAGATGACTGTCAAGCCTCCGCTTCAAGACCTCCAAAGAAGGAGACTCCACCACACTCCTTGGCAGCAAATTCCACTGCCGAACAGCTCTCACTGTCAGGAAGTTCTTCCTAATGTTTAGGTGGAATCTTCTTTCTTGTAGTTTGAATCCATTGCCCTGTGTCTGCTTCTCTGGAGCAGCAGAAAACAACCTTTCTCCCTCCTCTATATGACATCCTTTTATATATTTGAACATGTCTATCATATCACCCCTTAACCTTCTCTTCTCCAGGCTAAACATACCCAGCTCCCTAAGCCGTTCCTCATAAGGCATCGTTTCCAGGCCTTTGACCATTTTGGTTGCCCTCTTCTGGACACGTTCCAGCTTGTCAGTATCCTTCTTGAACTGTGGTTCAACATTTTAAAACAACAAAACACCCCTTCCCTCTACAGGGCTGCCTTCAGATGCCTTCTAAAAGTTGTATAGTTACCGGTACTTATCTCCTTGGCTAAGGGGTCGCATAACTCCATACCCTCCAACATTTATCCAATGAAAATAGGGACATCCTAAGGAAATGTGGGACATTCTGAGATCAAATCAGAAACTGGGACAGCCTCTGTGAATCCGGGACTGTCTCTGGAAAACAGGGATCCTTGGAGGGTCTGCTATTCTCACTGCTTGCTGAGCATATGCCTGTGGAAAGCCCATAAAAAGAGCTGGCTGGATCAGGCCAGTGGCCCATCCAGGCCAGCCTGCTGTTCTCACAGCAGCCAACCAGATGCCGCAAGGGGAAACCAGCAAGCAGGAGTTGAGCACAACGGCACTCTGGTTCCCAACTACAGTCGTACCTCGTGATGCGTTCACTGCGGGTTGCGAACGGCGCGGGTTACGAACGAGGCAAACCCGGAAGTGTTTACTTCTGTGTTTCGCCACGCGCGCACTCGCAGAAACATTCTGCACAGGTCGCGCATGCGCAGAAACACGATATCGCGCTTCCGCGCATGTGCGATGTGGCCGCTCGGGTTGCAGACTTTTCGGGTTGTGAACGGCACCCCGGAATGGATCGTGTCCGCAACCCGAGGTACCGCTGTACTGGTTTTGAGAAGCATTGCTTCCTCCGACGGCAGAGGCAAAGCGCAGCCATCATGGATTGTGGCCATCGATAGCCCGCTCCTTCATGAATTTGTCTAATCCTCTTTTAAAGACATCCAAGCTTGTGACCATCACTGCCTCCTTTGAGAGCGAGTTCCATAGTTTAACTATGCGGTCTGTGAAGGTCTGTCTTTCACCTGTCTTGAATCCTGTAACAAATCAGCTTCATTCATAGCTGGCAAGTTTCAGATTTGAAAATAAGGGATCAGCACCCTCACCTGTCCTGGGGACAGTCTACAGTTCTTGGGGACACAGTCCACGCCGCGGTAATCCCCCCCCCAGCTACAAATTAATTTACACCAGGAAAGAGAAATCAGGGCAGAGAAAAGAAAGCACTTATTCACCTCTGGAACTCCCTGCCACAGGGAGCAGCGATGGCCACCAACTTGGATGGTTTAGAAAAGGATTAGGCAAATTCATGCAGGAGGAGAGGACCACTGATGGCTTCTGGCCAGGTTGGCTCTGCTCTGCCTCCAGTTAGGGACAGCTTAATCTGAGCACCTGTTGCCAAGAAACATTCATCTATTTTATCTTCTTCTTTATATATCTGTCTGTCTGTCTGTCATTAGGTATTTATATTCCACCTTTTCCTCCAAGGAGCTCCCTGGTCCCAGTCCTCATTTAATCCCCACAACAGTCCTGTGAGGTAGGCAGGCAGGCAGGGCTGAGAAATGCAGGGACCCAAGGAGTCCCCGGACTCCAACTCTCCTTCCCGGAAATAAGGGGAATTTAAGGGATATCAACAAAAAGGGATAGCTGCGGGAAACGGCTTGGAATAAGGGAGTTTCCCGCAAAAAAGGGGAAACTTGACAGCTATGGCATTGGATGCTCATGTTACGAGCATAGGAGCCAACTCCAGGGGGCTGTGGGTACTCAGGCACCCACAATAATACCCACAAAATCAATGAAAAAAGCTGGCAGGCAGCGGCAGCAATGCCTCTAAGAGAGTCACAGCCAGCCAGCGAGGCATCCTTGGGGGGCAGGCCTCAGATCTGGATGGAGAGTCTCTCTTCCTCCTAATCTGAGCTGATCCCAGTGGGAAAGGGTGCATTCCTGGCTGCAGGGAGGAGGAAGAAGAGGAGCCGCCGCTGCTGCTTCTGGCCGCCACAACGCAGACTTGCAACGTCACACGCCCACGGCTACACATACTGCGTGTGACAGCACACACACACTATGTGCAGGCATATGCATGTGATGTTGCACATCCGCATGGCAGCAGTGGGCACCCACAATCCTGAGGGCGATAGGGCACCCCCGGTTATGAGAGAGTGAATTGATGCATCTTGCTCCATGAAGCCTTTTGCACTGAGTGGCTGTGCATCTCCAGGCCGTCAGGCAGGGAACTCTCCCAGTCCTACCTTAAGACCCTGGAATATGGGTAGGCAAGCTAAGGCCTGGGGGCCAGATCCGGCCCAATCACCTTCTCAATCCGGTGCACGGACGGTCCAGGAATCACCGTGTTTTTACATGAGTAGAATGTGTGCTTTTATTTAAATTGCATCTCTGGGTTATTTGTGGGGCATAGGAATTCGTTCATATTTTTGTTCCAAAATAATAGTCCGGCCCCCCACAAGGTCTGAGGGACAGTGGACCGGCCCCCTGCTGGAAACGTTTGCTGACCCCTGCCCTGGAGACAGAACTGTGAACCTCCTGCATTGAATGCTGTGATTCCGCAGGGAGACCTTACTCTCCTGCGCAGGAGCCCATCTGAAGTTGGGTACTGAGCCAAGGACCTCGTGCAGGCAGTTTTGTTGCTGGACGATTGAGCTACAACCGCCCCCCCCCCCTAGTAAAGTGCCTCATACATTGAACGCACTTGAGAAGGATGGTGAGATCCTGCAAACAGCTGGTCTCAGATCCCTGGCATGCTCTGTCCTGACTCCAACCGCATCTACAAAACCGCCGCTCTGCCCCTTGGACCAGAGAAATGCTTCTCTTGTGGACCGTGGGATATTCCAGAATCCAGTTGCCTTCCTTTGAGCATAATGATTGCCAGTAACCAGGTAGGATTATATGTCAGTTCGAGGTGCTGACTGAAATTCAGTGGAAGCTATAGCTATTTCGAGCAAGCAGGAAAACACAAGATCATTATTCACTTAAGCAGATCATCACTCACTCACTTTGCATTGCATCCCTTATTGGATTTTAATAATAGTTCAGGTCAGACTCAATCTTCTCATCCAGGCGGAACGTCACCAGGTATCTCCTAATGACTGAAGTGTTCAAAGGCCAAGAGGAAAAGCAAAAGGCTTTAGGACTGAAGGGATGATACCACTAGACTTAGAAGTAACTGTGTGTTGTTGAGAGAAAGGAAATTGCAGGGCTTGTGATCGTTTTCCAGGTGTACTTTCAGCGATGGCATCAGGAAGGGACTGAGCGGTGTTGATATATAGAGAATCATAGACTCGTAGAAAGGTGGAGAAGGGATCCTGAGGGTCACCCATCGGATGTGGAATTCCAAACCCATTGCCCAAACAGATGGGTGCATTCTAACCCATGGAATCATATACAGGTGAAACTCGAAAAATTAGAATATCGTGGAAAGGTTCATTTCTTTCAGTAATTCAACTTAAAAGGTGAAACTAATAGATGAGATAGACTCATGACATGCAAAGTGAGTTATGTCAAGCCTTTATTTGTTATAATTGTGATGATTGTGGCATACAGCTGATGAGAACCCCAAATTAACCATTTCAACTTGGGGGTTTTCATCAGCTGTGCGCCATAATCATCACAATTATAACAAGCAAAAGCTTGACATATCTCGCTTTGCATGTCATGAGTCTATCTCACATATTAAACTCCAGTAGCTAATGAGAACAATTGCTTACATAAATGGACTTTTCCATGATATTCTAATTTTTTGAGTTTCACCTGTAACTGTAGAGTTGAAAGGGCCCCAAGGGTATTCTAGCCCCACCCGTTGCAACACAGGAATCCCCACGAAGGAATCCCCGGCAGATGGTCACCCATCCATCCCACGCCCCCATTGCCTGCACCCTACCCTGACTGCATGCCTCTTTCACTTTGCCAAATTATGACGCCATCTTTGAATGGCTGGCACTGTCAACTTGTTACTCGTGGAACCAGGTGCCCATGCCTGCCTTGTTTAAGGGGATAAAACAAATGATAGATGCCCTTCTCCTCCCTCTCCCTCTCTCTTCCTCCAGGGCTCCAGCGTGAGGACAGGGAGAACTGCCTTCTTCCTGATTGCTTTGTGATGATGACCGTATGGGATGAAGCCAACTCAGAGTGAGGGTGAAGCTTCATGCCCTCACTCTTAAGCCTGGTGCTTGGTGGTGGGGATTAACACTTGGCAGCTATCATGAGCCGGTGCATCACGGCTGCCTGGGCTATGGAGAAGTCATGGTGGTGAGAAGGCCCTGCAAGGTGCAGGGAGGAGGCCCTGCAAGACCCCCACCCCCACCTCCCCAGCAGAGCCCCTCACTTTCAAATGAAAAGTTCCCTGGGCTCACCTCTCAATTTGGAAAACGTTCATAATGGAGCCATCATTTTGGGGGGGGGGGAATCTCAGCTTGGTACAAATGCAAAGGAAAGCCCTCCTCCACCATCCCTGTACTATTTCTCTCCTTGGGGAAGAGGTGGGATGTGGAAGAGCAAATGATGGAATGATTCAGTCATTGAATCATGGAATTGTAGAATTGGAAGGAATCCAAAAGGGCCATCTGGTCCGACCCCAGGACCAATGCAGGAATCCCAGCTATCGCAGTCAGACAAACAAGACGGTGCATTGGTTTCGTCATCTTTTTTTTAATTTTGTGTTTCCTTCCTTGTCCCTGGGAGCATTACTTTTTTTGATCTTGAAGACTTCATTCTCGACCTCCATGTTCTCCATCCCTAGAGTCTGTGCACCTCTGGTGCTCTCCATCTCCTCGAGGTGCCAGCAGCCCTTGCCCATCAAGGGTTGATGGATCTATCAACTACCCACGACCCGCTGGAGTTGGCTGTTCGTCTCTTCTGATGGGATCGTCATCCATGCCATCTGCTCCAAATTCTTGCGTGTTATCGTGGCTTGGCTCTGGAAATCCCACAGGGCCTTCTCTTCCAAATCCTTGCGTTTTATTGTGGATTGGCTCTAGAAATCCCACAGAGCCTTCTCTTCCAGATCCTTGCGTTTTATTGTGGCTTGGCTCTGGGAATCCCACAGAGCCTTCTCTTCCAGATCCTTGCGTTTTATTGTGGATTGGCTCTAGAAATCCCACAGAGCCTTCTCTTCCAAATCCTTGCATTTTATTGTGGCTTGGCTCTGGGAATCCCACTGGGCCTTCTCTTCCAGATCCTTGCGTTTTATTGTGGCTTGGCTCTGGAGATCCCACTGGGCCTTCTCTTCCAGATCCTTGCGTTTTATTGTGGCTTGGCTCTGGAAATCCCACTGAGCCTTCTCCAGGTGGTTGTTGCTGGCTAACACCTTCCGATGACAGCTCCACATCCTCTACAAGGACTTGATCGATGTGCTCCTCCTCTGTCTGCTGACTATGAGATTCCAGCAGCTGGCCTGTTTTCAGGTTCACCCAACTCCCTTTCTCAATGGAGACAGCGGTGTACAACGCAGTTTCATCCCCCACATCTGGAGACTCTACGCTCAAGAGCATAGCCTCACTCAGGCGGCGGCTCAGGAGCTTCTCAACATCATCTGCACACTGAGATTCCCCCGCTGTAGGCTTCACTATGATAAGGCTAGCGTCTCGGTCTTCGTCTTGCTGACTGCCACGGTGGCTTTCCTGACCTGGCGGGGCTTCTTCTCTTTCAGATTCCTCCTGATCGCTCCTGGCTCCATCTGTCCCACTTCCAGGCGATCCAAAGGCTCTTCCTGAGTTGCCTCCCTTTCCCAGGAGAGATGTTCTGCTGATGGTTGGGACAGCAGTCTTACCTGTTTGCTGAAAGTGACTCACCACTAATTTCCCAGTTCTCCTGTTCATCCAGATTCCATCTTCCACTGAAATGATGCTGTAGATCTGGTCATCTTCGTCTTCCATATAGTAGGAGTATGACACGCCGTTCTCCGTGTACGACTTGGGTTCAGAATCATCTGGCCACTGGAGCGAGCTTCTGACAAGCTTGCTGTTTTGGGGGTCCTTTACAGTGTGGATCAGCAGTGGTCCCTTTCCATCTTCATGAGAGCTTCGCGGGCTACCTTCCTTCACAACCTCTGCACGGTTACCTTCCTTCACCACATCTGCATGGCCACCTTCCTTGACCACCTCTTCACGGCCAACTTCCTTCCTTACCTCTGCATTGCTACCTTCCTTCACCATCTCTGCATGGCCAACGTCCTTCACCACCTCTGCATGGCTACCTTCCTTCACTATCTCTGCATGGCCAGCTTCCTTCATTACCTCTGAACGGCCACCTTCTTTCACCACCTCTGCACGGCCAACTTCCTTCACTACCTCTGCATGGCCACCGTCCTTCACGACCTCTGCATGGCTACCTTCCTTCATTACCTCTGCATGGCTACCTTCCTTCACCATCTCTGCACGGCCAGCTTCCTTCATTACCTCTGCATTGCTACCTTCCTTTGCCATCTCTGCACAGCCAGCTTCCTTCATTACCTCTGCATGGCTACCTTCCTTCACCATCTCTGCACGGCCAGCTTCCTTCATTACCTCTGCATGGCTACCTTCCTTCACCATCTCTGCATGGCCAGCTTCCTTCATTACCTCTGCATGGCCACCTTCCTTCACCATCTCTGCATGGCCACCTTCTTTCGCCACCTCTGCATGGCCACTGTCCTTCACCATCTCTGCACGGCCACCTTCCTTCACCATTTCTGCACCATATAGCTCATTCTGTGGTGACAATGAATATGAACCATGGAGCAGGTAGCCTTTGGAATCTTCATTTCTGCACATAGTGCTGGCGTCCCCAGGCCTGGGCTGTTCCTGATGATCCCTAGCAGCAGGCATGGATTCCCTGCTCGCTTTCTTCAATTTCCTCTCTGCATAGCGCTGGAGGAAACTCTCGTCAGTCTGTTGGCTGGTGCACTTCTTGACCTTCTGCCTTTTGGATGCACAGAACTGAAGCCAACTCTTGTCCGTCTGCTGGCTCCTGTTCTTCACAACTTTGCCCGTCCTTTTGCTGATCCAGGTGCCTTGCTCAAGAGGAGGTTCTTGGGTGGCTTCAGTCGCCCTGCTTTGAAGACCAGCTGGCATCTCAGACTCCTTCCCAACACCAACGTCCTTCCCAATGCCCTGGGGTGACCAGCTACTCCTCTGGAAATCCACTGCTGTTGGCATGCTCGGCTGTGACTCTTCCCACACAAGCTCTTGATTGGCAGGCTGGGGTATTTGGGCATCTTCTTGCCAGCTGCTACGGTGAGAAACAACTTGGGCTCCAACCATGGCATCCCTCTGTTGACTGTGGTTCAACAATTCTTCCTTTAGACTCTCACAGCTGTCTGTCTGCTGGCCCTGCTCGGACATAATGGTGTCCGTTTTAGCATTCCTGTACAGCGTTGTCATTTGCTCCTCCTGTTTCCGGGTATCCTGCCAGGGTTTTGCAGCTTCTGGAACTAGGCTGCCTCGGCGAGATTCTTGACCCATGGGCGGCCTGCTCTCTGGTCGTTGGACAGTGCGCTGTGACCCTCGCCTGGCTCGCTGCTCTGCTTCGGTCTCAGAAGAAACCATGGCATCCTCAAACTCGGTTGTATCCGTATCTAAAAAATGGGGGAAAGATTCCTGACTGGAAGTGTGCAGGATTTCCGAGAGAGTTTTCAGTTCCCAAACAACGCTTGTCTGTTGAGCTTTGCATTTCATTTCCTTGCCAGTCTTTGGGCTGATCCAGGATATGTCCTCGTCAAGGCACATCCCCTTTGGAAGCAGCAGAGGTGGCTCCATGGACCGCTGACTGTTCCTGCGAGAGTCCCTCTTTAGGCTGTTGCGCTTTGACCCCTTCCCTTCCAGCTGCAGGCTGCTGTGGCGCCCTTTGCTCCCCAAAGACTCTTGCAGCGATGCTTCCTCCGAATACATCATCTCCGAATCGTCTACTGTATTCAAGGTTTCCATGGATCCCTCTCTGCTTCTGTCGGATTCGTCGCTGGAAGGACTGAGGATATCGGAAAAGCTCTTCTGCTCCCAGATGAGGCTCGTTTGCTGGGTTCGGCACTTCATCAGCTTCCCGGTCCTTTTGCTCACCCACGTGATGTCTTTTGCATCCGACTCGCTGATGGACTGTGTTCGGGAAGGGTTCAGGCTTAGCGGGGACTGCACACCAACAGATTGCTGGCTGCTCCGGCGGGATTCCTGACCAGGAAGTCGTGGGGTATTGCGGCGGGATGGCTTCCGTAGACTCGACGCGCTGCTCTTGATGCTCCCAGAGACATCTGGTGCTTGGCTTTGGTCTTTCCTTCTGAAAATGCCCCCTTTGTTCTCGGTCTGCAGGGCTTGGCCTGGCACATCTTTGCCCAAAAGGGATTTCTTGGTGGGTTCCTGATCCAGGAAGGGGCCATTGTCCCCACCTTCCTGGTGGATGTTCACCTCATCCTCAAGGGTGCATTTCTGCAACTCTGCAACGCCGAACGATTGCTCACTCACTTCGCAGCTCCCGAGGACTGCCTCATCGAGGCTGGGCTCTGGGTCGTCATCCATCCTGCTTCTCTGCTATGACACCTTGGTGGGGCACCTTAATGCACAGTTCCTCTGTCTGTTGGGTAGGCCTGAAGCACTGGCAAATGTCTCCCAGCCCTCTCGCTCGGTGCTCTTCGTGGGGGCTAAACTCACCGCTCTTGAAACAGATGGAGAGTCCCTTTCCCCCTCACATAGGATTTCACTTCAAGGTCTCTCCTCCTCCTTTTCCTTTTTCTCATCAGGGCTGCAGGTGGCACATAGGTTGTGTCATTGTCCAGAGGGGAAGATGTTGGGTGGTGGTTGCTGTTGTTTCCTTTCTACTGGCAGCCAGCTGGAATCATGGCCCTTGAGTCGTCACAGTAGCCCTCGGCACTCTGGACTTGCCCTTCCCCTGCGGTGGTCTCCTTGCTCTTCCTTCAACTGCCGTGCATTCTAGAAGCTTCCAAAGACTGTGCGTCTGTGACATCACTGTGTATTCTGAAACACGGGGGGGGGGAGTTGAATTTGCCATGCCCCAGCTCCCCTGGGAAGAAGGTTCACAATGGTTTTAGGGACCCAGAAAGATGCCTTATACCAAGTCAGATCATTGGTCCCATCTGTTGTCTACATTGACTGGCAGCAACTCTCCAGGGTTCTCCAACTGGGGATGAGGAGTTGGAGAAGAGTCACATGGGATGCCAGGCCAATCAGGAGGAGGAGGAAGCTGTATAAGCTGGCTCCACCCCAAGCACTCCATTCTTCCCTCTGCAATCCCCCCCCCCCCCGTACACAGCCTTGGCTTTGCTAGTTGCCTGTTTGGGAGCTGAGTAGGAATTCTTAGGGGCCTACCTGGTTTCTCCTTCCTCACTCCATCCCCACATAGGTAAATGACTTTTCTTTTGAAAATGAGCAACGGTGTTGTGAGTTGGGGGGGCAGTGTGGATGATGCCCTGAGTGCCTTCCAATTATTGGGGTCCTGTACCCAGTGAGGGTTAGAATAGGGCTGCCATACACCTGGGATTTCCTGGACAGAGCCAGAATATGGCCGTCAGAAATCACCAAAAATCCAGACATATGGCAACCTAAGTTGGAAGTCTAGATTTAGGCAACTTTCATTTAAAAAATGGCTCAAGAATTTTGGGCAAAGCTCAACAACTTTGTGTAGAGAGGAAGTTGCTGAGCAACTCAGACAAGTTTCTTTTAAAGACAATGACCTTAGTTGTCTCCTTAAGTATCCTCATCTGCATCCTAGAAGATTCAGATAGGCTGCAAGAGCTGCAACTAAGTGATGTTGGCCTCCAGGGTAATGGGCGGACCTTTTCTCCTCCAAAATCCCCTCACCTAGCTGTGAGTGATAGAAGAAGAAGAAGAAGAAGAAGAAGAAGAAGAAGAAGAAGAAGAAGAAGAAGAAGAAGAAGAAGAGCCAGATAGGTGTGTGTATGAGCTGTACTGGGAGCAGGCTGGAAGCTGGAGACACAGAGACATGCTTGATCTGTTCTGGATCCAAAGCTGTGACTAATAATAGAGATCAGGAGACTCTTGAGAGTCCCATGGACTGCAAGAAGATCAGACCTATCCATTCTGAAGGAAATCAGCCCTGAGTGCTCACTGGAAGGACAGATCCTGAACTGAGGCTCCAATACTTTGGCCACCTCACAAGAAGAGAAGACTCCCTGGAAAAGACCCTGATGTTGGGAAAGATGGAGGGCACAAGGAGAAGGGGACGACAGAGGATGAGATGGTTGGACAGTGTTCTCGAAGCGACTGGCATGTTTGGCCAAACTGTGGGAGGCAGTGAAGGATAGGCGTGCCTGGCGTGCTCTGGTCCATGGGGACACGAAGAGTCATAGAATCCTAGAATCATAGAGTTGGAAGAGACCCCAAGGGCCATCCAGTCCAACCCCCTGCCAAGCAGGAAACACCATCAAAGCATTCCTGACAGATGGCTGTCAAGCCTCCGCTTAAAGACCTCCAAAGAAGGAGACTCCACCACATTCCTTGGCAGCAAATTCCACTGTCCAACAGCTCTTACCAACTAAAACAACTAAACAGCAACAACAATAGAGATCAAGATCTGTTGGGATGTTGATGCTGTGAGCTTCGTCTTATGATCAGTATAGGAAAGCTTTCTCATGTGTAATGTTTTATTATGTTTTAATATGTGTTGGAAGCAGCCCAGAGTAGCTGGGGAGACCCAGTCAGATGGATGGAGTACAAATAATAAAATTGTTGTTGTTACATACCATATTTACACGAATCTAATACTTCTTTGATTCTAATGCGCACCTCAGTTTTCAAAACCTTGAAGCCAAAGAAGTATCCGCTGGCGCCATTAAATCTAATACGCACCCTAATTTTCATGACATAATTTGGCCCCAAAAGGTGTGTGTTACATTTGAGTAAATACGGTGTTATTTGTTGTTGTTCAGTCGTTCAGTCATGTCCGACTCTTCGTGACCCCATGGACCAGAGCATGCCAGGCACGCCTATCCTTCACTGCCTCTCGCAGTTTGGTCAAACTCATGTTAGTAGCTTTGAGAACACTGTCCAACCATCTCATCCTCTGCCGTCCCCTTCTCCTTGTGCCCTCCGTCTTTCCCAACATCAGGGTCTTTTCCAGGGAGTCTTCTCTTCTCATGAGGTGGCCAAAGTCTTGGAGCCTCAGCTTCAGGATCTATCCTTCCAGTGAGCACTCAGGGCTTATTTCCTTAAGAAGGGATAGGTTTGATCTTTTTGCAGTCCCTGGGACTCTCAAGAGTCTCCTCCAACACCATAATTCAAAGGCATCAATTCTTCGGCGATCAGCCTTCTTTATGGTCCAGCTCTCACTTCCATACATCACTACTGGGAAAACCATAGCTTTAACTATACGGACCTTTGTCGGCAAGGTTATGTCTCTGCTTTTTAAGATGCTGTCTAGGTTTGTCATTGCTTTTCTCCCAAGAAGCAGGCGTATTCTAATTTCGTGACTACTGTCACCATCTGCAGTGATCATGGAACCCAAGAAAGTGAAATCTCTCACTGCCTCCATTTCTTCCCCTTCTATTTTCCAGGAGGTGATGGGACCAGTGGCCATGATCTTAGTTTTTTTGATGTTGAGCTTCAGACCATATTTTGCGCTCTCCTCTTTCACCCTCATTAAAAGGTTCTTCAATTCCTCCTCACTTTCTGCCATCAAGGTTGTATCATCAGCGTATCTGAGGTTGTTGATATTTTTTCCGGCAATCTTAATTCCTGTTTGAGATTCATCCAGCCCCTATATCCTGAAAACATTGCAGTGTCTGCTGAGCTTCATTTCAAGGAAGCCGAGCTTGGGGTAAGTGCCTGGAACCCCCAGATTCTCTCTCCACTGTGAGATTGGGGTGCATGCAACAATACTGTGTCACCCTGCACCCAAGGCGGCATTGTTGGGTGAAGCTCAACCCCTGACAAACAGGAGCAACCACAAAACTCACACGCCAAACAGCGTCACAAACCAAGTTCTCAAACCCACCCAAGACTTTGTGGAGCTCCGAGGCTACTACTTGCTAAGAATTGGAAGACTCAATAAATACCAACAATAGAGAAAGGCAAAGGAAGATGATGGACTTTATGGAACTTGCCAAACTGACTGGAAGACTCCGTGATCTGGGAGAAGAGACGGCGGAGGAAGACTGGAAGAAATTTAAAATTTATTTGGATAAATATTGCAATATTTAATTCCAGTTACAGGTGGGTAGCCGTGTTGGTCTGCCATAGTCGAAACAAAATAGAAAATTCTTTCCAGTAGCACCTTAGAGACCAACTGAGTTTGTTCCTGGTATGAGCTTTCGTGTGCATGCACACGAAAGCTCATACCTAGAACAAACTCAGTTGGTCTCTAAGGTGCTACTGGAAAGAATTTTCTATTTTGTTTTGCAATATTTAGTGTTACTTTAGGAAGTTGTTTTAGGTTTTTGCTATATTTTATCTTGAATTAGGATAATTATATATTTTAGAAGTATTTTGGTTAGGATGATAGATTATAGAAACTGCCAAATAATGTTAAGGAAATGAAATTCAGATGGGGGGGGGCGAAGGAAGTCCCCTAACAATGTGAAGAATAAGTTATGATTGTAAGAAGAAATTATTGTTCTTTTTTCTTTTGTGTTTTTCCTTTTCCTTTTTGTTATGATTTGTATTATGATGTTACTTGCTTTAAAAAAATCTTACCAAATTAATAAAAAGTATTTAAAAAAAAAAAAGACTTTGCGGTGCTCAGGAAGACCTCAGGCAGACGCCAATTGGGGTGGCGTGCAACAATATTATTATGCTTCCAAATTCTGCAGGGGCAACATCTGCCCCCACCAATGCACCAGAAGATGTCTGTGGAGATGGGGTCTTGTCTGATGTGTTCCCGCCTGGCAGAAATTGCACCTGCGTACATTTCCTAACTAATGGAGTTTCTTTGTCTCTGTTGCAGAGTGTGCCAGTCTCTGGAACGGTGCCTCCGGTTCCACCCCATTAGTCTCCTTTTCAACATGTTAGGGACAAAGAACGGAGCTTGTCCTCTCGCACTCACTCAAAAGCCTCCCTGCTGATTTGCCTCCTCCCTTTCTTGGTTCAGCAGTTTCTCCTGCATTGCCATCACCAGCACACAGCCATCTCCCATCTTGGGCCTTTGTAGCTATTTCTCGAGTGCTGAAATGCCTGCCGGGCATCTTTGCAGGTGCTTGGAAATATAGGTCCCAAAGCAGCATTTTAGGTAAATATAGATGTCAAATATAGATGTGAGAGCTGGACCATAAAGAAGGCTGATCGCCGTAGAATTGATGCTTTTGAATTATGGTGCTGGAGGAGACTCTTGAGAGTCCCATGGACTGCAAGAAGATCAAACCTATCCATTCTCAAAGAAATCAGCCCTGAGTGCTCACTAGAAGGACAGATCCTGAAGTTGAGGCTCCAGTACTTTGGCCACCTCATGAGAAGAGAAGAATCCCTAGAAAAGACCCTGATGTTGGGAAAGATGGAGGGCACAAGGAGAAGGGGACGACAGAGGAGAAGATGGTTGAACAGTGTTCTTGAAGCTACTAACATGAGTTTGGCCAAACTGCGAGAGGCAGTGAAGGATAGGCGTGCCTGGCGTACTCTGGTCCATGGGGTCACGAAGAGTCGGACACGACTGAACGACTGAACAACAACAACAACAGATGTCAGGAATGCCCCCAATTTCCTACACACACACACACACACACACACACACACACACACACACACACAAATAAGTATCCCAAATAAGAAATAGTTGGGGAATAATTTCTTAACAAAGGTCCACAACAACTTATCTGATATAAGCTTGGTCATTTCAAAATACCATAAATATCCATTTCTGTTTGAACTGCCATTTTAATTAACCATTTCCAATTAAAGGCGCACCCAGACTTCCTTTTGAGCTGCGTTTGTAGACACAAGTCCACATTTTAAAGCTCCATTTCTGAGCAATTTTTTGTCCCTGTACTTTCCTCATGTAAACCCGCTTCTTAGCACTAAATCAGAGCGAACAGCATCTGTGGAAAACCCAAACTTCCATTTGTTCCGATTCAGCACTAAAGAGCCAGTTTTCCAGCGGAAAGCGGTGGGGGGGGTGTTACTTTAAAGTGTGAGCCTATGCCTAGAAAGGGTGCGTCTGCTCTGCATCCAAATGCAGTTGAATATCACCCAGTGTCAACAAATTCTTTATTTTATTTTAAGGAAATCTTACTCCTCTTAATGCAAATCTTTCTTACTTAAAATGTTTGAGATCTACATGGTGTTGTTGCTTTTTAACTGACAGGTGATCCTGTGGCAACTGCAGATGAGAAGATGCCCTCCCAATTCTGATTTGCAAATACGTTCCAAATCGCACCAAACTGGTATTTCAAAAACCCCAGATCCCATGTGTGCAGCCACAAACACTTGAGACCAGGTCACGTAACCAGCTGGGTCTGCTGCAGGTGGGGAGAGAAAGGGAGCCGTGTTGTGGTAGTCAGTTCCCCTTGTCTTACAGACAACATTTCAACAGCCTTTCTGTACAGAGTTCTATGTGCAAGATTCAAGAAGCATCTGTGTTTGTATGTGTGTCTTGGGATGCAGGAGAGGATATATTGTTTAAGATATCCTATTCCAACCTGTGTTTACAAGTCCCAGAAATTAGCAGAGTTCTCATTCCCCTTTTAAACACACACACACACACACACAGCAGATAGCTTGCTCAGGTTTATTAAAACATCTGTAATAATTGTCCTGGTATTTCCCCCATTAATCCCTTTCAAAATAAGACATTACACAGTCTTCTATAAAAGCATAAAACGTTTACTCACGAGAAATCATCTGTTCACAATTGGATCCCAGACGGCAGACTTAAACTTAATAAAAGTAACATTTACTCAGGAGACTGTTCCATAAGGGAAAAACAGCCCCTTTGTGTTCTCTTGGCTGGAAGCCAAGAGACCCTCATAGCGATGTTGTTCCTTTGAGAAAGGTGTCCAAAAAAAGAGAGAGGAAGATGGAGTGTGGTCCCTGTGGTTTTGTGTTAACCTGCCCAGGTGAGACCACACCCATCTCCAGTTACACAGAGGAAGTCATCCCAGCCCAGGAGAAACAGCAAGTTCCGACTGGCTGGCTTAGAATTCCCTTTCTATGTCCACTCTAGCAATGTTGTGTTTGACTGCTCCTGCGTTTTACATCCTACAGTATGCAGACATAGATTTCTGGATCCAAGTGTCTCCTGAGCTGTTGCCTCACCTAAGTGTGGAAAGGAGATAAAATCTTCTTTCTTCTTCTTTAGCGATCCCTCGTAGCCGAGTAAGATTGTCTTCCATAAACACAGTTTTAACAATGAGTCCATAAGTGACTGTGGAAGCCAATTCTGGATCCACACGTCCTTCCAAAGTGGGGACATTGGTTTATGGGCGGGAGTTGATCACGGTGTGGATTTTCCAAGCGTGCCTTCCTCCTAGCACGTTTCTCCCTTGTGTCCTGAGTTCCTGAGCATCTTCAAACACCTTTGGTAAAGGCTGTTCTCCAATTAGAGCGCTCACAGGCCAATGTTTCCCAATTGTTGGTATTTATACTACTTTTTTTAAGATTTGCTTTGAGACAGCCGGGGTGGAAAAAGGGGTTGTTGGGTTACATAGAGGCAGGCCGTCTGGGTGTCACCACTAAGGGGGGGGCAACAAAATGCTCACCGAGGGGCCTGCAGCACACCCGAGCCACACGTCTCTCCTGCAAGTGATGTGGTGGCTTGGGCGTCTGCAGGCTCCGCGTTGCCCCAAACAGTCCGCCCGCTGCTTCCCCCCCAAGCTGTAGGGCAGCTGAGTGGGAGGAGGCAGGCAGACTCCTCAGAGGCCCCGTGGAGTGTCCTGCCCCGGCTGGCCCCACTCCTGGGCGCAGGGCGGGCACACTGCCACAGGTACCCAATTGGCTTGCTCTGCCATTGGAGGTAGTCTTTAAACCTCTTTTGTTGACCACCAGCATTACGCTTTCCATTAAAATAGGTAAAGGTAAAGGGACCCCTGACCATTCGGTCCAGTCGTGAACGACTCTGGGGTTGCGGCACTCATCTCGCTTTATTGGCTGAGGGAGCAGGCGTACAGCTTCCGGGTCATGTGGCCAGCATGACTAAGCCACTTCTGGTGAACCAGAGCAGCGCACGGAAAAGCCGTTTACCTTCCCGCCAGAGCGGTCCCTGTTTATCTACTTGCACTTTGACGTGCTTTCGAACTGCTGGGTGGGCAGGAGCTGGGACCGAGCAACGGGAGCTCACCCCGTCGCGGGGATTCGAACCGCCAACCTTTTGATCAGCAAGCCCTAGGCTCTGTGGTTTAACCCACAGCTCCACCCACGTCCCTCCATTAAAATAGAAGCCTGCTAATTCCAGAGGAGTTGATGGAAATAGCTCCTTAACTAGCAAGTGCATTGACCTTTAAGTGCCCTGTGGCAACATTAAGAATCCCAAAGCCATTAGCCTTTCATTTAGCAAAGTGCTTGTTTCTCCAGGCTTTTCTAATCAAGGGAGCCACACACACACCCGATCTGCTCCAATCTCCCAACACAGAGGGATCAAGCCTGGTGCAAAGTCTTCAGCATCCTCTTGGGCCTTCCCAGCAGATAAGAACAGAAGAAAAGCCTGCTGGATCAGGCCAATGGCCCATTTTGTCCAGCATCCTGTCCCCACACTGGTGCCTCAATGGAAAACCCACATGTAGAACCCGAGCACAAGAGCCTTCTCCCATTCTGTGGTTTTCAGCAATCATTTTTCAGAAGCATTACTGCCTCCAACCATGAAGGTGGAATGCAGCCATCATGCCTAGTAACCATTGATAGCCGTCTCTTTTAAAACCATCCAAATTGGTGGTCATCGCTGCCTCCTGTGGCAGTGAGTTCCATAGTTTAACTATGAAGTAGGACTTGCTTTTATCTCTCGGGAATCTTCCAGCATCCAGCTTCATTGAATGTCCATGAGTTCAAGTATTATGAGAGAGAAACTGTCCTTTCTCCAATTTCTCCATGCTATGCATAATTTCATAAATGTGTGTGGGAGAAAAAATACGGAATAACAGATACAATATATAGGAAGTATTTTCTTATTGAGATATTTGTAGAATAAATTTGGAAGAAATTCTTCCAATTTTTCTTCTTTTTCCTTTTCCTTTTCCTTCTTTCGATACACACACACGCTTATATGTAATACATATGTATGTGTGTATTTGCAATATTTTGTTTATATTTTGTAATCATTATGTAAAATAAATAAAAATTAAAAATTAAACCACAAAAAATAGCGCAGATTTGATTCACAAGGGTTGGCATACAAGTTGACGGTGCCAAGCATTCGCCAGCCTGCATGAAGCCCTTCTTCATATGCATGGTAAGCCTGACAAACGAATCTCAGGCGTACATCCGAGTAGAGGAAAGTAGGCAGGCTTGTTCCCTTTTTCACAAAGCGAGATTCCTGCCGGCAGATGGGAGTGTGATTTGCTGGGCCACAGAGATTTTTCTGATGCTTTGATTCTCCCGTAATGAGGCCACGCGATCAGAGAGGCTGTCTTCCACCACTACTTTGGTGGACCTTATTCCGCAAAGCCCCAGGCGGCGAGGACACCCTGCCTTGATCAACCGGTTACTAAGAGGCGGGCGAGATTTCCCCAGACCTCCCCTGCTGGTTCAGGGACACAGTTGACAACCCCAGAGTAGCTCTGCTCTCTCTGTAACCAGCCAGATGGCATTTGACATCCGAGGGCCCTCGTAGCGAGACATCGGAAGGTTGGCTGGCAAATGAAAGGTATTGCTCTTCACAGCCTGGGGGTCTCCGGATGAGCCCGTCCACTTCTGAGAGACAAGTGGGCTGAGGAAATACTTGGCATCCTGCTATGTTTGAAAGGACAGCTCAGAAGCTTCTGTTGGTTCAAAGCGCAGCAACCAGATTGCCAGCTAGGATGATGAGCCGATCCTTTTGCAAATGGGTCTTCTTTGCTTTGCAAAAGCAGCAGCACAACAACTTTGAGCCGCTCCTTTTGCAAATGGGTCTTCTTTGCTTTGCAAAAGCAGCAGCACAACAACTTTGAGACGCTCCTTTTGCAAATGGGTCTTTTTTGCTTTGCAAAAGCAGCAGCACAACAACTTTGAGCCGCTCCTTTTGCAAATGGGTCTTCTTTGCTTTGCAAAAGCAGCAGCACAACAACTTTGAGCCGCTCCTTTTGCAAATGGGTCTTCTTTGCTTTGCAAAAGCAGCAGCACAACAACTTTGAGCCACTCCTTTTGCAAATGGGTCTTTTTTGCTTTGCAAAAGCAGCAGCACAACAACTTTGAGCCGCTCCTTTTGCAAATGGGTCTTTTTTGCTTTGCAAAAGCAGCGGCACAACAACTTTGAGCCGCTCCTTTTGCAAATGGGTCTTTTTTGCTTTGCAAAAGCAGCGGCACAACAACTTTGAGCCGCTCCTTTTGCAAATGGGTCTTTTTTGCTTTGCAAAAGCAGCGGCACAACAACTTTGAGCTGCTCCTTTTGCAAACGGGGCTTTTCTTCTTCCAAAAGAAGATGCACAACTTTGAACTGATCCTCAAAAAGGGGGTCCCCTTTCCCCCCCTCAAAAAACTAGGTATGTCTTATGGAGCAAAAAATACGTAATTTTTAAATTATTATTACAACTACTACATCCCATCTTTTCTGCAGACCAGATCTCAAGGGGCTCATACGAATTAAAATGGGCAAAATGCAAAAGCTGAAAACATATTAAAAAATAAACCATACTTTAATAGAATTAAAACGATGTTTTTAAAAATTAAAGCAATGTTTTAATACAGATAATAAAACAGTAAGAAAAGTGCAGCCCTCTCTTTTTTGAAAAAAACCTAATCAGTTCCCAAAGGCCTGTCGGAAATAATAATAATAATAATAATAATAATAATAATAATAATAATAATAATAATTTATACCCCACCCATCTGGTTGGGTTTCCCCGGCCACTCTGGGTGGCTTCCAACAGAATATTAAAATGCAACAATCTATTAAACATTAAAATCTTCCCTAAACAGGGCTGCCTTCAGATGTCTTCTAAACATCAGATGGGAGGGTGTTCCACAGGGCGGGCGCCACTACCGAGAAGGCCCTCTGCCTGGTTCCCTGTAACTTGGCTTCTCACAGCGAGGGAACCGCCAGAAGGCCCTCGGCGCTGGACCTCAGTGTCTGGGCAGAACAATGGGGGTGGAGACGCTCCTTCAGGTATTTCTTCACCTGCACACCCTCCATCATTTCTCTGATGAACATAATATTGGATCCTGCCCACCTGACTGGATTGCCCCAGCCACTCTGGGCAGCTTCCAGCATACAGTGGTGCCCCACTAGACGAAATTAATTCGTTCTACGAGTGTCTTCGTACAGCAAATTTTTCATCTAGCGAAGCGGCAATGGAGCACAGAGGTTTCCACGGCGGAAAAAAAAAATTCTGTCTTGCGAGGCAGCCCCATTGACCTTTTCGTCTTGTGGGGCTGCCTTCCGCTAGCGAATGCCGTTCGTCTAGCGGGTTTTTCGTCTAGCGAGGCATTCGTCTAGCGGGGCACCACTGTGTATAAAAACATAATAAAAAATTGAACATTTAAAAAACTTCCCTCTACCTGTCTGCCTTCAGATGTCTTCTATAGGTTGTCTAGTTACTTATCTCCTTGGCTTCGGGGTTCTCATAACGCCATACCCTCCAACGTTTCGTCGATGAAAATAGGGACGTCCCAAGGAAAAGCAGGACATTCTGGGATCAAATTAGAAACTGGGGTGGCTTCTGAAAATCCCTGGAAAAATAGGGACACTTGAAATGCCAGCACCTGCCGGTGGAAAGACAAAAGGACAGGTTCTGTTTAGGTCCCATACAACCACTGTTTCAGAACAGCTGCACTGGTTGCCAGCTCATCTCTGCACTCAATTCAACGTGCTCACATTGGTGTTTGAGGCCCTGGACGACCCTGGTCCCAAAGACCTGAAATGCCACTTTCTTCCCTACAGACCCTTTTGGGTGCTGAGATTAGTACAGGTGTCCCTCTTGATAGTCCCTCCACCTTCAGAGGTTCAAGGGGTGGCAGGCCAGGGGGAGAGGGCCTTCTTCGTGGTGGCCCCTGAGCTGCGGAACTGCTTCCCCAAGAAAGGTGCATTGGGCACCTTCACTGTAGAGCTTCCGGTGAATGCTGAAGACATACCTCTGCATTTGAGGCATATCCTTTACCTTATTCTTGTTATCGTAAGTTGTTTTTAATGTTGTAATCGTTGCAACGTTGCAAGCTGCCCTAGGATTATTCGGGCTTGCAATAAATGGCTAAGTGAATAAATCTGCCATAGCGAAGAAGCCCTTGGCTAATTCTACAGCTAGATGGTGACAGCAGTCACGAAATTAGAAGATGCCTGCTTCTTGGGAGAAAAGCAATGACAAACCTAGACAGCATCTTAAAAAGCAAAGACATCACCTTGCCGACAAAGGTCCGTATAGTTAAAGCTATGGTTTTCCCAGTAGTAATGTACGGAAGTGAGAGCTGGACCATCAAGAAGGCTGATCGCCGAAGAATTGATGCTTTTGAATTATGGTGCTGGAGGAGACTCTTGAGAGTCCCATGGACTGCAAGAAGATCAAACCTATCCATTCTCAAGAAAATCGGCCCTGATTGCTCACTGGAAGGACAGATCCTGAAGTTGAGGCTCCAGTACTTTGGCCACCTCATGAGAAGAGAAGACTCCCTGGAAAAGACCCTGATGATGGAGGGCACAAGGAGAAGGGGACGTCAGAGGATGAGATGGTTGGACAGTGTTCTCGAAGCTACTAACATGAGTTTGGCCAAACTGCGAGAGGCAGTGAAGGATAGGCGTGCCTGGCGTGCTCTGGTCCATGGGGTCACGCAAGAGTCGGACACGACTGAACGACTGAACAACAACAACAACAGCACACATTAGCTGAGTTTCCAGTTCCAATCCTGTGGTTTTGGGATCACAGTACAGTGGTACCTTGGTTATCGAACGACTTGGCTGCCAAACAAGTCGGCTCCCGGATGCCACAAACCCAGAAGTGAGTGTTCCAGTTTGCGAATGTTTTTCGGAAGCCGAACGTCCGACGTGGCTTCCACGGCTTCCGATTGAGTGCAGGAAGCCGCACCTTGGTTTTCGAACTTGGTTTTCGAACTGTTCCAGGAGTCAAACAGAGTCAAACGGACTCCCGGAACGGATAAAATTCGACAACCATGGTACCACTGTAATCCATCCATCCAAATCTGGGGTTGTCACCCAGAAGATGCTTAGCATGGGGTGGCAACTGTTCCTTGCACCCTTCAGCCACCCACCCTGATAATCTCTCAAGCAGAAAATAGTCCATACCCTTTGATGTTCTCCTGATGGCTTCTCATGATTTAATACCTTGTAATAGATGGAGTGGTTTCATTAAAATCATTTGCCGATAGTTTCTTCTTATTGTGTGGCCAGGTTTCTAAGTACCAGGTGCAAAATTGGAGAAGCAAAAGAAGGAATGAATTTGACTCACTGGCGCACAGCACATTGGGCCCATCTCCCTCAGAAACCCCCTTCTTTTTAATGGGGCTCTGAAGGAGAAATTCTAAAGGAGTCCAAATCTGCCCAAGAAAACAGAACAACTCAAAGGGTTCTCTGACCAATCAGGCCCAATTAGGAAACCCTTTTACCACCCCTAATACAGAAGAGAAAAATCTTAGGATATTCCAGTGGCATATGCTGATAAACGGCATTTGAAATCCACTCTGGCACTCCAAGCTCTGCCAAAGGCTCGAGACTCCATTTATTTTTAAGGGCATGCACACAATTTGCAATGAAATTGCATCAACAGAATGCCCCTGAGGTAGGAGGAAAATACAGTAAATTATCAGTTTATTCTGCAATTTGCCTGCAATCTCTCCACAGCAAGATGAAGGTTCGCAAAATGAGCTCTCTCCCCGCCACCCCCCCCCCCTTCTCCTGCCTATAGTGCTTTGGTCGCATTACCCAGAGTGATCTTAGTGTTTTCATCTCTGAGTACAAAAAGAGAGAGAGAGAGGCTTCTCTCCGGCTCAAGATAAGGAATCTTCTGATGACACAGTCAAATGATCTCTCAGCATTCATCTTCTCATATCTGAGATCAATCGGAATGGCGTGATGCAGGGAGGAAAAAGGGAAATAGATCAGACAGAAGGACACAAAGCCTTCTCTTTCTGGAGTTCTTGGTTCTCCTGCTACTTTCGGTACTCCAAACTAAGACCATAAGGAGAGCCTGCTGGACCCTAGACACACACACACACACACACACACTTTATTAAATTTTCTGTTTCACAATTCAGAATATTCATTTATACAACCTTAAAATAGCAATGACTCCCCTTCTTCTCTTTCCGTGGTTCATTTTGGAAAACATAAATCCCTGCATATTTTATATAAACTAAACCATTCAGTATTCCGTTATTACATCCATCAAAACTTATCTACCCTGTTGGGACCAGCTTCCTTAAAGAATCGCTTGCCTCTTCTGTGTCCAGTTGATCACTTCAACATGAGGAACCAGCACTTTAAAAAATGTTACATGATGCTCATTTAAGCAATGTCTTTTATTTCATTAAAAATTATATACTATTATATACTATTTGACCCTCAAAGCGGTTTCTGAAAAAGACGAAACAATAAAATCATCACTAAAAAATTTGTAGCCATCATCTAAGAAGAAGAAGAAGAGTTTGGATTTGACACCCCGCTTTATCACTACCCGAAGGAGTCTCAAAGCGGCTCACATTCTCCTTTCCCTTCCTCCCCCACGACAAACACTCTGCTAGGTGAGTGGGGCTGAGACGCGGGATGCGGGTGGCGCTGTGGGTTAAACCACAGAGCCTAGGGCTTGCCGATCAGAAGGTCAGCGGTTCGAATCCCCGCGACAGGGTGAGCTCCCGTTGTTCAGTCCCTGCTCCTGCCCACCTAGCAGTTTGAAAGTGTTTTCGTGCGCTGCTCTGGTTCTCCAGAAGCGGCTTAGTCATGCTGGCCACATGACCTGGAAGCTGTACGCCGGCTCCCTTGGCCAGTAAAGCGAGATGAGCGCCACAACCCCAGAGTCGGACACGACTGGACCTAATGGTCAGGGGTCCCTTTACCTTTTAGATATCGGACCCATTCTTTTATCCCTTCTATTAACAAAAGATCCCCTGGGTCCAAAATCTGCTCATCTCCATGGATCACTTAACCATTGTTTCCTCAGTAGCTGCAACACATACCATGTTTACAATGCCCTTTCTCTGCCCATCTCCAGCAAATGTCAGGCTTATTTCCTTTCATGGAACCAGAGTGAAATGCCACAGGGAGCTGGTCTTAAAACAAGGTGCATCTAAACTGGCTCTCATGGTTCATTTTGGCATACACATTTCCATTAATTTCCTGTATCGTTTTTCCTGCAGAGATTTCCCCATCATTTTTATTTTTTTAAAAGGACAAGCTCTGACCCTGTTACAATTTCAGGGGACTAGACCCATCTTTTGTACGTGGTTTTTATATAAGCTCGGCAGAAAGGAACTTCTGTTTCATTACGGTATTTATTTCCCAAGACTTATCCAAATAATTATTCTCAGGCATGCCCATCAGTTTCTCATAAAACATATAATTATGCCTTAAGGAAGCCAGTTAGCAGCCGAGAAGCTTTTACAGAGACCATAAAAGGGATACAGAGAGGTGCTTTGCAAAGAGCAAACAAACCGTTAAAATAAGAGAACACGGCGGCTGGGATATTGAACCCTCCGTGTATTTACCAAGTTAAAATAGTTCCTGCATTATGAACTCTGCTTTACAAAAGATGGAATTTGTTTCAATAAATGCAGAAAGCTCCCTGCTCCGCCCACGCCAGCGATTTCTAGCCGCGGTGAGTTTTGCACTCTGAAAAGCGTAGGTAGGCAATCGTCTACAGTGGCTGGCAGTGGCTCTCTGGGGTTTCCAATGGGGCTCGCTCCCAGCCCCACCTGAGGATGCTTTTGGGCCAGTGACCTCCAGTATGCTCAGCTCTGGAAAACGCATTTCCCCTCTTCTCCAGGGCACTCCAGTGACATAAATCAGATTATTTATGCATACTAATCTTCTGGCAAAACAAAGCAAGAAGCTTGAGACATCGTAGAAACTAGTCTACTATTTGTTTACACACTATGTACAGACACTTCATGAGAAGAGAAGACTCCCTAGAAAAGACCCTGATGTTGGGAAAGATGGAGGGCACAAGGAGAAGGGGACGACAGAGGATGAGATGGTTGGACAGTGTTCTCGAAGCTACTAACATGAGTTTGGCCAAACTGGGAGAGGCAATGAAGGATAGGCGTGCCTGGCGTGCTCTGGTCCATGGGGCCACGAAGAGTCGGACACGACTGAACGACTGAACAACAACAACAAATGTACAGACAAAAGCATAATGGCGTCTGTTCTCTCCAGCTCCGAGAAAACAAGCAAAAGTACATTGTACTAGTACCCGCAGCAGAAGAGATAAGGCAGTCTTCATTTCCCAGATTCATCTCAGACAGGCGTGTGATTTACAACAATCTCACCTGCAGCATTGGAGGCATGAAATACTAACAATTTTTTGGTAGCAAAGGGACCCCCAAATGTTGTACGGAGGTGAAATTTAGGGAGATGTCTTGGACACTGTCAAAGAGTTAGGAACAGTTATGAATCAATTCCTTTGGAGATTAACCAAGGGACCATCCATGGCTCTTTTACGAAGCAGGTTGGACAACAATCAAGGCAAGACTGTGCACAGTTTAATTACCTGGAAAGAATGAGTCAACAGTGTGATGCAGCAGCTAAAAAAGCCAATGCAATTCTGGGCTGCATCAATAGGAGTATAGCGTCTAGATCAAGGGAAGTAATAGTACCACTGTATTCCGCTCTGGTCAGACCTCACCTGGAATACTGTGTCCAGTTCTGGGCACCACAGTTCAAGAAGTTCTCCTGCCACCCTGAACATTCCCACATTCTTTAGCTGTGATTCCTGCATTACAGGAGCTTGATAGAATCACAGATTTGTAGATTTGGAAAGTACCTCAAGGCTAGAATCACAGCTAAAGCCTCCAAGGAAGGCGAGTCCTTCTTGTGCATTATCTCCTTTCTTGTCTGTTGTCCCCGCGCTGAAGTATGCAAAGTGCTCATACATGAGCTGCTGGGATTATTTGCGAAATAGAATTAAGACACCGGGAAGATTTATTTGCTAAATTAGCCCTTGGCCCTCTGAGAAAGGAGGCCGTGCACTTCATTAAAACAGATTAATGTAGAACAACTGCTGTCTATTAAGGGTGGGTGCCTGGGAGGGCTTATTGCAAGCAAACCCCAATGTGTGTCTGGTTTGTAGGGCAGCAGTGGGGGGAGAGAAGCAAAGAGCTTCAAATGAACCAGCACTTTGCAGTCTGGAATGTGGCAGGGAACGAGTTCTCCTTAGCCCCTTCAAAGTGGATCTTGTTTGGAATTGGCATGCTGCCAAGCAGCTGAATGAGTGATGCAGAGAAATGCAAGTGCCACTCCTCACGGAGACAAAGCACTGGGGAGGAACCATCCTGCAAAACCACAGAGAATCCCTGCTCTGTTTTTATCACAGGAGGCAATGGGCACATCTGCTTGGAATCATAGGGAAGTTGCACGAGTTACTATTCCGGAACTTGACTTTCTTTCTTTTTTAAAAAAAATAAATAAATTATGCATACTCTTCGGGTTTATGCATTTCATTAATTTTACAATCGCGTTAACATTTCAAAGCTTGACTTCCTTCCCTCTCTTTCTGCGGTTCCTTAAATTTCTTTTTTTTAATATCTTCTGCATATCCAAATTCGTTTAATTTGCTCATTTATTTATCTACTTTAAATATATACTCTTATGAAACTGCAGGTTATTACAATAACCCTGCCAGTGTTTTTATCTGTTTGCAATTTATCTGCAAATATTCAATAAACCATTTCCATTCTTTTATAAAAACTTTGTTACCTTGATTTCTTATTTTTCTCTTAAGTTTTGCCCATTTCTGCATATTCCATAAGCTTTTGTATGCATTCTTCCTTTGCTGGGATTTCTGCTTGTTTCCCTTTTGGGCTGAGTAGCATTCTTGCTGCTGTAGTAGCATACATAAATACATTTCTATACAGTTTAGTAGTTGACTTTCTAAATGGTTTGGCTGCCTGGGGAAGTCTGATTATTCCTAGAGAACCAGCTGTCCAACCTTGGAGTTACCCAGATGGAAATGGTTTGGAACAGGAATCTGCCACTATTTGTGCAGGCAGACCGATGGCTACTTGATCTTGATGTCAATGTCGTATTGCTCATGTAATAGGTAAAGGACCCCTGGATGGTGAAATCCAGGCAAAGGCGACTATGGGGTTATGGTGCTCATCTCGCTTTCAGGCCGAGGGAGCCAGCGTTTGTCCACAGACAGCTTTCCAGGTCATGTGGCCAGCAGAACTAAACCACTTCTGGCACAACGGAACAGAAGCCAGAGCACACAGAAACACCATTTACCTTCCCGCCGCAGCAGTACCTGTTGTAACGGAAAATCCCAGGTGTGGAACTGCCCAGCCACCTGGCCCTTAGGGATAAGCCCACTGGTTTGTGCGGAGTTAAATAAAAGAAGTCCAGCCACTGGAGCAAGGACAAGACAGGGTTTATTGCGCAATAGGTTACAGTCAAACTGCACACCCAGAGCAGCGTTACAAGAACTTTTAAAAACTCCTATCATATCCCAGAATACAGTTTGGAAACATCATTACTACATCATCACTACATCACGAAAGGGAAGGGTTATATATGATTGACATATAGGAAAAACAAGATTAGCATATGGGGGAAACAGAGCAATATCAGGGAGATAGCCCTGGGCCAATGTGAATGGGTGTTAAGTTTGGCAAGGATGCCTTGAACACTTATCTGGGAGAAAACAATGGGATTCCAGCTGAGGGATATTAGCCCAGTGGCTTCCTGAAGCACCCAGAGATTACCTGCTGAGGCATTTCCCTGTGTACGTGGTCTCTCGCCTACTGGATCATGGCAGAGAGATGGGTCCCCTTAAGGGCATCACTCCATACCCCAAATGAGTTTACTCAGGAGGAGACTTTGCTTAGGTGACCCCCCCCCCATAATTTCCATAACACTGTTTATCTACTTGCACTGACATGCTGACAAACTGCTAACTTGGCAGGAGCTGGGACAGAACAACGGGAGCTCACCCCGTTGTGCGGATTCGAACCACCAACCTTCTGATCAGCAAGCCCGAGAGTCTCAGTGGTTTAGACCACAGCATGTCTCCAAAAAAATTTACACATCACTTGGGAAGACAGGCGAACTAATGCCAGTGTACTGGAAGAAGCAAAGATCACCAGCGTCGAAGCAAGGATTCTTCAACATCAACTTCGTTGGACTGGTCATGTTGTGCGGATGCCTGATTCTCGTCTTCCAAAGAAAGACAGAAGCTGCACGTACATCATTTTGCAACTCAGTATCCCAGCTGCCACTGACAGCAGTCAGTCCATTAGGATTTCTGCATTGTTTTCATCCCAGCTGCCATTAGAAGAACTGCTTCTTTAAGGACTGGTGGGTTGCAAGCCTATGGGTAGAGAGTGCCTTACCGCTGGTATTCAGAGGCTGCTCTGAGAGCCTTCCCACCTACAGAGCTTGGAATCAATGAGTTAATAAGTGAATGAAATTCCTGTGTGGGAAATGCCCGTCCAGAGTTCAACAGCAAGTGAGTCAAGTGAATGAATGAGTAAGGCGGCCAGCAGAGCCATTGATGAGAAAGAGAATTTCAGACGGATCTGAAGATATCTGATAAAGTCCCATGGCAAAAGCTAAGGTAGGAATGTAGGGGGGAGCTGTCAGGACACACACACACACACACACTGCAAGACTTGGGTTTCTCCCCTAGCCCAACCTGGAGATGCCAGGATTGAACCAGGAATTTCTGCATATAATGGGCTTCAACTGGTTGCTGTGAGATCCTAAACAGCGCTGGAAGGAAATCCAATTTGTACTGTACTATTTTATGCGCTGTGGGCTTGCCGTTGTTTTATTGATCCCAGTTTCGAAATTATTTATTGCAATTGTTAAGAGTGGGTTTCTGTTTAATTTTTATATGCTGATATTATTATTCTATACTATTCTAATGATTGTTGAATGTTAGTTTAATTGATGTCGGTTGCTTATTTTAAAGCTATGTTCTATTATCAGATTTTTATACTGCATTAGATTGTTATAAGGCGTGCATTCTCTGTTTCTTCAGCTTGTAAACCGCCTTGAGGATTGTAAGATAGATAGGCGGCACACAAATTAAAAGTGATGATGATGATGACATGGAATGGAGTGTGCCTCCAGGGGTGAAGTCAGACTTCTGTGTGAGCAGCACTAGAGTGACCTCCCCGGGGCACAAGCCTGGGCAAGTGTGTCTGGAGGTACTGGGCTGCCCAGATGACAAGACCCACCTCTCAGGAAAGAAGAGCAAGACGTTTGTCACCAGCTTGGCTGCAGATGTTGCCGAAAGAAGGCGTGCAAGGTGCCACCCAATGGCCTTAGGGACTCCGCTCCAGATTTGTGTGACTGGTGACTGGGAGCAGCCACCGAGACCATATAACACCAGTCCTGAGAGATCTACATTGGCTCCCAGTACGTTTCCAAGCACAATTCAAAGTGTTGGTGCTGACCTTTAAAGCCCTAAACGGCCTTGGTCCTGTATACCTGAAGGAGCGTCTCCACCTCCATCGTTCATCCCGGACACTGAGATCCAGTGCCGAGGGCCTTCTGGCGGTTCCCTCACTGCGAGAAGCAAAGCTACAGGGAACCAGGCAGAGGGCCTTCTCGGTAGTGGCACCCACCCTGTGGAATGCCCTCCCATCACAGGTCAAGGAGAAAAACAACTACCTGACATTCAGAAAATACCTGAAGGCAGCCCTGTTTAGGGAAGTTTTTAATGTGTGATATTTTTGTATTTGATTTTTGTTGGAAGCCGCCCAGAGTAGCTGGGGAAATCCAGCCAGATGGGCGGGGTACAAATTATTATTATTATTATTATTATCATCATCATCATCATCATCATTATTGTGTGAGGTTTACTCCTGAGCCATAGAGTTGGAAGAGACCACAAGGGCCATCCAGTCCAACCCCCTGCCAAGCAGGAAACACCATCAAAGCATTCCTGACAGATGGCTGTCAAGATATCCTGCAAGGCAGCGGAGGTTTAAGGTCAGAGTCTTCCTTCTTCTAGCTGGGCAACCTTCCCTGGTAGACGAGCCCCATCTGACCCTCATTTCCCTCTACAGCATGGGCAGAAACCACTTTCTTGACCAATGGACCCACTCTTGGTCTTGTCTGCTCAATCTGCCAGAGCCTCTCTTTGCATGCAGGGGAAGTCCCTAACGCATCAAGGGTTTGAGACCCACCGGCTGCCATCACCCGGTTTAGCCAGCCAGTCGAAGCCGTTCTCCAGGTGTGGCTGCTGTTGCCTGCTGACATCTTTTAGGAGCCACAGGTGAGACCTGAGTGCAGGGTGGGGACCAAAGGTGGACAAACTACCCCAAATGGAGCATGACGTGTCCCCCACCGCAGGTACGACCCATCCCCTAACACCCCATACAGCATAAATAATAGGAAGTGGAGAATGAATTAATATGAAGAGGTGTGGGTATTGACTTAGCTGGCTAGCTATTAATTATTATTATTGTTTTCAAGGAGTTAAAGTCCCACCTCCATTGATTATTTACAACAGTCCTGTGGAGTAGGCCAGGCAGAGCAGGGAAACAATTGGTTAAAATTTGTTGGAGGCCAGATTTCGTAATTGGGCACTCTTAACTTATTAATATGGGTGCATTTTGTATGTGGGGGGGGGTAGAGATTGTGATTATTTTTTCTGTTTTAATTACTGTTTGTCAGCTACCTTGAGTCTCTTTGGAGAAATAGGTGGTATACGGTTTTCTATATTTTAAAAAAATGGTTGAGGGAAAAAAGAGAAGCGAGCCACGGAGGCAATCAGAAATCTCATGCAAACGAGAGAGTATGTCAGACAAAAAGGAGAAGAAAAATGGATATGACTTGTGTTGCCACCTAATTTTCCCTAAAGTGACAGCCTTGAGTAAATACTGAAGGTCCTAATCAGGCAAAGGATCGGTATAAATTCTGAGGGAACTACTTTGAAATGTCAGGAAGATCAGGGGAGATTTGCCAGTCACTCAGAAGGTGCCTGAGTCAGGCCATGTGGAGCGGCAGGTCTGGTTCAGCTCAAACAGCTGTGACATTTCTGGACAGGAGTCTTTGTGGAGACGCTAGGGATTGAACCTGAGGTTTTTTGGATGCAAAGTGGGCAGGGCTGTCTTAAGCATATGCAAAGATCTGCCCGGCGCCAAACACACACCCCAGGTTGCCCACCTTTTTTATGTAGGGAATCCAAGAGTTGTCGACCTTTTTTTAGTTGTCGGTGACTGAGCAAAGACGGGCATCTCATGGTGTAAGCAGCGTGCGCTGGGCAGGCTTCTCCATGGCCCTACACCAATCCCAGGCGTGAAGGAGCCTGGAGCCGGCTGGCCGCCTCTGTGCCTCGCTGGCTCGCTTGCCCCTGAACTCACGGCACAGAGCTGCCCACAGCAGAAGAGCCGGCACGGCATTCCAACTGATGGGTGGGCTCTTTCCTGGACTCCAACTCTCAGGCCCCGGACTCTCGGCCTGGCGCCCCTGAGAGTCCAGCGCCCGGGTGCCCCGCACCCCTGGCGCTTATGGTTAAGACGGCCCTGAAAGTGGGTACAACCCTTGCCCATCACAGTGTTACGGCAGTTGCATTGGCTGTGCAGTCATACCTCGTGTTGGGTTCGCTGCGGGTTGCGAACGGCACGGGTTACGAACACGCCGAACCTGGAAGTAATGGAATGGGTTACTTCCAGGTTTGGCGGGTTGTGCATGCGCAGACTCTTCAAATGAAACCACATGCATGTGCAGACGCACCGAATCATGACCTGCACATGCGCAGAAGTGGCGCTGCAGGTTGCGGACTGCTCAGGATGCGAACGGGACTCCGGTACCATTGTATTGAAGAAACTAATAATGTGCACCTGGAAGCGCCTTTTGGAAATAAAACAATGTCAATGCCCATAAGTTTAATTAAAGTTTTACTTGCAGAAATTCCTTCAAAAACATCAAAGATACATCAAAATAATTCCATACGCGCAGGGAAAGAAAGATAGCTATGTTTGTGGGGGGGGTGGGCTAGCTGGCTCTTCGGGTCCCTTCCAACTCTACAATCCTACGATCCGATGAACTGCTTCTCAATTTCCTTGATGCTCATTTGCTATTCTATAGCTCCCAGCATCCTTTGAGGGAAAGGCTCTGAAGGCACAGGTGAGATATCAATTCAAGTGCAGGAGGCATCAGAACAGGGCACAGTTTATTCCTGATTATTCTACCTCTTGCCTTACAGCAGCATTTTGACTTCAGGCTATAGAGACATGGAAGTTTCGCTATCTCTTCTTGTATGCATAACGGCTCCTAGCAGTGAAATATTAATTGTGGTTTGGGGGCATTGACTAAACGAAGGTGCCATCTTGCCATAAGCGAGTGGAATCTTACGATGCTTGTCCCTCTGTTCTGGGCCGTGTTGTGCTAGAGGGGGGACTGAAGAAGGGAGCTTGGCTCCAGTGGGAATGTTCAGGGAGGCAGGAGGGGATATATTGTTTATTAATATCCTTCTTAACTTGTGCTAGCAAGTTCTATAACTTAGCAGAGTTTTACATTCCCCCTTTAAACGCACAGCGGATAACTGGTTGCAGGCTTGTGTAAGCCTCTCGATATTAGATTCCTGGTAAGTTCTCTTATATCCCTTTTAAAAGAATAAACGCGTCACACTCTTGTGCAAAGTATATAAAAGTAGTTTACTCACATTCATTTCACAGTTGGATCCCTGAAGGCGGACTTAGTTACAAAGTATGAGGAGCTATCCCATATGGGGATGATCCCAGTGTCCTCTGTTGGCTGGAAGCCAGCAGAGCATCTCTAGCTAAAAAGCTGCTCCAGTGACTGAGGAAGTCAAAGAGAGTGTTGTACTGCATGCCTTGTGCTTTTGTTACCTGCGCAGGTAAGGTCACACCCACCTCTAGTCACATGCAAAGGAAGTAAGTCCCAGTCAGGAGGAAACAGGAAGTTTTCGACTGGCTGAACCAACTATCCCCTTGCATGTCCACTCTAGGAAAACAAGGAATGTTGTACTTGACAGCTACTTACGTATCACATCCCACAATGACATCATCTGCCACAGCATCAAAGGAGCTGATGGACTCTCCTTCCTCTGGCAAGTGAATGAGGGGATGAGGAGGCTTTCAAGTTTGTTTGTAACAGATTAGCCACTGAAATGCTAGCACCATAAGGAACTCAGAAGAGCCTGCAGGATCAGGCCAATGGTCCTTCTAGTCCATTATTTACGAAATTGTTTTCATTGTTTTTATATAAGTATGGTTACATATTGCTGCCTGCTGTTGGTGCTTTTTGTTGTTAAACTGGTTTGAGATCGATGCTTTGGTTGAGATTCCTGCATTGCAGGGGGTTGGACTAGATGACCCTCAGGGTCCCTTCCAACTCTGCAATTAGATGATTCTGTGAGATGCTTCATAGGAAGCAATACATAAATGGGCATAACTAAGAACTTTGCAAGTTAATAACCTCTGAGAACCACTCCAGGCTTTGCTTGAGATTAATAGCACATAACGAACCCTTCATGACTAGCCTAGCTGATGAAGATTCTGATGACTTCTAACCAGTTTTTAACAAATGTATTTGTTTATCAGACCTAGATGCTGCCTAATCATCCAAACCTTTTAGCAGTTTACGTACAATATAAATTATATAATAAAATTAATCATCAAGTCAAATGTTCAAAATAAGCTCATTATTATTTTCTAAAGTCAGCCGTTCTAAAAATATATACATTATAAAATAAAATTGCATATTAAAGCACATGTTGAATGTGCATGCCTGAATTTTGCTTGAACAAAAAAGTTTTTAGCGCCAATGGGCAGGGAGTTCCAACGTTAAGCTGCTGCCTTTTAGAAAAATCGATTATTTGCAAGTGTGAAATGAACAGTATGTGGCACCTGTGAAAGTCCGACCATAAAGCATTGAAGTCTGACTTTTCTTAGGAGCAATTGGAGAATTACATGAGCAGCTAAAGAAGAGCGTGACTTGTTCTTTTGCCAAAAACTGCCATCCTGCTCAGAGACTTTTAAGATAGCGCTTGGGAAAAGGGCAAATGATTTGTGCATTAAAATCTATTTCCTGACCACTCAATACCTGCACTTAGCAGTGACCCCATAAATCCACGGCAGAGGAGAGAGCTGGACCGCCAAGTAGTGCCACCTCCATGATGAGATGTCACACGGCCATCATTTTGCTTTATCCCTGGGGCTGAAAGGTTAAGGATCTCCATAAAGGCAGGAGGTACATTCCAGCTTCCAGGACAGACTTCCTTCACCTCTGAGTGCCTAGGAAGCACTCAAGGAAGGCATTGCCACTCCAGGAAGTGAGTGGATCTTCTCCAGCATCACATAGCCCAGAAGAAGAAGAAGAAGAAGAAGAAGAAGAAGAAGAAGAAGAAGAAGAAGAAGAAGAGGAAGAATGTCAGGAATGCTTTGATGGTGATTCCTGCTTGGCAGGGGGTTGGACTGGATGGCCCTTGTGGTCTCTTCCAACTCTATGAGAAGAAGAAGAAGAAGAAGAAGAAGAAGAAGAAGAAGAAGAAGAAGAAGAAGAAGAAGAAGAAGAAGAAGAAGAAGAGGAGGAGGAGGAGGAGGAGGAGGAGGAGTTTGGATTTGATACCCCGCTTTATCACTACCCTAAGGAGTCTCAAAGCGGCTCACATTCTCCTTTACAACAAACCCTCTGTGAGGTGAGTGGGGCTGAGAGACTTCAGAGAAGTGTGACTAGCCCAAGGTCACCCAGCAGCTGCATGTGGAGGAGTGGAGACGTGAACCTGGTTCACCAGATTACGAGTCTACCACTCTTAACCACTACACCACACTGGCTCAATTTTTCAAGCGCCCCAATTTAACTGGGACACCCCAAATTGACAGAAGCCAGCTTTGGACCCCTATCCCAAATGCCCCAACTTTGCTTCCATGTGCTGTCCGAGCCAGAGCAAGGGACCCAACGGTGGTTTTTTTTTGGTTCTGCGCTGTGGCGCAAGTCCATTGGCTCACACCAGAGTGAGGGGCCAAAAAAACAGAAGGAAAGCTTACTTTGGCCCTGCCCATCATCGCTTCTCTTCCTCCTTACCCAGGCCTAGAATCTGAAGCCGCCCTAGTAATCTAGTGGAACCCAATTAAGAGGATTACAATATTGGTTTTTATGAGTTTGGTGTGTTGCTTTAGCTTCACATTTGCATCTTTCTCTCCATTTTCTCCCACTGAACATTAATGCGAGGTGACGTGAGCCTTGACAGTTCAATGCTTCACTCCACAACTTAATTAATGCAACCCAGCTAATTGGCAATCCGTGTGTGCTGAGAGCAGTGATGTCCAGGATTTCCACTCATTACTGAAACGTTTGACAATTCTGTTTGCAAAAAGGCTTACAGGTCCATTTCCATGTCCCTTTATCTCGACGGAAAAGATGGAAGTCTAAATCTGCAGCTGCTGAGATGCGCTTTGGGACAGGAATGTGTTTTCAAATGTATGGCTATCATCAAATCAACTAAGCCACCCCTTGTGAGAAATTCACCTCACATGATGAATGATGGTGGCTTCAAGTTAAAACCCTCGGGGACCTTTCCAACTCTACAACGCTAGGACTCTATGATTTTGCCAGCTGGGTGGTCTGGGGCAGCCCAATATCTCACCTTCCCTGAGCCAGGAGAAAGGAGAGCTGGATTGGGTGGCTCCTGCAGACCAATCAGACTGCTGCAATCTCAATCCTATTGTTCTGGGACCAATCAGACTGCTGCAATCTCAATCCTATTGTTCTGGGACCAGTCAGACTGCTGCAATCTCAATCCTATTGTTCTAGGACCAATCAGACTGCTGCAGTTTGGATCCTATTCAGCTCAGTACATAACACCTTTCTATCACTGGAGAGCCAGTGTGGTGTAGTGGTTAAGAGCGGTAGATTTGTAATCTGGTGAACCGGGTTCACGTCTCCACTCCTCCGCATGCAGCTGCAGCTGCTGGGTGACCTTGGGCTAGTCACACTTCTCTGATGTCTCTCAGCCCCACTCACCCCACAGAGTGTTTGTTGTGGGGGAGGAAGGGAAAGGAGAATGTTAGCCACTTTGAGACTCCTTTGGGTAGTGATAAAGCGGGATATCAAATCCAAACTCTTCTTCTTCTTCTTCTTTCTCTGAAGCATCATTTTGAGAAGGATGGTGGGTACACTTTGTTCCCTCCAAGCTCTCCCCACCCCTTCCCCACATGGCAAAACAATGTTCCCAATTATTTAAGAAGAAACCAAGAAAAAAATAGTTACTTTGGGGTTAATTTGATTGCCTCAGACTCCTGGGTGCAGGATTTATTAAAAAGTGATTTGGATGATACAGTCATGACGGCAGCTTTGTAATCAAATGCCAGCCACCGTTCAGCCATGTAATAACCAGACGCCAAGACATCTGCCTTCCTGAGCATATTTATAAGGAGAGGGCGAATGGTGCTTAGCTACGTTGATTAGTTTCATTGCCTCTAATTGACTGAGCTGCTAGGACCCAGATCCAGCCTGCAAAATAGGAGATCTTTCAGAAATGAGAGGGTCGTGCTCACCTCTGTTGCCGGGAAGAGTCGCAGCTCAGCAGCAGAAGAACACACCCTTTCCACGGAAGAGGTCCTCACTTCAGTCTCTAGCATTTCTAGGTGGGGCTTGGAGAAACTTCTGCCTGAAAACCCTGGACAGCTGCTGGCAGTCATTGTAGAGCAGATTTCTGGGCCAGAATCAGCTGCAAGTCCGTACAAAAGATGCCAGGCTCTGTTGTCGGTGAAGTTAACTCTTTATTCAAGGCAATGACATGTTGTTGTTGTTCAGTCGTTCAGTCGTGTCCGACTCTTCGTGACCCCATGGACCAGAGCACACCAGGCATGCCTATCCTTCACTGCCTCTCGCAGTTTGGCCAAACTCATGTTAGTAGCTTCGAGAACACTGTCCAACCATCTCGTCCTCTGTCGTCCCCTTCTCCTTTTGTCCTCCATCTTTCCCAACATCAGGGTCTTTTCCAGGGAGTCTTCTCTTCTCATGAGGTGGCCAAAGTACTGGAGCCTCAACTTCAGGATCTGTCCTTCTAGTGAGCACTCAGGGCTGATTTCTTTGAGAATGGATAGGTTTGATCTTCTTGCAGTCCATGGGACTCTCAAGAGTCTCCTCCAGCACCATAATTCAAAAGCATCAATTCTTCGGCGATCAGCCTTCTTGACGGTCCAGCTCTCACTTCCGTACATTATATGCAATTTTATATGTAATTATATGCAATTATATGCAAAGGCATACCGCTCAGCAACCCTTCTGTCTCGCCCAATGCAAGGTGGTTCTTTTAATGAGATTCAGAAGCAATGCAAACACAAGTGAATGGGAAAATTAAAGATTTTATTCTAAACAGCAAGCGTTATATACATGGAGCAGGCGCGCGGGTCATTCATTAGTCACCCTCTTCCCAATGCTTCTACATCAACGAAAGTCAGAAGGTTCCCAACTATCACTTCTTCCTTCCAGCAGATTATACATTAAAGGCTGGTCTCAGCCATCAAAGAACTTTAACAAGAGATAGGGAGGGGAAGTAAACAGAGGCAGGAGGAGACGAACTAACCCCTCTAAATTACAATTATCTTCCGGGAAAGATTGACCATACACCATCCCAGTAGGTCTTGGCCCTGGGGAGAAGTTGCCAGGACTGAAGGTCCCTACCATCCACCCTAAGGGTCCCCCTCTCCCAGATGTTTCCCAAGCAGTCTCAAGCTGCATCTGTGCACCTCTGGCTCTACCTGCCTTTTAAATCAGAACCAGTGAAGGCGGTGAAGGTCCTGTGTGAGTGCCTGGAGGCGGTTGGAGGATGGATGGCAGCTAACAGATTGAGGTTGAATCCTGACAAGAAAGAAGTACTGTTTTGGGGGACAGGGGGCGGGCGGGTGTGGCGGACTCCCTGGTCCTGAATGGGGTAACTGTGCCCCTGAAGGACCAGGTGCGCAGCCTGGGAGTCATTTTGGACTCACAGCTGTCCATGGAGGTGGAGGTCAATTCGGTGTCCAGGGTGGTTGTCTACCAGCTCCATCTGGTACACAAGGTGAGACCCTCCCTGCCCACGGACTGTCTCGCCAGAGTGCTGCATGCTCTGGTTATCTCCTGCTTGGACTACTGCAATGCGCTCTATGTGGGGCTACCTTTGAAGGTGACCCAGAAACTGCAATTAATCCAGAATGCGGCAGCTAGACTGGTGACTGGGAGTGGCTGCCAAGACCATATAACACCAATCCTGAAAGACCTACATTGGCTCCCAGTACATTTCTGAGCACAATTCAAAGTGTTGGTGCTGAGCTTTGAAGCCCTAGACGGCCTCGGTCTTGTATACCTGAAGGATTGTCTCCACCCCCAACGTTCTGCCCGGACACTGAGATCCAGTGCTGAGGGCCTTCTGGTGGTTCCCTCATTGCAAGAAGTGAGGTTACAGGGAACCAGACAGAGGGCCTTCTTGGTAGTGGCGCCCACCCTGTGGAACGCCCTTCCATCAGAGGTCAAGGAAATAAGCAGCTATCCTATTTTTAAAAGACATCTGAAGGCAACCCTGTTTAGGGAAGTTTTTAATATTTAATGCTGTATTGTTTTTAACATTTGATTGGGACCCGCCCAGAGTGGCTGGGGTACAAATAAATTATTATTATTATTATTATTATTATTATTATTATTATTAGAGAGTTCTTGGAGACCGAGGGAAGGGGAGCTCGTTGCAGCAGGAGAGGGAGACTCCCTGGATTCTCCAGCAGCCTCTTGACCCCCTCCTCTGCTTCAGCCTCGGAGTCTGAACCACTCCCTGTCACTGGCTCTTCCTGCTCACTAATGTCGCCGTCTTGCTGCTGAGCTGCAACACGCAGAGCTCAGTAAAGTGGGAGACCAGTCAACCAGGAGAGCCTCCGAGGTGTACTTGCCTGGAGGCAGACTCAGAGTCAGCATCCAAAGTCAGGTACGATCCTAGGGTTGGTCAAACAGCAATCCTTGTGGTCAAGCAGTCCAGGTGTCAGGGAATGCGAAGATCATGAGGTCAAGGGTCAAGATGAGCAGGAAGCAGCAAGGTAGGGCCAAGAATGACAAGCGTTGTTGCCAGCATCTGATTGCTGCTGGAAGCTCTTCTTAAGAAGGCTGCAGCCAGCTGGTTCTCATCCTCATCTTCTCCTCTGCATCCTTGAAGGCTGATCAGCTGCAGTACCAAGGGTACTAAAGGAGCTTGCTGGTGTAGCCTCAGAGCCTTTGTCTCTGAGAAATCTTGCAGAACAGGTGAGCAGTGGTGTTGCAAGGGAGGGAGGGCACCCCAGGTGCCATGTCTGGGGGGTGACAAGAAGGAACCCTGCGGGGTGCTCGCCCCGCCGTCCCCGGGTGTGGCGTCCTGCCATCCCCAGGTGCGGCAGTACAAGCAGCCATCGCGGCGGCGCAGCCACATGTGGAGGATCCTCTGTTCGCATATGTGTAAATAGGACCATTTATCCCAAAGACACCGCAGTCTCCGCTGACCTTCATTCCAAGCAAACTGAACCTGGGTCAGTGCCTGGAACCCTAAGAGTCTCTCTCCACTTAAGAGGTAGGTGTGGCAACTAAAAATATGTATTTTCTGCAAAACTCATGCTGGCTGCCCTGTGATGTAGCTGCCATCCTGCCTGTGCCCTTTTGTTCCAGAGCCACTGATGCAGATTTCTCTTTGCAAAAAAAAAAAAAAGAAAACTTAAAACGTCGAGTGCACTTCACAGGTTCAATGAACATTAACTTCCAACTTAATGCTTCGGAGGCTCTAGTCATATTGTTCAGGAACTGGAGTAAATGAGATAAATCGAAGCTATCGTTAGTAATGTTCTGCTTAGGCAAGTTAGGAGAGAAGAACCAGGTGCTGCACTTTGAATCTTTTCCCTAGAGCTTCCCTTGCAGAATGGCTGAGAGTTAGCAGTGCATTCTGGGTAACAGCCCACTCTTCGTGTGCTTCGAGAGCCAGTGTGGTGTAGTGGTTAGGAGCGGTAGACTTGTAATCTGGTGAACCGAGTTTGTGTCTCCGCTCCTCCACATGCAGCTGCTGGGTGACCTTGGGCTTGTCACACTTCTCTGAAGTCTCTCAGCCCCACTCACCTCACAGAGTGTTTGTTGTGGGGGAGGAAGGGAAAGGAGAATGTTAGCCGCTTTGAGACTCCTTTGGGTAGTGAAAAGCGGGATATCAAATCCAAACTCTTCTTCTTCTTCTTTGTGAGATGCGCTGGACTCGGGTCTGGCCAAATGTGGCCATGGGTGAGGGTTTCCACCGTTTCCCACTTTACCTTGTGACCCTAGAGTGGGACCTGGGGAAGTTGTATGGACATGAAAGAAATAGGGGGGTGGGGACAAGCATCTTAGATTTGTAGAATGGTAGAGTTGGAAGGAACACCCCTAGGGTCATCTAGTCCAACCCCCTCCAATGCAGGAATCACAGCCAAAGAATCCGTGACAGATGACCGGCCACTCACTCTCTGCTTAAAAGCTTCTGGCGAAGGAAGTGCACAACCTCCTGAGGGAGACTGTTCTACTGTCAAACAGCTCTTACTGTCAGAAAGTTCCAGTTACAGGTAGGTAGCCGTGTTCATCTGCCATAGTCAAAACAAAATGAAAAATGAAAAAATAATTCCTTCCAGTAGCACCTTAGAGACCAACTAAGTTTGTTCTTGGTATGAGCTTTCATGTGCATGCACACTTCTTCAGATACCAAGAACTCATACCAAGAACAAACTTCGGGTAGTGATAAAGCGGCATATCAAATCCAAACTCTTCTTCTTCTTCTTCTTCTTCTTCTTCTTCTTCTTCTTCTTCTTCTTCTTCTTCTTCTTCTTCCAGCTGTGGAGCCAACCTGGCTAGGAGCTGTCAATAGCCTCCTCCTCCTGCTCCACCATGAATATCTCACATCCTCTTTTTGCTAAGCGACCAGGGAAGAACATCTCTCTCAGTACGGAGAGGCAGTTCAGGCACCTCACAATTTCCTATAGCCACGAACCTTCTCTCCCTGTGCCTTTCTCTCACCTGATTAAAAAAGAAGCCAAAACAGAGACAACCCAACACCAGAATGCTGCATTTTCCACTTGCTGTAGTGACATAGTCAAGAGGGAAAGCAGAGAGAAATATACGTTCAGATCTCCCAAGGATGTCACCCACTTCAGACAATGAATATTTACTCCGGATGCCTCGGGTACCACATTAGCCTTTAACTTCACTGTTAGCTGTTTCTGCAAAGTGTCACTTAGGAAAGAATGCACACTCGCCCACACCAAGATTTGCTGTGCATTTCTCCCCTCTCCTTTTAATTCCAAAACAAAATAAAAAAATCATTCCAGTAGCACCTTAGAGACCAACTAAGTTTGTTTATTCTCCAAGTCTTTTGCGTTCTGCTTTCCTGTCCTTGAGGAAATGTCCTAAAGTGACAACCGTCTTCCAGCACCAAGGAGCTGGTATTCAGCAGGATAATGTGTTCAAGCAATTCCACACGGGTTGTGTCTCCCTGGGAGTTGTAGCTCCATCTGGTACGCAGGATGAGACCCTCCCTGCCCGCAGACTGTCTCACCAGAGTGGTGCATGCTCTGGTTATCTCTCACTTGGACTACTGCAATGCGCTCTACGTGGGGCTACCTTTGAAGGTGTCCTGGAAACTGCAATTAATCCAGAATGTGGCAGCTAGACTGGAGACTGGGAGCAGCCGCCGAGACCATATAACACCAGTCTTGAAAGAAGAAGAAGAAGAGGAAGAAGAGGAAGAAGAAGAAGAAGGAGAAGGAGAAGGAGAAGGAGAAGGAGAAGGAGAAGGAGAAGGAGAAATAGAAGGAGAAATAGAAGGAGAAATATAAGGAGAAATATAAGGAGAAGAAGGAGAGTTTGGATTTGATATGCCACTTTATCACTACCCGAAGGAGTCTCAAAGCAGCTCACATTCTCCTTTCCCTTCCTCCCCCACAACAAACACTCTGTGTGGTGAGTGGGGCTGAGAGACTTCAGAGAAGTGTGACTAGCCCAAGGTCACCCAGCAGCTGCATGTGGAGGAGCGGGGAAGCAAACCTGGTTCACCAGATTACAAGTCTACCACTCTTAACCACTGCACCACACTGGCCACACTCAACGCTTCTGACTGATTTCAGAAATACTCTGAGATGCACCTCCTCCTTCCATGCACACAGAAGCATAGGACGGTCAGGTGGTACCCGGTGCGGAAAATTTCTTGTCAACCCCCCCGCCTCATTGATTTCCTCCCTGCAAAATGGTTTTACGTTATTTCATATTTTCTTACAAAGGAATAATAACAAGTAATAATAATAATAATAATAATAATAATAATAATAATAAACTTTTATTTATATCCCGCCCTCCCCAGCCGAAGTCGGGCTCAGGGTGGCTGAAGAGTTTTTTGATTGTTGGAAACACTTCAAACCAACCTTAGCACAACTGGAGCCCGGCACGCTCCCCCTGCGAGTACCTGCCTGAAGCGTTTTTTCCTTGCTGCCGTCTCCTGTGCTATTCAGCAGAGTTTTCTTTTCTTATCTTCTCTCACGCAACGGGTTGTGTGCATGCCAGCATATTACAGACAACAGAGTCCGGCTTCTTTCTAATCTAGAAGCTTTATTTTACAAGGCATAAATCATTACATTCCGGGAGAGTCGCAAGCCATGTTGGTGGCTTCTCCCTTCTCTCCGTTCTCCGGACAACAGAAACAGAAAGTATCACATTACAAAGTACAACAGTACACAGAGCATCCGGTGACGCTCTTCCTCCTGTGGGTGGGACAACCTGGTTGAGCTTGTTAACTCTAAAAGCTCCAAACCTCTACACCCCCTCTTGTCCCGCACACAGGGGCGTTGTAAGCTTGCAGCTTACCTCACACAAACCCTCACAGAACTCCCCATGACGTTGGAAGCTCAGGGGCTTCGTGAACCCAACCCTCTGGTTCACCTGACCAGGACAGTACTTCAGCTTCTCCAAGCCGGTCTGAACGCACACGTCTCGAAAGAGAACGTCTAGGTGTTTGGGTCTGGCCTTGACTTGTCCAGACTCTGCCACCAACAAACAGAGTTGGTTGTCCTCCCAAACCATCACGGGCAGGCAACTCTGAACGCAGATCTCTTGGACCAAACACCTATAGAACTCCAGTTCCCTGCAAAGCACTGACAACGCACTGTACCTGGCTTCTGCACGAGAACGAGCAATGAGGCTCTGGCACCGGGACTTCAACCCGTCTAGAGCTCCTCCACACTGTACAACCATTTCAGACACAGATTTCCTGTCCTCGGAATTTGCCCAACTGCCGTCGCACCAGCGCGTGAGCTGGGGCTCACCGGTAGCTGACAACTCCGGGCAAAACTCCTTAGTCTCCTGCAAACTCTGGAGCACTCTCACCATGCCATTCCAGGCATGCACGCTGGGATTTGCAGCCACCTTGCTGAACAGATCCACAGCAACTGCTATGTCAGTTTTTGCTCAACTGTGAAGGAAACAACAGCCTCCCAGGAGCTGACCTAAACACCTCGGGGCTCTCGAACTCAGAGCGTTCCCCGGTCTGACTGTCCTCACCTAGACACGTCTCCATGGGTGTTCTGACACTAGCACATTCAGACACTCTGAACTTCTTCAACGACTGCACTACCTTGCCAGTCTGATTGAGCAAGACACTACCGTCTTCGGCTCTGTCTACCTGCACACCTAGGTAAACACCAACAGGGCTTAGGTTCCTGAGCTGGAAAGACTGACCAAGCTCCTCTGCGAACCGTTGCACCTGTCCCCTGGTCTCCACCAGGTAAAGCATGTCCGCACCGGACTGCAGAACTAGCTCCTGCTCTGGGCTTACTCCTGCCAGAAACAGGCAGCTATCAGCACAACTCTGGCTGACACCTAGCTTTCTCAAAGCTTCTTGCACGCCTGAGGACCAATCTCTGGCTGACTCCTTCAAGCCAGTGATTGCCTCGTGCAAACTCCACACCTGATTCGGCCTGTTGCCTTCGAACCCTGGCGGAGATACCTCGTACCTCTCCTCATCCAGGTCGGAATCCAAACAGGCATCCAAACCAAAGTGGCTTGCCTCAAAGCTGCTTTGAGTTGCGACCGCTAACAGCATGCGCGTGGTTCCGCTTCTGAGAGAGGGCGCGTCCAGTACCTCGGAACAATGGACCCCCTCCTCCTGAGTGAAACCTCTGGCTACTGACCTAGCCTTGCACTGCAACTCGCCAGTTGCTGCCGTCTTGAGTCTGCACACCCAACGACCTTCTGACAGCGTCGTGGTTGTGCACACACCCAAAGACCTCATTGAGCTTACCTGCTCTACCATGGCATCCTGCCATTTCTGGGCCTCACCTTGAGATACCCATTGAACCTTCACAAGGCTTTCCGGTTCACACTGAACCAAACAAGCACTCACGCTAGTGGGCGTGAACCTTTCGGGCAGAATCCCTTCAGTGGATCGTGCAGACTGCTGTGATACCACTTCAGATTCTCCCTCTGCTCCAGTTGCACTGGACTCCACCTGCACATCCTTGACGTCAGGCATCTCACCTACACACTTGCTGCGCCTGTGCATCCTAACTGAACCACCCAAGGATGACGTTGGCGCGCCTTTGGGCTCCTGCTTCACTGCCAAAGAACCCTGCTCTTGCTCCGGGATGAGACCTGCGCCAGGCTCTCCTGGAGAAGAGTTGCCACACAAAGAGTCGCCAAGCGTGGCCTGTCTCCTAGTCCGTGACATAGGAGATGCGGGTGCACTCCCAGGCTGCTGCCTTGGAGTCACCACTAGCTGTGCTGCACCCTGGTGATGACTGGGAACTCGGCCCGAGCCACCAGCAGGTGCCAAAGCCACAGCAATACCCCCTCTTGGGGCTGATCCACCTGGACCACTGCCACCCAGTTCCACCCAGGACCCTTGTGGAAGCTCTGCATCCAAGAGCATGTCTTCAGTGGCAGCATGCAGCATCCTTTGCTGCCTCTCTGCAAGACCACATACCTGTGAAGAAAACAGGTTAGTCACACTGTGCTTACTCCCCCTCTCACGGAGGACCTGGGAACAGCCTACTCCAGTAGAAACCTGCTGTTCCACTGCAACCAGTGGTGCTGCCTCAGTTGCCTCCTTGAGCAACGCAGACCACATGTGGTGAGAGAAAACATCAGCCAAACACTCAGAACAACACGCTCCCCCCAGGTTAGCTTCTGGCATCCCTTCAGAAACAGCCACATGAACCAGGGAAAAGGGACGCGTGGTTTCCCTTTCAGACGCGGGGTAGCTAGGTGTCGACTCCTCGACCTTGCAAACCCTGCAATCAAGAAAGCTGTTACATGCCCTTAACTTGCACCCTTCAGAGAACTCAGGCTGCTTCAGCACACTGTCCCAGTGGCCATTTGCCAGCCTTTGGTACCACTGACACAAACATAAGTGGTGCACGGGCACACTGGTGCGCTGAGCAAACATTCCATCAGCGCTACCACATTCCGCTGTTCTTGCTTGAGGCCCCTCGACAGCAAACAGCCCGTCCTGGCTGCCTTTCACGCGTAGAAGCATCTTCTGGCCCCTGCAATCAGAACAGGTGATAATCACAAAACAAACAGCACAAACATTGGACAGAAGGTTTGACATAAACAAACAATACACAGTTATGTCAACAGCCACAGAAAACGCCAGTTCTGTCCCTTGGATCTGTCCCTTGACTGTTAGCAAAAAGTCAAGCCTTTTCTTGCTTCCAACAGTCACAAACTGCCTCTCGACTGCAGCAGCCAGTACGTTGAACTGCTCTGTAGAAGGAGACTCGCAGTTCCTCACAAGTCCACCAGGAGGAACGATGACGATGCAAAGAGACGCTGTACAGGCACTCATCATTCGCAGCCCACCAGGGTTGGCCTCTCTCAGCGTTGCCTCGGTGACTGCATCACAACAGTAGGGCTTATCTCGGCTCCGTCCTTCTCACTCAGCTGGGCACGTGACCTGATGGCTGTGAGAAACGGCCTTGCCCTTATCTTCAGCCATGCACGTCAACAAAAGACCAGGTGCAGGCGACGTGACAAAACACAGCTCCACAGTCAAAACTTTTTACACTGGCTTCAGACTTGGAAACAGCCCCTCCCTTTCTGGGAGCAAAGCCCACGGCGATCTGGCCCCCCTCCTGCTTTCCATGGCACTGTTGCTGCACAACAGCCATAAGCCGAGCTGGGGGCGAGCTTTCCAAAGCCACTTCAGCCAGTCCCTCAGCCCCATGAAACTGGGCTAGGGTCTTCTTCCAGGCTTCACAAGCACTGGCCAGACCTTCCTCCTCACAGGCGTTGGCCAAAACATCAACGCTCTCAGGGAACAGCCCTCTGCATTGAAGCTGTGAGGCTGGAGGTGCTTGCAAACAAAAGCTTCCCTCCTCCTTGCTGGGAATGCTATGGCTCCCTCCATCTTGCCCAGGGGTAGCGTACTTACGAATCTGTAGCTTCTCACCCGGCTCCACAGATGGGGGTTTCACCAGAGAGGGTACACTGCTTGGGCAGCCCTCGATCTGGGCTTCCCTGCTGCCTTCCAACCCCTGGCAGCAGGTTTTAGGCTTCTGAGCCATTCAGCAGACTGCTGAATGCTCCTGCTGGCAAAGCAAACTTCCCTGGATGCTCCATCACAGTCCAAACCAGGGAGGCACTTCTCAGCTTGGCACACACGTTCTGGAACTCCTCAGAACAGCTCCTGAACCAGTCCAGAATAATAAACAAGCGCAAATATGGGACCATAACCTGAAGAGTTTTTTGATTGTTGGAAACACTTCAAACCAACCTTAGCACAACTGGAGCCCGGCACGCTCCCCCTGCGAGTACCTGCCTGAAGCGTTTTTTCCTTGCTGCCGTCTCCTGTGCTATTCAGCAGAGTTTTCTTTTCTTATCTTCTCTCACGCAACGGGTTGTGTGCATGCCAGCATATTACAGACAACAGAGTCCGGCTTCTTTCTAATCTAGAAGCTTTATTTTACAAGGCATAAATCATTACATTCCGGGAGAGTCGCAAGCCATGTTGGTGGCTTCTCCCTTCTCTCCGTTCTCCGGACAACAGAAACAGAAAGTATCACATTACAAAGTACAACAGTACACAGAGCATCCGGTGACGCTCTTCCTCCTGTGGGTGGGACAACCTGGTTGAGCTTGTTAACTCTAAAAGCTCCAAACCTCTACAGTGGCTAACATCAGGTACATAACATTGGTATAAAATCAAACAATAATTAAATTACCTCCTAAAAACATCTCAGAATCAAATTAAAGTCTAATTAGATGGCTTTCCACAGGGTTAGGGTTGGGAACAGTGAGTGTTCCGCCGAACTGAGATTTCAGCCCTCATGACATAGGAAAACAGCCAAGTGAACAGCTATTTTGGTGGAGGAGGGTCAAGATATTAACCGATATACATGAAATTTCATATGTAGCTATATAATCCCTAGTATAGTAAGATAAGACCTTTGGAACAGGCATTTTTTTAAAAAGTTTTTTTTATGAACCACCCTAGTAGGGCAGTAATTGTTCCTTGATAATTTGTCACCCCCTCCATTATGGAACATGGGGCGGGCTGCCACCTACGTGCCCCCCCTTGCTACGCCCCTGAATGCACACAGACTCTGCTGTCTCTGTAAATAAGCGCAAGCCTCAAAGAGTTCTGGGTCTTCTGCCTGCAGGTAACGCAAATGAACTCAGGAGCGACCGGAAAGGATTTGGAGCCGATGGCTGGGTATGTTTGGTGTGCTGTTTTTCCCCCATCATTGGGCTAAAGTGTTAGCAAAGTGGAAACGGGTGACCTGATTTAACCACCCCTCCAGCAAAGACACCCTGCACCCTGTCTCCACTTTCTGAAAAACTTGTCAGCTCCGAGAGAGAGAGACCACAGCTATGCTGTCACTTAACACCCCTAATCTGTCATATTGACGTGTCCACAGAATGACCTGCAGCCTCGTCTGTTTCACTGGCTGCCTTGACAGTTACGGGGATATCTCTTCCGCTGATAGTTTCTAGTTTTTCTTGGGGAAGGTCCAGACCTTTCGAGAAAGATATAACACTGCTTGCAGTGCCATGTGGTGTTTTGTTTTGTTTTAACCACCAAACCCACCCCCCTCCAAAATGTCCCTAGCGCAGGCTCCCATTTCTGCCGCTCCATCCCCAGAATTGACACTGGGGTGAGGTCTGAGTGGCTGAAAGTTCTCACTGCTCCGAGTGCTACTGCGTAGAACCAAGGATGTGCACACAGCACACAGTCCTCCTCGCTGCTGGTGTGCATTACTACAATTTTCTGGTTACAGGTAGGTAGCCGTGTTGGTCTGCCGTAGTCAAAATAAAATAAAATAAAATTCCTTCTGGCTTACCTTCCCGCTGGAGCGCTACCTATTTATCTACGTGCACTTTGACGTGCTTTCGAACTGCTAGGTGGGCAGGAGCTTGGACAGAACAATGGGAGCTCACCCCGTCATGGGGATTCGAACCACCGACCCTCTGATCAGCAAGCGGAATATATCAATATGTTGCCCAGCTGTCGAACCCTAACACAGAGAAGCGGACACGGGGCAATGGATTCAAACTACAAGAAAGAAGATTCCACCTAAACATTGGGAAGAACTTCCCGACAGTAAGAGCTGTTCGGCAGTGGCATTTGCTGCCAAGGAGTGTGGTGGAGTCTCCTTCTTTGGAGGTCTTTAAGCGGAGGCTTGACAGCCATCTGTCAGGAATGCTTTGATGGTGTTTCCTGCTTGGCAGGGGGTTGGACTGGATGGCCCTTGTGGTCTCTTCCAACTCTAGAATTCTATGATTCTATTCTATTCTATGATTCTAAGCCCTAGGCTCAGTGGTTTAGACCACAGTGCCACCCGCGTCCATTATATAACCCTTGTATACCCCTCCCCATTTGTGACATGCTAGTGATATAGTGATGATGATGCTCAAAGTGTATTCTGGGGAAAAGAGGGAAGTTTTAAAAGTGGATGTCACCCCATGCTCAGGGTTCTTACTCTTGTGTGGACCTGTTGCGCAACAATAAAGATCTTGGTCTACTGACCTCTCTTTTGCTTCTACATTTGGCTGGAACTCCCTTCCTTTCTGACCATATAGACCCACGGGCGAGCTGGGCTGTTGAGTAGTCTCTCACCCCAGATTTTTCCTTAACACCAGCAACCTGCATTCAGAAGCGTTTCTGCTTCCAGCTGTGGGTGCAGAGCATAGCCACCATGGCTAGGAGCCATCAACAGCCCTCTCCTCTGTGAATTTGAGCTCGTGCACAATTGTGCTTTGTCTGTGACATCTAAGCACGGCATAGAGAGGGTTTTTTATTCCTTCTCCTGCCACTTTCCCCGGGAAAAACTGCTGCTTACTGATGAATCGGACCAAACATCTACCAGGTTCGAGATTTGTTACAATACAGCGGTAAACCTGGCAATATATCGTGAATCATGATGTGTTTTTAGGGTTGGACAGCTGGGCAACATATTGATATATCATCCAAAACCAGTTTCAAGTACATATCATTATATTGGTTTTATAGTTTTGACCGGGCAATATATCGCAAATCATGGGGTGGGTGGGTGTGCAATGCAAAAATCATAATGTGGGGGAAACCATGAAGGCAGTCCACGTAGCTCCATTGTTATTTCAGACATTGTTGTATATTAGTATATTGCAATATACAGCTGGTGATATATCACGAAGTTCAAAACCAGATATCACGCAGCCCTAGCTGTCACAAAGGCAGTTTGCTAAGCAGGGAGGAAAGCAGTGCCTAGACTTACTGGATTCTCCATCGTCTGCCCTGGCAAGTGGTCCAGGCACTGACAAAACAGGTTGGCAGGTAAAACGGCATCCAGGTGGCATCCCTCTCTGCAAGCTGCCAGGAAGCAGATTTGACCACCAAGCCCCTCCTAGATTCATCCGGCAGCAAATGCTCAGCTTACAATTCATCAGAAGGACAGCCGTCATCTCTGAAGTTGTGCCGGGATGCTGGGAGGATGGAAATGTGTTTCAACGTACCTGCACATCCAATTGATCTCCACCTCAAAGCGAAGTTTGCCGTGGTGTTGACAAAAGGGAGTGCGTCGTGTGTTAATGGAGTACAGATAGGCACAAAGGCTGCAGGTGTCGAGAGATTTCCGGCTCCGTGTTCTTGGGAAATAAAAGGCAGGCATTCAAGTCAAGAACTTTAAAAGGCAAAGCACATATATACATACACGAATGTCCCTCGCTGTTGGAATGTTTGCAGCCAAGAATAACTCAGGTGCAGCACGTGGCTTGATTCACACAAACCTGAAGGCTAAGCAACATCTCCGCCCGTGAAATGTCCGTTCCCCACATTAAATGGGGAGCAGCTTTTGCATGGTCGTGCACAGCCCCCTTGGATCTCAGAGCGGCTCCTGCCAGTTCAGGCTGGCATCGCCTTCCCCAGGCTGCATACCACAGTGTTTCCATGCGCTGCTCTGGTTCACCAGAAGCGGCTTAGTCATGCTGGCCACATGACCTGGAAGCTGTCTGCAGACAAACACTGGTTCCCTTGGCCTATAGAGCGAGATGAGCACCACAACCCCAGAGTCATCCACGACTGGACCTAATGGTCAGGGGTCCCTTTACCTTTACCTTTTAAGATGCCTTGAGTCCCAGTCTAGGGAGAAAAGTCAGGATGATGATGATGATGATGATGATGATGATGATGAAAGGCATGCCTGCCAAACTGGTGATCCATCATGCCAAATGTAACCCACCAACCTTGCAGTGCTTCCTACTTAGGACTGCAAAAACTAGGGTTTGTTGCAAACCTGGGAGATCACAACACATAGGTGGGGACGTCCGATTTTTACTTCCTTGGTCAGATACCCTGCTGGCCTGGGAGTGCTCTCTTTGTGAGCTTCCCATTTGGAAATCAGATGGTGAACTGGACCTTCCTTTCAACCCAGCAGGGCTCTTTTCATGTCCCCTTTGTTGCGGTTTTGCTTTGCTTAAAGATAAACAAGCACTAATAGGGAGCCATTGGCCCCGACTGAAATCCCTGCAGAAGACCTCGGCGGAGATCTGTGGGTAGCTAATGGCTGCGAGTTTTATTATTAATGTGCCAAGCCTTACAATTTGCCTACATCTGTTAATGTAATTATGTGTTTTGTGTCAAGCACTCTCTGGTTGCACATTGCCAGCAAATTGCGTTTACAGGTCTGCCTGAACCCACAAACAACTCTTAAATCTCCCCCGTTGCTCGGGAAGCAGAGAAACTAAAGGGCCTCATTAGCTAAGAGGTACATATTACCCCAGAGTTTTAACCCTGGCGATCTTATTTATATATTTATTAAATCGGTACACTGCCCTTCGTGCGAAGGTGGCAGGGAGGTCCACAACATAAAAATGCAAAAAGAGAACACAAGGCGCATAATAAAAACAAGAACAAACACATTACCCCCCCTCCCACAAACACATTTAATAGGCCATGCAATTCACAATCAGCCAAAGGCCCGGTTATAGAGTCTTGGTAGACCACAAACTTGACATGAGTCAACAGTGTGATGCAGCAGCTAAAAAAGCCAATGCAATTCTGGGCTGCATCAATAGGAGTAGAGCGTCTAGATCAAGGGAAGTAATAGTACCACTGTATTCCGCTCTGGTCAGACCTCACCTGGAATACTGTGTCCAGTTCTGGGTACCACACTTCAAGAAGGATACTGACAAGCTGGAACGTGTCCAGAGGAGGGCAACCAAAATGGTCCAAGGCCTGGAAACGATGCCTTAGGAGGAATGGCTTAGGGAGCTGGGTATGTTTAGCCTGGAGAAGAGAAGGTTAAGGGGTGATATGATAGCCATGTTCAAATATATCAAAGGATGTCATATAGAGGAGGGAGAAAGGTTGTTTTCTGCTGCTCCAGAGAAGCGGACACGGGGCAATGGATTCAAACTACAAGAAAGAAGATTCCACCTAAACATTAGGAAGAACTTCCTGACAGTAAGAGCTGTTTGACAGTGGAATTTGCTGCCAAGGAGTGTGGTGGAGTCTCCTTCTTTGGAGGTCTTTAAGCAGAGGCTTGACAGCCATCTGTCAGGAATGCTTTGATGGTGTTTCCTGCTTGGCAGGGGGTTGGACTGGATGGCCCTTGGGGTCTCTTCCAACTCTAGGATTCTATGATTCTATGATTTCCACCTGGCACCTAACGACATGTAATGAAGGTGCCAGGTGAGCCTCTCTGGGGAGAGCGTCCCATAAATGGGCAGCCGCTGAAGGAAAGGCCCTTCCTCACACTGCCACCCTCCGTCCTCTCACAGAAGACGTGCATGAAGAAAGGCCTCAGATGATGCTCGCAGGGTCCAGGTTGGTTCATATTGAGAGAGGCAGTCCTTGCAGTATTACGGTCTTGAGACCTTTAAGGCTCTGTAGGTCAAAACCAGAACTTTGAGTTGGGCTGGGAAACTAATTGGTAGCCAGTGCAGTCGGGCCAAGATTGGCAATATATGCTGAAACCATTTCACCCTGGTGACCAACCTGGCTACTGAATTCTGCACCAGCTGAAGCTTCCGAACTGTCTTCAGAGGCAGCCCTATGTATAACGCATTGCAGTAATCCAACCCTGAGGTTGACGGAGCATAGACAACAGTAGTTAGGCTATCCCTGTCTGTCCAAACAAAATATAACAAAATCCTTCCAGTAGCACCTTAGGGACCAACTAAGTTTGTTCTTGGTATGAGCTTTCGTGTGCATGCACACCTCTTCAGATACACTGCAACAGAAGTCACCAGACCCTTATATATAGTGAGAGGGTGGGGAGGGGTATTATTCAGAAGGGTGGTGGGAATGGGGGATTGGCTGATAGGTGTGGAAAACTTGTTGACGACTGCCAGTGTGGTGTAGTGGTTACGAGTGGTAGACTCGTAATCTGGTGAACCGGGTTTGCGTCTCTGCTCCTCCACATGCAGCTGCTGGGTGACCTTGGGCTAGTCACACTTCTCTGAAGTCTCTCAGCCCCACTCACCTCACAGAGTGTTTGTTGTGGGGGAGGAAGGGAAAGGAGAATGTTAGCCGCTTGGAGACTCCTTCGGGTAGTGATAAAGCGGGATATCAAATCCAAACTCCTCCTCCTCCTCCTAAAGACTGCAATTGATCTTACAGGAAAAAGCAAGGGGTGAGATGGCTAAAAATAGCTTTATCATGTATAATGAGATAAGAATCCAATGTCTCTATTCAGACCAGGTCTATTCAGATCAGGTCTCTCCATGGTTTTAAGTTTGGTTGTTGTTGTTCAGTCGTTCAGTTGTGTCCGACTCTTCGTGACCCCATGGACCAGAGGACGCCAGGCACGCCTATCCTTCAAGTTTGGTAATAAGTTGCAATTCAGCAACTTCTCTTTCCAGTCTATTTCTGAAATTCTGTCCAGATAGACAGAAATCCCTGTCCTGATAGGGACATCGCTGGTCCACCAGCCAAAACTGACAGAAGGCCCTCCACACCACCAAAGCCACCTGAGCAAAGGATCCAGAAGTACCTGCTCCTTCAGAGGGAATGTAATCCCATTAAGAGCTGGCAACCTCCCAGCCAACTGGGAGCATCTGTTGGATCAGGCCAATGGGCCATCTAGCCCAGTAACCTGTACCCACAGTGGCCAACCAGATGCCTGTGGGAAACCTGCCTGGGGTACAGTGGCGGAGGAAGCCGCTCGGGCGCCTGGGACACATGGTGCGAGCCGCCCATAGGGTCAGGTGGGGAGGCAGCGGGCAGACCATTTGGGCAGTGTGGAGCCTGTGCGTGCCCAAGCCACTGTGTCTCTCCCAGGAGAGACACCTGACTTGGGCATGCTGCAGGCCCCGCGGTGAGTCCCGCCCGGCATTTTGTCACCCCCCCCCCCTCAGTGGTGACACCCAGGGTGGACCGCCTCCACCGCACCCCCTTCCTCCGCCCCTGCTGAGCCAACAAACTGAAGCTCAGTCCAGAGAAGACTGAGTTACTGGTGGGTAGCCTTGTTGGTCTGCCATAGTCAAAACAAAATAAAAAATTCTTTCCAGTAGCACCTTGGAGAGCTACTGAGTTTGTTCTTGGTATGAGCTTTCGTGCGCATGCACACTTCTTCAGATACCATCTGAAGTGTGCATGCACACGAAAGCTCATAGCAAGAACAAACTTAGTTGGTCTCTAAGGTGCTACTGGAAAGAATTTTTTATTTTGTTTTGTTTTCATTTATTTGCACAGATATTTCTAACCTCCTGGATGCTATGATCTTATTTTTAAGCAGAATTTTTTTATTTTTTTTTGCAAACCGAGGCACTCTTTCCCCACCTTTCAAACGTAGATAATAATGCAAGAGGCCTGCTCTTGGGACCTTGAGCATCCGAAACGGCACGATGAATTTCCCTTATTTAGGCAGCCAATCAGGGATGCCAGTTTCCCACCACGAATGTGAGGAGGTGGACTATTAAGGGGCCAACCTGTCAGATCCGCTGCAAGAATGAACGCGGACAATTGCTGTCAAGCCCTTCTGGAAATAATGGAAGTCGTCCTGGTGTGCGTCTCCCTCTTAGCTTTGTGCCATGTTTTCTTAATCAATGGAATCACCCACTTGTAATTAACTTGGCAACATCGGCCTTGTCAACTGACCTTTCTGTTTGATGGAACAATTATAATTACATTGTCACTTCAGATTGGTTTAACAAACAACCAGAAAATGTTCCTTAATAAGCTGCCAGCAGCGAGATGGCAGTTTACGGCGGTTTAAAAGAATGCTTAATCTGAGTTAATTAATACAGTCTAATCTACCAGAACTAATGAAAACTTTCAGCAACGCTGGTAGGTTGCAGCCACCAGGCTCGGCAACGGCAGTCGAGTTGCAAGTCGAAAACGTGTCAAAACATCAATGGCAAAGCGAAGAGGGGAAGCTATTCCCATTGAAAGGGTTAAATGGTTGCTAAACAGATTCAAGAGAGCTGTGAGAAAAAACAAGCTTTTGAGGAAAGGCTGAAAAAAAATACATGCATCCCCTGGGCTAAAAAAATACAAATACATCAGACCAGGAGTGTGGTGGAGTCTCCTTCTTTGGAGGTCTTGAAATAATTTACAGGAATGTTATTTTAACAAGGGGGAAGAAAAGTTTAAAGTAAAAAAAAAAATCGTTTGTATTGAGTTGCTCTCTGGGAAAGAATCTTGCTCATTCTTCCTTGAAGGAAGCAGATTATAAAAACCGCCACCCATAAACCGATTGCAAACCTGCCTTTTTATGCTCTTTAAGGCCATCCGTGGGTTAATGTGATGGAATTCAGGACTTAATTTTTTAACAAATATGCATGGGAACTCAGCGCACCTAAGCAAACAGGTGCACTTAGCGTGGGCCACCACTGAGCGAGAAAGTCAAAGGAGTCGCTCACCCTCAGCAGCGAGAACAAGAGGAGTTAAGGAAACCCGTTGTCCAGGAAATGAAGCCTTGAAACTCAGATCGCAGGACCTTGGAGGCATAGCTGTCAAGTCTCCCTTTTTTTGCGGGAAACTCCCTTATTCCAAGCCGTTTCCCGCAGCTATCTCTTATTGTTGTTATCCCTTAAATTTCCCTTATTTCCGGGAAGGAGTGTTGGAGTCTGGGGACTCCTTGGGTCCCTGCCTTTCTCAGCCCTGCCTGCCTGCCTGCCTGCCTCACAGGACTGTTGTGGGGATTAAATGAGGACTAGGACCAGGGAGCTCCTTGGAGAAAAAGGTGGAATATAAATACCTAATAACAAACAGACAGACAGACAGACAGACAGACAGATATATATATAAAGAAGAAGATAAAAAGGCGAATGTTTCTTGGCAACAGGTGCTCAGATTAAGCATTGCTGCCCCTAACTGGAGGCAGAGCAGAGCCAACCTGGCCAGAAGCCATCAGTGGTCCTCTCCTCCTGCATGAATTGGCCTAATCCTTTCCTAAAGCCATCCAAGCTAGTGTCCATCGCTGCTCCCGGTGGCAGGGAGTTCCAGAGGTTAACCGTGTGCTGCGTGAATAAGTGCTTTCTTTTCTCTGCCCTGATTTCTCTTTCCTGGGAGCTCTTTCCTGGTGTAAATTAATTTGTAGCCTTGGGGGGGGGGAATTACCGCAGCGTGGATTGTCCCTGAGAACCGTAGACTGTCCCCAGGACAGGTGAGGGTGCTGATCCCTTATTTTCAAATCCGAACCTTGATAGCTATGCTTGGAGGATCAGAGCTCTAATTTCTCTAATGTGGGGATGGAAACTGGATCCAGGTGGCGGGCTGGATCCAAAACTCCTGCACCCCCTGAGGACCACTTTGATGTCACCTGGTGGCAGGTGATTCAACTTCAAAGGAAGCACCTTTCCTCATCTGCAGCCGAGCTTCTTCAAGGAAGTTTTTCTTTTTCCTTTGCAGATCAGCTTGAATTGAAGGTGCAACTAAACGGTTCAAGCCACAAGTAAGTTGAACTTCCTTTTCAGTTGCAATTGAAACAGGCACCTTTTCCTGTTGCCATATGGCAGAAGAAAATAAGAAGGGCCTGCTGGATCAGGCCACTGGCCCATCTAGTCCAGCATCCTGTTCTCACAGAGGCCAACCAGGTGCTCCAACGGGAAACCTGCAAGCAGGATTCGAACACAAAGCCCTCTCCCCTCCTGTGGTTTCCAGGAACTGGCATTCAGAAGCATCGCTGCCTCCAAATGTGGAACAAAGCAATCCTGGCTAGTAGCCATCGATAGCCCTCTCCTCCATGAATTTCTCCAATCCTCTCTTTTTTTTTGTAATAATTTTTATTAAGTTTCAATTTTACATTTCCACATAAACATTTTACAAACTTGAGCATACCCAAACACCTAACTTCTTCTCTTTCCATGGTTCATTTTACATATCATACGTTCCTGCATATTTTACTATAGCCATTCAAATCTGATTTCCATTTTTACATCAAATATTATTTGCATTGTTGAATTTATCTTAATGCTGCCAGAGTTTTCAGTTGTGTACAGTTCCCCCCCCCCCAATATATTTAATAAATGTTTTCCACTCTTCCTTAAACATATGTTCTTCTTGCTCTCTTATTCTGTTCATTAAATCTGCAAATTCTGAATTTTCATCTTAAATTGGCAATCCTCTAGCTGGGACCTTGCTCATTTTCCATTTGGGGGCTAACAAAATATGGGCTGCAATTGTTCAATACACAAATAATCATCTATGGATCATTTTCAAATAATTCTCTTTCAGTGAATAACATGCAGTAAATTTCAGGTCACTTTTCCAAAGTTTCTCCCAGAGGTTAAGATCTATATTGTGTCCTATATATATATTGCCCAGTGTTTCATTGACGCTTTCACAAGCTCGTCTTTTGTTTCCCATTCTAAATTATTATTATTATTATTATTATTATTATTATTATTATTATTATTATTAACCCGCCCATCTGGCTGGGTTTCCCCAGCCACTCTGGGTGGCTTCCAACAGAACATTAAAATGCAATAATCTATTAAACATTAAAAGCCTCCCTAAACAGGGCTGCCTTCCGATGTCTTCTAAAAGTCTGGTAGTTGTTTTTCTCTTTGACATCTGGTGGAAGGGCGTTCCACAGGGCGGGTGCCACCACCGAGAAGGCCCTCTGCCTGGCTCCCTGTAACTTGGCTTCTCGTAATAATAATAATAATTATTATTATTATTATTATTATTATTATTATTATTATTATTATTATTATTTGTACCCCGCCCATCTGGCTGGATTTCCCCAGCCACTCTGGGTGGCTTCCAACAGAAATCAAATACAAAAATGTTGTTGTTGTTGTTCAGTCGTTCAGTTGTGTCCGACTCTTCGTGACCCCATGGACCAGAGCACGCCAGGCACGCCTATCTTTCACTGCCTCCCGCAGTTTGGCCAAACTCATGCCAGTCGCTTCAAGAACACTGTCCAACCATCTCATCCTCTGTCGTCCCCTCCTCCTTGTGCCCTCCATCTTTCCCAATACAAAAATATCCCACATTAAAAACTTCCCTAAACAGGGCTGCCTTCGGGTATTTTCTGAATGTCAGGTAGTTGTTTCTTTCCTTGACCTGTGATGGGAGGGCATTCCACAGGGCGGGAGCCACTACCGAGAAGGTCCTCTGCCTCATAGTGAGGGTATCGCCAGAAGGCCCTCGGCACTGGACCTCAGTGTCCGGGCAGAACGATGGGGGTGGAGACGCTCCTTCATTATACGTTTTACACAGAAGTTTATCCTTATTTTGTAAAAGTACTTTTTCAAATTGTGATCCTAATTTGTCTAATCCTTTTAAATAGCCATACAAGTTGGGGGGGCGGCATCCCTGCCTCCTGTGGCAGGGAGTTCCACAGTTTAACGGTGTGCTGTCTGAAGAAGGGCTTTATTTCTTCAAGCCAGCTTACCGAAAGACCCGGTCTTCCATCATGGCCAGACACAGGGAACTCCGGCAAGTTTGACAGGCGTGCTGCCAATCGAACAAACCGGAACTGACTTTTGGAACTGCTTTGTGAGATGTTCCTGCAATGGCATTCCATAGCCAATCAATATCCTAACTTTGGCTTCAAGCTTCCATTCACTCCTTAATAGAGCTGTCAGAGTTAACATGTTTGCTCAAGAAACTTCCACGGAAAGTTGTCTTCTGACAGAATTTTGATCAGGGCCATTTCTCTTTCGCTCGAATCTTGCGGTCACCGAGGAGAGCAAAGCAAATTGATTTGCGCAAAGGGTTGATAAAGATTCTAATTCCTCGCTCTTCAAGTAAGCAGGCCTGGGCTTAACAAAAGAAGGAATTTATCGACATAAATTCAGATAGAGAGGAGCCAGGATGCAGGCTAGAGATATGGGGAGTGGCTGCAAATTACCGGCTGAATTAGGATCAGGCTGCTCCCCACAGTCAAGGCTCCACTGTCTTCCACCCCAAATACCCAGAGCACCCTGAACATAAGAAGAGACTGCTGGATCAGGCCAATGGGTGATCTAGTCTAGCATCCTGTACTCGCAGTGGCCAACCATGGTGCATTGACAGGTGGGTAGCCGTGTTGGTCTGCCATAGTTGAAACAAAATAGAAAATTCTTTCCAGTAGCACCTTAGAGACCAACTGAGTTTGTTCTTGGTATGAGCTTTCGTGTGCATGCACACTTCTCCAGATACACTGAAACAGAAGTCACCAGATCCTTAAATATAGTGAGGGAGTGGGGAGGGGTATTACTCAGAAGGGTGGTGGGAATGGGTGATCAGCTGATAGGTGTGGAAAACCTGTTGACGACTCTTAACGGCTGCAATTAGTCTTGCAGGGAAAGGCAAGGGGTGAGATGGCTAAAGATAGCTTGGTTAAGTATAATGAGATAAGAATCCAATGTCTTTGTTCAGACCAGGTTTCTCCATGGTTCTAAGTTTGGTGATTAGTTGCAATTCAGCCACTTCTCTTTCCAGTCTATTTCTGAAATTTTGCACGGCCCTAGCCCCTTCTCGGGGGGATATGGACAAAAGCAAGATGAGTCCCTGGATTCCTTTAACGGAATACCCTTGCAGCAGCATTTTGCAGGGGCAGGCCCAGCCAATTCCTTACCCCTACACTCAATATGCCAGCAAGTTTGGAAAACTCAGCAGTGGCCAGAGGATTGGAGAAGATCAGTCTACATCCCAATCCCAAAGAAGGGCAGTGCCAAAGAATGCTCCAACTACCGCACAATTGCACTCATTTCACACGCTAGCAAGGTTATGCTTAAAATTCTACAAGGCAGGCTTAAGCAGTATGTGGACCGAGAACTCCCAGAAGTGCAAGCTGGATTTCGAAGGGGCAGAGGAACCAGAGACCAAATTGCAAACATGCGCTGGATTATGGAGAAAGCCAGAGAGTTCCAGAAAAAACATCTACTTCTGCTTCATTGATTATGCAAAAGCATTTGACTGTGTCGACCACAGCAAACTATGGCAAGTTCTTAAAGAAATGGGAGTGCCGGATCACCTCATTTGCCTCCTGAGAAATCTCTATGTGGGACAAGAAGCTACAGTTAGAACTGGATATGGAACAACTGATTGGTTCAAAATTGGGAAAGGAGTACGACAAGGCTGTATATTGTCTCCCTGCTTATTTAACTTATATGCAGAATACATCATGCGAAAGGCTGGACTGGATGAATCCCCAACCGGAATTAAGATTGCCGGAAAAAATATCAACAACCTCAGATATGCTGATGATACTACCTTGATGGCAGAAAGTGAGGAAGAATTGAAGAACCTTTTAATGAGGGTGAAAGAAGAGAGCGCAAAATATGGTCTGAAACTCAACATCAAAAAAACTAACATCATGGCCACTGGTCCCATCACCTCCTGGCAAATAGAAGGGGAAGAAATGGAGGCAGTGAGAGATTTCACTTTCTTGGGTTCCATGATCACTGCAGATGGTGACAGCAGTCACGAAATCAGAAGACGCCTGCTTCTTGGGAGAAAAGCAATGACAAACCTAGACAGCATCTTAAAAAGCAAAGACATCACCTTGCCGACAAAAGTACGTATAGTTAAAGCTATGGTTTTCCCAGTAGTAATGTACGGAAGTGAGAGCTGGACCATAAAGAAGGCTGATCGCCGTAGAATTGATGCTTTTGAATTATGGTGCTGGAGGAGACTCTTGAGAGTCCCGTGGACTGCAAGAAGATCAAACCTATCCATTCTCAAAGAAATCAGCCCTGAGTACTCACTAGAAGGACAGATCCTGAAGTTGAGGCTCCAGTACTTTGGCCACCTCATGAGAAGAGAAGAATCCCTAGAAAAGACCCTGATGTTGGGAAAGATGGAGGGCACAAGGAGAAGGGGACGACAGAGGATGAGATGGTTGGACAGTGTTCTTGAAGCTACTAACATGAGTTTGGCCAAACTGCGAGAGGCAGTGAAGGATAGGCGTGCCTGGCGTACTCTGGTCCATGGGGTCACGAAGAGTCGGACACGACTGAATGACTGAACAACAACAACAACAACACCAACCAATTTTAACCAATGCCTAACCGCAACCTTACAAGTTGTGACGATTTGCTATGCAGTAGGCAAAAAACCAAATGGCATCAGCCAATCAGCCAAATGGACAAAATTCCTACCAGGCCCCTGCTCCAAAGCGGGCAACCCCATGACAGGCACCACGGTTCAAGAAGGATGCTGACAAGCTGGAACGTGTCCAGAGGAGGGCAACCAAAATGGTCAAAGGCCTGGAAACGATGCCTTATGAGGAACGGCTTAGGGAGCTGGGTATGTTTAGCCTGGAGAAGAGAAGGTTAAGGGGGGATATGATAGCCATGTTCAAATATATCAAAGGATGTCATACAGAGGAGGGTGAAAGGTTGTTTTCTGCTGCTCCAGAGAAGTGGACACGGGGCAATGGATTCAAAATACAAGAAAGAAGATTCCACCTAACATTAGGAAGTTTTTAATGTTTGATATTTTTGTATTTGATTTCTGTTGGAAGCCGCCCAGAGTGGCTGGGGAAATCCAGCCAGATGGGCGGGGTACAAATAATAAATATTATTATTATTATTATTAGGAAGAACTTCCTGACAGTAAGAGCTGTTGGACAGTGGGATTTGCTGCCAAGGAGTGTGGTGGAGTCTCCTTCTTTGGAGGTCTTGAAGCGGAGGCTTGACAGCCATCTGTCAGGAATGCTTTGATGGTGTTTCCTGCTTGGCAGGGGGTTGGACTGCATGGCCCTTGGGGTCTCTTCCAACTCTAGGATTCTAGGATTCTATGATTCTATAGGGAATGGAGCAAGCTTGTTTTCTGCTGTTCCAGAGGGCACAGCCTAAATTGATGGATTCATTAAAAAGGAAGGGCTTTCTGGTGGCAAGAGCTGTTTGACGGTGGATTGGATGACCTCGGAAGGTGGTGGAATCTCCTTCCTTGGAGATTTTTAAACAGAGGTCAGATAGCCACCTGTCAGGGATTCTTTTGTTTTGATTCCTGCATTGCAGGGGGTTGGAGTAGATGATCCTCAGGCTTCCCCCCCCCCCCAAAAAAACTCTGCACTTCTACAATTCTCTGACCCTCGGGTCCCTTCCAAACCCTGCAATTCTATGACTAATTTCACAGCGTTTTCTGGAAATGCACAAATAATGTCTCCTCTTGATGTCAACTGGAAGCATTCTGCGATGGAAAAGAAATAATTTCATGCATGGTGATGCCAATTCAATCTTTTTGTTCAGATGGCCTGAAAGCTTCAGGGAAAACAAAACTAATTATAACTTGAATGAATCTCAGAAATGGCAGAAGGACCCACAAACCTCGAAACCGGAGCGAAGAGAAGCGCATTCCTCCCGTGTTATGAAAATCAATTTTTGTTTGTTTGTTTGTTTGTTTGGAAATATTTTTAGGGCACTTTTCCAGATGAGGCTGGACTCTCTGGGCCTTAAAGTCCACACAGGTCTACACAACTTCAGACAAACATGGTGGCCAACCAATGAGGACCTGGGTTGCAACAGTGCCTCTTCCCACTTGTGAGTCCCAGAAACTGAGATCACCTGCAGGAGCATCGTTGGTCATTCCCTCCATTGACATGAAACCCAATCCCAATGACATGAAACCAATCTTTTCGTGTCATCACCCCAGTCCTCCGGAACTCTCTGCCACTGGAGATTCAGCAGGCGCCTTCCACCAGGCCTACACAGGCAATTCAGAACAGATCCTTCCACATGGGTTAATCCACACCTGTTTTTATTTTTTAACTTTTCGTGGTTGTTATTGCAGGGTCTTGTGGTTTTATTGCTGCAAACTACTTGGATGGATCGTTTTCATGAGACAGCAGGTGCAAATATTTTTTTAATAAATAAATGATTGATGAATATACTAGCATCCAGAGGCATTCTGCTTCTAATCCTCTTTTAAATCCATCGAAGTTGGTGGCCATCCTCCAGTGGGAGGGAGTTCCATAGGTTAACTGTGTATTGTTTGCAGAAGTTCTGTTTTTCATCTGACCTGAATCTCCCAACATTCCACTGCATTACAGGGTTATGAAAAGGAGAGAAAAACTTTGCTCTATACAGTTTCTCCACGCATATACCTTTATTATATCCTCTGTAACATGCAAAACAAAACCAAATTCCAAAACCAAAAACCAAATGTTGTGAGGTTTCTTCATAGGGGAGTTTCTCTACCCCTTTGATGGGAACAACCAACCTTACATTCTAAAACACCTGGGCCTGTGAGATCTCTCACGTTGGTCTTGTGACAGATAATTTATTATTATTATTATTATTATTATTATTATTAGCCATTTTTTAAAAAGCCAGCCACCCTAACAGCTATTTTGGGGCAATGGGCCCACAACTTGCACTTGTTGTTGTTGTTGTTGTTCAGTCGTTCAGTCGTGTCCGACTCTTCGTGACCCCATGGACCAGAGCACGCCAGGCACGCCTATCCTTCACTGCCTCTCGCAGTTTGGCCAAACTCATGTTAGTAGCTTCGAGAACGCTGTCCAACCATCTCATCCTCTGTCGTCCCCTTCTCCTTGTGCCCTCCATCTTTCCCAACATCAGGGTCTTTTCAAGGGAGTCTTCTCTTCTCATGAGGTGGCCAAAGTACTGGAGCCTCAACATCAGGATCTGTCCTTCTAGTGAGCACTCAGGGCTGATTTCTTTGAGAATGGATAGGTTTGATCTTCTTGCAGTCCATGGGACTCTCAAGAGTCTCCTCCAGCACCATAATTCAAAAGCATCAATTCTTCGGCGATCAGCCTTCTTTATGGTCCAGCTCTCACTTCCGTACATTACTACTGGGAAAACCATAGCTTTAACTATACGGACCTTTGTCGGCAAGGTGATGTCTTTGCTTTTTAAGATGCTGTCTAGGTTTGTCATTGCTTTTCTCCCAAGAAGCAGGCGTCTTCTAATTTCGTGACTGCTGTCACCATCTGCAGTGATCGTGGAACCCAAAAAAGTGAAATCTCTCACAACTTGCACTAACTGAATGCATAATACGATCTGAATCAAAACAGGGAAGATGAAGCGATCTGTCCACACAGGAGTTCAAATAGGTCGCTGGAGGCAAATCCATGTCCCAGGGAGATCTGTGAGGTGTGGAAAGCAGAGCCAGGTGTTTTTTTAAAAATAAAAAAGTGAGGAGCATACCCCACACTGAGCATTTCAAGTGATGGCAGGTGGAATCTGTACTGAAAGAGCTCCCACAAAGAAGCTTTCAACGTAGGACCATCGCCATGGCAACCGGCATCCAATTAGACCTGCTAGATGACCATAAATATCAAAGCTAGCCGGGAAAACTAACATCACTCTTCCTTTAATTACCTGGCTGCCCCGTTTCTCGGCTGATGCAAATTTGGATCCACGGCTCGACACGGTTCTGAAACGTTCATGGGGCCGAAGTCCCTGATTCGAATCTCGCTGCCGTCGTACCGCACGCCGGGAGCTGCAGTCTCCTATCTGTCATATGGGGATGACAACACCTGCCTCGCTTAACAGAGTCACGGCAAGATGCCGTGGGCCAATAGATTTAAAATAAGCAGGACGCGAGCACAGCAGTGCCCTGCCCACCCAGTGTGGTGTAGTGGTTAAGAGCGGTGGACTCATGCAGCTGCTGGGTGACCTTGGGCTAGTCACACTTCTCTGAAGTCTCTCAGCCCCACTCACCTCTCAGAGGGTTTGTTGTGGGGGAGGAAGGGAAAGAAGAATGTGAGCCGCTTTGAGACTCCTTCGGGTAGTGATAAAGCGGGATATCAAATCCAAACTCTTCTTCTTCTTCTTCTTCTTCTTCTTCTTCTTCTTCTTCTTCTTCTTCTTCTTCTCCCCCCTGTGATTCCCATAGCCACTGTGGGCTGTGGCCCCCGGAAGCCTTCTCCTCCATTAAATTGTCTCATCTTCTTTCAAAGTTATGGACTCTCCTTCCTTGAAGGCTTTTAAGCAAAGGTCAGGTGGCCATCTGTCAGAGATGCTTTAGACCAGATAACTCTTGGGGTTCCTTCAGGGGTGCCAACGGAATAAAATATGGGGGGGCAAGTAAGCCCTGCCCTGCATAATCGATCTCATGACATGGTGCACGGACAATGCCTGTCAACTGTGGAGGAATCCGAAATATTTTAGTCGGGGCTGGAGACCCCTTGGCCCCCAGGACTTGGCTCATATGGGTCCTTTCCAACTCTATAATTCTACAATTCTACGATTCTATTTTTTTCTTTATAATTTTTTATAATTTTTCTTTATAACTTAACTGCCAGGGGTCCTTTACCTTTAATAGGTGCATACACAACACAAACACTGTTGCTGTATGTAGGTTTTATTTAATTTGCTTTTTATCTTTTGTTTTGGAAATGTACTTCCAGGGTTTTTTCCCCTTTAAAAATTTTTGGGGCCCCCAAGAGAGTGGGACCCTAAGCCAGGGGTCCCCAAACTAAGGTCCGGGGGCCTGATGTGGTCCAATCGCCTTCTAAATCTGGCCTGTGTACGGTCAGGGAATCAGCGTGTTTTTTACATGAGTAGAATGTGTGCTTTTATTTAAAATGCATATCTGGGTTATTTGCAGGGCCTGCCTGGTGTTTTTACATGAGTAGAATGTGTCCTGTTATTTAAAATGCATCTCTGGGTTATTTGTGGGGCCTGCCTGGTGTTTTTACATGAGTAGATTGTGTCCTTTTATTTAAAATGCATCTCTGGGTTATTTGTGAAGTCAACTGAATCCCTCCAGCATATAATATTCAATTGCCCCATGTATAGATCGGCGCGGACTAGTACATTAAACCCGATAATCCAGAAACTAGCCGATAAGCCAGCCGAGTCACATCTTGCATACATGCTGCAAGATACGAACCTCCATAGAACCCTTCAGGTTTCAAGGTTTTTAACTGCAGTCCTCTCACATAAGAGATGTTCTGGAATGCTGTTTGATGATTGAAAGTTTTATTACGATTTTATTCAAAACCGGATCCCCTTGTCTTGTGTTTTTGTAAGGATATTATCATTTGATAATGAAATTATCACCTTGTAATGGTATTATCTTATGCTGTTGTGGTTTGGTTTTTTACCGTTTTGTTTTGTTTTGTTTTATACATGGGCAAAAAGCCGAAATAAAATATCTATCTATCTATCTGGGTTATTTGTGGGGCATAGGAATTCGTTCATATTTTTTTCCAAAATATATTCCGGCCCCCCACAAGGTCTGTGGGACAGTGGACCGGCCCCCTGCTGGAAAAGTTTGCTGACCCCTGCCCTAAGCGATAGCTTGTTTAGCTTATACATCAATCTGGCACTGGTGGGGATACAACAACAACAAGAGGAGAAGTCTCTGTTTTGGAGCTTCCTTCCAGCATCTCCTGAGACAGGGAAGAAATCTCCGGACATAACTAGATGCTGCCACGAACATCTGCGCCACCAGTTTCTGGGAGAGAAAGGGGGCTGTTCTCAGAGTGACTTCCTCGGGGGATCCCAACCAACGTTTTGAGTTGTCTGGAGCCTAGACACTTCACCATTTTCTGTCTGACTGGGAAGCCTTGGAGACTTTGGCAAGTCAGGCAGGTTTCCTGTCTCTGCTGGAAAGGAGGAAGGGGGCTCTTTTGCTGAGGGGAGGCCAGAGGCTCGGGGGGGGGGGGACATTTCTTTGTGATTTGAGACACTGAGATGCACAGAGGCTGGAAGAGAGGGACCACCTGACAGCTGGACTTGTTGCTCCCCCCTTGCGATGGCATCAAGCTCCGCTTTGCATCCAGCAGACAAACTCTCTGAAGTTTCAAAGGGACGGCATCTCATGACTGACAGGCTGGGCTGTGACAGCCTGTCCTCTCTCAAGGCTTCATGTGTGTTTGACTTTCCCCCTTCGCCCATTACTAATGCAAAAAAAGAAAAGAAAAGAAAAAAGAGGGGTAGGATAAAAAGCGGGGGGAATCAGCAGCCACTCTCAGAGTCTCCTGGAGCAATTTTATTGATGGCTGAGATAAGGAACATACGTTTGCAAAAAGATTGAGCTGTTAGAAGGAACAGAGTGAGCTTTTCTGTCAGTTCATGGGCTCTCCTCGCCTCCTCAGCGTGGGATGTAATCCACCGGGAGCAACATTCCTTGTTTTGCCAGAGTGGGCATGCAAGGGAATGTTTGGTCCAGCCAGTCGAAACTTCCTGTTCTTCCTGGCCTGGAGCATCCTTCCTTGGGGTTACCAGGCATCCCCGGATTTGCAAATCTGACCCCGGACAAATTCTGTCCCCGGAATGTCCCCAGATTTGCAAATCTGTCCCTGGGAAATGTAGCAGCGGGCAGCCTCGGCCGCCCGGAGCCAGCCTGGTAGCGCAGTTGGCTCTGGCTGGCTTCAGGAGCTGCTCGCTGCTCACTGCCATGGCGCCCGCCATTTTTCCTCGCCAGAGGTCCCCATATGATGTGTTGCGCAGAAGACACATCATATGGGGACTTCCGGGAGGCAAACTGGAGGGCGCCACAGCAGCGAGTTGCTTCTGAAGCCAGCCAGAGCCAACTGCGCTACCAGGCTGGCTCCGGGCTGCAGAGGCTGCCACTGCTGAAGGAGAACAGGGGAATGTGAGGGATCCTATTCCCCCCCCCTCAATACTTCCCCAACAGTGACACTCCCTAATTTTCACTGACAACTAGGATGAATCCTTCATACGGGACTTGTCTCTGGGGTACCTCAGGGCTCTACGGTTGAAAACCTTTTGCCACCTATGGGATCTCCCTACCAGGGTTCCCAACTACTGCAGTTTGCCTCCCCTTTAGGCAAACAAGTGGCACACTTGGCTTCACTGTCCAGCCCTCTGTATGACAGGAGAATAAGCAAACCGTTTCCTCTTCCACAGGAAAGCTTTGTTCTCTCCTCTTAGTCACACCTTTTAAGGTACTGATACACTGCCAGAGTCAACAAACGTTTAAGCACATTTTACTTTATTAGGTAACTTGAAAACATGGATGTCTCGGGTTATTACTGGTACAAATCTTCTTCTCATGTAATTCAGCTTTGTTATAATATTTCCTGCATCCCTTTAGCAATGGTAATGACCTTTCCTCCCATCCCCCAAAGCCTAAACTCCCATTTTCTCTCTCTAATCCTCCACCCCCAACTGCCAAACTCCCAACTGCCTTTCCAGGTTGTTCCCCCTCCTTTTAGACCGCCAGGTAGCTCCGCCTCCCAGGGAACACCTACCTAACAGGGGAGTGATAGGTTAACCCCTGATGAACCTGAATCATCAGCAGGCATTATTCCGCCACAGGGACGTGCGGAGTAGTTTGGCCTGGTGTGCTCAGCAGGATGGGGGGGCGGGATTTTCAGTTGGTCAGCAGTGATGCAACAGAGAACAATCTCGGCGGCTGCCTAGTGCAAAGTTAGGAGTTATGTGAGCGGGAGAGCAAGGCAGGCTGCAGGTCAACTGGCAGGATCTCTGCTGTCTGCTTGAACCCAGGACTGTGCCCAGTGGCATAGCGAGGGCGGGGCGTTGGGGGTGGTCCGCCCCATGTTCAAGCCTGGGGAGGGTGACACTCTGCGCCACCACTACCCCCCCGTGAGTGCGACTCCCAAGCCGTCGCCCGGCAGCCCTTCCACGCGAGCAGCTGCCACACGGAAGGGGTGCCGGGCGGCGGCTTGGGAGTCCGGGCAGACTGCGCATGTCTGCAGCAGCCCACATGACTGTGCGTGTGGGGATACTCGCAGTCCGCCCAGGCTGTGCTTCATAGCACATGCGTCATGATGTCATGACACATACGCTACGGAACAAGGCACCCCCAGGGGGGTGCCGCTTGCCTTGCCGCCCCCGGCAGCCAAGCGGCTCGGTACGCCTTTGACTGTGCCTATGGCAGAAACAAGACCCTTTTGGAGTGTAAAACATCTGGTGTGCAGGTGGAGACCCTCCCTGCCCGTAGACTGCCTCGCCAGAGTGGTGCATGCTTTGGTTATCTCCCGCTTGGACTACTGCAATGCACTCTACTTGGGGTTCCCTTTGAAGGTGACCCAGAAACTGCAACTAATCCAGAATGTGACTGCCGGACTGGGGATTGGGAGCGGCCGCTGAGACCATATAACACCATTCCTGAAAGACCTACATTGGCTCCAAGTACGGGTGCCTGGCTGGCTGGAGAAGCCCAACTGCGGCTATTGGGACGACAACTGGGACAGGTAAAGCGAGCATCTTCAGGTCTCTTTGCGGCCTTGTGCATCATGAATTTTTTTTCCTGTTCCTTGAGGCATAAGTCAGAGAGGGAGAGGGAGTCCGTGGTCTTCCTTCCACCCCCTGAGCCTGGTGACCTTTCCTGTCTCCTGCTTGCAAGGACCCGCCAGCAGCCCACTTGGCAGAGTTTCTGTGCTTCTCCCGGGGGCGCAAGGAGAGGGCATTCCGCCTCCTGTTTTTATTTCATTCTGAGTCCTGGGCAGGGTGCCAGCCCATGAGGCACCATCAAGCTTGCCGTCCTGCACTGCTGTTTTATATACAGTACATTTTAATCATTTGGCTGGAGGGCAACAAAAAGGCAATAAAGCTCTTTAAAAAAATAAAAAACAAAACACAAACAAACCCGGTGTTGTTTTTTTATTGCTTAGCTGCAATCTTTTACTCACTTTTCCAGGGAAACAGGCGTTAATGAAAAGCTATTTTCTTTTCTGGTATCAGGAGAGTACAGCAGATAATTCATTGCTCCCTCTGTGAATGTGTTTCTGTGTGTATTTATCTCCATTCCTCTTCTGCTCTGTATATAACCCTAAATATAAGAACGTAAGAGGACTCTGCTGGATTGGACCAAGTGCTCACCTAGTCATAGAATCATAGTAGCGTAGCGTTGGGAGGGACTGAAGAGTTTTTGATTGTTGGAAACACTTCAAACCAACCTTAGTACACCTTGGAGCCCGGCACACTTCCTTCAGCGCACGTACCTCTCCTGTACGTTCTCCTTGCTGCGGTCTCCTGTGCTATTCAGCAGAGTTATCTTCTCTTATCTTCTCTCACGCAGCGGGGTTGTGTATGCCAGCATATTACAGACAACAGAGTCCGGCTTCTTTCTAATCTAGAAGCTTTATTTTACAAGGCATAAATCATTACATTCCGGGAGAGTCGCAAGCCATGTTGGTGGCTTCTCCCTTCTCTCCGTTCTCCGGACAAAGAAACAGAAAGTATCACATTACACAGTACAACAGTACACAGAGCATCCGGTGACGCTCTTCCTCCTGTGGGTGGGACAATCTGGTTGAGCTTGTTAACTCTAAAAGCTCCAAACCTCTACACCCCCTCTTGTCCCGCACACAGGGGCGTTGTAAGCTTGCAGCTTACCTCACACAAACCCTCACAGAACTCCCCATGACGTTGGAAGTTCCTGGGCTTCGTGAACCCAACCTTCTGGTTCACCTGACCAGAACAGTACTTCAGCTTCTCCAAGCCAGTCTGAACGCACACGTCTCGAAAGAGAACGTCTAGGTGTTTGGGTCTGGCCTTGACTTGTCCAGACTCTGCCACCAACAAACAGAGTTGGTTGTCCTCCCAAACCATCACGGGCAGGCAACTCTGAACGCAGATCTCTTGGACCAAACACCTATAGAACTCCAGTTCCCTGCAAAGCACTGACAACGCACTGTACCTGGCTTCTGCACGAGAACGAGCAATGAGGCTCTGGCGCCGGGACTTCAGCCCGCCTAGAGCTCCTCCACACTGTACAACCATTTCAGACACAGATTTCCTGTCCTCGGAATTTGCCCAACCGCCGTCGCACCAGCGCGTGAGCTGGGGCTCACCGGTAGCTGACAACTCCGGGCAAAACTCCTTAGTCTCCTGCAAACTCTGGAGCACTCTCACCATGCCATTCCAGGCATGCACGCTGGGATTTGCAGCCACCTTGCTGAACAGATCCACAGCAACTGCTATGTCAGGTTTGCTCAACCATGAAGGAAACAACAGCCTCCCAGGAGCTGACCTAAACACCTCGGGGCTCTCGAACTCAGAGCGTTCCCCGGTCTGACTGTCCTCACCTAGACACGTCTCCATGGGTGTTCTGACATTAGCACATTCAGACACTCTGAACTTCTTCAACAACTGCACTACCTTGCCAGTCTGATTGAGCAAGACACTACCGTCTTCGGCTCTGTCTACCTGCACACCTAGGTAAACACCAACAGGGCTTAGGTTCCTGAGCTGGAAAGACTGACCAAGCTCCTCTGCGAACCGTTGCACCTGTCCCCTGGTCTCCACCAGGTAAAGCATGTCCGCACCGGACTGCAGAACTAGCTCCTGCTCTGGACTTACTCCTGCCAGAAACAGGCAGCTATCAGCACAACTCTGGCTGACACCTAGCTTTCTCAAAGCTTCTTGCACGCCTGAGGACCAATCTCTGGCTGACTCCTTCAAGCCAGTGATTGCCTCGTGCAAACTCCACACTTGATTTGGCCCGTTGTCCTCGAACCCTGGCGGAGGTACCTCGTACCTCTCCTCATCCAGGTCGGAATCCAAACAGGCACCCAAACCAAAGTGGCTTGCCTCAAAGCTGCTTTGAGTTGCGACCGCTAACAGCATGCGTGTGGTTTCGCTTCTGAGAGAGGACGCGTCCAGTACCTCGTAACAATGGACCCCCTCCTCCTGAGTGAAACCTCTGGCTACTGACCTAGCCTCGCACTGCAACTCGCCAGTTGCTGCCGTCTTGAGTCTGTACACCCAACGACCTTCTGACAGCGTCGTGGTTGTGCACACACCCAAAGACCTCATTGAGCTTACCTGCTCTACCATGGCATCCTGCCATTTCTGGGCCTCACCTTGAGATACCCATTGAACCTTCACAAGGCTTTCCGGTTCACACTGAACCAAACAAGCACTCACGCTAGTGGCCGTGAACCTCTCGGGCAGAATCCCTTCAGTGGATCGTGCAGACTGCTGCGATACCACTTCAGATTCTCCCTCTGTTCCAGTTGCACTGGATTCCACCTGCACGTCCTTGACGTCAGGCATCTGACCTACAGACTTGCTGCGCCCGTGCATCCTAACTGAACCACCTAAGGATGACGTTGGCGCACCTTTGGGCTCCTGCTTCACTGCCAAAGAACCCCCCTCTTGCACCAGGACGAGACCTGCGCCAGGCTCTCCTGGAGAAGAGTTGCCACACAAAGAGTCGCCAAGCGTGGCCTGTCTCCTAGTCCGTGACATAGGAGATGCGGGTGCACTCCCAGGCTGCTGCCTTGGAGTCACCACTAGCTGCGCTGCACCCTGGTGATGGCCGGGAACTCGGCCCGAGCCACTAGCAGGTGCCAAAGCCACAGCAATACCCCCTCTTGGGGCTGATCCACCTGGACCACTGCCACCAGCAGGTGGCGCATTGGCCTGTCCAGCACTGACAGGACCATCCAGAACATCAGGGCTTCTAGGGATGTGTTCCAATCCATTCTGCTCACAAAATTCAGCACTCCTGCTGACTAGAACCTGGGTCTGGTCACTATCTGGGTTAACTAACCTCCAGCTACGCAAGCTGGGTTCGTACCTACAGAAAGACACTTTCGGAACCTTGGTACCACCCAGTTCCACCCAGAACCCTTGAGGAAGCTCTGCATCCAAGAGCATGTCTTCAGTGGCAGCATGCAGCATCCTTTGCTGCCTCTCTGCAAGACCACATACCTGTGAAGAAAACAGGTTAGTCACACTGTGCTTACTCCCCCTCTCACGGAGGACCTGGGAACAGCCTACTCCAGTAGAAACCTGCTGTTCCACTGCAACCAGTGGTGCTGCCTCAGTTGCCTCCTTGAGCAACGCAGACCACATGTGGTGAAAGAAAGCATCAGCCAAACACTCAGAACAACACGCTCCCCCCAGGTTAGCTTCTGGCATCCCTTCAGAAACAGCCACATGAACCAGGGAAAAGGGACGCGTGGTTTCCCTTTCAGACGTGGGGTAGCAGGATGTCGACTCCTTGACCTTGCAAACCCTGCAATCAAGAAAGCTGTTACATGCCCTTAACTTGCACCCTTCAGAGAACTCAGGCTGCTTCAGCACACTGTCCCAGTGGCGACTTGCCAGCCTTTGGTACCACTGACACAAACATAAGTGGTGCACGGGCACATTGGTGCACTGAGCAAGCATTCCATCAGTGCCACCTCCCCCTGTTCTGGATTGAGACTTCTTAACAGCAAACAGCCCGTCCTGGCTGCATTCCATGCGTAGAAGCATCTTCTGGCCCCTGCAAGCAGAACAGGTGATAATCACAAAACAAACAGCAAAAACATTGGACAGAAGGTGTGACATAAACAAATACAGAGTTATGTCAACAGCCACAGAAAATGCCAGTTCTGTCCCTTGGATCTGTCCCTTGACTGTTAGCAAAAAGTCAAGCCTTTTCTTGCTTCCAACAGTCACAAACTGCCCTATAGGAGACTCGCAGTTCCTCACATGTCCACCAGGAGGAACGATGACGATGACGATGGCAACCACCACACGCAGCTCACTAGGGTTGGCTTTCGTTGCCACGGTAACTGCACGACAACAGTAGGCATCCTCTTCCGCCTGGGCTGTGGTAGAGCTGTTGCGATTCTCATGGCCAGTACCACACGTCATGTCCTTGGCCTTATCTTCAGCCATGCACGTCAACAAAAAACCAGGTGCAGGCTACGTGCCAAAACACAGGTCCACAGTCAAAACTTTTTACACTGGCTTCAGACTTGGAAACAGCCCCTCCCTTTCTGGGAGCAAAGCCCACGGCGATCTGGCCCCCCTCCTGCTTTCCATGGCACTGTTGCTGCACAACAGCCATAAGCCGAGCTGGGGGCGAGCTTTCCAAAGCCACTTCAGCCAGTCCCTCCGCCCCGTGAAACTGGGCTAGGGTCTTCTTCCAGGCTTCACAAGCACTGGCCAGACCTTCCTCCTCACAGGCGTTGGCCAGAACATCAACGCTCTCAGGGAACAGCCCTCTGCATTGAAGCTGTGAGGCTGGAGGTGCTTGCAAACAAAAGCTTCCCTCCTCCTTGCTGGGAATGCTATGGCTCCCTCCATCTTGCCCAGGGGTAGCGTACTCACGAATCTGTAGCTTCTCACCCGGCTCCACAGATGGGGGTTTCACCAGAGAGGGTACACTGCTTGGGCACACCTCGATCTGGACTTCCCTGCTGCCTTCCAACCTCTGGCAGCAGGTTTTAGGCTCCTGAGCCATTCAGCAGACTGCTGAATGCTCCTGCTGGCAAAGCAAACTTCCCTGGATGCTCCATCACAGTCCAAGCCAGGGAGGCAAAGCACACACGTTCTGGAACTCTTCAGAACAGCTCCTGAACCAGTCCAGAATCATAAACAAGCGCAAATATGGGACACCCATAACCTGAAGAGTTTTTGATTGTTGGAAACACTTCAAACCAACCTTAGTACACCTTGGAGCCCGGCACACTTCCTTCAGCGCACGTACCTCTCCTGTACGTTCTCCTTGCTGCGGTCTCCTGTGCTATTCAGCAGAGTTATCTTCTCTTATCTTCTCTCACGCAGCGGGGTTGTGTATGCCAGCATATTACAGACAACAGAGTCCGGCTTCTTTCTAATCTAGAAGCTTTATTTTACAAGGCATAAATCATTACATTCCGGGAGAGTCGCAAGCCATGTTGGTGGCTTCTCCCTTCTCTCCGTTCTCCGGACAAAGAAACAGAAAGTATCACATTACACAGTACAACAGTACACAGAGCATCCGGTGACGCTCTTCCTCCTGTGGGTGGGACAATCTGGTTGAGCTTGTTAACTCTAAAAGCTCCAAACCTCTACAGGGACCAGCCCTGAACCCTACGGCATGGCAGTGATATGCCAGGTCGAAAGCCTTTAAGCGGCACAAAAGCAACCTCCCGCAATGCACAAATCTTTTTGCCCAGGGTGGGACTCGAACCCAGAACCCCCGAAATCAAGAGTTTCATTTTGTTCCCACACTGGCCAACCAGGATTTCCTGCTTGGCAGGGGGTTGGACTGGATGGCCCTTGTGGTCTCTTCCAACTATGATTCTATGAGTGCAAGATCCATGTTGCCTTCAGGTGGAGATCAGCCCAAGCTGCAGATTGTAAATTGGCAGCCAGGGACTGTATTTTGAATTAAGACCGTAGCCAAAGGGCCACCAAGACTGTTCCCTCCTCCCCATAGGAACAGTGGCACAGGTCAGCCGAGGCTTTCTGAATCATAGGAGTGTTTGAGGACTGGGACATTCACAGGGAAACCAAAATACTTGTTTACATAGCTATTGTACTACTAATCTTACTGTAGGCTTGTGAAACATGGACCACTTATAAACACCATCTCTAACTCCTCGAAAGATTCCATCAACGGTGTCTCCAAAAAATGTTCACATCACTAAACTAAAACCAGTGTACTGGAAGAAGCAAAGATCACCAGTGTCGAAGCAATGATTCTTCAACATCAACTTCGTTGAACTGGTCATGTTATGCGGGTGCCTGATTATCGTCTTCCAAGGCAACTACTCTATTCCGAACTTAAAAGTGGAAAGCGTAATGCTGGTGGTCAACAAAAGAGGTTCAAAGACTGTCTCAAGGCAAATCTTTAAAAATGTAGTATAAACACCAACAATTGGGAAACACTTGCCTGCGAGCGCTCCAATTGGAGAACAGCCTTTACCAAAGGTGTCCTGGGCTTTGAAGACACTCGAACTCAGGACGCAAGGGAGAAACGTGCTAAGAGGAAGGCACGCTTGGCAAACCCTCACCATGATCAACTCCTGTCCAGAAACCAATGTCCCCACTGTGGAAGGACGTGTGGATCCAGAATTGGCCTCCACAGTCACTTACGGATTCATTCTTAAAACCGTGTTTATGGAAGACACTCTTACTGGCTACAAGGGATCGCCAAGAAGAAGAGAATCTCCTTTCTTGTAACTTGAAGCCCTTGTACCCACCAAGCAGAATAAAATGAGCTTGCTCCATCTTCCAGACATGGTGTATTTGTTTTCTCCTGCTCTGGAGGGTAGGACTTGAACCAATGGCTTCAAGGTACAAGAAAGGAGTTTCTGACAAAACCTCAGGATGGACTTTTTTGTTTTCACTCTTTTCCTATGGTTACATATAAACAGGACCGGTGCTAGGGTTTCTTGCACCCTAGGCAAGACCACCTTCTGGCGCCCCCTGCCCCCCGCCAAAGCCTGCTTTAGCGGGAGGTGAGGGGTGGTGTAGGGGGCAATGTAACGGACCAACCCTGTGCCTGGGTGTGAGCAGGTGCCCAGGCACTCGAAGAAGTTAACACCCACTCTAGATGACTGGCAGCTCAATCACAGAGGCGGTCTTTTCGACCTTTTAAAAGGGGAGAGAATGGCAGTTGGGCGGTTGTTGTGGGTCAGGGAGTGAGGGAGGGCGGGTTGGAGGTTAGGCTTAGGTTAGGAAAGGAAAGCTTTTATTCCTGTTTCATGTTGTAACCAAGCTTACGTACCTAATTGAAGAACATTGTAACCGCATTCTACCTTAACATCCATGATATATAAGTTACCTCAATAAACATATTTTGTTTTTCATCGTTCGTGGACTCTGGCAGTGCGTCAGTACCTCTAGAGGTGTGGCTGAGGGGAAAAGCACTAAGGTTTCCTGTGGAAGAGGGGACGGGTGCCTTATTTCCCTAACACACAGAGGACTGGGCAGGAAGCCAAAGGTGCCACGCAGTTGCCAGAAGGAAAGGCAAGCTGCAGCAGTTTGGGAACCCAGGGTGGGAGATCCCAAGGTGGCAGGAGTTTCATTTTAAGAACGTGGAGCACTGAGGTACCCCGAGGACATCTCTCATAACATCACTTTAGGATTCATTTTAGTCGTCGGTGAAACCTAGGGAGAGACACAGTCAGGGGAAACGTTTTACAGTGTGAGGGCTCTTTGGAGTGTAACGAAGGGTCTCTCACAGGCAAGCAGCAGTTTCTCCGCTGTAGCGTGGAAGCTGATGCTCGCCTCGCCCCGCCCCGCCCCGCCCCGCCCCCCGCCCAAGCCTGGCCAGCGCGCCCTCCATTTTGGTGCCCTAGGCAATTGCCTAGTTCACCTTAATGGACGCGCCGGCCCTGCATATAGATTTCTACTGCTGAGGCTTTTTTATTGTTAAACTGCTTTGAGGAGGGATGCTCTGGTTCAGATTCCTGCATTGCAGGGGGTTGGACTAGATGACCCTCAGGGTCCCTTCCAGCTCTACGATTCTATGGTTATATAATTCTATTACTGATAGCAGAACCAGATGCCAAGTGGACGGAGCTCCTGGAAGCTGAGCAGCTGAAACTTTCCTGGCGTGGTGTTCCACACAGAGACACTAACTGAATCTCTTTGGGTCAATAATGACAAGCTTGCTCTGTGAACAACTGGAATCCTGTCCCTTTTCCCCAGACAGCTCTTCTACAGTGACTCATAATGTTTTGTGGCATTCCGCACCGCACCCCCACTCCACCTGTGCCCCCTAAGTAGTGAGGCAGCAGCAGCAGGTGGCGTGGGGGACAACGACAGGAGCAAGCTTCAGTGAGTCACCAGAACAAATTGCGTGACGCTCTGGTTTGTTGATTGCGCACCCGGGAGCTTCCCGGTGAAAATTCAACTTGCGGGAAATGTAAGAGAAAACAAAGGGAAGTAGGAAACGGATGCAAAGGGAAAAGAAGACTACTTGCCTGCTATGTTGGCATCTGTCAGCTCCTCTTCACTGCCACACTTCTCAACAAGTTAAATGAATTTGGATATGCAGAAGATAGGAAAAAATTAATTCAAGGGACCGTAGAAAGAGGGGGAAGGAAGTCAAATTTTGAAATGTTAAATCGGTTGTAAAAATTAATGAAAATGTATAAATTTTAAAAGTTTTAAAAAAAGAAATTAATAAGCATACATTTAAAGAAAACATGCAAAACAAAGAGGGATTGTGCAAAAATACGTTGGGCCAGCTTAATGAAGGCAGGCTGGCGACTTCAGCTGTTTGCAACCTGGCATTTAAATGGCCTGGGTGCTAAATTTTCATATTTCATCACAGCCGCTTCCCTTGGCCCCGTTCTCATTCGGTGAGAAGCAACCAATTTGGAAAAGATCAGTTGGCGCAGCCTTTCAGGAGTCAACGCCTGGGCAGTGGCAGGTTGGTTTTTGCAAATAGGCCAAGGCCTCTTCCTGCTGAGGACCGGCTTACACGTTCCGTTCTACCTGGAGGCGTCACATATAAGAATGCATCGAAAGAGCTCTGAAAGTATCAGGAGGAATTCTCATTAAACTGTCAGGGGTCTTTGTGCTGGAGTCAGACTTTCCATGTTTCATGCTTCCAGTTCTTTTTCCACACGCAACAGAGAGAGAGGGCATCACAAACCAGGGAAGACAGGAGGGCAAGCTATAGATTTGTGCTACTCCCAGGATTTGGATCAGACAATGTTTTGTTTTTGTTTTTGCTTGCTTGTTTGTTTGTTTTTACAATGGCTTAATCTCTGCAGAGCTCAGTTTGGGTCTCCAGCTTCACAACAACCCCGTGAGGCAGACTAGGCTTGGTGACAGTCCCTCTCCCAAGTCCACCCACCAAGCTGAGAAAGCCCCTTCATGCCCATAGAAAGGAGAGGGGGTTGCAGCATCACGAGCAGTGCTGTCAGTATCCCGTTTTCCCCCGGGATTCTCCCTTATTTCAAGCAGTTTCCCACTGCTCTCCCTTATTTTTTATTTCCCTTAAATTTCCCGTTTTCAATGGAAGCAGCTCCTCCCCTGCTGGCCAGGGACTGGGTGGGAAGACCTCGCCTACTTGGAGAGAAAAGCCTCAGCCCTCAAAGCAAGTGGGAGCCGTTTCCCATCCTTACAGGGGGGTGTATTCCTCCCCCTGCATCAGCCCCTATCCGCTGCTGCCGAGCCCCTCAGCCGGCCATAGGGTTGCTGGCGGGCGGAGCCTGGCTGCCTTTGAGCAGCTGCTGCTTCCTGTCCTGTTTTGATGGGGTCAGACAAGAAGACGATGGGGCTCCATTGCGCGGAGCACATGGCTGCCCTCCTCTTTGCTGGCTGCCCTCCTCTTTGCCCGCTTGGAGTTTACATTGCTGCTCCGCCCACTTTTGCTTCTGGCTCCGCCCACCACTGACATGGTGACTGTCCCCGGGATAGGTGAGACCGCTGATCCCTTATTTTCAAACCTGAAAGTGACAGCTATGATCACGAGCCCTGCACGTGCGCAGGGATGGCTCCATCCCCTGTCGCCATTGGCTGAGCCCTGGGCGCGACACCTGGCTGGCTGACCAATCGGGGCGGCCGAAGGGCGTGGCTTGTTGCAATTAAACAGCGCGCAGCCAGGGCTCAGGCCTCTCGCTTCCTGCTCCCAGCTGACACGTCCCCCGCCCACCCTCCCTTTAGGCAGGTCCTCTTCTGAACCTTGCTATGGACCACAGTTGGTCACCGTTAAGGGGCCTGGTAGGAATTTCCCACTTGGCAAATTGGCTGTGGCCTGGGTGTTTTCGCCTACCTCGTAGCAATTCGTCACAACTTTGGTCTTGGCGGTTAGGCATTGGATTATCTCGGGAAGATTGAAGGGTGGGGGGAGGGGGAGGTTGGGCCATCACCTCCCCAAAAATGCTGAAGGGTACTTCGTTAAATGAGTCCGGGCGGCGTGTCCCTGTCCGAAGCCGTGGTAGGTGAGGGCCAAAGGCACGCCCCATATCGGTGACCACAGGGTGAGTCTACTACAACAACAACATTTATTAGGTTTGTGAGGTCCATGCCTTTACACAAAATACCATACAACACCGTTAAAAAGTAAAACAATAAAATTATTAAAATAGGTTAAGATTTTAAAAGCCTGTGCCGCGCTGTCGCAGCAAAGGGGACAAATCCAGACCAAACAAAAAACAAAGAGGCAAAAAATGAAACCCAACACACACACCCCCCCATACAGGAAAAAGGATTCAACAGGTTAGGAGAGCGATGGGAGGGCCTTCACTACCTCATTCAGGAACCCCACCCACAGGGTGAGTCCCTAACTGATGTGCAGCAGCAGGGGCTCTCCCATCGGTGGTTAACCCTTCCCAGAATGTCAGCATGATGTGCTGGAGTCGGATATAGTCGGTTAATTCCAATGCCTAGGCCAATACCGCTCAACATCCGTAACCAATAAAGCTGTGGCCTTTTCTTGCCCATTAACCTTACTTATTGAGTCCTGTGTCTTCATTTCACCACGGGAAGGGGTCGGGATATTGACATGCAAGGGATTTGAACCATGCTTTGTCACATGCAAAGCCAGTACTTGAGCCACTGGCCCTTATACCTTGGCTGTGTAAAAATCCAAAATCAGAGAACATCCGCTCACAATTACAGAAATATGTAACTGTCGGCATAAACCTGTCAGTGTAAAGTTTGCAGAAGGCATTTAAAGTTTAAAGGAGAAGGCACCTGCTGAATATCTAGTGGCAGACAGTTCCACAGGACTGGGCTGGTGACACTTAACGCTCAGTTTCAGGTCAGCGGCTTGCAAATGAACTCCGTGATTGAGTTGGGATATAAAGATTTGGCTTGCTCCCAGATTAGGGATAGTGACAAGCTGGAAGGTGTCCAGAGGAGGGCAACCAAAATGGCCCAAGGCCTGGAAACAATGCCTTATGAGGAACGGCTTAGGGAGCTGGGTATGTTTAGCCTGGCGAAGAGAAGGTTAAGGGGTGATATGATAGCCATGCTTAAATATATAAAAGGATGTCATATAGAGGAGGGAGAAAGGTTGTTTTCTGCTGCTCCAGAGAAGCGGACACGGGGCAATGGATTCAAACTACAAGAAAGAAGATTACACCTAAACATTAGGAAGAACTTCCTGACAGTGAGAGCTGTTCGACCGTGGAATTTGCTACCAAGGAGTGTGGTGGAGTCTCCTTCTTTGGAGGTCTTGAAGCGGAGGCTTGACAGCCATCTGTCAGGAATGCGTTGATGGTGTTTTCTGCTTGGCAGGGGGTTGGACTGCATGGCCCTTGTGGTCTCTTCCAACTTTAGGACTCTATGATTCAAGAACTAAGCACCAGCCATCCTCCAGAAATGCACTCTCTGGGAGAAACTGACCAACCAAAGTGGAGAGCAACTCCAGAACGCTGACTCATGCAGAGGCGCAGCAAGAAGACTCCCCTAGGCAAGGAAGCCTTGGACTTGCAAGAGAAGTCCATTTTCCAGCTGGTTTATTGCATGCCACGCATGGGCAGTTCCTTAAGGGACACTCGATGGTGGCTTGGCCCATGGCTTAGGACTGCTTTTCCTTGGCCAGGCAAGGAGCTGAAAGCCCTCATAAACTTAGGAAGGAATTTGCAACGTTTGCCTTGCTCTCTTTGAGATGTGCTGTTCTGTCAGTGTTGGTTCTGCAGTTTTCAGGTTCATCCCAATACTAACTTCTCCAGGAGCCGCCAGAGCAAGGGAGGGAGGGTACTCCCTTTCTCCCACACCCTCTGGCATGAAGGGGAAGAGCAGCCCACTGCTGGGCACCCCCAGAGTGCAGTGTGGCATAACAGAAGCCATTTCCTTGGCTCGCATCTCTCTCTCATTGCGCCATGCTGGGATGTGGCACGATTTCGACAGCGAGTGTTTCAGATCTCGAGGCACAGCACATTTTGCCCCCTCAGACGCACAAGAAGGAAGGAGGACATTGGACTCGGATGAAAGAAGCCGTGCAGTCACAGAAAGGAACTTCCCCAATCTTAGAGTTGGAAGGGACCCCGAGAGGCATCTAGTCCAACCTCCCAGAATGCAGAAATCTCAACTACGGCAGATGACCATCCAACCTCTGCTTGAAAACCTCCAAGGAAGGAGAGTCCACAACATGTCAATCCCATGTTCTCAAGTTTTGCTCTCCCCATTTCTGGGTCGGTTTGCAAAATAGTGATAAAAGTTAAAACTCCGCATGTTTCCACCACTATTTTCATTGTGCAAACAATCTCGATTCTGTGATTCACAGGGGTCTAGAACTTGGTCCATTGGTTCATTACAGTTTGGGCTAGGGAATCCTAATTAAAAACTATACATAATTGGCTTTTAACCCCAGTAAGTCGTGACTGGACCTAACAGCCAGGGGTACCTTTACCTTTAAGGACGCGGGTGGCGCTGTGGTCTAAACCCCAGAGCTTCTTGGGCTTGCTGATCAGAGGGTCAGCAGTTCGAATCCCTGCGACAGGGTGAGCTCCCGTTGCTCGGTCCCATCTCCTGCCCACCTAGCAGTTCAAAGGCACATCAAAGTGCAAGTAGATAAATAGGTACCGCTCCGGCAGGAAGGTAAACGGTGTTTCCGTGCGCTGCTCTGGTTCGCCAGAAGCGGCTTAGTCATGCCGGCCACATGACCCGGAAACTGTACGCCGGCTCCCTCGGCCTGTAGAGCAAGATGAGCGCGCAACCCCAGAGTTGTCTGCGGCTGGACCTAACGGTCAGGGGTCCCTTTACCTTTAAGTCTGAACTGCACACTAAAATGTTCTCCCCTTGGTTGGTGGGGTAGCAGTGCAATAGGTTCCTAGAATCACAGAGCCATAGAGTTGGAAGGCGGCCCTTTACTGTGGTGACCGACCACAAGCTGCTGCTCGGCCTGTTCGCCCCCGAGAAGCAGACCCCTCAAGTACTGTCACCCCGCATCCTCAGGTGGTCGATTTCCCTCACCGGCTACCAGTATACACTGGCCTGGGAAGGTGATGGGCCACGTGGACACCCTCAGCAGGCTGCCACTCCCAGAGACCAGTCCCAACCCAGCGCCCGCACATGAGATCATGGGCCTGGAACAGCCCAAGCACTGTGTTCCTGCCTGCATGTGGACTTTGCTGGCCCCTTCCAGGGAAGGACATTCTTTGTAGTGGTGGACTCATACTCCAAATGGCTGCAGGTTGCCCTGGTACAGTCCACTTCTAAGGCCGTTGCCACCTGAGTACTATGTAGGCTGTTCGCGACCCACGGGCTCCCCGACATCCTCATCTTGGATAACAGAACAGCATTCACGTCAGAAGAGTTCCAGACCTTCACAGCGCAAAATGCCACCCGCCTGTTGGGAAAACGCTCTGGGGAGACGGTGAACTCCCCAAGACTCCGGAGCAAGCTCCTGGTGGCCCTCTCTGGCTGGCATGTCCCTTCAGTCCAGAGCACCAATAATCTGCGACCCTTCTCGAGCACACAGGTCTTCTAGCATCACGCAGCAAGAAGAAAGACTCATCTGTAGTTCTAAACTACTTTATTTACAGTCTATATACAGAGGCTCCATAATCACATCTGTGTTCTCCGAACAATAGTACAAACTGTGACATTGAAGAAGTGAAAATAAACCATACAATAACAACACTGTGGCAGAAGAGATAGGACAGACTTCCATTCCCACACTCTCTCGGACACTCATGTGATTTACAGCCATCTTGACAGCCATCTGTCAGGAATGCTTTGATGGTGTTTCCTGCTTGGCAGGGGGTTGGACTGGATGGCCCTTGTGGTCTCTTCCAACTCTATGATTCTATGATTCTATGATTCTACACTAATCACAACAGACCTGCTGAAGCAGCAGAGGAGATATAAAAATCCTAACACTGCCAAATGCTAATTTTCTGGGTGCAACAGGAACTTAGAGGGGAAGGGTGTTATGTACTAAGCTTGGATCCTAGAACAAAAGGCAGGTAGGATCCTAGAATGTCGCAGTAGCAGCCCAATCAGGCTCCAGAAGGGAAGGAGAATCAGCCAATCAGACGGGACCCATTGTGTAAATAAATCCTGAGATTGGGGGGGGGGTCATTCACTGTTTTACGAGCTGCAATGGAGAGCATGAAATCACTACGCGACTCCGTGTATATTTCATTTACAATGAGAGACAGGAAAATTTTTGTGGGGAAACAGTGTTCTTCTCCTCGCTTTATAAGATTGCAGTGAGACATCAACTGTTAACCCAGAGCTGCATCTATCAGGATGTCCCAGTATGAATGCATTGTGGGACATAAACAAAGAAACAAAATGAAAACATTCTTCTGAAAGAAGGAAATTTGGACTGGGAGTATATTAAATGTCAGTAGGAGTTCCCCTCGTTCCCTCGCTAATTCTTGAGTTAATTTAGTAACTGCAAACACTGTCAGGAAACATATTTGACATGAGCTAACCTTCAGCCACAGATCAGAGAGAGGGGGAGAGAGAGAGGGGGAGAGGGGAGAAAGAGAGAGAGAGAGAGAGAGAGAGAGAGAGAGAGAGAGGAGAGAGAGGAGAGAGAGAGAGGAGAGAGAGAGAGAGAGAGAGAGAGAAGGTCATTTACTGCTAAGTACAACATGGCTAAATTATCTCAGGAGAACGACCCTTTTATCTTGATGGGTTATTGTACCTGTCACATTAAGTAAGGGATATCCGGAGCAGGCCCCACCAAGGATGTCAAACAATGGATATCCATGACAGGCTCATCATGCAAGCGAGAATTACATTTCCAAATGGATGATTAATGACTGGAGAACAGCTGTAGGGGAAGCCAAAGAAGAGAGTCATGGTGGGGTTGGAAGGGACCCCCGAGGGGCATCTAGCCCAACCCCCTGCCATGCAGGAATTGTAGCTAAAGAACCCCTGACAGGTGGCCATCCAGTCTCTGCTTAAAAACCTCCAATGAGTCATAGATTCATGGAATTGTAGAGATGGAAGGGACCCCAAGGGTCATCTAGTCCAACCCCTTGCAATGCAGGAATCTCAGCTAAAGCATCCCTGACAGATGGTCACCCAACCTTTGCTTTAAAACCTCCAAGGAAGGAGAGTCCACCACCTCCCAAGGGAGACCATTCCACCATCGAATGGCTCTTCCCGTCAGAAAGTTCTTCCTGATGTTGAGTTGGAATCTCCTGTCTTGTAACTTGAAGCCAACGGTTTGAATCCAGAGCAGGAGGAAAACAAGCTTGCTCCCTCTTCCATGTGACAGTCCTTGAGATATTTGATGGCTCTCATGTCTCCTCTCAATCTCCTCTTCTCCAGGCTAAACATTTCCAGTTCCTTCAACCGTTCCTCATATGGCTTGGTTTCCAGACCTTGGTCATCTCGGTCGTCCTCCTCTGCACCCCTTCCAGCTTCACAGGGTTTCAGAGAGGGTTCTCTCCCAGCCCTCTGTGGAGATGCTATGAGGGATTGGCACCTGGGACCTTCTGCATGCAAGGCAGGGGCTCCACCACTGAGCTACAGCCTTTGTGCTCAGTTCTGCTTCCAGTGTCAGGAAAAAGGACACCTCTGAATAGTCACTGGCGATCAACAGTGGCGGAGCGGTGATTTTTGTTGTGTCCCATTTCTGGACTTCTTCTCCACTGTGGGAAATAGAATTCTGGACTAGATGGGCCTCCTTTGGTCTCATCCAGTAGCCAGACCCTTCTTAGGTTCAAGTGCTTTAGAACCATATCATTGTAGAGATGGAAGGGATCCCCCAAGGGTCATCTAGCCCAACCCCCTGCAAGACAGGAATTATAGCAAAAGAACCCCTCTGAATTCTGCTTAAAAGCCTCCGATGAACCATAGGCAAATAGAATTGTAGAGTTGGAAGTGTCACCTAGGTCCTAGCCCATCCCCCTGCGATGCAGGAATCACAGCTAAAACCACAGCTTTAAATCTCGGCGACTCCAAGGATTAGCTCTCGCTTTCTTACTGCGGTGAGGCAAGCTCGGCTTCCGGCTTGCTTTCCTGCCTCTTCCCGCAACTCCCCCCCTCTGCTCTTTCGGCTGCCCTCAGTTCCCTCCTGAGCTGCGGGTGTCTTGCGAAGCCGCTGATGAGACCCAGCATGGACTGAAAAACCAGGCAGCAACGTTCAGAGCTAGGGAAACTACCAGATTCCCCACCGGAACACACACCGCTTCTCAGACACCAGGACAGCAGAGATTATTTTCATTGCCTCCCGAAACGCCGCTCAGATGCCAGCCGAGTCCCATCAAGACTAAACGATCACTGCAAACAGGCAAGGCTGGCGCGTCTCTCTCTTGGCAAATAAGGAAACCAGAAAGCTGTCGCGCGTTGTATCAGTTGTAAGTGAGGAGCTGATCCCTTGACATTCCACCGTATCATCAAACTGAAAGGCTCCAAACGAAAAATCCATGGCAATCCTCTACTCTATAAGCTACTGTGAAAGAGTACGGTACATGACTTGCTAGTTGTCCTCTGGGCTCATGCTTCTCTCAACATTTAAAGCCCTGCGGGCCTGTTGGTATCTGTCTGTCTCGGGAGACAATGAAGAAGTCCACCTTTGGAGGTTAGGTCAAACCATCAGAAAGTTACAGGGCCTGCTGTGGCTGTAGAGGACCGATACAGGAGAGAACATGTTTTGTTGCAGCTGGGGCAGTGAAGGTGCCTGGTTGTGCTGCTGCAGATGCGCCAGGGAGTTGCTTCTCTCTGCGCTCCTCCCCCAGTCATTCCTCCTCTGTCACTGCTGCGGATGCACGAACTGACCGCCTCCTGTATGTGGAAGACAGGAGTGCCTGGTGTGCTCTGGTCCATGGGGTCACAAAGAGTCGGACACGACTAAACAACAGGTTGGCAACCACCATTGCTTCCTGTGAGAGGGAGTTCTGTAGTTTAACTCTGCACTATGTGATAGAACTGGATATGGAACAACTAATTGGTTCAAAATTGGGAAAGGAGTACGACAAGGCTGTATATTGTCTCCCTGCTTATTTAACTTATATGCAGAATTCATCATGCGAAAGGCTGGACTGGATGAATCCCAAACCGGAATTAAGATTGCCGGAAAAAAATATCAACAACCTCAGATATGCTGATGACACAACCTTGATGGCAGAAAGTGAGGAGGAATTGAAGAACCTTTTAATGAAGGTGAAAGAGGAGAGCGCAAAATAAGGTCTGAAGCTCAACATCAAAAATACTAAGATCATGGCCACTGGTCCCATCACCTCCTGGCAAATAGAAGGGGAAGAAATGGAGGCAATGAGAGATTTCACTTTCTTGGGTTCCATGATCACTGCAGATGGTGACAGCAGTCACGAAATTAGAGACGCCTGCTTCTTGGGAGAAAAGCAATGACAAACCTAGACAGCATCTTAAAAAGCAAAGACATCACCTTGCCGACAAAGGTCCGTATAGTTAAAGCTATGGTTTTCCCAGTAGTAATGTACGGAAGTGAGAGCTGGACCATAAAGAATGGACACGACTGAACGACTGAACAACAACAAATGTGAAGCTAGGGACGCAGGTGGCACTGTGGGTTAAACTACAGAGCCTAGGGCTTGCTGATCAGAAGGTCGGCGGTTCAAATCTCCGCGACGGGGTGATCTCCCGTTGCTCGGTTCCCTGCTCCTGCCATCCTAGCAGTTCGAAAGAACGTCAAAGTGCAAGTAGATAAATAGGTACCGCTCTGGCGGGAAGGTAAACGGCGTTTCCGTGTGCTGCTCTGGTTTGCCAGAAATGGCTCTGTCATGCTGGCCACATGACCCGGAAGCTGTATGCCGGCTCCCTCAGCCAATAAAGCGAGATGAGCGCCGCAACCCCAGAGTCGTCCGTGACTGGACTTAATGGTCTCCGGTCCTTTTACCTTTTTAGGTGAAGAGCTACTTTCCTGATTTTGTCCTGAATCTGCTTAAATAAATAATGAAATTGGAGCCCTGTTCATGCACAGCAGACCCTTTGCAATGAATCCTCGCTTCCATGTTTGGTGGCAACCCTAGAAGAACAACTTCTCCCTCCTTGGAGGGAGAGCAATGGGGTGAGTCTACAAAATAATATTTTTTTTTATGAAGAATTTATTAACATTTTCATAATACAACACATACCCAGACCCACACCTACAAATACAAAACAAATACAAATACACATAATGCCAGGATTCTTCTTCTTGTTTGTATACCTTACAAAAAAAAATTTCTATTTCTGAATCTTGACGTTTGACTTCCCCCGCCTTTTCACCTTCGGTTTTAAATCCATATTTTACTTTCTTAACAACTTTTCTCTATAAAAGATTAACTTCAATTAAAGATAACACAATTCTCTTAATCATCCTATTATAACATAAATCTTAACAGAATATTCTTATAAAAACTAAACTTATTTCTTCTGTCCTTTATCATGCTGCTTTTAACTTAAAATCCAATATCTCCTTGCTTATTCAAAATAAACTTATAATTAACAAACTTCACTCTCCGATTTCAGATACCATAACAGACCATTTAGGTTTTACATTTAATACTTCATCCCACACCCCCTCTGTCCATGGACAGAGTCTACAAAATAATATTAATTGTAATTGTAATAGTAATAGCGAGCCAATCAGCAGAATCTGCAGTAAATAAACAGCTTATAAAATATAAATGCTGCACTGAAGTCTCTCCTAGGTTCTGCATCCCTTCCCAAACCTAGTTCCTGCCTCTGCCCCCTCCCCAGTACATGCTGAATGTTGCAGTAATTTGCATCTATTACTCCACTGGGGGCACCGGGCCCTTGGACCCTTGCTTCTGCTTTCCTGCAAGAGCCTGGGAGGGGTGGGGAGGAATCATCCTGATTTTCACAGCAGCGCTTTGAAGGGTGCTGAGCCTTTCTAAGCAACAACACCCTCAGCTGGAGGTAGATGGTTGAAGGTTTCGCTTGCTCAAGAGCATCGCCATTTCTGCATCTCTCGGTATGGAGCCAGCAGCTTCAAGCGGGGTGGGAAACTGAGATATATGCAAATATAGGAGGGGGGAGAGAGAGAGATTTTCTTAAGATTCATTCTGACCCCACAAATGCAAAGGACTCTTATTTTCCTCTTTCGTTCCTAGCAATCGGCACTGTAACGACAAACACAGTGGGAAGCATTTTAAACCAGAAAACGAACAAATTGCAGCTTCTAGTTAGGGGAGGTGGGCAATGGCTGGATTAGATGCTGGAGATATTCAGCTGAGTGGAAGCCTCAGGGACCGGGAGTGATTGCTGGCCTGGCTTTTTAGCTCATGGGGCTCACTTACAGCGTGATGGATCTAGCCAGCGGCTTCTGCGTAAGGGTGAGGAGGGCAAAAGGTTCCCCACATAACGTCACATGACAGGCCACGGGGATGAGAAGGTCAAGAGCTCAGACCCGCCAAGTGTCCCTGTTTTCCAGGATGTACAGAAGCCATCCCGGTTTCTGATTTGATCCTGATTTTACTTAGGACATCCCTATTTTCATTGGAAAAATGTTGGAGGATGTGAAGAGCTCTCATGGTGGGGCAAAGGGCTGCCATACGACTGGATTTCCCCAGACATTACTGGGATTTCAAAGGAGGAATTTCCTAATGATGTATAGATGGCATTTAACTCCGGTAAAGTTAGCAAAAATGTATCATGGTACATGCAATAAATGTTGGAAATGTAAGCAAACAGAAGGAACCTTTTCCATATGTGGTGGACATGCCCGAAAGTAAGAGACTTCTGGGAGAAAATATATAATGAACTAAAAAAGGTGTTGAAAAACACATTTACTAAGAAACCAGAGGCCTTCTTACTGGGCATTGTAAATAATGAAATCCCTTTAAAGGACTGGATAATCTTTATGTATGCCACAATAGCTGCAAGGATTTTATTAGCAAAGAACTGGAAAACTGAAGTGATACCGACAGTAGAAGAATGGCAGATGAAAATGATGGACTATATGGAGCTCGCAGAACTGAGCGGGAAGCTCCGAGACCAGAGGGACAACGCGGTGGAGAAAGACTGGAAGAAATTTAAAGAATATTTAAAAATTCATGTTAAGATCAGCATATGGAGCTCGCAGAACTGAGCGGGAAGCTCCGAGACCAGAGGGACGACGCGGTGGAGAAAGACTGGAAGAAATTTAAAGAATATTTAAAAATTCATGTTAAGATCAGCATTTAAGAAGAGAGCAGGAAGACCAGATAGGCTACAGATTTGAAATTAATATAAGGTATAGAAGCAGATAGAAGTTGTGATAAGGAAAATAGAGTTAGATAAAGATTAGTTAGTGAAGATGAGTTTAAAATGTTAAGAACTTACCAAGGATGATACTCAGTGAACGCAGGAGGTGAGGATGTGAGGAAGTCAACAAATGATGTTAAGGAAATTTGATGTTTAATATCATCTTTGTATTTTTTCTCTGTTTTTTCGTATTGTGTTTTTCTATTTTTCGTTATGTTTGTAGTGTTTGTAGGTTGGTGTCTGTTTTGTTTTAAAAACTAAATAAAAATTCTTGCTGGGGGAAAAAAACAAAGGAGGAATTTCCGAATGGCGGTGCTTTGGTCCTGGATCTAGCCTTACAAACAATGAATAACAACAACATGAACTAACATCTGTGTATCTGAAGAAGTGTGCACGCACACAAAAGCTCATACCAAGAACAACTTAGTTGGTCTCTAAGGTGCTACTGAAAGGAATTTTTTTACTTTGTTATGAAATAACATAACAAAACATCACAACTATAGCATAAATCATATAGAATAATTAACAATCATCAATTTAAAAAAAGACCTCCAGCTATCCGTCTGTCCGTTGTTGTATATTCTTTTCTCTCTCACTTTCTCTCCCTTGGTAGTTTATTCTTCTTCTCATATTCTCTCTCATTGCACTTTGGCAAGGACTGTATACAGATGAAAGGGAAGGATATTTTGAGGGCCCCGCATGAGAGGCGGATAAGAGGAGCTCTCCCAGGGGGAGAGGCTGTGACAAGGGAAGGATGAGCTCAGGTGAGAGCTGAGAGGGCACTCCTTCCTCCGTAGGGGATGAAAGTTAGATAAAATGGTGAGAGAGGTTCTTGTCGGTTCTTCTTCATCGGTGAAACAAACTGCAACCCGTAAAAACATTGCTAGCAAAGCAACAACTAACTGACAATAACGTTTCTGGAACTGGCCTTGCTGCTCTCCGAGGAGCCGAGCTTAAATACAGTTCAGTTCAGGGAGAGGAGTGCGTGGCACAGAGCTGGCTGCCATATCCTTATTCCAGAGGAAGCTGGCAGCAGCAAAAGGCAAATGCCAGAGGGGACAATTTGTGGGATGTGAAACACAAGAGCAGTCAAATACAACATGGCTAGAGCGGACATGAAGGTGGTCTCAGTCCTCCAGCAGGAACTTCCTGTTCTCCTGGGCTGAGACAAACTTCCTCTGTGTAACTGGAGATGGGTATGGCCTCACCTGGGCAGGTTAACAGAAAAACACAGGGGCCAGACTCCATCTTCCTCTTTTGGATGACGTTCTCAAAGAAGCAACATCGCTAAGAGAGGACAAAGGAGGTGTTTTTCCCTTATGGGACAGTCTCCTAAGTACAACTTTTACTAAAGTTTAAGTCTGCCTCCTGGGATCCTTTTGTGAACAGGACGTCTGTAAGTAAACTCTTTTTATGCTTTTATAGAAGACTGTGCCGTGTCTTATTTTGAGAGGGATTAAAAGAGGGGAAATACCAGGACATTTATTATAGAGACTCTAGTGAGTCTGAGCAAGCTATCTGCTGTGTGTGATTTAAAAGGGGAATAGAAGACTCTGCTAAGTTCCGGGACTTGTTAACACAAGTTGGAATAGGATATAATAAACAATATATCCTCTCCTGCATCCCTAAACATTCCCACACAATGATGGTCGACTCTCAGTTTGCTGGTGACACCACCATAATGGGTTTAATTACAGGTGGAGACGAATCTGCGAATCTGCGTACAGGGGGGAGGTTCAAAAGGTATCCACATGGTGCTCAGAGAACAATCTGCAACCTAACATTGGCAAGAGAAAGGAGAGGTGTTGGACTTCGGAGGAAGAGAGGGGAGCTAGCCCAGTTGTATATCGGGGGGGTGCTGTGGGGGAGAGAGTCTCTTCCTTAAATTCCTGGGAGTCCATCTTAGTGAAGACCTTACTTGGTAGGTCAATACAGCCCAGGTGGTCAGGAAGGCCCAACAGAGATTTCATTTCCTTAGGGTCTTGCGAAAGAACAATGTTAGACAACAACTGATGATTTCCTTCTGTCGGTCCACGATAGAAAGTGTTCTCTCAGAATGTATTACGGTGTGGTACGCTGGTTTGACCGCCATGGACAGAAAGTCCTTCAGAGGGTGGTGAAGACAGCACAAGACATCGTGGGCTGTCCCCCGAGTCCGCTAGACGTCATCGCAGGAGAACCGTTGCCTCAAAAGAGCGGGGAACATTCTCAGGGATGACTCACACCGTGGCCAGCACCTTTTTAATCTCCTGCCCTCAGGCAGGAGATATAGAAGCATGATTAGCCGCACCAACAGGTTAAAGAACGGTTTCTACCCATGGGCCGTGAGGCTGCTGAATGGAAGACAGCAAAATTGCAGCTGACGTTTGGGGTTGGAGGTTGTACGACAGAGTGTAACAAGGACTGAGAGATTGTGGGGGGAGGGGGGCTCGTTAATCTCACCGTAAACATGGTACTGTGACAATAAAGTATTTCTATTTTCTATTTCCATTCTATTTCTTCCCCAATCTCCCAGAAGTACTGACTGCTAGTACAGGTGTGAGCCGAAGCATTGTAGCTCAAGGACAGAGCATCTCCTTGGCATCCAGAATGTCCCAGGTTCGCTCCCTCAATGGCATCTCCAGGTAGCTGGCTATTGGTACCCCTCCTCTGACCTGCTATCTCATGGGCTTTCTCCAGTGATGGAGCAACAGAGTGTTTTTCTACCCTTCAGTTGCGCTTTCTTTTGATACTAAAATCATCTCCGAAAGCTCAAGAATACATTTATCTTTCATCATTTAATCTGCCGGGAGGCAATAAACCTGTCAAGAGCACCACGGAGGTTTTAAATGACACCTTAATGAGGGGAGCTGCCAGATAAGAATTGGCCCATTTGGAACAGATTCCAACACACAAGAAAATGGACCTGACTGGCTCAGCCTGCCTGCAGTGTTATTGGAGAGCTGGTGGCTGCAGATTGAGTTTCAAAAATGCAGGTGTTGCAATAATCATAATATATTGTCTTCCCTAATATCCGTTTTCAGGACCAAAGGGGATTCGATCAGTCATTGCCGGGCGTAATGGGAAATTAATGTTTTTATTGTTTCTCTTTTTTTGCAGACATTTCTTGTTAAATGAAGACTGATACCATTATCAAGTTTTTAAAGGGAAGTCTCCAGAACGCTGCATTATTCTTTGAGGCATTTTGTAACACAGTTAGGTTTCCTTTTCTAAAAACACACGCGCAAAAAGCAGTATTTTACTAAAGCTGTTACAGCGAGTCATTTGAATTTCAAAAGTGTCGGTTGGCTGAGTGTTGTTTTTTTTTTATCTAGGTGGAAAGTTCATTTGAGAAACCACTGCCTATTAATTTGGCCCAGTGCAAGTTCCGGTGGGCACCAGGATGCTGTTTTCCCCAAAACACGCCCCACTTGCCCCTCACCTGACATTGCAGGTGAGGTCAGGTGAGGGGGAGGTGAATAAGCTGCTGCCAGGGCGAGGGCCGTCTTAAGCCTATCTGGCACCATGGTGCAAGGATCCCTCCAGAGCCCCCCACGCCCACCTTTCCCTCCAGGTGGGCAGCAGCTGGAGGGTGACTCCTCCGGCAGGGAGGTCTCCACCCCCCCCCCCCCACACACACACAGGATCCCATTCCAGGTGTAAGGCTGGGCGCGCACCAGGCATGGAGAATAGGTGCCGGGATTGATCTCGGCTCACGTTCTGCATGGATCCCTTCCACAGGGTCCCCTCAGGCTCCTTCCCGGCCTCCCTGCGCCCTCATCCAGCCCAGGCGGGGTGCGCACACCAGCCGGAGAGGGACGGGTGGAGGGAGGGAAAGAGGGAGGGCTGATCGCTGCACACCTGGCTCTCCGCCACTGATCGCCTCCTCCTGCCTTCCCCCTGGCAGTGGGCAGACTGCCGCCCCTACCAAGCCGCCAACGTGGCCCCCGGACCTCTTCCCTGGTGCTCTCCAGAACGTGGCACCGTGGTTTCCCGTGCCACTAGCCTCTATGGCTAAGACGCCCCTGGCCAGGGCACTCCCTAAATGGTCCATTGACAAGGGAAGTCATAGTACTTGGTCTACCCTGCTGTGGTCAGATCTCACCTGGGGTCCTATGTCCAGTTCTGTGCACCCCAGTTTATGATAAAGGAAAGCAAGACTTATGAGGAATGATTTAGGCCAGGGCATGAGTAAGCAACTAAGGCCTGGGGGCCGGATCTGGCCCAATCGCCTTCTAAATCCAGCCCACAGATGGTCCAGGAATCAGCGTGTTTTTACATGAGTAGAATGTGTCCTTTCATTTAAAATGTATCTCTGGGTTATTTGTGGGGCATAGGAATTCATTCATATTTTTTTCCAAAATATAGTCCAGCCCCCCACAAGGTCTGAGGGACAGTGGACCGGCCCCCTGCTGAAAAAGTTTGCTGATCCCTGTTTTAGGGAGTTGGTTATGCTTCGAAACCAACTAAGATCCAGATCCTGGAAGGACAGATCCTGAAGCTGAGGCTCCAATACTTCGGCCACCTCATGAGAAGAGAAGACTCCCTGGAAAAGACCTTAATGTTGGGAAAGATGGAGGGCACGAGGAGAAGGGGACAACAGAGGACGAGATGGTTGGGTGGTGTTCTTGAGGCTACCAACATGAGTCTGACTAAACTGCAGGAGGCAGTGGAAGACAGGTGTGCCTGGTGGGCTCTGGTCCATGGGGTCACGAAGAGTCAGACATGACTAAACAACTAAACAACAACAACAGAAACCAACGAAAAAAGAGAAGACAGAGAGGTGACAGCCAGGTATCTGAGGGGCTGCCATAGGGCAGGACCCAAATTGCAAGAAAGAAGATTCTGACTAAACATTAGGATGAACTTTCTGATGGTAAGAGCTGTTGGACAGTGGAATGAACTCCCTTGAAAGTGGTGGACTCTCCTTCCTTGAAGGTTCTTAAACAGTGACTGGGTGGCCATTTGGTTAATGATTCTTTAGTTGAGATTCCTGCATTGCAGGCGCTTGGACTAGATTTTCCTTAGAGTCCCCTCCAACTCTACTCTTCAATAATTCTATGGTTCAGAGTGAGGCTTGCTGTCAGGGCCAATCAGCTGATTGACACTGAGAGCAAGCCAGTTGGGCTAGGCAGTGGTGCAGAGTTGCTCACATGCAGCCAATCCCAGCTTGAAAACTGGCACCTGTCCGCTGATGGATGCTGACTTAACTCTCCATGGAATTGGCTGCACTACAATGAACTGCCCTGATCTGGGGGCTACAGATTGGTGTTCCAAGGCCAGATCAGTGGGGATCCATGCACAGCCCTAACCTGTAGCCATCCATTTATGGTTCGACTACAATTTGCATCATTATTGGTCATGCTGGCTGCGGCTGATGGGAACTGGTGTCCAACCCTTGAAGAACTACAGGGTTCTCATCCCCAATCTAAGCTTCATGGGTAGAACCCAATAGTTCTGATGTATAGCAGAAAGCACAGAAATATTGGAGGAGGACAGTGACTGTACTGGAGACCCCCTGATGCCCAATCATGCCTATGAGCCAGAATGTAGGTTTATCAGATGTTTAGCTATGCAGCATAGAACCACAGCCATAGAATTCTAGAATCTTAGAGTAGGGAGGGACCCCCCAAGGGTCATTTAGTCCAACCTCCTGCAATGCAGGAATCTCTGCTAAAGAATCCCTGAATCCAACCTCTGCTTAAAAACCTCCAAGGAAGGAGAGCCCACCACCTTCTGAGGGAGTCTGTTCCACGGAGAAGAAGGAGGAGGAGGAGGAGGAGGAGTTTGGACTTGATATCCCCCCCTTTCACTCCCCTTAAGGAGTCTCAAGTGGCTCACATTCTCCTTTCCCTTCCTCCCCCACAACAAACACTTTGTGAGGTGAGTGGGGCTCAGAGACTTCAGAGAAGTGTGACTAGCCAAGGTCACCCAGCAGCTGCATGTGCAGGAGTGGAGACGCGAACCCGGTTCACCAGATTATGAGTCTACCGCTCTTAACCACTACACCACACTGGCTCTCTTTTGCTGCTGCCTGTTCCCCTTCAGCCCACCCCAACAGCCTAAATTACCAAGTTTGATGCCATCTTGGGAGGTGTGCTGTCCTCAGACTCCGAAAATTAATGTGTAGAAAAACTGCCGTTGCTACCTGTTTGCAGTTGCTATGTGCACACAGGAGATGCAGGAGACATCAAAAGGGGATTCTGTTGAGCTACATTTCATTCTTAAAAAGCAAAGACATTACTCCAGCCATAATACATGTCATTTCACCTGCCGTGCTATTAAGCTTTTCCTCATTTGGAACCAGACCCTGGCGATTTCCACCTGAATCCTCCTTCTGGTGCAGCCAAACCCTCGGACCGAGAAATCTGCGGTCTCCAAATGAGGCTATAAGGACATGCATGATATGGCCGGATCACGTTGTGGGTAATTGATTTCACAAGCAGACGGGCATTTCTTCTGTTACGCATCCCGCTTCCCTCCAAAAAGTATTGAGAGAGGCCGTTAAGTTTTCACTCGTATCGAGGGATGCTCTCACTTGGTCCGGACCTGTCAGCTTGTTAGCAATTTAATAGGGTCTTTTTCCATTTCCGGAGCAACTCGGAAGACTGTTTGGCGCAACCCGTCAGCCGAGCAGATATGACAAGGTCCATTGATTTCTAGTAATCTTGAAGCTGAAATGCTCATCTCGCATCACATATCACTGCCAAAGCTGCGGAGCAAATCGGAGCTGCCACACAATACAATAGTTATTCCTGCCCAGTTGTTAACACAGAAGGACAGATTTCATGAGAACACAATGCTAACGCACTTCCTCGGAGTCCTACAGACATGGTTCGGCTATTCAGCCAAAATGACTACACCCTAGAATATGCAGAACTTACCTCCTCATTGGGCAAAAACAAACAAACTCCTGGTATTGTAATTAACAGCTGACACCCTGTCTTGAGCTCATTTAAACTGTGGTTTTTATTATTATTTGTTATTGCAATTGATATTGTTGTGTTGTTCAGTCGTTCAGTCGTGTCCGACTCTTCGTGACCCATGGACCAGAGCATGCCAGGCACTCCTGTCTTCCACTGCCTCCCGCAGTTTGGCCAAACTCATATAGTAGCTTCGAGAACCACTGTCCAACCATCTCATCCTCTGTCGTCCCCTTCTCCTTGTGCCTCCATCTTTCCCAACATTCAGGGTCTTTTCCAGGGAGTATTCCCTTCTCATGAGGTGCCCAAAGTACTGGAGCCTCAACTTCAGGATCTGCCCTTCCAGTGAGCACTCAGGGGCTGATTTCTTAAGGATGGATAAGTTTGATCTTTTTGCAGCTCCATGGGACTCTCAAGAGTCTCCTCCCAGCACCATAATTCAAAAGCATCCATTCCTCGGCGATCAGTCTTCTTGATATTATATTTATCTATATCCCACCTTTTCCCCAGACCAGGACTCAAGGCAGTTTACACAAATTAAAATAAACCAGAGTTGGCTCATAGAACCATAGAATTGTACAGCTGGAAGGGATCCTAAAGGTCATCCAATCTGACCCCTACCAACGCAGGGGTGTGAGTGTTCTAAGCATTCTTATGGCGTGCTTCCCCTCAGATGAACACGAGGACCTCAGAACTCTCCCCCGCGTCCCCCGCTGTTTACCATTGTCTGGATTTAATTCAGACCAGATCATTTTCTAATGTCTAAAAATGGCAAAGTTGAGTTGAATCATGCCTCAAATAATCGCTGGACTTCTGCTGAGCACCAGCCACTCAGTAATTCAGCAGGATACCTTTTCTGGCGAGTTGTGGGTTTTTGTGTGTGTGAAGCCCCCCCCCCCCCGAGAGCGCTCTGTGTGGCTGGAGGCCACACGCACTCACAGCCCCAAGCACTGGTTTGAGAAATACGGAGAGTCTAATTGGAGCCCGGCTGAACGTGGCTTGTGCCTCCCTCTCCCATCAGAAGAAAGAAAAAGGAGTAATGCTTTCCCCCTCAGAGATTGACAGCGTTAAGGAACAGCAGCAAACCCATCATTCTTCAAGCTGCGAGATCTGAGAGGCAGGGAGGAGGCTGAATCTGGATTTTTGGAGCCAGCCGCAGCAGCCCAAATTAATAGCAGTGGAATTCAAGCCAGCTCTAAAAGATGGAGCCATTAATCACCCACAGACAAGTTTTCTTGGGTTTCATACTGTAGTCCAAGAGTAATTTATCCCATTCTCTGGGCCAATACAAAGGGGTGGAGGAAGGAGGTGGCTGAGAGCTGAAACATCTAATAATAAGTCTCCTGGATTTCATCGGGAGTTGTGAAGATTTGTGGGGCTGGTCTTCTAGGGCAGGGATGGGCAGACTTCAGACTTACGGGATCGGCTTTGTTTTTCACTAGAACCCCCCAATTCAACAACCTAATGCAAAATATAGCATTGGAAAATTAGGAGACCAGGAATTTGTTTTGAGTGCCAGAACTGAACAGAGCTTACATTCTTTCTACACAGAAACTCATTACTGGCTACCCCCACGTTTTTGTCATTTCAACAGTGGGGGGGGGGGTGTCTATGGTTCCTCTTGTTAACTCACCGGGAGTAGAAATCTTTGCCAATCTGCTGCAAAACTCCCAGAGATCCACCAGGAGTTCCGGATCTACCTTCTGCCTGCCCCAACTTTGCATGCCGAGGTCCCCAAACCACCCCTCAAATAAATCACACTCCAGACATAAATTTAAGTTTAAGGTTTTTGGCATTATTTTGGCCACAACTTTATTGAAATACAAATTACGTGAGTGGTTGCTTAGGCATTGGTTCAGACTATCTGTCCCGCTGGGGACAGAACTGACATTTGTCAGTAAGGGGAAAACACTTTGGGGAGAGAATGGGAGCCGGGGGTCTGACCCTCGCCTCTCCCCAAATGCTCCCAGGGGCTCTTGCGTGGCCCTGGCCCCCGACCGGGGGATACGGACAAAAGCATGGCGAGCCCCTGGATTCCTTTAATGGAATTCCCCGCACAGCAGCAGCATTGGAGGGGCAGCCACCGTCAATTCTGACCCCTCCACCAACCAGTAATAACCAATGCCTAACTGCCAACCTTACAAGTTGTGACTAATTGCTACGCAGTAGGCGAAAACCTGTTGTCTTTGTCCATGGAGTTTTCTTGGCAGGGATACTGGAGCGGCTTGCCAGTTCCTTCTCCAGGTGGATCACGTTTGGTCCAAACACTCCACTATGACCTGTCCATCTTGACCTGTCCATAGCTTCCCTGAGTAATTCAAGCCCCTTCGCCACAACAAGGCAGTGATCCATGAAGGGGCAGTGATCCATGAAGGGGAACTTCAAGAAGATCAAACCTATCCATTCTCAAAGAAATCAGCCCTGAGTGCTCACTGGAAGGACAGATCCTGAAGTTGAGGCTCCAGTACTTTGGCCACCTCATGAGAAGAGAAGACTCCCTAGAAAAGACCCTGATGTTGGGAAAGATGGAGGGCACAAGGAGAAGGGGGCGACAGAGGATGAGATGGTTGGACAGTGTTCTCGAAGCAACTGGCATGAGTTTGGCCAAACTGCGGGAGGCAGTGAAGGATAGGCGTGCCTGGCGTGCTCTGGTCCATGGGGTCACCAAGAGTCGGACACGACTGAACGACTGAACAATAACAACACCAACAGGCGAAAACCAGATGGCATCTGGCAATCAGCCAAATGGAAAAATTCCTACCAGGCCCCTGCCCCAAAAGCAGACAACCCCATGACAGGCAAAGCAAGGTTATACGCAGAGGCCTAAAAATAGGGAGGGGGGCGGGTGATCCGATGCACGCAGCGAAGAGGAAAACGTGCTGCAAGCCAAGCAATATATAGTCCCTGGGCTGTCCATCAACAATTGCAACATACAAATCTCTCCAACAACACCCAGGACCCAATTACAGGAGTGGCCATCTATCCTAACCCGCCCAGCAACAGAGGGGTGACTTTCTGGCCCCCACCGCAACACGTGCTCTCCATGAAGGAGAACCTGCTTTATCAAAAAGAATAAAACAGTGGAATGGTCTCCCTCAGGAGGTGGTGGACTCTCCTTCCTTGGAGGTTTCCAAGCAGAGGTTGGAGGGCCATCTGTCATGGATTCTTTAGTTTAGATTTTTGCATTGCAAGGGGTTGGACTAGGTGACCCATAGTTGTCCCTTTCAACTCTATGAATCTATGGAAACAGAGCTCTTCGGAACTCTCCTGGGAACCTTTTGGGCAGTCTCAGGTAGACTATAAGGTCCATCAAGCACCAGAAGGGAATGACTGGTGTGAAGGTACGAAGTTTTCACAGATGCACCATCAAGAATGCAGATCACAGGAGAAGAGTCGGTGGAGGGAAGATTGGATGAAATTTAAATTTATTTGAAAAAACATTGTAACATTTAGCATCGCCTAAGGAAGCAGGTGTTTCCGTGTGCTGCTCTGGTTCCCCAGAAGCGGCTTAGTCATGCTGGCCACATGACCTGGAAGCTGTACGCCGGCTCCCTCAGCCAATAACGCGAGATGAGCGCTGCAACCCCAGAGATCTCCGCGTCTTGACATAATGATCAGGGGTCCCTTTACCTTTAAGGAAGTAGTTATAGGTTTTCTGCAATAATTTTAGGAAATAGGTTCATGTATAGAGGTTTAAGAAGAAATATGGGATAAGATGTTAGTTTTTAGCAACTGACAAAGTAGATTAGGAAATGAAATTCAGATGAGGGGGACTGGGGGAAGTCATGAAATGATGTTAAGAAGAAGTTATGTGATTGTGAGTTTTATATAATGTCTTTTTCTTTCTCATCATTTTTCTTTTTCTATTTTTTTTTGTATTTTTGTATTTTTATGTCTTATTATTCTTTAACCCTGCAAAATGAATAAAAATCATTTTTTAAAAAAAAATGCAAATCACAGCTGCCTCTTAATTGTGTTAACATATGGAAGAGCAAGACACACACACACACACACAACACACACACACACCACACACCATTCCCTCTCCCCATAAGTGATTTTTGGGGAAATGCAAATGAAAGATGCAACACAGCAGACGACCCTACCTTCCCCTAAACCTCTGCAGCAAATGTCCACCACCTCCTGAGGCACTCTGGTCCACTGTTCCACTCGGGGTTCGTCCTGAAATCTGCTACCCTGCCCTTGATTCCACTCACACATTCTAGTCCTGCCCCTCCTTCGCCCTGAACAGCCCTTCAGCTATTTGAAGACCACGATCACGACTCTCCTGAATCTTCTCTTCTCCGGGCTCAACTCTTCCCGCATAGGAATTAGTTTCCCGTACCCTCTCTCGTCCCATTTGCTCTCTTCTGGGCATGCTCTGGGCACCCACTGACTATTTGGGGAAAGGTTGAATTTTAATAGGCCAGTTAAGTAGCAGTTGGGGAATGTTAGAATTTTCTAAAGGTTAGGTGGTTCTTTCCGTATTGGTTTTCAATTATAGGTTTTAGTATAGCATTTAACTTTACATCCTTAGTTTTCTTTTTCTTTTTAGTTGTATCTCTCCTGTAAGCTTTTTCCAGTTAGATCGGCCTTGGCATTTGAATGCATCACAAATCCCATTTTTCTTCCTGCATATCCCTTCCCAAGTGGCTCACCAACACACGTGATCAGTCACATGATCAAGTCTTGGTAGCGCAGCTGAGCATGAGATAAGAAAGGAATAAATCCAGGGGGACAAACAAACAAACAAACCTGCAATGAATCCAAAACCAGGCACAATTCAACTTATCTATAAGGGAATATTTGCACTATATGGAGAGACCTCTTCTTCATAATGGTGACTTCTCCTGCTCAGGCTGTGCATAAAAAAAGCATTTTGGTTCCAGAAATTCATCCTGATTGTGCAGATAAAATATGACTGCTAGAATTCTAGAGGATGTGGAATTAATGTGTGAAAACAGTCCAGATCTAAGGATCCCCAGGCATGCACCTCCAGATTTCACGCACCATCTTCACTTGGTCACAAGTGGCTGCCTAATTTCAGACCCCATTTCAGAGCCTTTGTCCACCTCTGGTAATGCTGTTAGAACATGTGGGAATTTTAAGGATAGCAGGAAATGATATATTGAATAATTGTTATCCTCCCTTCACTCACGCTAGTGAGTGATGTAGCAGAGCAAATTCCCCTTAATATATGGTAGCTGGAAGCTAGTCTGCAGAATCATTTGAATCTCTTAGTTAAGATTATTTCCTGGTGCCCCCTTTTCTCCCTCCTAAAAGACTAAAGACACAAGAGTCTTTCTGAGTAAAGTAACAAAAGTTTACTCACATTTCAGTTCACGATATGATCCCTGAAAGGCAGGCTTTCCTTAGCAGTTACACCATAAAGTGTGAGTTCATCTCATAGGAAGACTGAACACATGTGCTGCTGGCTGGGAGCCAGCAGACAGCAAAAAATTACATTAATACAACAAAATGGCTGCAGGAGAGCAGCGTGGCAGCAAGAGATAGAAGAAGACAACAGAAAGACAGAAGAGACTAAAACTAGAGACTGAGAAAATGGCTCTTATATGGAGTCAGCCAGAGCCACACCCTGTCAGGATTTATGATCTCCCTCTCACACCAAGACACAGCAGGCTGGCGGTTTTACGGGCTTTTTTTTCAGATTTATTGGTATTTGCACAGTAGCTCAGTCCGAGCACATAGCTCAATCGTCACTCAGTGCCCCAGTTGAGTCTACTGGAAGGCGGGCTCTTCTCCAACAGGAAACATGCCATCGGCTCCTCCCCTTCTTGTGGGCTTGACGCCAAGCCTGAATTCTGCCCAATCGCTGAGAGCAAGGGGATTCTGGAACAGACTGCCCAGCTTGTCCCTCCTCCCCTGATAGCATGTCTGCTCTGTCTGTCTGTCTCGCGTCTTTCCCTGGGAATTTACGACCTGCATTCCAGGGAAGGAGGGGCTCACTTCATCCTCTGCCTGTGAAGAAAGAAAGCCCCCCCATCTCTGTCTGCCTTCCACCACCACCCCATCCTCTGATTCCTTGCTTTCACTCTGGGAAGGAACACTCCTGAAACGCCCACCTCCCAGGTCACCTGCAGGGGGAGGAAGCTCCAGACCAGTTGGAAAGGAAGTTACGCTGACTGGATGTGCCCATGCTAGGGAAATAAGGAGTGCTGCATTTGACTGCACCAATGGATTACTTCCCACAAAACACACAGAGAGAGAGAGATGGAGCAGAATGTGTCATGATGTCATAGTCATTTGGTTATCATCTTTAGAATCCTCTAGAACATAATGGAAATGAGAATGGGAAGGTTACCAAAGAGAGAAAGCGGAGCTGCAGAGCATCCAAAAGCTTCGGCCTTCCTGGAAAGGTCATGATTCCATCTGGCTCTCAACTGAGAGAAGAAGTGAGACGATGAAAACCTGAAACCATCTAGGCCATGTCACAGCCTGTAAAGAAGATTTAGCCTCGAGGAGAAGAGCGAGGAGACCACCTTGAAGCGAGTGGGGAAGGAAGATCTCAGGTAGCTCTCAAGTTGTCTTCTTGTCCAGGTCATCAGAGAAAGGCAGAAGGAGGGGGATCAGCATTTGGTCCCAGGCAGCTAGCAGACAATGAACATCTGCTCCAGCTGCTCTGAAGGCTGAACGCTGCTTAGTTGAGTACAGATGGAAGGAAGAATGGATGGACCTGAGCGTACACCAGATCTGGACATCCTGGGAAGTTGGAAAACCATATATTTGGACACGAAAGAAGAAAATCACTGCCCTGAAATCAAGGCGGAGAGAAACAGCGAGATGAACTGTCACCAGGAAAGTGGGGATACTGGTCCGACACTGGAACAAGGGGCAGATTCAAAGAGAAGAATCCCGGGTAAGGACGTGCCAGATCAATCCATTCCCACCGATCAGGGAGTGGGCTGTTTTGGGCAAGCAGGAGTGATGGACCCAAGTCAGCAGGCAGCTGTGGCAGGGAGTGTCCGAAACAGCACGTCCCTTCGGAAGGCATCCCACCGGAGCATCCAGCGAGGTCTCGCCGGGCAGGAACCACACCGGGCCAACCAGCCATTTATCAGCCTGCAGCCCCCCATGGCTTCCCATGTGGAGCATGCGAGCGAGGCAGATGCCACCGAAGACGGCGTGAGCTGGATCAACCCAAGAACAGGCAAAGTGATGAAATGCAAAAGCCAGCAGACAAGTGGGATTTGGCAGCTGAAGCCCCTCTGTGCAATCCTACATCCTTCAGCAGAAGAACCCCAGGTAAGCCGAGACTCAAAGGAAAGTGAAGAGGGCAGGTCGGGAGAAAACACCATTTCTTCAGGTGAGACAAAGAGAGAGGAACGTAAAGTGCAGGAATCGCACAGCAGCAACCAGGAGCAAGATTTACAAAGTAATGTGGGGCCATCCCAGCTTCAGAGCCAACATCTAGGGAAAGCTCAAGAGATTAGTCAAGATCAGAAACCTCAAAATCGCAGTGAAGATGGCCCAGCATCTCAGGAGACACCACATCCTTCTCAGGTGAGGCCCACAGATGGAGCTGGTACCAATAGGGTCGTCACTTCAATCAGCAAGAAAACTGGCTCAGAAATGGTAAGCAGAAATCAACAGACAAGCTTGGTTTGGGAGAGGAAGCCCCTTTCCGAAATTATTCACTCTGCAATTCAGCAACCCCAGGAAAGCCGAGAATCAAATAAAGGAGGGTCAAAGGGGAAGGTTGCTTTTTCAGAAGAGAGCAGGTCAGGGAAGATCACTGTGCTTTACAGTGATCTACAACCAGGAGCATCATCATCCCAAACTTGGGGGCAAGAGCAACGGAGGTGTCAAGTGCCAGAGGAACAGAAGGTATCGGATTCCACTAAACAGCGCAATGGCCAAGGCTCACCAGATGTCCCCAAACGTTCCCGGTCATCACAGACAGATGTAGCTGGTGTCAAGAGGGACCACACTTGGGTCAGCCAAAGGAGTGGTGTTGAAATGAAATGCAAAGGTCAGCAGACAGGCAGTATGTGGGAAATTAAACCTCTTTCGGAAATTCTACAAGAAACTCAGCAAAAGAGGGGCAAGGTCAATGGAAGAGAAGCGATGTTTGACAGGAAACGATCTGACTTTGGAAGTAAAGTGAACAGGGAGATGACGCTGTCGTATTCGGAAGAAGACGAAGTGGAACGAACATACAGCATAATTTCCCTGGAAAGGGGAATCCTGTTGAACAGGAAAACCCGCAAAATACTCATAAACCGTGGTCAACAGACAGTGGAGGCCCTCCCTTCCACCACTTTTCAAATAACACTGGATAACTACAGAACAAAAGGGTATCAAACTCTGGTAGTAAACGAACCAGAGACCACAGTGGAAGAAAACGAAGGAGGAGGAAGTGCTTCCAGGGGGCAGCAAACCATCAGTCAATGGGTCCACAATGATGTGCAAGATCAAAGGACCTTCCAAGACTCCATGGAGTCGTACGAGACATTTGTAACTAACAAGCATACTAGCGATGAGATCCTGTTCAAAATAGAGTCATCGTTGGTATTTGTGCCCATAGATGAGGAGGACCTCCTGTTGATCTACGGCACAGAGGATTCTGAGAAGGAAGGAAGCTTCATCAACAACCAAACGGGCAAGGAGTTGGAATCGCGGTGCCTGCAGACAGAGGAGATTTTCTTCCACAAGCCTGACCTGGAGGCAAAAGCATTGGAAAGCTAAGTCATCCCCCCCCAACCCCAACCCCCATCAGAAGGAGTACACTGGAAAGGAATTCCTTAACTGAATGGATTATCTGTCTGGTGGGTGAAGCCTGAGTACCAGCAAGACCAAGAAATGGGAGTCCACTCGAGGGATTGTTGACACACGAAATGGAATAATGTGCCCTGACGGACGTTGGTTAGGCAGCTAAAAGAAGCACATCGTGAATGGGGTTAGGAAAGGCAGAATAAAATAAAATAAAAATCAACAAGGGAGTATCAGCAGTTTGCGTTTCATTTGGCTCACTTCTCAGTGCATGGTTTTCGTTGCCCTTCTTGAGGTTGTCTTTGCAGAAAGAGGAATCTAACGTCAGCATGCCCCGTGTCCTGTGAGCATGGCGTGCTCACATTGCGCTGCCCTGGCCCCCTAAATCACAGGGCCAAGCTGGGTTGCTTGGTCAGACTTCATTCAGTAATGCCTTCCTAGACAGAGCCCAAAAACACACACACACACACACTATGTGTATGTATGTATGTATGTATATGTATATATATAGGCAACTGTCCATCATCTTAATTGTCCGTCCTCTAGCAACCAACATCTGCCACCATAGTGCCCTGCATATTATTATTATTATTATTATTATTATTATTATTATTATTATTAAAAGTAGGATAGTTGCTTATTTTCTTGACATTTGATGGGAGGGCGTTCCACAGGGCGGGCGCCACTACCGAGAAGGCCCTCTGCCTGGTTCCCTGTAACCTCACTTCTCGCAGGGAGGGAACCGCCAGAAGGCCCTCGGAGCTGGACCTCAGTGTCCGGGCTGAACGATGGGGGTGGAGACACGGCCTAGGACCATCGTACCTATGGGACTGCCTCGGACCCTAAGGTCCATGAATAATAATAGCTTAAGGGTCCCGGACCCTAAAGAAGCCAGATTATCCTCCACCTTGGCCAGTTAGCCCTGGTGATCATGTGATGTCTACTGATTGGGGTTTGTTTTTGTTTTTTTCTTCTTCCCAAAATGATCCCTGAATTTTTGAATTTTATTGATATTGGTGCTGCATTTATGTTGTATTTTATGCTGTTTTTAAGTTGCATTTTAATCAATGTTTTATATTTACTGTTAGCCGTCCTGAGCCCAGTTTTTAAACCGGGAAGGGCGGGGTATAAATAAAAAATTATTATTATTATTATTATTATTATTATTATTATTATTATTTACTATTATTTAGGGTTTTAAAGGTCAGCACCAACACTTTGAATTGTGCTCGGAAACATACTGGGAAACGTACCACCTAGAGGCATCATCAGAATTCGAGGATACATCCCAGCGAGACATAAACACTCCAGGATGGTGCAAAGGAAGGGCGGTGAGGGGCGAGGCCTGGGGAGAATTTCAGGAGCCGCACAGAGAGGCCTGGAGGGGCACATTTATCCGCCAGTGAGGTCATAAGAGGTGACACTCCTTAAGTCCTCTGTGGACTCAGGAGAGGAGTCCAAATTGGACTCAGCTGCAGTCCACTACGGCTTGAACGGAAACTCAAATCTTCACCTCCAAACAGCATCCAGACAGATGCTGCTGCAGTTGAAACAGAAACCTCAACTTGACCGGGTGCTGATGCTGCAGCAGCCCCTCTCCCTTAATTATTCCATAAGGACCATTGATCAAATGGATATATAGAGGTATGCTTTCTCTGGTGTAAGAGATTGCTGAGTGTTGACCCCACCTCCCCATCCCATTCAGAAGTCATTATTAAACCTGATGGATTTTAGGGGCCTTAGATTTTCTTCTGGCTGGGGTCTTAAAATAATTTAGTCAATTGTGGGGTGGGGGTGGGGGTCTGGCATTGAGATCCAGGGGGAGTTGTGCTTGTTAAAAACAATACTTAAAATACAGCGGTACCTCAAATTATGAATTTAATCCGTTCCGAATGCACATTCGTAGGTCGAAAAATTTGTAAGTCGAAAAAAGCAATGTTCCCCATAGGAATGCATTGGAAACGAAAAATTCGGAAAAAAATCGTAAGTCGAGTAAACCGCATCTAAAATTCGTAAGTCGAGTAAACCCCATCTAAAACCGCCAACGGATGTCCTTCGGATGTCGAAAAATTTGTAGGCGTGCGGGCACTTTTTTCATTTGTAAGTTGAAAAATTCGTATGTTGAGTAATTCGTAAGTCGAGGTACCACTGTACCTTAAAACACATTTAGAACCAGCAACTAAAATACTATTGTTGTTATTCTTTATGAAGTTAGTTACTTTGTCTTGCCCAGGACAACAATGTCTGCTCTTTAGCTGTCTGAACTCTTCCCCTAGCATAGAAAAAACCCGCACATTAGGTAAGTTAAAAATGGTTTACTTACAAACTCTCCAAAGGTTAGAATCTAGATTCATGTGCTTTTTCATACAGCATTCAGAAAAAGTTTCCCAGGCAGTGAAACTTGGCTTAGTTACAAAGTGGTGACAGTTCCTAACTTATTGCTTTAAGAACTCAAGAGTGGTTTGTGAGAGCCATGTGGTCTGAGCTACAGCAAGCAGCTCAAACCCCTTTGCCCAATGAACTTCCCAGGTAGACCGGAGGCTTGATTGCCTATTCCCTCTCAGTGTAAGGGCAAGTAGCCTTGCTAAGCCTGGCAGGACAGCTTACTCTGTGGTATTAACCCCTACATGCACAAATTAGACAGAAGCATGTTGGTTATATGAGGCTGGTTATCCCACACACTGGATGTCCAAGAGTTTTAGGGTTATGAGAGAGCGATCTAGATCAAGGGAAGTAATAGTACCACGGTATTCCGCTCTGGTCAGACCTCACCTGGAATACTGTGTCCAGTTATGGGCACCACAGTTCAAGAAGGATACTGACAAGCTGGAACATGTCCAGAGGAGGGCAACCAAAATGGTCAAAGGCCTGGAAACAATGCCTTATGAGGAACGGCTTAGGGAGCTGGGTATGTTTAGCCTGGAGAAGAGAAGGTTAAGGGGTGATATGATAGCCATGTTCTAATATATCAAAGGATGTCATATAGAGGAGGGAGAAAGGTTGTTTGCTCCAGAGAAGCGGACACGGAGCAATGGATTCAAACCACAAGAAAGAAGATTCCACCTCAACATTAGGAAGAACTTCCTGACAGTAAGAGCTGTTGGACAGTGGAATTTGCTGCCAAGCGGCGACGCCATTGCGGGTGGTCGTGGGATGCTTCGGCTGCGAAGCGCCCAGTCCATCCCGGGGGTTTGGAGCCCCGCTACCGCAAAGCGGGGCTCCGGTGGGGTGCGGGAAGAGCGTCCCGCACCCTGGGCTCCCCGGCTGTGCCCGTTGTGGCTCCGAACCCTTCCCTCGCTCCCCCTGTAAAGGGGGAGTGGGGGTGAAGGGACGACGGAGCCGGGCTATAGGGGACATGCCCCAACCGGGATGTAAATGCAGCGACAAATCCTGTGATGAGCGTCTAAGTTCTACCTGTCTTTAACGATCTGAAAGAACCCGGTGGTTGTGGGTATTTGACTGACTTTTCTATTTTTGGAACGATCCGGGGGGAAGAGGAAAGGGAGCCTGCCTCCCTCCCTTCGGGAGAGAAAGAAAGTAACCAGTTTAAGTGACTGCTGCTACAATAATGGATACAAAGTGCTCGGAATTTGAAAACTGAGACTGCTGAGTTTTCCCTTTGGGGATTAAGTGGGGAGAAAATATCTCCATTTAAAGTTTTGGTCTTTACACTCTGGCTTCAGAAAAAATGGCGATGGAAAATTTGGACTGACGTGGGAAACAATTGAAACAAAAGAAGGAAGAGACAGGAACTGAAACTTGACATCCACCCTCCCTTCCAAAATGCTGGACTTTGTGTTTGAACTTGTTTTGAACTCTGGTCTAAAGGATGAAGAAATGCTCACTGTCTTGAGGCTGGAACTGCTTAATCGGAAATTGCAAGTCTTGAGTGGGATTATAAATAAAAAGAATCTATTTTCCACAGAGGAGGCTTTTCAAAAGTTTTACACAATGGAAGCAGACCTTGGCAAAGAGCTGGAAGGGGTGCTTGAAGGATGGTCTGAAATGGCTGGGCGACTCCGGGAAAAGGAACCGTTTTCTGGGGGTGGCAGCCCTGGAACGGAAAAATTTATAATATCCAGACCCCGAGGTGGGAGCTCGGGGGCAAGGGACATGGAATTAAGATATCTACAAGAAGTAGAAGTATGGTACAAAGAAGCGGAGGAGCCCAGGAAGGATGTGATGTGTACCCTGAAGCTCGATGCAAGGTCTGTTGTGAATGCTGCCTGGATCTGTGGACATTTGGGAAAAGAAGTCAACTGGAGGATTGGTTCTGGCGAAAGACAGAGAAAGACAATGGACAGAGGGGGTGTGGGATGAAGTATTAAATGTAAAACCCAAATGGTCTGTTATGGTATCTGAAATCGGAGAGTGAAGTTTGTTAATTATAAGTTTATTGTGAATAAGCAAGGAGATATTGGATTTTAAGTTAAAAGCAGCATGATAAAGGACAGAAGAAATAAGTTTAGTTTTTATAAGAATATTCTGCTAAGATTTATGTTATAATAGGATGATTAAGAGAATTGTGTTATCTTTAATTGAAGTTAAAAAAAATTTATAGAGAAAAGTTGTTAAGAAAGTAAAATATGGATTTAAAACCGAAGGTGAAAAGGCGGGGGAAGTCAAACGTCAAGATTCAGAAATAGAAAAAAAATTTTTTGTAAGGTATACAAACAAGAAGAAGAATCCTGGCATTATGTGTATTTGTATTTGTTTTGTATTTGTAGGTGTGGGTCTGGGTATGTGTTGTATTATGAAAATGTTAATAAATTCTTCATAAAAAAAAGGAATTTGCTGCCAAGGAGTGTGGTGGAGTCTCCTTCTTTGGAGGCCTTTAAGCGGAGGCTTGACAGCCATCTGTCAGGAATGCTTTGATGGTGTTTCCTGCTTGGCAGGGGGTTGGACTGGATGGCCCTTGGGGTCTCTTCCAACTCTATGAGTCTATGATTCTATGATAAAAACTTTTCTCTGTCCACATCATTTTATAAGCTTATTTCATGTTGCTTGCCTTTTCTCTAAACGAAAAGGTCCCAGACAGTGTGGATGCTCTGCCACATAGCTGTGGCCCTTTCCCTTCTTCCTCTGGAAAAGGAAAGGGAGAAAACAACAATTTGGGTGCCTGCAGTTGAAAGGGGGGAGTCAAAACTAAAAGATTATGTAAATCCATGGAAGGAAAGGAGTGGGGGGGAGAGCAGGGGAGGACCCTGACATCTGGAGATTTCTTTCATTACAATGAAGCAATCTGTGCAAGGCCAAATCCTTCAACTTGCTTCCAAAACGCGGCTTAGCTTTCCATTCTCATAAAACTGGAGATGGGCCATTCGGTTGATGGGTAATTCAGCGAGTAGCAGAACAAAGCTACCTTTGCCAACCCACAAATTCCAAACATGTTTGGATTTCTCTCCCCTCCCCTCCCACCCTTTTTTTTTTTAAGGGGAGGTTCAAAATAAAATTTCCCTTCTTCTTCTTCTTCTTCTTCTTCTTCTTCTTCTTCTTCTTCTTCTTCTTCTTCTTCTTCTTCTTTTCTTCTTTTTCAATCAAGAAAGACAAAAGCCTTTGCAAACCTGTTTTCTCACGCTATGAAACGCTGGATTTTCCCCTCCGAACATCGTATGCCAGCCAACGCCACGCTTTCCGCAGTCTACTCCATCCTCCAGACAGCAGATGTTTTGCCACACAAGCTGACCTCGGCATGGATGGTCAGGCTCTGTAATAAAGATGCACCGTGCAATCAGGAGGACATCACGGTTATGGAGCAAATGTACTCAGGCGCAGCCTGGACAACGCAGAGGTAGAAGCCACAGAGATAAATGTATTATTAAAGGAGGAGTGATCTCTGCCTCTTACAAGAGAACACATTTCTTTCTTGCTTCCTTTCTTTTTAAATTATTTTTTTTTTTTACTATCTTCTTCTTTGGCAATCCCTTGTAGCCAAGTAAGATTGTCTACCATAAACACGGTTTTAACAGTGACTGTGGAGGCCAATTCTGGATCCACACATCCTTCCACAGGGTGGACATAGGTTTCTGGGTGGGAGTTGGGCAAGGTGATTGATCGAGTGGTTGCTGAACAACTCCAGGCACGCCTGGAGGATGCGGACCATTTGGATCCCTTCCAATCGGGATTCAGGCCTCACCATGGGACTGAAACCGCCTTGGTCGCACTGGTCGATGATCTCCGGCGGGCTAGGGACAAAGGTGAGAGCTGTTTCCTAGTTCTGCTGGATCTCTCAGCGGCCTTTGACACCATCTACCATAACATCCTTCTGGACCGGCTAGAGGGGTTGGGAGCTGGGGGCACTGTTATACAGTGGTTCCGCTCCTTCCTCCTGGGCCGTGTTCAGAAAGTGGTGGTGGGGGATGAGTGTTCAGACCCCTGCATAGCTGTCAAGTTTTACCTTTTCTCACGAGGAAGCCTATTTGGCATAATGGAATTTCCCTTAAAATAAGGGAGAACTTGACAGCTATGGACCCCTGGGCTCTCACTTGTGGGGTGCCTCAGGGTTCCGTACTCTCCCCCATGCTTTTTAATATCTATATGAAGCCGCTGGGAGAGATCATCAGGGGGTTTGGGCTGGGTGTATGCGGTTGATACCCAGCTCTACCTCTCTTTCAAAACAGAACCAGTGAAGGTGGTGAATGTCCCGTGTGAGTGCCTGGAGGCAGTTGGAGGATGGATGGTGGCTAACAGATTTAGGTTGAATCCTGACAAGACAGAAGTACTGTTTTGGGGGGACAGCAGACAGGCAGGTGTGGAGGACTCCCTGGTCCTGAATGGGGTAACTGTGCCCCTGAAGGACCAGGTGCGCAGCCTGGGAGTCATTTTGGACTCACAGCTGTCCATGGAGGCGCAGGTCAATTCTGTATCCAGGGCAGCTGTCTACCAGCTCCATCTGGTACGCAGGCTGAGACCCTCCCTGCCCGCGGACTGTCTCACCAGAGTGGTGCATGCTCTGGTTATCTCCCGCTTGGACTACTGCAATGCACTCTACATGGGGCTACCTTTGAAGGTGACCCGGAAACTGCAATTAATCCAGAATGCGGCAGCTAGACTGGTGACTGGGAGTGGCCGCTGGGACCATATAACACCGGTCCCGAAAGACTTACATTGGCTCCCAGGACGTTTCCGAGCACAATTCAAAGTGTTGGTGCTGACCTTTAAAGCCCTAAACGGCCTTGGTCCTGTATACCTGAAGGAGCGTCTCCACCCCCATCATTCAGCCCAGACACTGAGATCCAGCGCCGAGGGCCTTCTGGCGGTTCCCTCACTGTGAGAAGCAAAACTACAGGTAACCAGGCAGAGGGCCTTCTCGGTAGTGGCGCCCGCCCTGTGGAACACCCTCCAATCAGAAGTCAAGGGGATAAACAACTACCAGACATTTAGAGGACATCTGAAGGCAGCCCTGTTTAGGGAAGCTTTTAATGTGTGATATTTTAATGTATTTGATTTTTTTTGGAAGCCACCCAGAGTGGCTGGGGAAATCCAGCCAGATGGGCGGGGTACAAATAATAAATATTATTATTATTATTATTATTATTATTATTATTATTATTATTATTATTGATCACGATGTGGATTTGCCAAGTGTGCCTTCCTCTTAGCACGTTTCTCGCTTGCGTCCTGAGTTCGAGTGTCTTCAAAGCCCATGACACCTTTGCTAAAGGCTGTTCTCCAACTGGAGCTCTCGCAGGCAAGTTTTTCCCAATTGTTGGTGTTTATACTACATTTTTAAAGATTTGCCTTAAGACAGTCTTTAAATCTCTTTTGTTAACCACCAGAAGAAGAAAAGAAGAAGAGTTTTGGATTTGATATCCCTCTTTATCACTACCTGAAGGAGTCTCAAAGCGGCTCACATTCTCCTTTTCCCTTCCTCCCCCACAACAAACACTCTGTGAGGTGAGTGGGGCTGAGAGACTTCAGAGAAGTGTGACTAGCCCAAGGTCACCCAGCAGCTGCATGTGGAGGAGCGGAGACGCGAACTCGGTTCCCCAGATTACGAGTCTACCACTCTTAACCACTACACCACACTGGCTCTCTCACCAGCATTACGCTTTCCACTTTTAAGTTTGGAATAGAGTGGTTGCTTTGGAAGACGATCATCAGGCATCCAAACAACCTGACCATAAACGGTTCCCAATCCTTTTTGAAGTCTCTGTTGTCCTTATCTCTTAGTTCTCCAGTTAAATTTGCCATTTCAGCATATTCCATCAGCTTTTCTTGCCATTCTTCTTTCGTTGGTATCCTGTCGTCTTGTTATTAGTTTGTTTTAATATATATTTTCTGTTCCCTGACAGATGGCCATCCAACCTCTGCTTAAAACTTCAAAGGAAGGAGAGTCCACCATCTCCCAAGGGAGTCGGTTCCACTGTCCAACAGCTCTTACTGTCAAGACATTTCCCCTGATGTTTAGTTAGAATCTCTTTTCTTGTTACTTGAAGCCATTGGTTCAAGTCCTAGCCTCCGGAGCAGCAGAAAACAAGCTTCCATGTGACAGTCCTTGAGATATTTAAAGAGAGCTACCATATGTGTTCCCCGTCTCCTCTTTACCAAGTTAAACATACCCAACTCCCTCGACAATTCCTCATAAGGCTTGATTATTTCTAGGGTGAGTAAACGCTTTTTAAAAGCTTAGTTTAAAAAAGCAATAGCTTTGCTCATAATTCTACCACTTCCTTCCTTGGAAACATGTAACCAAAGTTTGGTGGGCAGAGATCTTTTGTTTTATCACCCTCTCATTATTAGGAAGGACAAAATGACTCTGAGGATCAAATGACGGCATGCACTCTCATTTCCGCAATGAAAAGAAGCCCTTGATATCTTCTGCTTGATCAGAGAGCGTCATGTGGGGAACAGAGGGGGTGTCAATCCCTATCCTGGAGAAGAAATGGCTTCAGCCGATTCCCACGCAGAGACATTTCAAAGACTTGAGACTTGAGCCTTAACTGATGTCTTATGTCAGTCCTGAACCTCTGACATTCTCTCAGAAGCTACTTTGTAAAAGATGAAAGCTTAGAAGAAATTATCGCACAGAATTTGGAAGCACCATAATGACGAGAGGGGAGAAGTGGTGGGGGTGGCTAGAGAGGCCTTTGAGGGTGCCCCCTCCGTTGAAGGTTGGGTGATCGCTGGGACATACCCAAAGTGTGCTCAGCCTTGACTGAGAAATTGGATGTGCTCAAAGACACTTTGTGAGAGTGGGTATGTGGGAACAGAAGAAGAGCCTTCTGGATCAGACCAATGGCCCTTCTAGTCCAGCATTCCAACTCATCAAATTTGCAGATGACCCCATGCTGGGAGGGGTAGCCAATGGCACCAAAGACAGAATCAAGATCTAGATCTAGTCAAGGGTTGGAATTTGTTGGGGCTTTTGTTTTAAACTGGAAAAGCCTCAAAAACAGTTTAGCACTTGGAAAACACTAATGGCATCCAGCAATGCTTCCTGCTGCGTTTCCCTGCTTCTCCAGTGCTTTTGCAGAGTTGTTCAAACTTCAAACTCCTTCTTGCGCAACGGTGTTTGTGCCTTTCTTGCCAGCAAATAAACTTCCACAAAGTCCAGCTTGTATTAAGCAAGAAAGCATTTATTTACAAGCATAAATCACGGACACTCCCGAAGATATGGAAGACGTCTCTCTCCGGTTCAAAAGTGAAACTAGACAGAAAATAAACAGTGTGTCACATAAATCACATAGGCTTCGCATACAGCAGAACTACCCGGATGTTGTGACATCATCCTCCCTGTGGGAGGGGCGAACTGTTCAGCTTATTTAACCCTGAAAGCGCCAAACCTCACAGAATTTAATCAAGACTCCTGAACCCCTGGATCCAGCAAGGATCAAAATATAAGTGGGGGTAGCTTCCTCAGGAGATCGCCTGAGAGATGGGCCATTGAAGGACAACAAAGGGGAGGTAATGGGCCATTAACAAAGCAAAGACTCTGTGCCAGAGGATGGAGGGGTGGGGCTCCTCCCGGAGCCCTGAGATAGCAGAGTAGAGTTTCGGATTGCAGTTGGAGATGATGGGGGCTGGAGGAAAATGGTGGCAGGTAGTAAGCCTCAGCAAGCTGGAGTTTTAAAATAACATATTTGTTTTCTGCTTAAATCCAAGGCTGCAGCTATGGGAGAAGCAAGAACCTCTTGGCAAAGTTGTAAGCCCCTCCATCGTAGCCTCAGGCTGTATATGTAAATAAACTATATATCATAGGGACACCACAGTCTCCGCTGTGCCTCATTTCCAAAGGAAAGACAAAGTGGCTAAATGCCTGGAGCCCTGGAATCTTGCACCACTCAGAGATTCGGATAACATACACCCACTTGGAATCATGGACATCCCACGAAGCTGAATCTTAGAAGATTCCAGACAGGGGGGGAAACAGTCCTTCTTCATGCTTCACATAGTGAAACTATGGAACTCACTTCCACAGGAGGCAGTGATGACCACCAAGCTAGATGGCTTTAAAAGAGGGTTGGACAAATTATTGATGGCTACTAGCCAGGGTGGCTTTGCTCTGTCTTGGAGGCAAGCAATGCTTCCAAATATCAGATGCTAGAAAACACAGGAGGGGAAAGGGCTCCTGTGCTTGAATCTGGTTTGCGGGTTCCCCTGTGAGAACAAGATGCTGGACTAAATGGGCCTCTGACCTGATCCAGCAGGCTTTTCTTTGGTTGCATGAGGGAGATTGGCCCACATGACAATAAGTGAGCTGGTGCTCCCCATAGGAGTGAATGGCTACCAGTCCTGGATAATGGGAGAAGTGAGAAGAAGAGGAGGAGGAGGAGGAGGAGGAGGAGGAGGAGGAGTTTGGATTTGATATCCCGCTTTATCACTACCCGAAGGAGTCTCAAAGCGGCTCGCATTCTCCTTTCCCTTCCTCCCCCACAACAAACCCTCTGTGAGGTGAGTGGGGCTGAGAGACTTCAGAGAAGTGTGACTAGCCCAAGGTCACCCACCAGCTGCATGTGGAGGAGCGGAGACACGAACCCGATTCACCGGATTACGAGTCTACCGCTCTTAACCACTACACCATGCTGGCATGCATGCTTGGGACTTACAGTCTGAGATGACAGAGCATCAAAAGAGTGACTGTCATCATTGCCTTCTGCAAAAAGTGACATCAGTCATGAAGAGAAATGAAGCCTGTGGCCACAGTGGTTTGTGTCATCAATGTGATCGCAAATCAAGGTTTCACGCAGATCCAAGAAGCTTGATTTCAGGAGAGTGATTTTGAAACATTAGGGCTTCTGGGAAGCGAAATGCATTTGTCACACTGAAGGAGGAGATTAATCTCTTGGGGAAGAAAGAGAAGGGAAAGCCGTGGGAGCATGATCAACGCCTAGGCAGCCAGTTCTGACAACACTCAAATTCCGGCCGCATGCACACCATACTCTAAAAAAGCATCCTTCATCCCCAAAACGAAACCTGTGAAGCATAGTTTGCCCACCACAGTGCTACAGTTCCCAGCACCCTTCACAAACTACAGTCCTCAGGATTTTTGGGTGAGGGGAGTGCTCTAAATGCATGTTGGGTTCTAGACCTTCTTCACTGATGGTGGACTGTTACGCAGCTAGGAATGGGTTCTTAAACCACAGAGTTGTGGGTTAGAAGGCGGCTGGGAAGTCCTCCAGCCCCAAACTCTTTCTCAATGCATGGATCTGGGCAACCACAGCTCCCCTGTCTAGCCCCAGGCCAGGGGGAGCCAACCTCCTCCCAAGCGAGTGTGTTCCACTCTTCCTCTCCCCATTAGGATGTTCCTCCTAATGCATAACCAATCACTGAAGCCATTTCTGGAAATGCAACTGGGGACACTGTCTACCCTAAGGAACTCTTGTGGGACAATGGAACAGAAGCGGGCATCTTCTGTGGTTGCAATGTGCTTGGTGATTGTATGTTACAATTTACAGTTTGTTTCCATTGTCTCTTTGGCGATCACTCATAGCCGAGTAAGATTGTCTTCCATGAACACAGTCTTAACAGTGAGTCCATAAGTGACTGCAGAGGCCAATTCTGGATCCACACATCCTTCCACAGTGGGGACACTAGTTTCCAGGTGGGGGTTGATCACGGTGAGGATTTGCCAAGCATGCCTTCCTCTTAGCACACGGGTCAGCAAACTTTTTCAGCAGCGGGCCGGTCCACTGTCCCTCAGACCTTGTGGGGGCCAGACTATATGGGGGGGGGAATGAATGAATTCCGATGCCCCACAAATAACCCTGAGATGCATTTTAAATAAAAGGACACATTCTACTCATGTAAAAACACTCTGATTCCTGGACCGTCTGCGGGCCGGATTTAAAAGGCGATTGGGCTGCATCCGGCCTCTGGGCCTTAGGTTGCCTACCCATGCTCTTAGCATATTTCTGCCTTTTGTCCTGAGTTCGAGCATCTTCAAAATCCACAACACCTTTGGTAAAGGCTGTTCTCCAATTAGAGCACTCACAGGCCAGTGTTTCCTAGTTATCAGTGCTTATACAACATTTTTTTTAAGATTTGCTGTGAGAGCATCTTTAAACCTCTTTTGTTGTCCACCAGTATTTTGCTTGATCATCTTGGCTGCCCTCCTATGCACACCTTCCAGCTTGTCAATATCCTTCTTAAATTGTGCTGCCCAGAACTGGACACAGGACTCCAGGTGTGGTCTGACCAAGGCAGAATAGAGTTATACTATTACTTCTGTTGATGCCTGTTGTCTTTGTCCATGGAGTTTTCTTGGCAGGGATACTGGAGTGGCTTGCCAGTTCCTGCTCCAGGTGGATCCCGTTTAGTCAAAACTCTCCACTATGACCTGTCCATCTTGGGTGGCCCTGCAAGGCACAGCTCATAGCTTCTCTGAGTTATTCAAGCCCCTTTGCCACGACAAAGCAGTGATCCATGGACTGCAAGAAGATCAAACCTATCCATTCTGAAGGAAATCAGCCCTGAGTGCTCACTGGAAGGACAGATCCTAAAGCTGAGGCTCCAGTACTTTGGCCACCTCATGAGAAGAGAAGACTCCCTGGAAAAGACCCTGATGTTGGGAAAGATGGAGGGCACAAGGAGAAGGGGACGACGGAGGACGAGATGGTTGGACGGTGTTCTCAAAGCCACCAACATGAGTCTGACCAAACTGCGGGAGGCAGTGGGGGATAGGGGTGCCTGGAGTGCTCTGGTCCATAGGGTCACGAAGAGTCGGACACGACTAAACGACTAAACAACAACTGTTGATGCAGTCTAAAATAGCATTGGTTTTGTTCACTGCCGCATCACACTGTTGACTCATGCTAGGCTTGTGGTCCACTCAGTCCCCCAGATCCTTTTCACACATACTGCTAAAAAAAAAAAAAACAAAAAAAAAAATTCCCTCCAGTAGCACCTTAGAGATGCTTGGTATGAGCTTTCGTGTGCATGCATGTATCTGAAGAAGTGTGCATGCACACGAAAGCTCATACCAAGAACAAACTTAGTTGGTCTCTAAGGTGCTACTGGAAGGAATTTTTTATTTTTATTTTGTTTTGACTAGGGCAGACCAACACGGCTACCTACCTGTAACACATACTGCTAGTGAGCTAGGTGTCTCTCATCTTATATTTGTGCAGCTGGTTCTTTCTGCCAAGTACAGAACCTTACATTTGTCCCTATTGGACACAGCTGGACTTGGGAGTCAACTCCTAGGGGCCGTGGGGGCTTTGGCCCCCCAATAAAGTATTTGAGTGAGATGTCCCCCCCCCCAAAAAAAAAGTTGATGGGCATTGCCATTCAAATGGTGTGTTTGCACCACATCATGTGATCAATTATGCAGGGCAGGGCTTACGTGGGCCCCCCAATATTTTATTCAAGTTAGCACCCCTGCAGCTGGACTTCCAAGTTAGCCTGCTTATGTCCATCCAGGCTGCACTGTGGATGCAATAGAAATCTTTTTCACTCCATTCCGCTCCACACAGCATTTTGGCTCTCTCCTCCCGTATGGTAGATCCAAGGAGCCGTGGCAGTGATCAAACGCCTGATTACGCATATGAATAGCATTTCAAGGAAGTGTGGTGGAATTAAAATTCAGAGAGAGGTGAAGCCTTATTGCAGATCTCGGCATTCATATTCAAACTATGCTAATTCTCCACTGTTTTGGGGAGGCTGGATTCAGTCAGGAAGGCACTTGAGAACAAAAGAGCAGAGAAATACACAAAGCAGAAACATTTGGCGGAAAATAAAAGACAAAACACTGGGTGTTTCTCCTACAGCCTTGCTCCAGTTTTCAAATATTGTCCTCTGATAAGTAGTTATGAAAGATTCACAGATATTAATCAGGAGAGAGTTTCAGCGATGCGTCGGCAAACCGTGGCTGATAGGCAGAGAAAGGAATGAAATTACAGCATTGCTTTTGCTTCTCGGGCTCAGAGGAAAGCAGGAGAAAAAGGCAAAACTAAGGCTCTCAGCTGGATCCGCACTGACTCCCATGAATCATGAAAGATTCAGTCTCCAGGCATCTCTGCTGGCCTGTCTTGGTTCAGGTTTGGGGTGCTTAGCCTAGGACTGGACTGAATTCAGACAGAAGGTTTTGAGATTGTGCAGGGAGGAAGGGAAATCTCCCTGCCAGGGCCGTCTTAAGTAAATCTGGAGCCCTGGCGCGAAGATCCCTCTGGCACCCCTCGTGCTCTGCCGGGCAGGGCCAGGCACAGCAGGTATCCAGAGGGCGCGATGGGGCAGATGGGGACGCTGCCAGCTGTGCTCCACCTCCGCCTCCATCTGCTCGGCCGAAGCGGTGGTGCGGCGCTGCCGTCCAGGAAGCCCTGGCTACAGCGCCGACAGGAGGCTTGCCGACGGCCTCCCCGTGTCCGCAGCCCGAGAAGAGGTGGGCAAGAGTGGTGCTGCTGGGGCGGGGCTGGAGGGCGCAGGCACCTTCCTCAGGCCATGGCGCCATGGTGCCTTGCGCCAGTAGCCTCAATGGCTAAGATGTCCCTGCTCTCTACATAAGTCAGATTCCCCAACATGCAACATTGTGCGCTACCCAGAGCTTTCTGTGTGCCACATGGCGTGTCCTGACACACACACCCCAACCCTATCCTGCTGCCTCCCATGCAGTGGGGTTTGCTAACTTGTCACTGTGGTGGAATAATGCCTGCTGATGATTCAGGTTCATCATGGGCTAACCTATCACTCCCATGTTAGGTAGGTGTTCCCTGGGAGGCGGAGCTAGTTGGCATTCTAAAAGGAGGGGGAACAACCTTGAAAGGCAGTTGGGGGTTTGGCAGTTGGGGGTGGAGGGTTAGAGAGAGGAAATGAGAGGTTAGGCTTTGGGGAATGGGAGGAAAGGTCATTACCATTGCTAAAGGGATGCAGGAAATATTATAACTAAGCTGAATTACATGAGAAGAAGATTTGTATAAGTAATAACCTGAGACATCCATGTTTTCAAGTTATCTAATAAAGTGAAATGTGCTTAAACGTTCGCTGACTGTGGAAGTGTATCAGTACCTTAAGAGGTGTGACTAAGAGGAGAGAACAAAGCTTTCCTGTGGAAGAGGAAACTGTTTGCTTATTCTCCTGTCATACAGAGGGCTGGACAGTGAAGCCAAGTGTGCCACTTATTTGCCTAAAGGGAAGGCAAACTGCAGTAGTTGGGAACCCTGGTAGGGAGATCCCGTGGGGGCGAGAGGTATTCAAACGTAGAGCCCTGAGGTACCCCAGAGACAACTCCCGTATGAAGGATTCATCCTAGTTGTCAGTGAAACCTAGGGAGAGTCACTGTTGGGGAAGTATTGAGGGGGGGGGATAGGATCCCTCACAGTCACCACTGTTGAAGTCAGATTCAGTTCTGCCAGCCTGGCAGGTTTCTGCAGGTGGAATGCCTCTGTATGTGGAATGCCTTTTGCCTCGGGCAGCAAAATGTCTTGTACCACCAGCCCAGGGGGGTCGGGTCAATTGCTGCAATTCGGCTCCCTGCATTCAGTGAAGATGGTTCTTGGAATCGAGAGAGGGGCTCAGACCTCTATTACATTCTTTACGAGCCCACGCGGACTCCTAGTTATGAGCTAATATGGAACAGAAGGCGCCGGGGAGGATGTGGAATCCCAATGAGAATTATAATGATCATTATGCATTTTATGTTCGCGTTACCAAATAAAAATCAGCTTAAGTATGAAAACACACCAAGAGGTTCTTCTGATCTCATGCAGCAAGCGGTTCTTGGGGAGATATGGACTCTCTCTCTCTCTCTCTCTCTCTCTCTCTTTCTCTCTCTCTCCCTCGTCAGCAGAGAACTGGAAATTGCTTTTTCTTTAACTGAATGGCCACTTTGGGAACAATAACTGCCAGAGCCTCAAATGGAAAAAAGCTGATACAAGTTCTTTAAACTAGTTAGTGCCAAAATAGCTCCTACTTTTTCTAGAGTTCACAGAGGAGGAGGGGAAGAGAACGGAGGCAGCCTGCGTCTCTCAGGAGTTTTGAAGCTGGTGTTCTCCGGGTGCTCTTTAGTATTATTTGTTTGCTATTATATACCGCTTTTCAGGCGAACCTCACAAAGCAGTAAGATCATAATAAGCAAGTCTCCATTTTGTAAAAATAAAAATAAAAATGCTGGTTGCTGGGAATCACAAACAAGGAGGGAAGTGATGTCGCCCTGAAGTCCTGCTGTTGGGCTCTGCATGGGGGGGGGGATCTGACTGGCCACTGTGAGAACAGATTATTGGACTCGCTGGGCCCCTGACCTGGTCCAGTAGGTTCATATTTTGTCATAGGAGTTTATAAGGCAGTCTGGGCCAGAGGCTGCTGTTGAAATCCCCCCACAACACACACTTTGGAGGATTGGAGGATCAGAGGTGGTTGGAGGATGGATGATGGCTAACAGATTGATGTTGAATCCTGACAAGACAGAAGTAGTGTTTTTGGGGGGACAGGAGGTGGGCAGGTGTGGAGGACTCCCTGGTCCTGAATGGGGTAACTGTGCCCCTGAAGGACCAGGTGCGCAGTCTGGGAGTCATTTTGGACTCACAGCAGTCCATGGAGGCGCAGGTCAATTGTGTATACAGGAAGCTGTCTCCCAGCTCCATCTGGTACGCAGGCTGAGACCCTACCTGCCCGCGGACTGTCTCGCCAGACTGGTGCATGCTCTAGTTATCTCTCGCTTGGATTACTGCAATGCGCTCTATGTGGGGCTACCTTTGAAGGTGACCCGGAAACTACAACTAATCCAGAATGAGGCAGCTAGACTGGTGACTGGGAGCGGCCACTGAGACCATATAATACCGGTCTTGAAAGATCTACATTGGCTCCCAGTACATTTCTGAGCACAATTCAAAGTGTTGGTGCTGACCTTGAAAACCCTAAATGGCCTAAGGGGCAAGTAGGTGGGCAAGGAAACAGGCAGTGACAAGGAGGGGGCTCGCTAGTGATGGGGTCAGTGGGGGGGGTCCACGTTGCCCTCCCCAAATGTTTGTGGGTATGACTTTCCCTCCCCAAATGAACATCCCTCACAGGCATTCCAGGCAGGTTCTCTAAGCAGAAAAAGTTGCCAAATCCATCCTAGGCGGATAGTGATTTAGACTGGGAAGTCTTTGAAAACCTCACTGCAGAATGATTATCTCCTTTGTGGCTTACAAAATGCATGCAACGCTCAGATATAATTGCCCTGGGTTTATTTTCCCTTTCTAAGTAACTTCTGCACACCTTTAATCCTGGAAAGGCTTCCCCCCACCCCCACTTTTTTTTGCACAGCCCACGTGGGTGAGCGACTTGTCAAAAAGAAGCTCCCGATTTTATTACCATTTATTACCATTTCAAGGGGAAATATATGAAGCCAATTATGCGTCGTGGATTAATTTCACAAATGGCCCACATTTTTCGCCAGCTAAGCTGGAACGATGCCCTTTGCAAAACAGCCCTTATCTTACAAACGCCAGAAATAACTGTCTAAATTTCTGCTGCTTCCCCCCCCCCAAAAAAAAATTTATTTTTTTGATGTGTCAGTCAGTGCATCCTGTAGGGCTGCAGATGTTAGAGGACCACTAAAAGAATCTATATGGAAATACGGTCAAATAAGGGGAAACTCTGGTCCAAACCCTTCATAATATTTCCTTCCACAGGGACATTAAAACCTGCATTATACTAAATTACAACATTCAGTCCACCAAGTTCAATATTGTCTACACCAGGGATGTCCAACAGGTCGACAGCAATCTACTGGTAGATCCCCTGGAGGATTTGGTAGATCGTGATTGATCGCTGGGTCCCTTTCCTTAGCGTTGCTAAAATCGAATCCGGCCCCACCCTCCATAGTTTGCACGATCTGCAGAAGAGAAGACAGAATTTAGTCAGTGAGACAGTGTGTTTCCCCAGCAATTTCTTGTTGAGTGGCTGTCCCTCTTTCCCCCCCCAAAAAAAACCCTCAAAAACGGGGCTTTCCTCCTCCCTAAAAAAAACTCAACAACTTTGACCTGAAACCCCCAGAAACGGGGGTAGAGACTGTAACTGCCAGTTTTTAATTCTGTAAGTACATTGCAGTCTCTTGGGAGTTGGCCACCCCTGGTCTACACTGACTAGCAGTCAAAACAAAAATTAAAAAATATCCTTCCAGTAGCACCTTAGAGACCAACTAAGTTTGTTCTTGGTATGAGCTTTCGTGTGCATGCTGAAGTGTATCTGAAGAAGTGTGCATGCACACGAAAGCTCATACCAAGAACAAACTTAGTTGGTCTCTAAGGTGAGACCGGAAGGGTTTTTTTTTAATTTTTTATTTTGTTTTGACTATGGCAGACCAACACGGCTACCTACCTGTAACTGACTAGCAGTGTCTCTCCAGGGCTTCAGGCAACCAAGTATACCTAGAGATGCCGTTGAGTATTGAACCTGGGACATTCTGCATGCAAAGAAGATACTGTACGGCTGAGCTACATCCCTTCGCAGTAAACTTCCCTCTAGATAAAGATTCCTAAACATGCTTGTGCTAGTCCATCAAGGACCCTTCTGCCCTGGATTTATAGAACCCCGGTTTTTAAACAGCTGCAGTGGTTGCCAGTTCATTCCGGGACCCAGTTAAAAGTGCTGACATTAGTGTTTTAATACCTAGGCATCTTCATCAAGGGTTAAGAGCTTAAGTGTGCAGAGGAAGAGGACCAAGAGGATCAAGGGTCTGGAAACCAAGTCTTGTGAGGAACGGTTGAAGGAACTGGGTATGTTTAGCCTGGTAAAGAGGAAACCGAGAGTAAGATATGATAGCCATCTTCAAATATCTCACGGGCTGTCACATGGAAGAGAAAACAAGCTTGTTTTCTGCTGCTCTGGAGGGCAGGACTCAAACCAATAGTTACAAGAAAGGTTTCAAGTTACAAGAAAGTAGATTCCGGCCAGACATCAGGAAGAACTTTCTGGAGACTGTAGACTCTCCTTCCTTGGAGGTTTTTAAGCAGAGGTTGGATGGCCATCTGTCATGGATGCTTTACCTGAGATTCCTGCATTGCAGGGGGTTGGACTAAATGGCCCTTGGGTCCCTTCCAACTCTAAGATTCTATGATTCCATGGCCAGGAGAATCCCGCTTGCCCTTTGTAATTTGCCCTAGTGCCTCTGACCGTCTGCCCGGCTGCCATGCTCTGCCTTCCTGCTGCCAATTCAGCCTTCACTGCTTCAAGATTCACAGCAGCTTCTGTGCTCTGGAGCCTCATCCAGGCAGTGGACTCCCTCACAACAGCTTTGAGATCAGAGGAGACATCCCAGGAAAGACAAAAGCCATTCAGGCAGAGAAAAGAAAGGAATTATTCACGCAGTGCATAGTCGAACTATGGAACTCCCTGCCACAGGAGGCAGTGATGGGCACCAACTTGGATGGCTTTAACAGAGGATTGGTCAAGTTCATGGAGGAGAAAGCATGCAGTGCAGTTGTGGGGCACACAGAGGGGCCGGGCTCGAGACGCAGATGGGCAACGACCTGGGCTGCCCTGAGCCTCTCCGCTGGCTGCTGAGCTCGCCCTTCGACCACAATGTGCTGGTGCAAATGGAATTTCAGGAGCTCCTTTTTGAGCTTCTCTTTTAGTGCCTCGGAGTCGCCTCGCAGGTAGAGGGATGAAGGGGGGGGTCAGCTTCAGAGGGAACTGAGGGGCGGGGAGGAGGTTTTAGCGAAGGATAGGCATATAGGTCCATTTGATCAGTAGTACAGCAGTAGCCAGCCTGCTTCCCTCCAGATGCCGTGACTGCCAGCCTCTGCCTCTCAGGGTTCATTGATCAACTGTAGAGTTGGAAGAGGTCCTGAGGGTCATTTAGTCTAACCCACGCCAATGCAGGAATCTCAACTAAAGTATCCCTGACAGGGGTGTCAACTTGAATAAAATATGGGTGGGTGTCAGGTAAGCCCCGTCCCATATAATCGATCGCATGACATGGCACACAAATGTGATCTCTTTTATTTTTTTGCTCTTCAGAATATGGCAACCCTGTTTTATGTTCTTAGTAGACTGAATTCTTCCTCCTCTTCACCCCTCCTACCTGATGGCCAACAAAGACAGGTGAGTAGGACCACACACTTGTCAATCACCTTGTTCTTTGAAGGCAACAGTTCTCTGTGTGTGAGTCCCAGCCAGCTCCGGCAGCTGAGAGCTCTCCAGGGTCCTGATGTCCTTCGGCTGAGAGCTCTCCAGGGTCCTGATGTCCTTTGGCGATAACTTGAAAGGGGCCCACTGAGCTCCTTTGAAGGGCAACTGACAGTGCCAATCACCTGATTTGTTCTGACAGGGACAGGCTGCATGAAGGACTTCTCCATCAGGAACTCCCCAGTGCAGCCAATTGAGCTTTCAGCGCCCATCAGCTGTTGGGTGCTGAGCACCATCCCTTTGAAAGACACTTCTTTCAAACTGCTTGCAAAGGGACGTCCAAATCCATTTTCTAACTGATGGAATGAAAAGGCTTTTAGCAAGTGTCAGCACGCGTTTAGGAAGACGGCACGGCAAGCGTGCCTGCCTAACATTAAGCAGTAATAATAATAATAATAATAATAATAATAATAATAATAATAATAATTTATTATTATTTATACCCCGCCCATCTGGCTGGGTTTCCCCAGCCACTTTCGGCAGCTTCCAACAAAAGATTAAAAATACATTAAAACATCAGTCATTAAAAACTTCCCTAAACAGGGCTGCCTTCAGATGTCTTCTAAACGTCAGATAGTTGTTTATTTCATTGACATCTGTCGGGAGGGAGTTCCACAGGGCGGGCGCCACCACCGAGAAGGCCCTCTGCCTGGTTCCCTGTAACCTCATTTCTCACAGGGAGGGAACCGCCAGGAGGCCCTCGGAGCTGGATCTCAGTGTCCAGGCTGAACGATGGGGGTGGAGACGCTCCTTCAGATATACAGGGCCGAGGTCGTTTAGGGGATTCAGGCAGAGCCAAAATAATAATCAATTCCTCCTCACCGTTAGGGAACAAACAGTATGTGACACTTGGAAGGGGGGGGGGAGCACAAGTTTCACAGATTGAAGCGGTCAAACAGGCACATTGGGGGGGGGGGCAGGGCAGTTCTTCACCTCAACTTCTTCCGAGCTGCTTTAATTATGAAATGCAGCTCTCCGGTTAAGAGTTTGAAGATGCTCTTTTGTAACAGCTGCATTAAGTTAACCTGCCTGATGCGATCTTTATTAATACGCCCGCTAGCTGTTTTTATGGGGTAGTCTACTGTCAGCCAAGCCTGTTAAATGTCATGGCTTTTGTTAAACCCCTATTGTAATGCAGATAAGCACAATGCCACATTATAAGACTGGGGAAATGCTAAAAGAGAGAGAGAGAGAGAGAGAAATGTGTTTTCTTATTTGCAAGCCGTATAAAACATCATCTGCTTAGTCTTACTTTTGGGTGGCGGAACTTGCAGGAAGCTGGCAAAATGAATGCTGTTTTTTTATTGGTTTTTTTTTTTTAAAGAGTGTTTTTATAGCACCTCCTGTTAATCTTCTGAAACTGTCTGGAGACTATTAAAAATGTGTGCCGGTTAGAAAGGAGACTTTCTAGTATGTGCGATAAAAGTCTATTATGTGGGATTTGCAAACATTGCTCTATGGAAATTTAATATATCAGAGGAACATTCCATGCTCATGAACAGTGGGGGAAACGGCAATCCAATGAGCATTCTCGGAGAGAAATGGGAGCGGCACATTCAGATGGTCAGTACAAGTGGGGCACCCCACATTGATGGACACCTGGAAGACATGCCCTACAGCAAGGCTCTGGTCATGATGCTTCAACTCTGGAAGAAATATAAGGAGCACATTATTATTGGATGGGAGGGAGAGAGGGAGTTCTGCACAGAGACGTCCCTCTCTCCCTGGGCTGCCCAACCCCATCAACCTCTGAGTCTTTCATTGATCCATTTAGAGGAGCCTTTGCCAACAAAGGATGCATTTAGATACTGCATTAGTTGTCCTGATTATAATGCTAGTGATTTTGCCCCATATTATGATGTTTCTTTCATGCTGCAGTACCTGTTGTGCCTGTTGAACAATGACTTTTTCACTGATACGCTGGGCATGTCATGCTAAGTTTTATTCATGCCGGTGGTGTGTGGTGTGGCACAATAGCTTAGTCGGTAGAGCATGAGACTCTTAATCTAAGGGTCATGGGTTCATGCCCCACGTTGGAAAAAGATTCCTGCACTGCAGGGGGTTGGACTAGATGACACCCCCCCGCCCCGTGCATGGGCGTAGCCAGGATTTTTGTTGGGGGGGCAGGACTTTTGTGACTCGAGGACCCATCTCCCGCATTCAGAAATAAAACACTATGACACATAATTTTTTGGTTAATGGAAGGAAAAAGGCCACAACTTTATTGGTTACAGCATGTGAGTGGTATTGGCATAGACATTGGGTTGAACAAACTACAGTAGACTCCCCCCGCAGAGCATGGAGTCTCTCAAGGGTTAACCACCCAGGAGGTGGAGCCTGTTGATGCAAAATACAACTGGAAGCTCCACCCCTGAAGTCACCAGGGGTCGTGCCATGGCCCTAGCCACCAACAGGGCATTGGACAGGATCCACGACCGCTGGATACCTTTACGGAATACCCAGCATTTGGAGGGTTAGGTGATGGCCCGAACCTTGCCCTCCGATACCACACTTAACCCAATGCCTAACCGCCAATCTAACAGAGTTGTGATAATTTGCTACGAGGTAGGCGAAAAACCAAGAGGCTGTGCCAATTTGCCAATTGGAGAAAAACTCCTTCCAGGCCCCTTGCACAAACAAGGCGACCAACCGAAGTCCATAGCAATGTCCTAACCAGAGCCAGCCTAAGGGAGGGTGGGCGGGTGATCCGACGAACGAGAGACGCGAAATGGCGGAAAGAGCCGCCGCGGCTGCCTTAGGAGCAGCAAAACCCTGCTCCTGCGCCAGCCCTATTGGCTGCCTGCTAGGGGCGCGGCGCGGCGGCGGGAAAAGGTAAGGCTGGAGCCGGCTCCCGCTCACAACCCCTCCCCTCCTGGAGGAGGAGAGGCTTTGTTGGAGGGCAGAAATGACATGATTGGTCAGTTAGTTAAGTATTTCTATTGTTTCACTTGATCTAGGGGGGCAGTTGCCCCCTGCTTCCCCTGGCTACGCCCACGGCCTTGCAGTCCCTTCCAACTCTACTGTGATGGCCTGGGACTGAGAACCAGAGGAGTCTCAGTCTGCACCGGGTCCTCTGCCGCAGACATAGAATCATAGAATCCTAGAGCTGGAAGAGACCACAAGGGCCATCCAGTCCAACCCTCTGCCAAGCAGGAAACACCATCAAAGCATTCCTGACAGATGGCTGTCAAGCCTCCGCTTAAAGACCTCCAAAGAAGGAGACTCCACCACACTCCTTGGCAGCAAATCCCACTGTCGGACAGCTCTCACTGTCAGGAAGTTCTTCCTCATGTTTAGGTGGAATCTTCTTTCTTGTAGTTTGAATCCATTGCCCCGTGTCCGCTTCTCTGGAGCAGCAGAAAACAACATTTCTCCCTCCTCTATATGACATCCTTTTATACATTTGAACATGGCTATCATATATATAAAAGGAGGTCATATCTGAACCAAGTCCAGGGCCTGATCCTGAACAGCCCCAGTCTGCACAGATTCCCCTGCAGCAAACACCAGCTGGGCCGAGTCAGGGGCCTGATCCTGTCCTGGCTCCAGATGCAGAGATTACCTCGTTGCCTTCAGCTGGGCCATCACACTTATACAGAGATCGAACCTGTGACCGTGGCATTAACAGCACCAGGCTTTAACCAACTGAGCTAACTGGCAAGGCTATGAGAGATAGTGAAGTGTTGGGGAGGCAGAAGATGGTTGGTTGGTTGGTTTGAGGATGAACAGCCAAGATGACGTATGTTTGCCTATATGCTGTGTGTCATATAAGAAATAGTTAAACTATGGAACTCCCTCCCACAAGAGGCAGTGATGGCCACCAACCCGGGTGGCTTTAAAAGTTGATTAGACAAACTCAACCTGCAGTGAATGCACAGCTGGAGGCAATAATGCTTCTGAGCACCAACTGGGGGGTGAGGAGTGCTCTTGTGTTCGAATCCTACTTGCAGGTTTCCCCCACACACCTGGTTGGCCACTGTGAGGACAAGATGCCCGACTAGATGGGCCATTGTACAAAAATGCAAATGCAACGCGCTGGCTAATAACTGTTAGTAAATATATAATCAGTATGATGTCATTCAAAATAATACACAGTGGTATCTCGGGTTAAGAACTTAATTCATTCTGGAGGTCCGTTCTTAACCTGAAACTGTTCTTAACCTGACGTACCACTTTAGCTAATGGGGCCTCCTGTCGCAACCGCTGCGCGATTTCTGTTCTCATCCTGAAGCAAAGTTCTTAACCCGAGGTACTATTTTCAGGTTAGTGGAGTCTGTAACCTGAAGCGTCTGTAACCTGAAGCGTCTGTAACCCGAGGTACCACTGTATATATCATACAACACATCTCACAAAATATACAAGTAACTGCAAGTTGTTATGTCTCAGAATCAAATAAAGATTCAAACAACCAATGAATAGCGAGGAATGCAATTAGTCCTACAGGAACAAGCAAGTATGCAGATGATTAGCACATGTAATGAGACAGGAATCCAATATCTCTATTCAGACCAGGTCTCTCCATAGTTTTCAGTTTAGTAATAAGTTGTAATTCAGCAACTTCTCTTCCAAATCTGTTTCTGAGATTCTTTTGTAAAAAGCAGCTGTCTAATTGCAGGGCTAGCTGCAGCTATTAACAGTCATCAGCAGGTTTGCCATACCCATTGAGTCAATCACTCATCTCCTACTACACTCCTGAGAAAAACCCCACCCCACTCCCTCACTATAAATAAGGGTCTGGTGACTTCTGTTTCAGTGTATCTGAAGAACTGTGCATGCACACGAAAGCTCATACCAAGAACAAACTTAGCTGGTCTCTAAGGTGCTATGAGTGGCGCTGAGGGTTAAACCACAGAGCCTAGGGCTTGCCGATTGGAAGGTCGGTTGTTCGAATCCCCGCGACGGGGTGAGCTCCCGTTGCTCGGTCCCTGCTCCTGCCCACCTAGCAGTTCGAAAGCACGTCAAAGTGCAAGTAGATAAATAGGTACCACTCTGGCAGGAAGGTAAACGGTGTTTCTGTGCACTGCTCTGGTTTGCCACAAGCGACTTAGTCATGCTGGCCACATGACCCAGAAGCTGTACGCCAGCTCCCTTGGCCAGTAAAGCGAGATGAGCGCTGCAACCCCAGAGTCGTCCGCGACTGGACCTAACGGTCAGGGGTCCCTTTACCTTTACCTAAGGTGCTACTGGACAATTTTTTTATTTTTTTAAAAAAAAAGTTTGACCATTTGGTAATTTGGTGTGAGTCTCCGTATTTTCACCTTCCAGGGGAATTTCCCTCACAGCCTCCTCCCCGAACGGGCGATGCCGGGGATCAAAACCTGGGACCATCTGCATGCAAGGAATTTTTTCCTCCACCGCTGAGCTCTCTCCACTGCCTGATGGATTGCACCTATCAACCGTACAGTCGGTGGATGTTTCTATTATTAGCTACCTGAACAGTTTATCGTCGCTCATCACAAACGTCGGGGATAGGAGGATAGCTTCCAAATAAAATCAATCCTTGTAAGGACTTCAGATTCCTGTTCCCGGCCCTGTTTCTACAAAGCAACCTTGCCGAGAGAAATCGGAGAGAGAGTGCATTTGTCTGCTGACATACAGCTTCATGATGTGCCCAGAGATGAGTTAATCTGCACCCCCCCCCTCTTGCACACACAAATAGTTACTTGGGCGGAGGATTGGGTGGGGGCAGAAAGCAGAATTAGGGCCATTCATACATCACCCAAATGGCTCTCTTCAATGGCAACGCAATCTGCAGAATTATAGCTGCCCGACTCCCCTTCCCCATTCATGGGAAAACAAAAGGCCTTTTGCAAAAGGGGAAATATTTCAGAAGCAAATATTTCGACGTTGCTGCGCCACCTTTTCTGCAGCCCAATCCATCTCTCCGGCAACTCTGAGTCGGAAATCGTTGGCCAACCTCCAACATATAATGGCCTTCAAACAGGGAGGAGAGGAAAAGGCAGGCTCCTGTTTTGCTTCCAAATGACTTGCAGTAAAACTGAAAGCGGCCCAGCCTTTTAATTCCATTGTGAGGAGCGAAAACAGAAGCCACAATTAAAGCCGTATATCTGAGCCTCCTCATCCCTGGCAGCCACACTGTCTCTCTCTGGGTGCTTTTGTGTAACAAGACTGCCATACCGGGCCATTCCTGGGTGCACGGAGAAAGCTCTGCGGAAACACAAACCCCCAAACAACAAAAAGCATTGGAGCATCAGCGCAGAGAAAATATTTTCTCCCTTTGAAAAGCTTCTCTTGAAATTAGAGCTCTCGGTTGCAGTGCTTTGAAGCTGAATGACACACTGAAATGAGAGAGAGCAATTTTCTTTCCTTGGGCTGGATCTCTTTTGCTCTGCAGGTCATATACCTTTGTCTACCCAGTACGTAGTTCCATTTGCTTTTTTTTACTCATGCACAAAGGGAGTGCATTGCCCAGAGATCATCGGGGATCGGCTGGCAGGTGGATCTCCATTTGCTCAGGGGCAGGGGTTGGAGCAGACCAGCGTTTCAGGTTTTGTGGATCCCGTGGTCCCTGATTAAAGGTAAAGGGACCCCTGGCCATTAGGTCCAGTCACGGATGACTCTGGGGTTGCGGCGCTCATCTCGCTTTATTGGCCAAGGGAGCTTCCAGGTCATGTGGCCAGCATGACTAAGCCACTTCTGGCAAACCAGAGCAGCGCACAGAAATGCTGTTTACCTTCCCACCGGAGCGGTACCTATTTATCTACAGTGGAACCGCAGGTTACACACACAATCCGTTCCGGGTCGTCGTGCATAATGCGGGCGTACGTAACTTGAATGCATGTAAAAACAAACAAACCCAGAAGTCACCCGATTAGAGCGCTTCTGCACATGCGCGAAGTGCGCAGAAGCGTTCTCCGCATCCAGTGGTCGCGCGTGCTCCCGCGCACTCCGGAAAACACTTCCAGGGTGCCGGAGTGCGTATCCCAAACGTACGCAACACGGAGCATACGCAACATGAGGTATGACTGTACTTGCACTTTGACGTGCTTTCAAACTGCTAGGTTGGCAGGAGCAGGGACCGAGTAACGGGAGCTCACCCCATCACAGGGATTCAAACCGACAACCTTCAGATTGGCAAGCCCAAGAGTCTCAGTGGTTTAGACCACAGTGCCACCCCTGTCCCTTGTGGACCCCGTGGTCCCTGGTTACCAACCCTGAAATATGGAGAGCCATAAAAGGGGTAGAATGTTGCGGGGAAGGACCAGCCCCCAGCCTTGAAGTTCCTCAGGTGACCTCCTTTCCACCAGTCATGTTTTCAGCCTGGCCCTACCTCACAGGGTTGTTGTGACGACAAACTGGGGCAGATTATTGTTAAAGGTTCCTATATCCCGCCCCCACCCCCTGCTTCAGGCTAGAGATTACAGTGGCTAAGGACCAATGGACCTGCAACCATGCATAATATCACATCTTTTCAGTGCATTCCTACCCTGGAAGACTGGGCTACAAATGTGATTAATAATACAACTCTGCATATTCCATGCAAATATTCCTATGGGCAGTGGGGTTTTTAATAATAATAATAATAATAATAATAATAATAATAATAATAATAATAATCTGATTTGCATACAGAAGCTCAGCATCAGATACTCTGCTTACTGGCTCCCCTGTAAAATGGACAGCATTAGAAATAGAGCCTTCTCTGCAGTAATTCCCCACATACAGACCCCCACAGAGAGAGAGAGAGAGATGGAAAATGTGGTTGTCCAAGTTGGTTCTGACTTTAAAACGGGTTTTGAAGACCCATTGGCTTCAAACTGCTTTTAGTTCAGATGCCTTTAAATTAAGAACGCAGGCTGGTTTGGGATTAAGAGTGCCTAGTTTACTGCAGGTTTAAAACTGTTTTTTTTAAGTGGTTTAATTAATTTTATGGATCGCTTGGCTGGACTTTGAGATCTCTTTAATTACTGCCTGAAATTATGGCATTTTATTTTATTGTGGTCTTATGTTTCAGGCCTTTTTTGCCCTGGTATCTGGCTTGCAAATGTAAACAAACAAATGAGTTAGCTGCTGGATCAGGCCAATGGCCCATCTAGACCCGTATCCTGTTCTCAGAGTTGCCTGTGGGAAGCCACAGAACAGGATCCAAGCGCAAGAGCAACTCTCCCCTGCTGTGGCTCCACAGCAACTAGGATTCAGAAGCATAACTGCCTCTGACCGTAGAGGCAGGACATAGCATTAGATTTAGTAGCCACCAATAGCCCTAAACTCTTTTACAGTCATCCAGGTATTCCGAACATGCGCTGGATTATGGAGAAAGCTAGAGAGTTCCAGAAAAACATCTACTTCTGCTTCATTGACTACGCAAAAGCATTTGACTGTGTCGACCACAGCAAACTATGGCAAGTTCTTAAAGAAATGGGAGTGCCGGATCACCTCATCTGTCTCCTGAGAAATCTCTATGTGGGACAAGAAGCTACAGTTAGAACTGGATATGGAACAACTGATTGGTTCAAAATTGGGAAAGGAGTACGACAAGGCTGTATATTGTCTCCCTGCTTATTTAACTTATATGCAGAATTCATCATGCGAAAGGCTGGACTGGATGAATCCCAAACCGGAATTAAGATTGCCGGAAGAAATATCAACAACCTCAGATATGCTGATGATACTACCTTGATGGCAGAAAGTGAGGAGGAATTGATGAACCTTTAAAGAGGAGAGTGCAAAATATGGTCTGAAGCTCAACATCAAAAAAACTAAGATCATGGCCACTGGTCCCATCACCTCCTGGCAAATAGAAGGGGAAGAAATAGAGGCAGTGAGAGATTTTACTTTCTTGGGCTCCATGATCACTGCAGATGGCGACAGCAGTCACGAAATTAGAAGATGCCTGCTTCTTGGGAGAAAAGCAATGACAAACCTAGAGAGCATCTTAAAAAGCAGAGACATCACCTTGCCGACAAAGGTCCGTATAGTTCAAGCTATGGTTTTCCCAGTAGTAATGTACGGAAGTGAGAGCTGGACCATAAAGAAGGTTGATCGCCGAAGAATTGATGCTTTTGAATTATGGTGCTGGAGGAGACTCCTGAGAGTCCCATGGACTGCAAAAAGATCAAACTTATCCATCCTTAAAGAAATCAGCCCTGAGTGCTCACTGGAAGGGCAGATCCTGAAGCTGAGGTTCCAATACTTTGGCCACCTCATGAGAAGAGAAGACTCCCTGGAAAAGACCCTGATGTTGGGAAAGATGGAGGGCACAAGGAGAAGGGGACGACAGAGGATGAGATGGTTGGACAGTGTTCTTGAGGCGACTGGCATGAGTTTGGCCAAACTGCGGGAGGCAGTGGAGGATAGGGGTGACTGGCATGCTCTGGTCCATGGGGTCACAAAAAGTCGGACACAACTGAATGACTGAACAACAACAACAAAGTCTGCCTTGGTCCAATGACCAGTTCTGGGCACCCTAGTTTATGAAGGATATTGAGCAGCTGGAACATGTGCAGCCAAGATGTTCAAGGGTCTGGAAACCCAGCCTTGTGAGGAACAATTGAAGGAGCTGGGTATGGAGAAGAGGAGACCGAGAAGAGATAGGATAGGCATCTTCAAATATCTCAAGGGCTGTCACATAGAAGAGGGAACAAACTTGTTTTCTGCTGCTCCAGAGGGGAGGAACCGAACCAATGGATTCAAGTTACAAGAAAGGAGATTGCAACGAAACATTAGGAAGAACTTTCTGACAGTAAGAGCTGTTTGTTCAAACAACTTTGGAAGGTGTTGGGCTTCCTTTCCTTGGAGGTTGGCTGGCCATCTGCCAGGGATTCTTTCGCTCTGATTCCTGCGTTGCAGGGGGTTGGCATAGATGACCCAGGGGGTCCCTTCTAGCTCTACGATTCTACGATTCCATTATTCATTTCCAACTGCCATGTAAATCACCCCTGCACGTGGTTTCGCAGGACCCAGCGCCCGTCCTCTTGAACTTTCAAGCTTGCAGAAACTGCAAGACCCTACGGGCCGATCAATGCACCCATTAAGCGCTGTAATATTTGGCAATCCAATTGCCCCTCAAATCACTTTTTTGACTTTAATTAACAGAGCCAAATCCTCCCACTCCCCTTAATCTCATTTCTAAAGAGAAAGGTTATCTATAAAAGAAGCCATTAGCGATAGATTTGACTAAATCCCCAATTATATTACTCATCATCTGGGTAAATTTGAACTTGATTATGTTCTATAAACCCAGGATAATCCCTGTTTTCCTCGACTGTTTACCTTCGGCTTTGTGGAACTGATTATGATACTTCATTCTTCAGAGCTCGGCAAGTGGAGTCCCAGTGTGAGAGAGGCGCAAGGCAAGGAACTGAATTTTTGCCTCCCTCCGTTCCTGGCTTGGTAGCCTGCGCTCCGACATGCGCTGACTGGTGTCGCAGTGCTCACACCAAGTACTTCCCACTTCTTCTAAGCAGATCTCTCTCCCACAGACTCACTCAGAGACCTTGGGCACTCTCAGCCTGCCCTTTCCCCATGTGTAAAATTATTCAAAGCAACATGGGCACCTGGAGTGTGATACATAAATGAAATTTAATCTCACCCTGTAGAGCTTTCAAATCCCTTGTAGCCGAGTAAGATTGTCTTCCATAAACACAGTTTTAACAATGAGTCCGTAAGTGACTGTGGAGGCCAATTCTGGGTCCACACGTCCTTCCACTGGGGGTTCCCAGGAGGGAGTTGATCACGGTGTGGATTTGCCAAGCGTGCCTTCCTCTTAGCACATTTCTGTCTTTTGTCCTGAGTTCGAGTGTCTTCAAAGCCCATGACACCTTTGGTAAAGGCTGTTCTCCGATTGGAGCGCTCGCAGGCCAGTGTTTCCCAGTTGTCGGTGTTTATACTACATTTTTAAAGATTTGCCTTGAGAGAGTCTTTAAACCTCTTTGGTTGACCAACAGCATTACGCTTTCCATTTTTAAATTCGGAATAGAGTAATTGCTTTGGAAGACGATAATCAGGAGTCCGCACAACATGACCAGTCCAACAAAGTTGATGTTGAAGAATCATTGCTTCAACACGGGTGATCTTTGCTTCTTCCAATATACTGGCATTAGATCGCTTGTCTTCGCAAGTGATGTGTCAATTTTTTCGGATTCCGTTGATGGAATCTTTTGAAGAGTTGGAGTTGGGGTTTAAAAGTGGTCCATGTTTCACAAGCATACAGTACGGTTAGTAGTACAATAGCTTTGTAAACAAGCATTTTGGTTTCCCTGCGAATGTCCCAGTCCTCAAACACTGTGCACATCAATCGGGAGGAAGTCACACTCGCAGAACTCAGGTGATGCTGGATTTCGGCATCAATGTCTGCCTCCGTCTCTCTTCCCTGTTCCTGCATGAAGCAGCAATGAGAAACAAGCTCCCACCATGCAGGATTAGATTCCAAAAAGAAACAGGAAAAAACTGCAAGTACAGCCCCTCCGAGTGTCCCTATTTTCCAGGGACAGTACCAGATTTGCAGAAGCAGTCCTGGTTTCTGATTTGATTCCGGAATGTCCCGCTTTTCCTTAGGATGTCTCTATTTTCATTGGGAAAATGTTGGAGGGCATGGAGTTATGAGACCCACGAGCCAAGGAGATAAGTAACTATACAACCTTTAATGTTTTTTTAATTCTTAATGTTTTATTGTGTGTTTTTATATATGTCGGAAGCCACCCAGAGTGGCTGGGGCAACCCAGTCAGAGGGGCGGGGTATAAATAATAAAATCATTATTATTAGGAAATAAGACATCACTCTCTTCATCACGCGGGTGGCGCTGTGGGTTAAACCACAGAGCCTAGGGCTTGCTGATCAGAAGGTCGATGGTTCGAATCCCCGCGATGGGATGAGCTCCCATTGCTCAGTCCCTCCTCCTGCCCACCTAGCAGTTCAAAAGCACGTCACAGTGCAAGTAGATAAATAGGTACCGCTCTGGCGGGAAGGTAAACGGCGTTTCCGTGCGCTGCTCTGGTTCGCCAGAAGTGGCTTAGTCATGCTGGCCACATGACCCGGAAGCTGTACACCGGCTCCCTCGGCCAGTAACGCGAGATGAGCGCCGCAACCCCAGAGTCGTCCGCGACTGGACCCAATGGTCAGGGGTCCCTTTACCTTTACCTTTGTTGTTGTTCAGTCATTCAGTCGTGTCTGACTCTTCGTGACCCCATGGACCAGAGCACGCCAGGCACCCCTATCCTCCACTGCCTCCCGCAGTTTGGCCAAACTCATGCCAGTCACTTCGAGAACACTGTCCAACCATCTCATCCTCTGTCATCCCCTTCTCCTTGTGCCTTCCATCGTTCCCAACATCAGGGTCTTTTCCAGGGAGTCTTCTCTTCTCATGAGGTGGCCAAAGGATTGGAGCCTCAGCTTCAGGATCTGTCCTTCCAGTGAGCACTCAGGGCTGATTTTTTTAAGGATGGATAAGTTTGATCTTCATCAAAGAAATGTTGGAGGGAATGTAAGTAAAGAAACCTTTTTCGCCCTTTAACCAATGGGACCTCTGTGTATCTTGTTCTACTCTTTTAAGCAACGTTCGTGGTGTATGAATGAGGCAGAACGGTTGCTGGTGGGACAGGCCGGCTCCATATTCCAAGTTCCCCCCGCCCTTTTAACTCTGGTATAAACCAATTTATTTTCCAAAACCCAAGAGATGATTGATGTTACAGTGGCCTTTTCCACAAAGACAGTCCAAGGCAGCTTTCTGTCTCCTGTCTCTAACCATGAAGGCTCCTCTGAGCTCTTGCAGCCAATAGTCCTTGATGTGCCCTCCATGAGCTTTGGCTAATCCGGGTTCCATTTTCACGGACCATTTGGGGCCTGCGCTGGTGGGAGCCTTTCCTGGCCTGTCAGTCAACAGAAGGAGCCTTTTAAAGTAAAGCCCTTTGAAGGGAGGCACAACGGAATTTGTTAGAGTCGCCAGGCGCTTTTTCGTTCAAAGCAGGAAAACGGGAAGTTTTCAAAAGGATTCTACGTCGCCGGCTGCTTTCTTACCACAGCTATTTGGCACGTTCTGTTATTTTAGTTCCTGTCAGAGACATTCAGGTAGATTATTCACACAGATGAAGACAAACCGGTGGGTCCCGTCTGTCCCCCCCATCGGGCAACTCTTGTGGCAGAGAGAGAAAGGGAAGGAAAGAAGGGTTGCGAGTCTCTTTTTACAACCGTTTATCTTCCTTCCAAACTGAACGCTGGTCCTCCAGGTGCCCATTCCCTGCACAGCTTCCATGACACATAAACAAGGCAAACAGCCATTGTGGATGAATGTGTTTATTTTATTTTATTTTTGAAGGGAATAGCCACTGGGCATTGAAATTGCACAGCTCATTTTCCCCTCCCTTCAATTGAGGCTCAACCTGCAGACGGTTTGGGCACCAGAGAAGGGAATGGATGTGCACAGAAGCATCCCAGCATCTCTGGATCCTGCTTCCGAGAAGAAAAATTAATCTCACCATGCCTGCAGTCATGTAACAGATTCCGTGCTTCTAAGAGGATGGAAAACAGCCGATCGGGTTTGACCAGGATTCTGGTCAGGGGCGTCCTGCGTTGTGCCTGCTGTGGGAAGTCACTGGAAGGCAGAAAGTAAATGGGGAAGGCGGAAGAACTGCTTTCCCTGGTCTCACGATGTGCTATTTGTGCGAACCTTTAAAAACATAGGTTGGGAAGTGTGACGCTTGGCTGCAGAAACGTCACGGGCACTAGCCAATGCATGCCCACAACACCCACAGGCAAAACTGCAGGATCAGGGTTCTTGTCCTCCTTCTGGGAAGGCAGTATTGTACAGTGGTACCTCTGGATATGCCTTGACCACTACAGCTGGGGGCAAGCAGGGGCCATCTGGTCACCCCTCCCAGAGTGGCAACCGGGGGTGACCCGCCCCCTCCGCCCCCCTTCCTACGCCCCTGGGTGAGGGTTTGCCACACATAGAATCCTAGAATCCTAGAGTTGGAAGAGACCCCAAGGGCCATCCAGTCCAACCCCCTGCCAAGCAGGAAACACCATCAAAGCATTCCTGACGGATGGCTGTCAAGCCTATGCTTAAAGACCTTCAAAGAAGGAGACTCCACCACACTGCTTGGCAGCAAATTCCACTGCCGAACAGCTCTCACTGTCAGGAAGTTCTTCCTAATCTTTAGGTGGAATCTTCTTTCTTGTAGTTTGAATCCATTGCTCCGTGTCCGCTTCTCTGGAGCAGCAGAAAACAACCTTTCACTCTCCTCTATATGACATCCTTTTATATATTCAAACATGGCTATCATATCCCCCCTTAACCTTCTCTTCTCCAGGCTGAACATACCCAGCTCCCTAAGCCGTTCCTCATAAGGCATCGTTTCCAGGCCTTGGACCATTTTGGTTGCCCTCCTCTGGACACGTTCCAGCTTGTCAGTATCCTTCTTGAATTGTGGTGCCCAGAACTGGACACAGTATTCCAGGTGAGGTCTGACCAGAGCGGAATACAGTGGTACTATTACTTCCCTTGATCTAGATGCTATACTCCTATTGATGCAGCCCAGAATTGCATTGGCTTTTTTAGCTGCTGAATCACACTGTTGTTTATGGTCCATCAAGACTCCTAGATCCTTTTCACATGTACTGCTCTCTCTTTTTTTTTAATATAATTTTTATTAATTTTTTTTCCAAACTACTACAATAATTTTTAAAATAAACATCTTCATACATTTCCCATTTGGCTGTCAAGCCTTGACTTCCGTCAATCCCTTCAAATGGCTTTCTAATTTTTTTTTAACTTAGCATTATACTTCTTTAATCAACCATTGCTTACATTCTCAACAAAAGAAAGTTCCCTTACTTTACTATCCTACTTACAATAATAGTTCTACATATTCACTACAAAACTTCTTGAAATCCTATTAACGTATTCAGGTGTAAATTGTCTTTTAGATAGTTCGTAAATTTTAACCAGTCTTTGATGAATTTCTGGTCCTGCTGCTCTCGGATTCTTCCCGTTAATTTGTCCATTTCTGCATATTCAGTCATTTTCACTGTCCATTCCTCTTTCGTCGGTAATTCTTCTTGTTTCCATTTTTGTGCTAGAAGGATTCTAGCTGCCGCCGTTGCGTATTGGAAAAGTCTAATGTCCTTTTTTTCAATGTCTGTGCCTACAATACCTAACAAAAAGGCTTCAGGTTTTTTAACAAAATTATATCTCAACATTTTTCTTAACTCCTGATATATCATATCCCAGTACATTCTCACCTTTTTACATTCCCACCACATATGATAAAAAGTACCGACATTTTCTTTACATTTCCAACACTTATTGTCCAACTTATACATCTTAGCTAGTTTAACTGGGGTGATATGCCATCTATACATCATTTTCAATAAGTTTTCTTTTATTGACGTACATGCCGTAAATTTCATTCCTTCCCTCCAAAGTTTTTCCCAGTCTTCTAGCAAAATGTTATATCCAAAATCTTTTGCCCAATGGATCAACACCGACTTCACTTCTTCATCTTTTAAGTTCCATTCCAACAGCATTTTATACATCTTATCAAGTACTTTAAAATCACTATTAAGTACCTCAACTTCAAACTTTGATTTCGTCTCACTAAATCCCGTCTTTTTCATATCGCTTTTAAACATTTCATTAATTTGGTGGTACTGCAACCAGTTATTAACATATTCTTTCACTTCCTCATATGGTTTTAATTTCCATTTATTACCTTCTTTTTTGAGCAATGTCTCATAAGTTATCCATTTTTGACTCATATTTATCTTTTTCATGCTAATTATTTCAATTGGGGATAGCCACCATGGTGTTTTCCTTTCCAATAGATTTTTATATCTGTCCCATACTTCATAGAGGGACTTCCGGAAGATATGGTTTCCAAAACTTCTATGTACCTTTATCTTTTCTTGCCAAAGATATGCGTGCCATCCGAATCTGTTATCATGTCCTTCCAGGTCTAAGAGATCTGGTTTCTTCAAATTTATCCATTCCTTTATCCAACATAGACAAGCTGCTTCATAGTATAGCTTCAAATCCGGTAAGGAAAAACCTCCTCTTTCCTTACTGTCTGTCAATAGCTTAAATCTTATCCGGGGGTTTTTCCCCTGCCAGATAAATCTTGAAATTTTCTTTTGCCATTCTCTGAAGACAGCTGTCCCTTTTATTATTGGTATTGTTTGAAACAAAAATAACATTCTCGGTAGCACGCTCATTTTTATTGCTGAAATTCTTCCCAATAAAGAGAATTTCATCCTCTCCCACATGTACTGCTCTCAAGCCAGGTGTCACCCATCCTGTATTTGTGCCTTTCATTTTTTTTGCCCAAGTGTAGTACTTTCCAGTGTTTCCCAAACCCGGGTCTTCAGCTGTTTTTGGACTACAATTCCCACCATCCCTGACTACTGGTCCTAGTAGGGATGATGGAGAGTTGTAATCCAAAATCAGCTGGTGACCCAAGTTTGGAAAACACTACCCTGGAGCACTGGCTTTTGAATCCTGGGTAAAGTAACTAGGCGAAAAAGAGGACATCTTTAGTAGTTGCCTAGCAGAGGGAGTGTTTCAGCGCATCATGTTCCCACTCTCTTTGTGCACAAGAGCACATTCCCCTGCGAGAGAATATGCATCATATGCACATTTATTTCAATAAGTTTTCCTCCCTTGCATTAAGGCCCATGTCCTGGTACACTGTTCTCAGAATCTGGTGAGAAGTAGTCCCTGTTTTCATTTGACAGTCAGAAAATAAATTAATTGGTAGGTCTTCTCCCTTTAGATGAAACATAATTAACTATTTGGAACAGTCCCACTTGAGGGAGAGGAGAGGGGGGGAGAAATACATTTCAATTTAAAAACAATCTACTTTATTAAGTTAAAATTCAATTCTAGGTTTTCATTACAGGAATCTGCCTGCAAGCAGGCTGCCGGTTATTCACATCTGCTTGGAGATACCCGAGTGAACATGGTACGCCACCGAAGGCATTATTTACCTCTCGGGGGGGGGGGGAGAAGAAATCTGGAAATATAATTTCATCATCCAACTCAGAAGTAGTCAACTTGGTGCCCACAAGACACTGCTGGACTCCAACTCCCAGTTCAGGAGTTTCTTTAAACTATTTATTCCATAGCATTTACAGTATTTAACACCACTGGATTGGAGAGAGAGAGAGAGAGAGAGAGAGAGAGAGAGAGAGAGAGGGAAAAAATCCTAAAAACAGTTTACCAATGTCGGAATACGTTTCACGGATCCGCCATGGATTCATATTAATTGGTTATTTTATGGGTTTTTCAAGGTCTACTTTTGGTATAATTGCGCGCAAAAGTGAAAGTGAAAGCATGAATGAATAGTGTGATTCACTTACAAGATTAATCCGCCTTTATTTTGTAGATCCGGTCATGTTCAAAGTTGTTAATGAGCGTTAAACTTGCTTCCCGCCTTTTTGGAGGGCAGCAACAGTGATTTTATTGGTTAAAGTACTAATGATGATGTCACGTTTGTTCCCTAATAAAAGGCAGAGGCACCCCGCTTAGGCACGAGACCGCACATTCTTTAGGAGAAGTTCGTTTATGTTCTTTTAGTTGGGTTTTAGTTGAAGTCAAGTTTAGTTTAAGGGACTAGGAGCGGGCTGGACGGGTTGGATGGGTTTTTCTTTTAGTTAGAGTTAGATCGCGGAAGATCATTCGGTTTAGCCTTAGTTAGGTTTTCTTTAGGTTTAGCCTAGGGCTAGAATTGCGGAAGATATTTCGGTTTTAGTTTATTTAGTTAGCCTCGCGGAAGATTGGGCGCGCAGGGTCTTTAAGCTTAGGAGAACTTAGCTTAGGGGACGAGCCTACGCGGGTTCTGCCGAAGCCACTAAAGATACAACCGGTGTCTGTCTTCCTTTGGGGTTAAAGGGGGGAGTAAAGTAAAAAATTTTTATTTCTTTAAACTGGTCCGTCTATTCAGAGTCAGGGTATATATTTTATTTCACGAGGCAACTGTTCATTAAAGAAGGCAATTAGGAACTCACACTTCATCGGAGTCGTCAATTGGCTTACTCATCATCCTTCAGACTGTGAGGCTTGGCCGGCGACCGTGCTCAAAAGCACGCGGAACGCTGGCCACTTTCCCCGCAACTGGTACCTCGTGCATAACCAATCCAAGGCCGTGCACGAGGAGCTCCAGCACCCAAACCCCGACAAGTGGTGCCCCGTGTGAGGCCAAGCGTAGTCAAAAATCGCTTCCACGAAGACTCCGGTTGAAGGCAACATATCGGAAGTGGCTCGGAAACAGACATTGAGAGGTGAGGTATAACGGCCCGGTTTATCCAGGATTTCGTTGCAGTAGCGCGAATCCACCGCTTGCCCAAAGTACTGTAAATAGAAATTGCGCGCGTGTATTTTGCCCCAAGGGGTCCCCGGGTAGAGCGGCAAGGAGTTTAGTGTAAGCCTACGGGCAGGATAAGGTCTTCCCTAAAGCCTACGGGTGGGAAGGGTTCTGGCAAAAGCCTACGGGTGCCAGGGTCTGGCAAAAGCCTACGGGTGCCAGGGTTTTCGGTCAAAGCCTACGGGTAGGGCCGGTGTCTCCCGAAAAAGCCTACGGGTGGGAGGGAAAGGTTTTCTGGCTAAAGCCTACGGGTGCCAGGTTTTTCGGTCAAAGCCTACGGGTAGGGCCGGTAGCCCCTAGTAGAAGCCCACGGGTGGGGGCGGAGGTTTTCTGGCTAAAGCCTACGGGTGCCAGGTTTTTCGGTTAAAGCCTACGGGTAGAACCGGTGTCCCCTAGTAGAAGCCTACGGGTGGGGGAGGAAAAGTTTTGGAAAAGTGTTTAAAAAATGGGCTCCTCACTCTCAACTGCTCAAGTAAAATTTTGTGAAGATTTATTGTACCTTTTGAAAGAAATGGTCACCCTGTCTCTGAATCAGAAGTAGAGCTTTTAGTTAAAACCATTGGGGAAATTTGTCCCTGGGTCCCTAAGGAAGGAACGAAAGATTTAGCCTCATGGGAAAGGATCGGGTTAGAATTTATGGCCAACCCGAAAATCGGAATTCCTGTACAATTAGTATGGAGCAAAGTAAGAAACTGCTTTCAACAAATCGCTCCAAGAAATGTTTTGCTTAATGGAACAGTGAATTTAGGAAATACTGCTTTTAATAGTGCCCCTGTGCTGCCGCTTGCGGTTGTGCCATTTTCGGCCCCCTCGCAGCAGCCAGTTCAGGCCCCGTTGTCGTACACGCACTCGCCCTTGTCCAATTTGTCGTTGCCAGATTCATTGCCGCCTGTGCCGGTGCAGCAGACGCCGTCGGCCTTTCAAGCCCCGCCGCGGACTGCCCCACCGCCAGTCGCTCAGCAGTCATCGCAGGCCTTTTACCAGCCAGCGATTTCAAGTCAGCAGCAGCCGCGGACCTCGCTCCAAGCAACGGTCCCGCTTCCTCCACCGCAAGCCGCGCTTTTGCCAGCGATCCAGCAGCAGCAGCAGCAAGCAGCCTTTTTGCCAGCAAACCCTGCTGCCCTGCAGGCCGCGCTCAAGCCAGCAGCTCCAGTTTTGCAGCAAGCTGATTTCCAATCAACAGCAATCCAAGCTTCAATGCAAGCAGCACAACAGCAATTTACCAACCCTTCAGCACCTCCAATGCCAATGCAGATTCCAAGACAAGAGCAAAGCCAAACAATGATGATCCAGATGCCAGGACTTGCAGTACAGAGCCAACAACCTTATGCTCCAACTCCAAGTCAGCCATCTTGTCTTCATCCAACTCCAAGTCAGCCATCTTGTCTTCATCCAACTTCAAGTCAGCCATCTTGTTTTCATAGTCAGCCATCTTCAAGGCATCCAGATGTCAAAGACTCTTTAGCGCCATCTAGTGGCTCATCATTTGGAAAGCATCAAGAAGATTTAAACTCACTGATGCCACCTACAGATCCAACAGCAATGCAGCCCATTTGCAGAACCCAAGCTTTGGAAGCAGCTTTGGGACAAATAGACTTTAGTGCTGATCCAATGCACATCTTTCCAGTGATTCGTGCTAATGGAGGACAACCTGCAAGATATCAAGCCATTCCTTTTGAAACACTACGTGAACTGCGAAAAGCCATACGCGAAAATGGACTTCAAGCTCCTTATACTAGAAGTTTACTTGAAGGACTGTCCACTAGTAGACTTCTGCCATCTGATTGGAAGTTGATTCTTCGCACCTTCCTGTCGCCTACAGATGCTCTTCTGTGCCTGCAAGAGTGGAAAGAAGTAGCAGCCAGACGTGCAACGCCACTTGCCACAGAAGATATGCTCACAGGATCAGGACATTACTCCAATCTCAATCAACAGCTAGCCATACCTGATGCTGCACTTGTCACCATAGCAGACATTGTAGTCAAAGCTTGGCGCAGACTACCCAATCGCACAGATGCTAGCTCAGTATCAGGATTCGCTGCAGTTAGGCAAGGTCCAAAAGAACCTTATGGGGACTTCGTGGATCGCCTGATTGTTGCAGTGGAACGCCAGATAGAAGATCGTCATGCCAGAAACATGCTGACAAAACAACTTGCCTTTGAAAATGCCAATGATGACTGCAAGAATGCCCTAACAGCAGTTGCAGCTCGTCCAGATGCCACATTGACTGAGATGCTACGCGTCTGCCAGAATGTCGGTACCCACTCCTACAAAGCACAGCTCTTGGCAGCTGCGGTACAGATGCCACGTCAAGACAGCTCTACGCCAGTCAAGAAGTGCTATGGGTGTGGAGGCGATGGGCATTTCCGGTCGCAGTGCACAACAATGCCAAGGCCTTCTGCCAAGCCGCCAGAGAGATGTCCCATCTGTCAGAAAGGATTTCATTGGGCGAACGATTGTCGTTTGAATCCACAAAATACATCACCTACCTCATCTCCAGTTCAGGGAAACGGTTCTGCGGGCCGCGCCCCGGCCCCGGTAAAACAATAGGGTGCAAGTTCAAGAACATCATGAAGGTCAATCGTCCCAGAAAGGTGAACAACGCTACTCCTTATCCAGGTCATCAGGAAAAAAGAGTGATCCAAAGAGATATCTACTCTCCAGACGTCCAGAGAAAAGATGTGACCTCATCAAGCATTCAGGTTCCAGAGGTTTCATCATCTGCCTTACCTATTCAAAGGGTTCCAGTAGAGAACACAGCATTCAGTTCACCTTCTGCTGACCGCCCTTCAGTTCCTGCTGATGTTGATCCTGCTTCACAGCAAGCAATCACAGTCAAGTCTCTGATCGCAGAATTGCCTTCAACGTTGAGAAGACATCCTACTGAAGTCAACCTTGCAGCACCTGAGCTTTATTCACCTTCGAGTCAAGGTCAGCCTGTCATTGAAGGACATTTGCCCTTGATGAAACAGCAGTGTTCAAGTTGCAACCCAGCTGATGATCACTTTCCATGTGGCCAAAGAATGCAAGTGAGTGAGCCAGCTCCCTCTTGTGGAAGCTTCAACATCACTCCAGTTAACAATGTCCACACCTTTGTGTCACCTCCAGCTTTTAAGCTCGGCCCGCCACAATCAAGCAATTATCAGGAACAACAACTTCTACTGCCTCGTGTCAAAGAAGAAGCTCCATCCTGTCAGTTTGATGCACAACTGACTGAATGCCAGCAGGTTCAACAGCATCAGCAACTCTTACCAACGGAAGAACCTCAAGTTTGCCAACTCAACGCCAAGCAGCTTCAGAGTTGCCAACTTCAGCAGTGCAAAAAACCCGAAGCCAAAAAGATATCTTCAAACACTGCCAACGAAGAACAAGAAGAATCTTCTGTCCCAGGTATACCACTCTTCTTAACAGAGGACTGTTACTTTTCAAATCCATGGTTTGCTCAGCAATTGCCAACATCCATTCGTGGTCCATTCCCAGACACTTCGATTTGCCTTATCCTGCCTAGGATGGATCGCCTCCCTGCCACAGTCACATTGACTGCAGGCCTAGTTCGAATCACAGATTCATCGCAGTTGCTGATTCCAGGATTTTCAACTGTTCCTTGTGTCCTAACAAAAGGTTTGGAAATTGCCAGACTCTATTTGCTTACTTCCACACCTACAGCTCCTGTAGACTCTTTGCCTCCTCAGGCAGCAATGGCGCTAATCAAGATTACAGAAGAACGCCCTCATCTCGTCTTAGAAATGGGTGGACGAAAGATCAAGGGTCTTCTTGATACAGGCGCAGATGTCACAGTGATCGCCAGAAAGGATTGGCCTGACCAGTGGGCAACGACTGTCACCCAGGAAGTCTTCGGAGTCGGAGGTTTCGAACCCGCCCACCAGAGCGTGCATCCGATTACCTTCCAGTCAGACTCAGGCTCCATGGTGCAGCTCCGTCCACTTGTTATGGATGTACCTATCACCCTTTGGGGTAGAGACTTATTGTCTAAAGCAAGAACTGTAGTCCATACACATTTTTGATGTGGGCCTTTGCATCAGCGCCAGTACATGCTCTTCCACTCGCATGGAAGGAAGGACCCCCTGTATGGGTCGACCAATGGGCGCTGACGTCAGAAAAGCTCGCTGCAGCAGAGGCCCTAATCAAAGAGCTACTACACCAGGATCGTGTGCAACCCTCTAATAGCCCTTGGAACACTCCAATTTTCGTCATCAAGAAGAAAAGTGGAAAATGGCGTTTGCTTCAAGACCTGAGAAAGATCAACGAAAGAATTGTTCCAATGGGTCCCCTTCAATGTGGACTTCCTAACCCTAACCTCATTCCTAGAAACCATCAGCTTGCAATCATCGATCTTAAAGATTGTTTCTTTACCATCCCACTGGCACCTGCAGATCAAGAAAAGTTCGCTTTCACTCTACCGGTGTTCAATAACACCAGACCAGCTTCCAGATACTCTTGGAAGGTACTCCCTCAAGGAATGGTGAATTCGCCGACTCTCTGCCAGAACTTTGTAGATAAAGCATTACAGCCTTTCAGAGCACAATATCCAGCCTTAGAAGTTTGTCATTACATGGATGACATCTTGATCCATGGAGAAAAGGTCTCAGAGCATCATATTGAGCATCTTACGCGCATCCTGAACTCTTTTGGGCTTTGTATTGCCCCAGAAAAGGTACAGCGCACTGCTCCATTTCATTACTTGGGTCACAGACTGCTTCAAGATACAGCCCTGCCAGAGATGCCGAGCATAGTCATTCCAGAATCCTTTACTTTAACACAATTGCAGCATCTCTTGGGACAGATAAACTGGGCTCGAAAGTCTCTAGCAGTTCCAACATCTGAACTCTCGCCATTGTTTTCTGCTCTTAAGGGACATACATCTCCTTCAGATGTTATTCCATGCACTTCTGAGATGCGTCTTGCTTTACAAGGGGTAAACACAAAACTGCACCAAATAGCTGTAGATCGTGTGCCAACAGCCAACTGCGCTCTTTCATGTGCTATCTTCACTACACCAAGATTGCCGACAGCAGCCTTATACGTTCCGGATACTTCCTCAAAGGTGGCAATCGTGGAGTGGATTCATCTTTCGCACACGCCTCAAAGGAATGTGTACCCCAGTATGGACGCTGTTGCTGATCTCCTTGTTAAGTGCAGAGGCCGTGCAATTCGCCTGAGTGGAAATGATCTGCTTTCCATCTACCTTCCTTTCTCTCAAGAACAAGTACTAACTTTGATTCAGTTTTCAGATAGTTTCCAAATTGCTATTGCAGATTTTGTCGGTTCATTCTTGTATAATCCTCCTAAGGACAAAAGATTCACTTTGTTGCAACAAGTAAACTATCACCTTTCATCCATGTTGGTGCTTCAGCCTATTCCCACTGCAAAAACTCTGTTCACAGATGGCTCCTCTTCCTATGGTGTCCTTGCATGGCGGGAGAATGGACAATGGAAAACTGTGTTTACAGAGAAACAACTTTCAGCACAAAGATCGGAACTGGCAGCAGTGATTCTAGCTTTTCAAACTTTCACTACAGAAGCATTCAACCTCGTTGTAGATTCTCAGTATGTATATAGACTGTTATCATCGCTTCCAGTTGCTTATCTGTCTCCGTCCATGGACGAAAATCTTTTTAATTTGTTCGCGCAGCTTCAAGAACTATTACAGAGACGTTCATTTCCCTTTTTTGCTGCACATTTGCGCTCTCATTCTAACCTTCCAGGATTCCTGGTGGAAGGAAATGCAGTAGCAGACGCTGCCCTCAGGACTCTAGCTTTCTCCTTGTTCGACAATCCTGTGACAAGCCATGAAACTTTCCACCAATCAGCAAAGGTTCTACACAAGACCTTCAACATTCCAATGTCACAAGCAAGGGACATTATTTCATGCTGCCCTTCGTGCTCCAAGTCTCCTATCTGCTTGCCATTTGACGCTGTAAATCCTCGAGGCACGGAGGCGAATCAGCTGTGGCAGATGGATGTGACACATGTCCCAGCCCTTGCTCCAATGTCTAAGTTGCATGTCACAGTGGACACCTTTTCAGGTTTCATTTGGGCTACAGCACTGAAGGGAGAAACTACGAGGCACGTCATACAGCACTGCATGAGAACCTTTTCAGTTATGGGAAAACCTCAAGCCATTAAAACAGATAATGGCCCGGCCTATGCTTCTCAGGCCTTTAATGACTTTTGTGTGCAATGGAATATTTCCCTATCCCACGGGATTCCGTTTAATTCGACAGGCCAAGCTCTCATTGAAAGGACACACCTCACTTTCAAAACTCTGCTCCACAAACAGACCGCAGGACGTCACCTTCCAGCCTCGGAGATCCCTTTGGCAGTTGCAAAGGTGCTGTTCACCTTAAATTTTCTTCTCTTTCCACATAACAAGCCTCATTCCCCAGTGGATCTCCACTTCAAGAAAGAAGAACAGCTTCCTCGACCTTTGGTCTCTTATCGCCTCTTGCCTGACATTGAATGGCGAGGACCAGTTCCACTCATCACTTGGGGTCGTGGTTACGCTGCAGTTGCCCTTGAAGAAAAGGCTGTTTGGGTGCCTGCCAGGTGTGTGCGCCCTTGGAGAGCTAAGGAACCAAGTTAAGAATATCCACCTCGTTGTTTGACTGCATCAGTTTCCAGTGTCAAATGCAGCAATTCTTCAAAAGTGCTCAACTAACAGCACCAGTTGAGTTCTGGGCAGTTTGCCTTACCCTCCTACTGCCTAGGCCTTTTGTTTGCCTCTGGGCAGCCCCTTGGTTCCTGGCTGCCTAGATTTGTTCCAGTTACTCCCATACCTGCATTCACTAGCAGATCACCTTGATTTGCTTGCTTAACCTCCTTTCTTCTACAGGTATCGTTGTTTCTTCAGAATTCGATGTTTCAGTACTTTCCTGAGCTTCATGAACTTTTCCTGAGTTCCAGGACTATTTCTTCTACATGGTCGTGTGTAATCGGAGAAGAAGACGACCGGCAACTCATTCATCGTCTTCATCCTCCTCTCCAACACCATTTTGCAGTTCTAAATCTGTCTTGTACTTTATATTGTATTTGTAAAAATTGCATATTTACCTTTGTATGCTTCTTGAAATATCCGCCTCGCATATTACATGTGTTTTCCATATAGCTTGATAATTAATGATATAGATGTTTATATATGCAAAGCTTTTCTGAAATGGTTTCCATTTAGAGCGTCACAACTTTGATGATATGGAAATGTTTATGTAAGGTTAAAAGCATCGCCTTTGTGCAGTTCTAGTCATAGACATATTCATGCATATATGTTTTATAATCCTAAATCTCCACGTTGTGCTTGCAAAAGTTGTAGTTCAAAATGTGGTAACTCTTATATGCCTTATTTGAGATATTTCCTTTGGTCAAAGAATTGATCATTCTCGGATTTGTTCAAGATATATATGTCAAGTCTGGTGGCGTCCTACCCTTTTGGTACCCCTATTTTCTTTGAAGAATACCCCTCTATATGCTACCTTTTGGCAGTAAACCAGGTTCCCAGCTTTTCCCTTCACTCTGTTTCCTGCTGTTGATGGGAGACCCTTATGTAGCTGGTTTAAATCCCATCTCGTTTCGCTGGAAACCCTTGCGTAGATGGTTTAAATCCTCATCCTGGCTGGGACACCTTTATGTAGGTAGCTTAAATCCCCTCTTGTGGCGAAAAACCACTTGTACATAGGTGGCTTAAATCCCCTCTCTGGAATCGGACCCTAGTTCCCCGTTACCTGTGGTCGCTGTGGTAAGTCCAGAATCTAAAGTTCCCTCGATTCTGTAGCCTCAGAGCCACACACCTTTTATGTTTCCTTATCCATTTTCCTTGGTTTCCAAATAAAAAATTAAAAAAAATGGGGGAGGGGTCTGGGTAAGCTATGTAGCCCCAGCTCTAGTTATACTTTAATTTTGGGTCCCGGATCGGGACCTCTCTTATGTTTGGGCAGTCGTTATCCGTTATTTTTAATTTTGGACCTGTATCAGGTCCTCTCTTGTGTTTGGGGAGTAATTTGTTGTTTTACGCTGCACGCGAAAGTATACATGCTTATAAGGTAATTTGTTGTGTTACACTACATATTGAAGTATTTATATATGCCTTAAAGGTTTACAGTGTATCGGATCGATCATTTTTTATGTTCGGCTAGTGGTTTGTTATTTTCATGACTTTATTGCTACATTATTGTACAAGTATTTCCTCCTATGAAGGGGGTGGATGTTGATAGTTTTGCTGGTGTTTATATCACAGTCTTGATGTGGACACTGTCAGCACTGTTGACGCTTTGCCTTTTCATGTCGAGGTTTATATCGAAGCAAATGGTAATGTTTATGTCAGATAAATGCTTATGATATCTCTATTTTTTTTATATATAACTAAAACAAAATTAATTTAATTTAAAACAAAAAAAGAAAGATGATATGTCGGAATACGTTTCACGGATCCGCCATGGATTCATATTAATTGGTTATTTTATGGGTTTTTCAAGGTCTACTTTTGGTATAATTGCGCGCAAAAGTGAAAGTGAAAGCATGAATGAATAGTGTGATTCACTTACAAGATTAATCCGCCTTTATTTTGTAGATCCGGTCATGTTCAAAGTTGTTAATGAGCGTTAAACTTGCTTCCCGCCTTTTTGGAGGGCAGCAACAGTGATTTTATTGGTTAAAGTACTAATGATGATGTCACGTTTGTTCCCTAATAAAAGGCAGAGGCACCCCGCTTAGGCACGAGACCGCACATTCTTTAGGAGAAGTTCGTTTATGTTCTTTTAGTTGGGTTTTAGTTGAAGTCAAGTTTAGTTTAAGGGACTAGGAGCGGGCTGGACGGGTTGGATGGGTTTTTCTTTTAGTTAGAGTTAGATCGCGGAAGATCATTCGGTTTAGCCTTAGTTAGGTTTTCTTTAGGTTTAGCCTAGGGCTAGAATTGCGGAAGATATTTCGGTTTTAGTTTATTTAGTTAGCCTCGCGGAAGATTGGGCGCGCAGGGTCTTTAAGCTTAGGAGAACTTAGCTTAGGGGACGAGCCTACGCGGGTTCTGCCGAAGCCACTAAAGATACAACCGGTGTCTGTCTTCCTTTGGGGTTAAAGGGGGGAGTAAAGTAAAAAATTTTTATTTCTTTAAACTGGTCCGTCTATTCAGAGTCAGGGTATATATTTTATTTCACGAGGCAACTGTTCATTAAAGAAGGCAATTAGGAACTCACACTTCATCGGAGTCGTCAATTGGCTTACTCATCATCCTTCAGACTGTGAGGCTTGGCCGGCGACCGTGCTCAAAAGCACGCGGAACGCTGGCCACTTTCCCCGCAACTGGTACCTCGTGCATAACCAATCCAAGGCCGTGCACGAGGAGCTCCAGCACCCAAACCCCGACATACCAAAAGATAAAACTATAAAATTATCACAAAGAAAAATAAACAGCAAATGTTCGAGGCTTTAGAAAAGTTAAAATGGAGCAAGCTTGTTTTCTTGGGTCTCAAACCAAGGACTTCAAATTACAAGGAGATTCCGACTAAACATCAGGAAGAACTTTCTGACCGTAAGAGCCGTTTGACAGTGGAGCGAGAGTCCCTCAGGAGGTGATGGACTCTCCTTCCTTGGAGGTTTCTAAGCAGAGGTTGGATGGCCATCTGCCAGGGATGCTTGAGCTGAGATTCCTGTATTGGACTAGATGACCCTTGAGATCCCTTCCAACTCTACGATTCTATGATTCTATACAAATAGCTATAGACTAAAAAGAGATTTAAACTCGCACCATCTTTCGAGCCAGTGTGGTGTAGTGGTTAAGAGCGGTAGACTCGTAATCTGGTGAACCGGGTTCGCGTCCCCGCTCCTCCACATGCAGCTGCTGGGTGACCTTGGGCTAGTCACACTTCTCTGAAGTCTCTCAGCCCCACTCACCTCACAGAGTGTTTGTTGTGGGGGAGGAAGGGAAAGGAGAATGTTAGCCGCTTGGAGACTCCTTTGGGTAGTGAAAAGCGGGATATCAAATCCAAACTCTTCCAAACTCTTCCTCGAAATATCTGGGTAGGCTTGTCTATACAAACACGCTTTTAGCAGGCACCAGAAAGAGCACAGTGTGGCGGAGCCTGCCTGATGTCAATAGGCAGGGAGTTCCAAAGTGTAGACCATGGGTAGGCAAAATAAGGCCCAGGGGCTGGATCCAGCCCAATCGCCTTCTCAATCCGGCCCGCAGACGGTCCGGGAATCAGCGTGTTTTTACATGAGTAGAATGTGTCCTTTTATTTAAAATGCATCTCTGGGTTATTTGTGGGGCATCGGAATTCATTCCTTTTTTTTTCCCTTCAAAATATAGTCTGACCCCCCCACACACACACAAGGTCTGAGGGACAATGGACTGGCCCCCGGCTGAAAAAGATTGCTGACCCCTGGTGTAGACGCCGCCACACTAAAAGATTGAGTTCTTACAGATGCGGTGATGTACGTGAATGGGAACCTTAGTTCTTAAAATAATTGCCAAACACAGGATTAGGAGAAATTGAGAGTTTTATTGCTGAGCAATAAGGTCCAGTGAATCACCTCCAAAAATCTGGACATTGAATCAACAGTGTCCATAGGTTTTATAGATTTCTTCAAACATTACATATTCATATCTTGCATTGAGCATCAAGCCAATAAGCGTTGACATCACCCTTCCTTTTGTCCTTTTCAAGATTACTTCTCTTTTCATATTTTTTAGTTACATTTACCATATTAGGCATTCCTATGATCTAAGCTTTATGACTATCTTGTGACTATGAGACAATGGGACTACATGACATCAGTTTGCTTAGGAATAGGAATAGGAATAGGAATAGGAATAGGAATAGGAATAGGAATAGGAATGATTTATTATTGGCCAAGTATTTTCCAACATACTTGGAATTTGTTTTGGCTACATTGCAATGTAAACATACAGACACTGTTCCTCTCACAATACAAAGAAGCAAAGAAACCCCACCCATAATTTACCTCCCCTTCAGCTATACAACTACGAATTTAACAATTTAATGGCACAAGGAAAAAAACTATTCCTGTGCCTGGCCGATTTTGTATATGAAGTCCTGTAGCGACGTCCAGATGGAAGTAAATCAAGCAGATGATGACCGGGATGTAAAGGATCTGCTACAATTCTCTCTGCTCTCTTCCTAACTCGGGTAGCATAAATTGTCTCTATTGAAGGCAAGCTAACACCAATTACCCTTTCCTGCAATTCTTACAGCTCGTTGGAGCCTTTTCTTGTCTCTCTTGGAGGCTGTACCGTACCAAGCTGTTATAGAATTACAGAGAACAGTTTCAATGATGCCTCTGTAGAATTGGATCAACACTTCCTGGGGCAATTTAAATTTCCTAAGTTGACGCAGGAAATACAGCCTCTGGTGGACCTTTTTAATAATACTATTGATGTTGCTTGACCAATTTAAGTTATAAGAAATTATAGAGCCCAAGAACTTAAAGGACTCTACTACTACAACCATGTTACCAAGAATGGAAAGTGGTGGCAGAACGGAAGAGTGCCTTCGGAAATCAATTACCATTTCTACTGTCTTTTGGGCATTTAGTACCAAATTATTTGGGGTGCACCACGAAACAAGATGGTCTACTTCCCGCCTATACACAGATTCATCCTCCTCCTGGATAAGCCCAATAACTGTTGTGTCATCAGCAAATTTCAAGATCTTAACTGATGAGGTACATTCATTTCTGTATAGAGAGAAAAGCAGTGGGGAAAGGACACACCCCTGGGGAGCACCTGTATTGATGGTATTGTTGCTCGATATAATTTTCCCCAACCTCACTTGCTGCCTTCTGTCCGTTAAAAAGCTGTATATCCATCGGCAAACAGGGGCAGGTACATTGAGATGAATTAATTTAGAAAACAATTTAGATGGTACAATAGTACTAAAATAGTATTCAAAGCTGAGCTAGAGTCTTAGTTAGATATATTTGTTCTGCTAACTCAGCTGTAATCCGCAGAAATGATTTCTTACAAAGTAGAGTCCTAATGCTTGAATGTTTACACAGAATACAAATCATAAGCATAAAATGATATGTAATGATACGGAATAAGGCAAAGGTGAGATTATAAATGTAGTCTCACTACAGCGGAATGGGGATCACGAGCTACCTCTAGCGGTGATAGTTCCCCAGATCAAAGCGGTCAAGTGGGCACATATGGGTTGAGGCAACCTTGCTGGTAAACTGATCCCAGGTCATTAAGGGCTTCAAATACTAATGGTTACGCCTTGAACTTGGTTCAGTAAGTAGCAAATCCGAAACCAGTGCAGATATCTGAGCCCATGCATTACTTAGAATCATAGAATCCTACAGTTGGAAGAGACCACAAGGGCCATCCAGTCCAACGCCCTGCCAAGCAGGAAACACCATCAAAGCATTCCTGACAGATGGCTGTCAAGCCTCCGCTTCAAGACCTCCAAAGAAGGAATCATAGAATCCTAGAGTTGGAAGAGACCCCAAGGGCCATCCAGTCCAACCCCCTGCCAAGCAGGAAACACCATCAAAGCAATCCTGACAGATGGCTGTCAAGTCTCCGCTTCAAGACCTCCAAAGAAGGAGACTCCACCACACTCCTTGGCAGCAAATTCCACTGTCGGACAGCTCTTACTGTCAGGAAGTTCTTCCTAATGTTTAGGTGGAATCTTCTTTCTTGTAGTTTGAATCCATTGCCCCGTGTCCGCTTCTCTGGAGCAGCAGAAAACAACCTTTCTCCCTCCTCTATAAAATATCCTTTGATATCTTTGAACATGGCTATCATATCACCCCTTAACCTTCTCTTCTCCAGGCTAAACATACCCAGCTCCCTAAGCCATTCCTCATAAGGTATTGTTTCCAGGCCTTGGACCATTTTGGTTGCCCTCCTCTGGACACCTTCCAGCTTGTCAGTATCCTTCTTGAACTGTGGTGCCCAGAACTGGACACAGTATTCCAGGTGAGGTCTGACCAGAGCAGAATATAGTGGTACTATTACCTCCCTTGATCTAGACGCTATACTCCTATTGATGCAGCCCAGAATTGCATTGGCTTTTTTAGCTGCTGCATCACACTGTTGACTCATGTCAAGTTTATGGTCTACCAAGACTCCTAGATCCTTTTCACATGTACTGCTCTCAAGCCAGGTGTCCCCCATCCTGTATTTGTGCCTTTCATTTTTTTGCCCAAATGTAGTACTTTGCATTTCTCCCTGTTAAAATTCATCTTGTTTGCTTTGGCCCAGTTCTCTAGTCTGTTAAGGTCATTTTGAAGTGTGATCCTGTCCTCTGGGGTACTAGCCACCCCTCCTAATTGCAGAAGAGGCAGCAATTGCCCTGCAGCACCCGGCGCTAACTTCAGCTTCTGCATCAATGCAGAGTGCATTGCAGTCATCCAGTCTTGAGTGATGGGTGTTGAAGCCCAGGAACATCTGGGAGCACCATTTTGGCTATGCCTGGTCTGATTCCTTTTGCTTTCCCGTTTCCTCTCCAGTCGTGTCCCCAGTCCATCTCTGGCGTTCTACCCCCCAGAGAGCTTGACTTGGCACAGTCTGGAAAAACACGTAGCAGATGAAAGCCCTTTTATCATCTCAGGCCTTTTAGATGTATTGACCTCTTCCTTCTCACACTTCCTGCTTGCTGTGTTTTCAATTTGCTTTTTTTAATGTCTTTTTTAAAGTCTCTTATTTTGAGGGATATTAACTTCTCTTGTAAGCCACTCTGAGAATCCTTGGGGACTGCAGAGCAGAAGATAAACACTCAGAGCAAACAAACAAAAAACCTGCCCTTGCTCTGAATGAGCTAGCTTTGCCCTCACTCGTGCCAACTTACAGCCAAATCCGACTAGCTTATGCAACATTGTTATGATGCTGTCGCATTCGGTTCTGGGCAGCACAATTAAAGAAGGATGTTGACAAGCTGGGACGTGTGCAAAGGAGGGTGACAAAGATGATCAAGGGTTTGGAGACCAAGCCTGATGAGGAACAGTTGAAGGAACTGGGTATGTTTAGCCCGGAAAAGAAGAGACTGAGAGGAGCTATGGTAGCCATCTTCAAATATCTTAAGGACTGTCACATGGAAGAGGGAGCAAGCTTGTTTTCTGTTGCTCTGGAGGGTAGGACCTGGGCCAATTAATGCAAAGATGTTTCTGACTAAACATTAGGAAGAACTTTCTCTATTTTTTTGACAATAATTTTTATTATTTTTCAGTTACAATAGTCCAGCGGTAGCCTCATTATAACAATGCCAAATTATTACGCAAATTATTACATAATTACTAATCCCAATCATTCAGATGCCAAATGATATAATTCAGGTGCTAGAAGTGATGGCTTGGGGATTTACTTTGTTTCTGCATCCCAAAATCTTATTCATCTCAATTACATTACATTCATAATAACATTCCCTTATACGACAACTGCAATATTAATGACATCCCTTTGTCTTGACACATCAAATGATTTATAAAGCTGTAGGTGAAGCATTCAAACTACAGTCATACCTCGGGTTACGGCTGCTTCAAGTTGCACGTTTTTGGGTTGTGCATCATGCCGAACCTGGAAGTACTGGAATGGGTTACTTCTGGGTTTCGGCAATCGAGCTTTGCACATGCGCAGGAGCGCCGAAACACAACCCACGCATGCGCAGACGCAATGCGGCAGCAATTGGGTGTTTGGTTTCTGGCTTGTGTTTGCGAATGGGGAGGCGCTTGTTGGCTTCTGCGATGCAAGCGATTCTGAGCTATTATCATTAGGTTCAGGTAGGTAGCTGTGTTGGTCTGACCCTGTCGAAACATATAAAAAAATTTAAAAAAAAATTGTCCAGAAGCACCTTAGAGACCAACTAAGTTTGATCTTGGTATAAGCTTTTGTGTATCTGAAGAAGTGTTCATGCACACGAAAGCTTATACCAAGAACAAACTTAGTTGGTCTCTAAGGTGCTACTGGATAATTTTTTAATTTTTTTATATATTGTCATTAGGGTTAGTGATTTTCAGGAATACCCCGCAAAAAAAACCTCCCCCCCCAAAAGCATAACAACTCTGGTAATATAGCCACCTCCTCCCATTTTCTTAAATTTTGGTCCCCCAAAATAGGGGGAGTCTTATACATGGGGAGGCGTGTTATACACGAAAAAATACGGTAATATCCCATTATTGTTTCAGAAGTTCTCTATTTCTCCTCCTGCGAAGCAATGGGATTAGGAAGAACTTTCTGACAGTATGAGCTCTTTGAGAGTGGAACAGACTCCCTGGGAAGGCAGGGGGCTCTCCTTCCTTGGAGGTTTTTAAGCAGAGCTCGGATGTTCATGCTTTAGCCAAGATTCGTGCATTACAGTTGGTTAGACTAGATGAGAGTCCCATGGACTGCAAGAAGATCAAACCGATCCATTCTCAAAGAAATCAGCCCTGAGTGCTCACTGGAAGGACAGGTCCTGAAGCTGAGGCTCCAGCACTTTGGCCACCTCATGAGAAGAGAAGACTCCCTGGAAAAGACCCTGACGTTGGGAAAGATGGAGGGCACAAGGAGAAGGGGACGACAGAGGACGAGGTGGTTGGACAGTGTTCTCGAAGCGACCAACATGAGTCTGAATGAACTTAGTTGGTCTCTAGGGTGCTACTGGAAGGATTTTTATTTATTTATTTTTTTACTATGGCAGACCAACATGGCTACCTACCTGTAACTCAAACTGCGGGAGGCAGTGGAAGACAGGAGTGCCTGGTGTGCTCTGGTCCATGAGGTCATGAAGAGTCGGACACGACTAAATGACTGAACAACAACAGACTAGATGACCCTTCCAACTCTATGATTCTATGGCCCGTTAAGTCTCTTCCACCTCTTCAATTGTGCTACCTGACTACCATCTTCAGTGGTGGGGTTTTGGGTGGAATGTTTTGTACCCCGAGAAAACACTGCTTTCAGCCTGAAGATGGGAATGGGTGGACATTTGATGCAACACTGGAAGTACTGGTATTTGGTGCAGTTCGGAGGATTTCTGCCAACTTGAAAAGTTGACAGTTTGTATCAATATATATGGACTGGGAAATAAACATTGGGGGGATTTTCAGGAAGCGAAACTGCCCGGCATGCACCTTTGAAATCCTGTAAAATCCACACTTCTACTAATTTTGCAATGCTTTTTTCCAACCAAAGAGGTTCATGTTAGGGGAAAGTGTGCCTAGAAATGTGAAATAAATACAAATATTAGTGAAAGTAACACACAAAAAATGCATTGCACTGGGGAAAATTCTTGCAAAAATGTGTTTATTAGGGGAAACGTGCACTTTTTTGTAGGGGAAAAAAGAGACAAACAAATGGAGATGGTAGAAATGTTTCTGGCCATTGGTCCCTCCAGCTCAGCATAGTCTACACCAGGGTTTCTCAGCCTTGGGCCTCCAGCTGTTTGGGGACTACAATTCCTATCATCCCTGACCACTGGCCTTGCTAGCTAGGGATGATAGGAGTCGTAGTCCAAAAACAGCCAGAAAACCAAGATCAGGAAACCCTGGTCTAAACAGAAACTGAGCTTGAAAGATTCATCATCCGTCCTGGAGAAGCCCAGGAGACAAGACCCGGGTGGATGTCATTTCCAATCTTGATTTCCAAGACTTTGCAAAGGGTTTTGCCTTCCTAACCAAGAAAATGTGGGCGTGTTGTTGTTTCTGCCCCCAGACTTAATTCTGGGGGAAATTAAAACTTGAATTCCTTTGTGTTCCGGAGATAAGAGTGGAGGCTGTGAGAGCCGTGCACCATTTAGCCCTCAGTTACAGCACTGGGAAGACAGGGATATTGCAGTGCAGCGAACTGGAGAGAACCGGAATTAGTTCACTCAATTAAGTCATGATTAATTTATGTTGGATCTTGTTCTCCCGAGTCTATAAAAACAAAGACTTTAGTTAACTGGCAGCATTTAGTTTAATAAAAAGTAAAGTCTTTAAAGATGACTTCGGGAAAGAACAGGGGCGGATGGGGAGCAAATTGTCCGAGTGCTGACAGAATCAATAGACGGCAGGGTCCCTGTTTAATTTGTGTCAGCACAAGCTAAGAGGATTCAGCCTAATTCAGAAAGGGGGCGGGGCTGAAGAGGAGTTGTAGAGTTGGAATGGACCCCTAGGGGTCATCTAGTCCGACCCCCTGCAATGCAGCAATCGCAGCTTAAGAATCCCTGGTAGGTGGCCATTCAACCTCTGCAGATTGAGAGACCTGGGCAAGTTATGACTGGAAAAGAGAAGACTGAGAGATGATACGAGAGCCATCATCAAATATCCAAAGTGCTGTCACGTGGGTGATGGCAAACCCTCACCATGATCAACTCCCACCCAGAAACCTCTGTCCCCACTGTAGAAGAATGAGTGGAGTCAGAATTGTGTGGGAATGTTTTGGGATGCAGGAGAGGATATATTGTTTAAGATATCCTATTCCAACCTGTGTTTACAAGTCCCAGAAATTAGCAGAGTTCTCATTCCCCTTTTAAACACACACACGCAGCAGATAGCTTGCTCAGGTTCGTTAAAACCTCTGTAATAAATGTCCTGGTATTTTCCCCATTAATCCCTCTCAAAATAAGACATTACACAGTCTTCTATAAAAGCATAAAAGGTTTACTCACGAGAAATCATCTGTTCACAATTGGATCCCAGACGGCAGACTTAAACTTAGTAAAAGTAACATTTACTCAGGAGACTGTTCCATAAGGGAAAACAGCTCCTTTGTGTTCTCCTGGCTGGAAGCCAAGAGACCCTCATAGCGATGTTGTTTGGCATCCAAAGAAGAGAGAGAGGAAGATGGAGTCTGGTCCTTGTGGTTTTGTGTTAACCTGCCCAGGTGAGACCACACCCATCTCCCGTTACACAGAGGAAGTCATCCCAGCCCAGGAGAAACAGGAAGCTCCGACTGGCTGGCCTAGAGTTCCCTTTCTATGTCCACTCTAGCAATGTTGTGTTTGACTGCTCCTGCGTTTTACATCCCACAAATTGCTCACCACAGTCACTTACAGACTCGCTGTTATTTTTGCTTTGATGGTGTTTCCTGCTTGGCAGGGGGTTGGACTGGATGGCCCTTGTGGTCTCTTCCAACTCTAGGATTCTAGGATTCTATGAGGTTGGCAAAAGTTGCTCTGGATCTTAGCTGCGCAGTTGTTCCAGCTGCATGAATCAGATTACACATGAAACTTCCGGGCCCAACCTGCTTCCGCAAAAGTTTCTATTTCTCTCCTGACAGGGACGTGAAGAAAGGTGTTCGCTTGACAGCCAAATCCCATTAAAACAGCATTACTTACATCTGTGAACAGGCTTTGATTACTCTAATGATCCCTGCACAATAAATGTAAATTGCTCGCTGGGTTTTTAATTGCGCAGGATGAATGGAGGAAGGCCATGCAAAAGCGTCTGCTTATGATGAGTACCTTGCCACCCCCCTGAGCCTTATTCCCGCCGTCTTCTTCTTCTTCTTCTCCAAGATGGTTGAATGCTGTCAGTTGGGCTCCTCAATGGCAGATATAGTGGATCCCCGTCCCTATCCTGCTGCAACAATGCTCCCCATAAGCAGCCCTTGTGGGTCCATTAACTGTTTGGCATCTTGGTCACACTAAGGGGTGACGGATGGAATGTTGCAAACTGCCTAAGCTGCACGGAGATCATGGTTGCACAGAATCAGTGTCTTCTCTCACTCTCTCTCATAAACGTACGCACATTCTGCTTTCATCTTCCACTTGGGATTATAGAATCATCACAGATGTACAGAGTTGAAAGGGGACCAAGGGTCATCTAGTCCAACCCCCTGCAATGCAGGAATCACAGCGAAATAATCCCTGATGGCCATCCAACCGCAGGGAACGGCCGTAGTTCAGTGTCAGTTTTGCAAGCACAAGCTCCCAGGCTGAATCTCCAGCACCTCAAGAGACTCCTGCCTAGAGAGCTGCTGCCAGTCAGTGTAGCCAATACTGAACTAGATGGATCAAGGCAGCATCTAACAACAACAACAACAACAACAACAACAACAACAACTCCCATCTCTTGCGGGGGTGCAATTAGTGCCAACGCCTTCTGTCAGGAGTTTGGGTGTAACCTTTGACGCCTCACTTTCCATGGAGGCGCAGGTTACAGCCACAGCTTCAGGGGCAGCCCTGCGTAGAGCGGGTTACAATAATCAAATCTGGAGGTGACTGTCGCATGGATCACTGTGGCCAGATCAAGGCGAGTAACATAGGGGGCCAACTGCCTAATATGGCATAGTGCCACCTGTCTGTGGTCAAGCAAACTGCAGTGTGATGACATGCTTACATTTTTATTATATGTATAGAAATAAATTGCAATTGTTCTAGAGCATATAGCTTTGTGTGGCTAGTGATTTGGCAAAGCTTTCCTGCTGAGAGTAAGCTGCCCCTGAAGCTGCCCCAGAAACTCCAGCGTGTGCAGAATGTCGCGGCGAGGCTCCTTACCAGGTCTTTGCTGCGGGACCACATTCATCCAGTGCTCTACCAGCTGCACTGGCTCCCGGTGGAGTACAGGGTCAGGTTTAAGGTGCTGGTTTTGACCTTTAAAGCCCTATGCGGCTTAAGACCCTCGTACCCAAGGGACCGCCTCTCCTGGTATGTCCCGGGTAGGACCTTAAGGTCCTCAAATAATAACTTTTTGGAGGTTCCGAGCCACAAGGATGCTAGGTTGGCTTCAACTAGGGCCAGGGCCTTCTCAGTACTGGCCCCGACTTGGTGGAACGGTCTGTCACAAGAGACCAGGGCCCTGCGGGATTTGGCATCTTTCCGCAGGGCCTGCAAGACAGAGCTGTTCCACCTGGCCTTTGGGTTGGTTTCAGTTTAACCCTGATGTTTCATTCTTTTGGTGTGATTGGTGGGCTACTGAAAAATGAGGCTGCAGTCTAGATTAAATTTTAAATTGTATTTTAATCTGTGTTTTAATGAATTGTTTTATGTTTTTGTTGTGATTTTATTGGTGTTAGCCACCCTGAGCCCGGTTTGGCAGGGAAGGGCGGGGTATAAATATATTATTATTATTATTATTATTATTATTATTATTATTATTATTATATTTATACCTTTCCATCTGGCTGGGTTTCCCCCAGCCATTCTGGGCGGCTCCCAACAGAATATTAAAAGCACAATAAAACATCAAATATTAAAAACTTCCCTAAACAGGGCTGCCTTCAGGTGTCTTCAAAAAGTCATATAGTTGTTTATTTCCTTGACATCTGATGGGAGGGCGTTCCACAGGGTGGGCGCCACTACCGAGAAGGCCCTCTGCCTGGTTCCCTGTAACCTCACTTCCTGCAGTGAGGGAACCGCCAGAAGGCCCTCGGAGCTGGACCTCAGTGTCCGGGCTGAATGATGGGGGTGGAGACGCTCCTTCAGGTATACTGGACCGAGGCCGTTTAGGGCTTTCAAGGTCAGCACCAACACTTTGAATTGTGCTCGGAAATGTCCTGGGAGCCAATGTAGGTCTTTCAGGACAGGTGTTATGTGGTCTCGGCGGCCGCTCCCAGTCACCAGTCTAGCTGCCTCATTCTATGTCCCTCTGTTTAGAAACCTCCAAGGAAGGCGAGTCCGCCAACTTCTGAGAAAGTCCACTCCATTGTTGAACAGCTCTTACCATCAGAAAGTTCTTCCTGATGTTTACTCGGAGTCTCTTTTCTTGCATTATGAATCCATTGGTTCGGGTCCTACCCTCTGGAGTGGCAGAAAGCAAGCTTGTTCCAATTCTGGACCCACACGTCCTTCCACAGTGGGGACATTGGTTTCTGGGGGGGGGGGAGATGATCACACCGTGGATATGCCAAGCGTGCCTCCCTCTTAGCATGTTTCTCCCTTTCGTCTTGAGTTTGAGTGTCTTCAAAGCCCATAACACCTTTGGTCAAGGCTGTTGTCCAACTGGAGCCCTCGCCGGCCAGTGTTTCCCAGTTGTCAGTGTTTATACTACATTTTTTTAGATTTGCCTTGAGAGAGTCTTTAAACCTCTTTTGTGGAAGAACTGTAGAGTTGGGAGATACTCCGAGGGTCATGTAGTCCAACCCCGTGCAATGCAGGAATCTCAGCTAAAGCAAATGACAAATGGCCATCCAGCCTCTGTAGTGTAGTGGCAAACAACTCCTGCTTGCAGAACACAGAGGAAGCTGCTGCCTTAGACAGAGTCCGACCCTGATCCCATTGCAAAGGGGAGGAGGTGGAATCATTGACAGAGCAGCATTTCCGCTAAGTGAAAGTTTGCAAGGCCAATTATACAAAAGGGTTCTTTTCAAATAGGATTACATCTGCTCACTAAATGCATTTAATTTCCCCCCTTTTCTTCCTGCAGCTCAAGGTCTTTAAAATCAGAGCAGAGCAATTTTATACTGTATTAAACACACACACACACACACACACACAGAGAGAGAGAGAGAGAGAAACATAATAGGCCATTGGGGAAAGTGGGCTTAACATGCTATTGGGAGGGAAAAGAAAAGAAATAGACCCAGTCTGGCAGATTCTCTGACAGAGAAAAGAAATAGACCCAGTCTGGCAGATTCAATTTGAAATATGTTCATTGGGCAGCAGAACAGAGTGTAGCCAATACCAATCCTACCCTTGGGAGGGGGGGCGAGTGGGGGGTGAGGGGCGTGGCGCTGGAGCGACGCGGGGCTCTGCGCGCCCTTCCAGTGCTCCTGGGACGGGAGGCGAGGGCGGCCAGCTCGCAGCCCGCTTGGGAGCGGCATGGGCGGCAGCGGCTGCGCAGCCGGCGCGTGAGCGCCCGGCCGCCAGCCCGCCCGTGGGGATGGGGGAGGGTTAGGGAGGGGGCACCCGGTATGCCGGCGGGCTCGCGGGGGCGCCCCTGGGGGGGTCGGCGCCCTGGCGCGGCGCGCCACTAGCCCCTATGGATGAGACAGCCCTGTCCTGATCTCACCCCTATAGGTGTTTACCCTTACTGACTTTGCTGGCTAGCAGATGTCAGTTCTGTCCCAGGGCGGGGGACAGATAGTCGGAACCAATGCCTAAGCAACCACTCACATTGGTTGTATTTAAATAAAGTTGTGGCCAAAATTATGCCAAAAACCTTAAAACTTAAATGACTGTGTGAAGTGTGAATTATTGGGGGGGGGGGGTTGTCTTGGAACCTCGACACACAACTACTTTCCACATTTGTACTCTGCTAAAGGCTGCTTAATTTTGCTGCTCACAATGTGCAGTTGTGAGTCCACTGCACAAGGACCTGTTATCCAGGATCGGAAGGTCGGCAAAGGTGCTCCAGTCGCCTAGCCCGGGCGTGGGCAGGACCGGGCGTACTGACACTCCTCCCCCCATGAGGAACTCCCTGCCACAAGAGGCAGTAATGGCCACCAGCTTGCATGGTTTTAAAAGAGGGTTAGACAAATTCATGGAGGACATAAGGGCTGCTAGCCAGAATGGCTATGCTCTACCACCAAGGCTGTTGTTGTTGTTCAGTCGTTCAGTCGTGTCCGACTCTTCGTGACCCCATGGACCAGAGCATGCCAGGCACGCCTATCCTTCACTGCCTCTCGCAGTTTGGCCAAACTCATGCCAGTCACTTCGAGAACACTGTCCAACCATCTCATCCTCTTTCGTCCCCTTCTCCTTGTGCCCTCCATCTTTCCCAACATCAGGGTCTTTTCCAGGGAGTCTTCTCTTCTCATGAGGTGGCCAAAGTACTGGAGCCTCAACTTCAGGATCTGTCCTTCTAGTGAGCACTCAGGGCCGATTTCCTTGAGAATTGATAGGTTTGATCTTCTTGCAGTCCATGGGACTCTCAAGAGTCTCCTCCAGCACCATAATTCAAAAGCACCAATTCTTCGGCGATCAGCCTTCTTGATGGTCCAGCTCTCACTTCCATACAATACTACTGGGAAAACCACCAAGGTAAGACACAGCAATGCTTCTGAACACCAATTGCTGGAAAACGCAGGAGGGGAGAGGGCTGATCCTGCTTGCTGGTTTCCCACTGGGGCATCAGTTTGGCCACTGTGAGAACAGGATGTTGGACAAGATAGGACTTTGGCCTGACCCAGCAGGCTTTTGCTTATGTTCTTAGGTTTCCTTAGAAGAAACTGATTTGGAGCATTTCTCCCAGGAGATCACATCTGAGGAATTGTGAAGCGCTCTGATAAGTGCAGCAGATTTTCTCGGAGGGGCCGTGGACACCCTTAAGAGATGGAGAGGCCTTTGCAAATTAGGAAAACGTGTGCCTTGCTGTCGAAAAAGCTGCTTTCTCTTCACCATGGGAATACCCCCTCACCTGATCTTCAGAGCTGCCATTAATAACGCAAGTCACGTCCGTGAACTTCACCTCCGCACAACCCCTGGCTATTTTATTCACGGTGATTTGATTCTCTTGTTTTGGATGAAAGTAATTGTAATTGGCAACGTTTTCGTAAATTAGGTTGCACCAGGGATCGCCAAATGGGACAGTCTGGGAGACAAATCAAAAGGGTCCAATGCGATAAAATTGTGACTCTTCCCAGGATTTAATTATGAAAATATTTCATTGTTGTCACACACACACACACACACACACCGCCCTTTAGCAAGGGCCCCAAGACATGGGAGGCTCATTAGCATAAAATGCAAACACACTTCCCCCCAAGGTCTCCAGCAATGGAGTTATTTATCAGCTAATAGGAGAGATCCTTGTTTGATCTTATGCAAATGCCTCATCATTATGGAGGTGGCAAATAGACTTTTTCCTCCCTTAAAAACAAAACTTCTCTTCAACTCAGTTTATCTGCTCAGTGGTTGCTCTTTGCTGCAGAAACTTTGATTCTGATGAGAGCTCCTGTGAGCCATGAAAAAAGGACCTACAAATAGATTCCAGTTCTCAAAGTGTTACACTTTGGCTTCTGAATGGAGCCTTTTGACCTTGGGAAACTGAATCCAGAAGCAGTTTGCATGTCCCAGTTGCTGGGAATCACAGGTTGGCAGAGTCCTCTTGCACTCAGCTTCTGTTTATGGGCTGCCCAGTTGAATCTGGGCAGCCACAGAGAGAACACGATGTTGGACTAGATGAGCCATTGGTCTGGTCCAGCAGACTTCGAACATCTAAAGGGCCGCCCCATGGAAGATGGAGCAAGCTTGTTTTCTGCTGCTCCAGGGGGCAGGACCTGAACCAATGGGTTCATATGACAAGAAAGGAGATTCCGACTTGACAATAGGAAGAACTTTCCGGCCGTCAGAGCTATGGTGTACCTTGGACACTTTACTTCATTGGAGGTTTTTCTTTTTTCAACAGAGCTTGGAATTCTTTAGCTGTGATTCCTGCCCTGCTATGGGCTGGACTAGACGACCCTTGGGGGTCCCTTCCAACTCTACATTCACTTACGGACTTCCCGTTAAGACCGTGCTCATGGAAGAAAATCTTACTCAGCTACGAGGGATCGCCAAAACAGAAGAAGACAATTATATGATTCTAACTATGCATGATTTATCTGTCCTGAGTCTTCCAACATGCAGCTTCCTTCAATGCCCATGAGTTCCAGTGTTAGGAAAGAGCAGTGCTTTTTCTCTGGGGGGACGCAGGGGGACGCATACCCCTAAACATTTTGTGAATCTTTGTGCTTTTGTTGGGCTTTTGGTTTTAACTGGAAAAGCCTCAAAACCAGTTTAGCACTTGGAGTGGTGTCCAGCTACGCTTTCTTCTGCGTTTCCCTGCTTCTCCAGTGCTTTAGCAGAGTTTTTCAAACTTCAAACTTCTTCTTCTTGCGCAACGGTATGTATGCCTTGTGCCAGCAATAAATTCCACAAAGTCTGGCTTGTTTAAAGTAAGCAAGCTTTAATTTACAGGCATATAAATCACAGAGCTTCTCCCGGAGATTTGGACGACATCTCCACTCCGGTCAGAAACGAAAGTAAGACTGACAGTAAACAGTGCGTCACATGAATCACATAGGCTTCGCATACAGCAGATACCCGGATGTTGTGACACATCTTCCCTAAGGGAGGGGCGTACTGTTGAGCTTCTTTAACCCTGAAAGCTCCAAACCTCACAGCTTTTGTCCATTTACTGCATTTATTTCCCCCGATTTGAACTACAGTGGTAACTCGGATTAAGAACTTAATTTGTTCCGGAGGTCCGCTCTTAATTTGTTCCGGAGGTCCGCGCCACCGCCACACGATTTCTGTTCTCATCCTGAAGTAAAGTTCTTAACCCAAAGTACTACTTCCGGGTTAGCAGAGTCTGTAACCTGAAGCGTTTGTAACCCGAGGTAAAATGGTAATTTTCTTGAGTCAAAATGAGAGTACCCCTAAACATTTTTTTAAGGAAGGGAAAGCACTGGGAGAGAGTGAGAAAAACTTTTGTCAATCTACTTTCTTCATGCCAGGTATAACTTTATAAACTTGTATCATATCACTTACTTGCCTTCCCTCTAATCCAGGGGTCAGCAACCTTTTTCAGCCATGGGCCAGTCCACCGTCCCTCAGACCATGTGGTGGGCCAGACTATATTTTGAAAAAAAAAATATGAACAAATTCCTATGCCCAATAAATAACCCAGAGATGCATTTTAAATAAAAGGACACATTCTACTCATGTAAAAACACCAGGCAGGCCCCACAAATAACCCAGAGATGCATTTTAAATAAAAGCATACATTCTACTCATGTAAAAACACCAGGCAGGCCCCACAAATAACCCAGAGATTCATTTTAAGTAAAAGCACACATTCTACTCATGTAAAAACACGCTGATTCCCGGATCATCCACGAGCCGGAATGAGAAGGCAATTGGGCCGCATCCAGCCCCCGGGCCTTAGGTTGCCTACCCCTGCTCTAATCTATAAAAAGTCCCAAGCAGGGCAACCTTCCCTTGCAGGGAAGTCTGTCCATCCCCTTGATCCTTTCAGAACCTTCTCCAACTCTAGAATATCCTTTTTGAGGGGAGGAGACCAGAACCGTACATGGCAGAGTATTCCAAATATGATTGCATGGCAGCATAGATTTGTATAATGGCATTATGGTATCACTATGAATCATTACATCCCTCTACTCTGGTGTAGACAGGCATCAAGAGATAGTAGGGGGAACCTACTTGAGGGTCTCTGCAATGCCTACCCTACCCAGAGTGTCTACCCTGGGAGTAAACTAACCCCTTTCCTTCTTTCTGCTCCTTTGGTAACCTCTGGAAATGCATTTACTGTGTCTGCAAAAATGCTATTTATTCTGCTGGGGAGCCTCATCATTCCTCCTCATTCTCTCTGACATTTCTGTCCATTATCTTCTGAGTTTGCCCCGAGGACAGGAATAAATGTTTGAGAGATGCCTTTAAAGACTGGGGGAGCTGGAACTGAATAACATGCAGATCCCAAACTGGGCTTTTGATACCATTTGCATAACTCGGTCTTCCAATTTATTTGCTCCCAGCTCCAGTTCCGTGAAGGAGGCTTCAGGCTTAATGCTGCCCCTGGAGGGAACGTTCCGGTTTTCTGGGCAAAAACAGTCGGAATAATCAAGAAGAGCATTGCATGGGGAGGGGCCAGAACAGAGGAAAGCCAACAGCTGCGGTATGTCAGAGTCACAGTTTTTGCCCCTTTTTCCTATCTAGGGCTTCCTCTTGGCACTTTGTGGTAGGTAGGTAGGTAGGTAGGTAGGTAGGTAGGTAGGTAGGAAGGAAGGAAGGAAGGGGCAGTCAACATGAATCATGTCCTTTCAAGCTTAATGTCAGCCAACATTGTGATGCACCAGCAAGAACGGCTAATACTCTTCTAGGCTGCATCAACAGAAGTCTAGTGTCCAAATCAAGGGAAGTCATAGATAAAGGGACCCCTGACCATTAGGTCCAGTTGTGTCCGACTCTGGGGTTGCGGCGCTCATCTCGCTTTACTGGCTGAGGGAGCCGGTGTACAACTTAAGGGTCATGTGGCCAGCATGAATAAGCCGCTTCTGGTGAACCAGAGCAGTGCATGGAAATGCCGTTTACCTTCCCACTGGAGTGGTATCTATTTATCTACTTGCACTTTGACGTGCTTTCGAACTGCTAGGTTGGCAGGAGCAGGGACCGAGCAACGGGAGCTCACCCCGTCGCGGGGATTCGAACTGCTGACCTTCTGATCGGCAAGCCCTAGGCTCTGTGCTTTAACCCACAGCGATTCTGCCTTGGTCAGACCACACCTGGAATACTGTGTCCAGTTCTCAGTGCCACAATTTAGGAAGGATGTTGACAAGCCGAAACGTGAGCAGAGGAGGGCGACCGAGATAATCAAAGGTCTAGAAGCCAAGCCTTATGAGGAACAGTTGAGGGAATTGGGTATGTTTAGCCTGGGAAAGAGGAGACTGAGAAGATACGACAGCCATCTTCAAATATCTAAAGGGCTGTCACATGGAGGAGGGAGCAAGCTTGTTGTTCCTAGGGGTAGATTCACATGACAAGAAAGGAAGAAGAGAAGAAGAAGAGTTTGGATTTGATATCCCGCTTTATCACTACCCGAAGGAGTCTCAAAGCGGCTCACATTCTCCTTTCCCTTCCTCCCCCACAACAAACACTCTGTGAGGTGAGTGGGGCTGAGAGACTTCAGAGAAGTGTGACTAGCCCAAGGTCACCCAGCAGCTGCATGTGGAGGAGCGGAGACGCGAACCCGGTTCACGAGATTACGAGTCTACTGCTCTTAACCACTACACCACACTGGATCTCAAGGAGGTTCCAAATAAACATCAGGAAGAACTTTCTGATGATAAGAGCTGTTTCAGAGTGGAATGGATGACCTCAGAAGTTGGTGGACTCTGCCTCATTAGAAGATTTTCCAAAGGGGTAGGATGGCCGTCTGTCAGGGATTCTTCAGTTAAGATTCCTGCAATGAAGGGAGTTGGATTAGATGACCCTTGGGGTCCCTTCCAACCCTACAATTCTGTGAATTAAAAACAACAACTGGTGGAGGTTAATTCATGGCAAGCAAATCTAGGTCCTAAATGAACCCCAAGCCACAGACAAGGCAGAGAGAGGCACTGGGAAACATGATCCTCAAACACTTCACCAAAGAAGAAATCTCTGCAAAACCAAACTCATAATTATGTCACACAGGGCCCTGTCTCCTGTTCTGCCCTCTGCTGCAATTTTGTACCTGCAGAGGAGAAAGGAGACGAGAAGGAAATTTGCAGGGAGATGAGGGCATTGCAGTGCAGGAGCGGGTGGGGCGATGAGGGGGACTCGGATGCCAACCAGGTGTCAAAAGGCTACCTGAGTGTAAATGCAGAGAGCTGATTGCCTTTATTTAAAGATGAATGTCAAGCAAATGACTCCTGCTTGCAATCGGAGGTGCCAAAAGCTGGATTTCATCATAGAACCTGCACCTGTCTTTGGGTTCAGTTAGAAAAATGGGAATTCTTGCTCCGGTGATTACATCTCTGGGTCTGAGTGGAGGGCATCCAGGAGCCAGAACAGAGTAGAAGTGAGGTCCATAGTATCATAGAGTTGGAAGGGACCTTGAGGGTCATCTAGTCCAACCCCCTGCAATGCAGGAATCACAGCTAAATCCTTAACATACCTTTAGGTGCTAGGCAAAAACATTCCTCTGCTCCCAGGCCTTTGGCTGATTAAACAATCTATGGCCTTTTAAACTGTGGCGGTGGGGGTATTGTTTTTCTTCGTTAGCATAATATGCATTTTTTTGTTTTTATATTGTAAACCACCCTGTGATCCTTAGACGAAGAGCAGAGAAGGAGGAGGAGGAGAATCTTCCAACATGCAGCTTCATTTGAGGTCCACGAGTTCTAGTGTCAGGAGAGGAGGGAATTGTCTATGCAATGGACAAATTAGATGTGATTCCTACATTGCAGGGGGTTGGACTAGAGGACCCCTTGAGTCCCTTGCAACTGCAGTTCTGTGGTTCTGTGGACTGGATACTTTCTTCAAGGATGCTTCCTTCTCCCACACAAATCTGCTCACCAATTAAGGTCTGCTCTGGAGGTTCTTCTCTGCATCCCGCCGACCACTGAGTTGTGTTTGCTTGAAAATTGGGACACAGTCCTTTTCTGGACTCTTGAACCATCTGCAAAGAGAATCTTGCCTTATGCATCAAACTGCAGGAATTTCAACCACTGCATTTCAGGGGGAAATGTACCCTGATGCAACGATGCCATCTCAAAACAGGAAGAAATAAAATGGAAAAATAGAAAATAGTAAAGAGATTTAAGACCATATAAATTCATTTTGTCCTTTAAACAGCCTAATGAAAATGAAAATGTCTTTGGAGACCACTTAAAATCAGCTAGAGCCTTCACACACAGAGAGAGAGAGAGACCCTTTGGGCAAAGATTTCTCTTCTTTAAAGGCATTTGGCCTCTTAAACTGAATCCTCGAGGCTCAGTTTCAGTTTACTTTTCAGCTTTCGATCTGCCTCTCTTTTTTGTTATTAACAGATATGGGGTTTTTTGTTATGTTTTATTAGAGGTAATTGAACTGACACTGCTCACCACCTGGAGGCAAGATTGTTGGACTGAATTTAAATCCCAACTCAGCCACGAAGCTCATTGAGTGATCTTGAGCCAGTCACAATCTGTCAGCCTAACCTACCACACAGGGTTGTTGTAAGGAGAGAAGCAAGAGGCAGGGTTGGCCACCAATCTTTGTTGCTGTTGTTGTTTAGTTGTTTAGTCATGTCCAACTCTTCGTGACCCCATGGACCAGAGCACACCAGGAACGCCTGTCTTCCACTGCCTCCCGCAGTTTGGTCAGACTCATGCCAGTCGCTTCGAGAACACTGTCCAACCATCTCATCCTCTGTCGTCCCCTTCTCCTTGTGCCCTCCATCTTTCCCAACATCAGGGTCTTTTCCAGGGAGTCTTCTCTTCTCATGAGGTGGCCAAAGTACTGGAGCCTCAGCTTCAGGATCTGTCCTTCCAGTGAGCACTCAGGGCTGATTTCTTTGAGAATGGATCGGTTTGATCTTCTTGCAGTCCATGGGACTCTCAAGAGTCTCCTCCAGCACCATAATTCAAAAGCATCCATTCTTTGACAATCAGCCTTCTTTATGGTCCAGCTCTCACCGTACATTACTACTGGGAAAACCATAGCTTTAACTATACGGACCTTTGTCGGCAAGGTGATGTCTTTGCTTTTTAAGATGCTGTCTAGGTTTGTCATTGCTTTCCTCCCAAGAAGCAGGCGTCTTTTAATTTCGTGACTGCTGTCACCATCTGCAGTGATCATGGAGTCCAAGAAAGCAAAATCTCTCACTGCCTCCCTTTCTTCCCCTTCTATTTGCCAGGAGGTGATGGGACCAGTGGCCATGATCTTAGTTTTTTTTATGTTGAGCTTCAGACCATATTTTGCGCTCTCCTCTTTCATCCTCATTAAAAGGTTCTTTAATTCCTCCTCACTTTCTGCCATCAAGGTTGTGTCATCAGCATATCTGAGGTTGTTGGTATTTCTTCCGGCAATTTTAATTCCGGCTTGGGATTCATCCAGTCCAGCCTTTCGCATGATGAATTCTGCATATAAGTTAAATAAGCAGGGAGACAATATACAGCCTTGTCGTACTCCTTTCCCAATTTTGAACCAATAAGTTGTTCCACATTCAGTTCTAACTGTGGCTTCTTGTCCCACATAGAGATTTCTCAGGAGACAAATGAGGTGATCCGGCACTCCCATTTCTTTAAGAACTTGCCATAGTTTACTGTGGTCGACACAGTCAAATGCTTTTGCGTAGTCAATGAAGCAGAAGTAGATGTTTTTCTGGAACTCTCTAGCTTTCTCCATGATCCAGCGCATGTTTGCAATTTGGTCTCTGGTTCCTCTGCCCCTTCGAAATCCAGCTTGCACTTCTGGGAGTTCTCGGTCCACATACTGCTTAAGCCACCAACCTAGCTGGGTTTAAAAGAGGACAGGACAAATTCATGGAGGGGAGGACTATTGGTAGCTAAGCTCTACCTCCACAGTTGGCAGCAGCAGTGCTTCTGAACACCAGTTGCTGGAGATCACAGAAGGGGAGAGTTGCTTTGGTGCTCAGGTCCTGCTTCTGTGTTTCCCACAGGCATCTGCTTGGCAACAGTGAGAACAGGATACTAGATTTGATGGGCCACTGTTTTCCTCCAAGAGCTTCCCTCAGCCAAGACCACTACAAAATGAAGACTAGCAAATTCTGGGATCCAGCAATGATCCACCTGAATAATGTGTCCAGTTCTGGGCACCACAGTTCAAGAAGGATACTGACAAGATGGAACGTGTCCAGAGGAGGGCAACCAAAATGGTCAAAGGCCTAGAAACGATTCCTTATGAGGAACGGCTTAGGGAGCTGGGTATGTTTAGCCTAGAGAAGAGAAGGTTAAGGGGTGATATGATAGCCATGTTCAAATATATAAAAGGATCTCATATAGAGGAGGGAGAAAGGTTGTTTTCTGCTGCTCCAGAGAAGCGGACACGGGGCAATGGATTCAAACTACAAGAAAGAAGATTCCACCTAAACATTAGGAAGAACTTCCTGACAGTAAGAGCTGTTGGACAGTGGCATTTGCTACCAAGGAGTGTGGTGGAGTCTCCTTCTTTGGAGGTCTTTAAGCGGAGGCTTGACAGCCATCTGTCAGGAATGCTTTGATGGTGTTTCCTGCTTGGCAGGGGGTTGGACTGGATGGCCCTTGTGGTCTCTTCCAACTCTAGGATTCTAGGATTCTATGATTTCCCCCAAAAGCTGTCCCTCCACTCAGCAGCGGCTTTTGCTGTGTGTCGCCTGCCATTTGTTCGGTGAAAATGAACAGTCCACTCCTCATTTAATTTGCACATATGAGTATTCAAAACAAATCCAATGGAAAAAAATGTGTGAGCTATTAGACTCAGCTAATCATCTATTTCTGCTTCATCCTACAATGCCCAGCAGGACATTTGGGGAGAGGAAATAATTTAAAAAACAAACCAACACTTTTCTTTTCTTTTTTTAAGCCCAAGTTTTCTCCAGCTGGGTGAGAAATATCAAAGAGGCCCAGCAGTTGTTAATTTGCCACACCAATCTATAAAACTCTCATTATGCTTCTCAGACTCATGGAAAATCTGATAAATACCTATGTGAGATGTTAAATACCATTATAGTATTAGGCCAAACCTTCCCACTCCTCAGCCTTTTTGACATTCAGATTAGAGAATTTGGGGGAACGGCTCCTGGGTGGTCATTCAAATAGAATCTTGGAATTTTAGAGCTGAGAGGGACCCCAAGGGTCATCTAGTCCAACCCCCTGCAATGCAGAAATCTCAACTAAAGCATCCATGACAAATGGCCACCCACCCTCTGCTTAGAAACCTCCAAGGAAGGAGAGTCCACCACCTCTTGTGGGAGTCTGTTCCACTGTCAAACAGCTCTTACTGGCAGAAAGTTTTTCCATATGTTTCGGGATCTCCTTTCTTGTAACTTGAAGCCATTAGTTCGAGTCCTACCCTCCAGAGCAGGAGAAATCAAGCATGCTCCCCCCTCCATGGGACAGCCCATCAGATATTGGAAGATGGCTATCATATCTCCTCTCAGTCTCCTCTTTCCCAGGCTAAACATACCCAGCTCCTTCAACTGCTCTGCATAAGGCTTGGTGAGACAAAACCAATTCAATGGAGGTACCCTAGATAGAAACCTCCAAGGAAGGGGAGTCCACCATCATCTTCAGAGAGAGTCAATTCCCTGTTTTAGGTAAGGGATGCGGGTGGCGCTGTGGTCTAAACCACAGAGCCTAGGGCTTGCCAATCAGAAGGTCGGAGGTTCGAATCCCCGCGACGAGGTGAGCTCCCGTTGCTCAGTCCCAGCTCCTGCCCACCTAGCAGGTCGAAAGCACGTCAAAGTGCAAGTAAATAAATAGGTACCACTCCAGCGGGAAGGTAAATGGCGTTTCCATGCACTGCTCTGGTTTGCCAGAAGCGGCTTAGTCATAGGTAGGCAAACTAAGGCCTGGGATCCGGATCCGGCTCAATCGCCTTCTAAATCCGGCCCGCTGACGGTCCAGGAATCAGCGTGTTTTTACATGAGTAGAATGTGTGCTTTTATTGAAAATGCATCTCTGGATTATTTGTAGGGCCTGCCTGGTGTTTTTACATGAGTAGAACGTGTGCTTTTATTTAAAATGCATCTCCGGGTTATTTGCGGGGCATAGGAATTCGTTCATTCTTTATTTTATTTTTTCAAAATATAGTCCGGCCCCCCACAAGGTCTGAGAGACAGTGGACCAGCCCCCTGATGAAAATGTTTGCTGACCCCTGTGCTTGACCATTGGTGGTTGCCCTCGGCTGTGGGCAAGGGACAGGGGTGGCACTGTGGTCTAAACCACTGAGACTCTTGGGCTTGCCAATCGGAAGGTTGGCAGTTCGAATCCCAGCGATGGGGTGAGCTCCCGTTGCTCGGTCCCTGCTCCTGCCCACCTACCAGTTCGAAAGCATGTCAAAGTGCAAGTAGATAAATAGGTACCACTCTGGCAGGAAGGTAAACGGTGTTTCTGTGCACTGCTCTGGTTTGCCACAAGCGACTTAGTCATGCTGGCCACATGACCCGGAAGCTTTATGCTGGCTCCCTTGGCCAGTAAAGCGAGATGAGCACCTCAAGCCCAGAGTCGTCCGCGACTGGACCTAACGGTCAGGGGTCCCTTTGCCCTTTACCTTTAAACGTGGGTCAGGGACCCCAAAGATCTACAGGATATTTCTACGAATCACCTTTCAACATACATATGAAAAGCACTTTGCAAAGTAATGATAACTCCAGAGGGAACAGGCAAAATGATCTGGCGTGTGCATTTGAAAAGGCAGCTTTCCAAAACAACCCAGAGTTTGCTCGGATCCATGGATTTGAATGAGAACCTATCATGAGAAACAAGCCCTCGCTGAATTTCAAAGAAATGCCTGCAAACTTTTGAGTCATGCGTTTGAAAGGGGCTCCTTCGTCAGACTCTTAATTAAACAAAACAAAATCGAAAATTCTTTCCAGTAGCACCTTAGAGACCAACTGAGTTTGTTCCTGGTATGAGCTTTCGTGTGCATGCACACTTCTTCAGATACACTGAAACAGAAGTCACCAGATCCTTAAATATAGTGGGGGAGTGGGGAGGGGTATTACTCAGAAGGGTACCCCTCCCCACTCCCCCACTATATTTAAGGATCTGGTGACTTCTGTTTCAGTGTATCTGAAGAAGTGTGCATGCACACGAAAGCTCATACCAGGAACAAACTCAGTTGGTCTCTAAGGTGCTACTAGAAAGAATTTTCGATTTTGTTTTGACTATGGCAGACCAACACGGCTACCCACCTGTATCTTAATTAAACACTGCAACATGTTGAAAGAAATCCCCCTGGAGGCAGCCACCAGCAAGAAAGAGCAGGCGGATATGTAATCTGTACCCTGGGTTCGACCTTTGATTCCCTTCTTGCACAGGGGCTGCTGAATCTAGAGGCGTTTCTAGTGGCAACCAACCAATAAATCTCGGCGCGATAAACGTAACTTGTGATGCATTTGCCCTGAAGCGGAGATGGAGCCCACAATGGCTTGATGCAAGAGATGATCACTCAAGAACTATTTATGAGTTCTGAGCTGCCTATAAAAATGGGGGGGAGGTCGTTGGGGACATTGCTGTGCTTGAAAGGACATCCAATAGGGATGGGGGGATTGGTGCACCTTCATGCATGTCAATTCCACGTGTGTTTATTCATGCACCCTCTCCAGAAGGTCCCCAGCCAGATCCAATTCCCTTCAGCATCTCCAGGCAAGGAGAGTCGCCGTGTGGGACCGCAGGAGTGCAGAAACACCCAGATGCCACAACTGGTAAGAAAAGATTTCTCCATGCAGCAGGAGAGTGTCAGGGATCCGACAAGGAGAAGTGGTCCTTCGCAGATCAGGAAAAGACAGTGACACACCGGCCACATTGGCTCCCAGGACGTTTCCGAGAACATTTCAAAGTGTTGGTGCTGACCTTCAAAGCCCTAAACGGCCTCAGCCCAGTAGACCTGAAGTAGTGTCTCCACCCTCATCGTTCGGCCTGAGGTCCAGCTCTGAGGGCCTTCTGGCAGTTCCCTCCCTGCGAGAAGTGAGGTTACAGGGAACCAGGCAGAGGGCCTTCTCAGTAGTGGCACCCACCCTGTGGAACACCCTCCCAATAGATGTCAAGGAAAGAAACAACTATCTGACTGTTAGAAGACATCAGAAGGCAGCCCTGTTGAGGGAAGTTTTTAATGTTTGATGTTTTATCCGCAGGAGCAGTAGAAAACAACCTTTCTCCCTCCTTTATATGATATCCTTTTATATATTTGAACATGGCTATCATATCACCCCTTAACCTTATCTTCTCCAGGCTAAACATACCCAGCTCCCTAAGCCGTTCCTCATAAGGCATTGTTTCCAGGCCTTTGACCGTTTTGGTTGTCCTCCTCTGGACATGTTCCATCTTGTCAGTAACCTTCTTGAACTGTGGTGCCCAGAACTGGACACAGTATTCCAGGTGAGGTCAGACCAGAGCGGAATATAGTGGTACTATTACTTCCCTTGATCTAGATGCTATACTCCTATTGATGCAGCCCAGAAGCATTTCCTCCTCTTCATCCTCCTCCAAGCTCCCTGCTTCCAGCACTTCCCAGCTCTTCCCCTCCTCTGGGGTGTAGCTGGTTTCCACCAGGAGCCCGGAACCAAATCCTGTCTCCCAAATCCAGCCAGTCCCTGAAGGAGAGTCTCTGCTGGCCCAGGCTAGCTGTTTTCATGCATCTTATTTCTCAGTCCTTGCTGAGAGCTGGGATATCATCGCAGAACTCCTGCATGGAATAGCTAAGCACTTACGATGACCTGGAAGGATCCAAATTCCGGAATAATGAAGGGAAAATTAATAGCTTTAATCTGCTTTTCACTTCAGGCTCCACTTTCCCCTCCCAGGGTCTGAAGTTTCAGACACAGAGGAACTACAATATTTCAGAGGAACGCATCACTTTCCCGGCTTATCTTCCGACGCAGGAAATCATTTTCACATCCATTCCTGTCTTGGAGGATTTGCATAACTGTCGGCAGAGAAACCTCTAAAAAGGCAGCACTTAATACAATGTGAGCGAAGGTGTCATAAAAACATTGCCAGCTCTCCATCACTTCGACAACTTTCGAGAGTTAAATGTTTCCGGCGGGAGGCTGGAGGACGTTGTCAGAAAGTCTCCCTGTGCCGAAAGACTGGTGGTTATGTCCTATAAAGTCATGCATAGTTTTGACCTATAAGTGGGGCTTCGTAAGGCTTGCAGTTCTACAGCAACATGAGCAGTGCTGTCAAGTATCCCGTTTCCCCCGGGATTCTCCCTTATTTCAAGCAGTTTCCCGCTGCTCTCCCTTATTTTTTATTTCCCTTAAATTTCCTGTTTTTAATGGAAGCAGCTCCTCCCCTGCTGGCCAGGGACTGGGTGGGAAAACCTCGCTTACTTGGAGAGAAAAGACTCTGCCCTCAAAGCAAGTGGGAGCCGTTTCCCGCGCTTACAGGGGGGTGTATTCCTCCCCCTGCATCAGCCCCTATCCGTTGCCGCCGAGCCCCTCAGCCGGCCAATAGGGTTAGCTGGCGGGCGGAGCCTGGCTGCCTTTGAGCAGCTGCTGCTTCCTGTCCTGTTTTGATGGGATCAGACAAGAAGACGATGGGGCTCCATTGCGCGGAGCACATGGCTGCCCTCCTCTTTGCTCCGCTCCCAGCCCGAGCCCGCTTGGAGTTTACATTGCTGCTCCGCCCACTTTTGCTTCTGGCTCCGCCCACCACTGACATGTGACTGTCCCCGGGATAGGTGAGACTGCTGATCCCTTTTTTTCAAATCCAAAACTTGACAGCTATGATAAAGTCATGCATAGCTTTGACCTATAAGTGGGGGTTCATAAGGCTTGCGGTTCTACAGCGACATGAGAAATGTGTGGAGAACGGAACTGAGCAAAGCATTCCGCTTAAGAACATATTGTCCCTGACCTCATGAAAAGTAGACATGGCGAAAGGTCAGAAATAAAGGAAAACTCGTGTCTCTGGTGAACACAATAATACATTTATACCGGTTCTCAGTGCAATTTACATAGCTCTCCTTCTTCCCAGTTTCCCCCCAAAACAACCCTATGAGTTAGGATAGGTTGATAAAAATAATTGACCCAAGATCACCCAGAGATCTTCCTGGCCATGTGGGGATTTGAACCCTGGTCTTCCAGATCCTAGTCTTACACTCTAACCACTATGCCACGCTGTCTCTGTTTACAACAATTGTACATGAAATCATATGATGAAAACCATATTTGGAAAAGTTAAAATCAGAAATCGGCCAATTATAATGGAATAACTTTAGCCCGTGGCTCTCTTTCCTAGGAGATTAGATTACCTCTTGCTCACAGGCGCACAGAGTGCAGATTTTTGCTTTTTCACAGATGACTGATGATCTGGAGGACAGGGAGGAGGGAGAAGCAGAGAGGCCGGCTATCCAGTTATGTTTCCAGTGGGATGTGGCAGGGCTTGGTGGGCACTCTGAGGAATGTCATAGACATGAGACCAGAATCAGTGCAATGGGTGGAAAATGCCCTTCAGCAAAACCATAGAAGCATAGAATCATAGAGTAGGAAGGGGCCCAAAGGGTCATCTAGTCCAGCCCCCTACAATGCAGGAATCTCAGCTAAAGCATCCAAGACAGATGGCCATCTAACCTCAGATTAGAACTCTCCAAGGAAGGAAAGTGTACAACCTCCCGAGGGAAACCGTTCCACTGTCAAACAGCTCTTACTGTCAGAAAGTTCTTCCTGATATTTAGTGGGAATCTCCTTTCTTGCAACTTGAACCCATTAGTTCAATCCTTCCCTCCAGAGCAGCAGAAAACAAGCTTGTTCCCTCTTCCATGTGACAGCCCTTGAGATATTTGAAGATGGCTCTCTTATCTTCTCTCAGTCTCCTCTTTCCCAGACTAAATATACCCAACTCCTTCAGCAGCCCCTCATAAGGCTTGGTTTCCAGACCCCAGATCATCTCGTTTGCCCTCCTCTGCACAAGTTGGCCCTCTCTGCTTCAGAAAATGAACTTCGCTCCTCAGCCAGTGTGATGTAGAGGTTAAGAGTGGTAGACTTGTAATCCGGTGAACCGGGTTCGCATCTCCGCTCCTCCACATGCAGCTTGCTGGGTGACCTTGGGCTAGTCACACTTCTCTGAAGTCTCTCAGCCCCACTCACCTCACAGAGTGTTTGTTGTGGGGGAGGAAGGGAAAGGAGAATGTGAGCCGCTTTGAGACTCCTTCGGGTATCAAATCCAAACTCTTCTCTTCTTCTTCTTCTTCAGCTCAGGGATGCCTGACAATTGTGAACAGCCTTCCTTGCTGGAGAAGGAACCATGCTAACATACAGAGTGTTGGCAGGACTATTACATAGAATCCTAGAGTTGGAAGAGACCCCAAGGGCCATCCAGTCCAACCCCCTACCAAGCAGGAAACACCATCAAAGCATTCCTGAAAGATGGCTGTCAAGCCTCCGCTTCAAGACCTCCAAAGAAGGAGACTCCACCACACTCCTTGCAGGCAGCAAATTCCACTGTCCAACAGCTCTTACTGTGAGGAAGTTCTTCCTAATGTTTAGGTGGAATCTTCTTTCTTGTAGTTTGAATCTATTGCCCTGTGTCCGCTTCTCTGGAGCAGCAGAAAACAACCTTTCTCCCTCCTCTATATGACATCCTTTGATATATTTGAACATGGCTATCATGTCCCCCCTTAACCTTCTCTTCTCCAAGCTAAACATACCCAGCTCCCTAAGCCTTTCCTCATAAGGCATCGTTTCCAGGCCTTTGACCATTTTGGTTCCCCTCTTCTGGACACGTTCCAGCTTGTCAGTATCCTTCTTGAACTGTGGTGCCCAGAACTGGACACAGTATTCCAGGTGAGGTCTGACCAGAGTGGAATGCAATGGTACTATTACTACCCTTGATCTAGATGCTATACTCCTATTGATGCAGCCCAGAATTGCATTGGCTTTTTTAGCTGCTGCATCACACTGTTGACTCGTGTCAAGTTTATGGTCTTACAGCCAGGAGTCAGTTCTGGGACCTGTTGGGGGAAGGGCCAAACCTCAGTGGTAGAACATCAGAAGTGCCTGCTGGATCAGGCCAATGGCCCATCTAGTCCAACATGCTGCTGTCTCCTAGATGGGTTCCCTTCCCAGGGGGACAAGCCCTATTTGCCACTCACTTCCGTCCCCAGCACATGCGCAAACTTCCTTCTTGACTCTGGGACCCACTATGGATCTCGACTGCTTGATGTGCTCTAGCCTGCTTTCGCACGCAGGGAAAGTCCTATGATTAATCAACACCACACAAAAATGGTAATTATCATTAGGTGATTATCATTAGGCTCATAATTCCACAGTTGTACAATTATCATCATCACACTGTTTCGCTGCGGGCTGAGCTGTACAGGGGCTACACTGAGAGTGTGTTGCCTTCCTTCTGCTAAGCAGAGAAATGTTACTGCTACTATTTAGCCACTGCTATTAGCGCTACTGTTACTACAGGTAGTAGTAACTCTTAGTATAGGAATACCTGGAATGGAAGGACTTCCACATTTGCTTCTCTCCATTCCTGCATCAGTCTGTAATTAAAAAACAACAACAACAACAACCCACATGACAATTTGCATGCAGTTTCATGCAATATATGCATTTCTGCCCGACACAAAAGAAAGAAAGAAAGAAAGAAAGAAAGAAAGAAAGAAAGAAAGAAAGAAAGAAAGAATGCAAGCAGAGGAATTGCAGAGTCAGTTCACCTCCACCAGAGTTTATCCCAGGCATTCCCAACCTGCGGCGCTGCTCCATAGGTTTTTGGCCTACAACTCCCATGATCCCTAGCTAAAAGGACCAGTGGTCAGGGATGATGGGAATTGTAGTCCCAAAACATCTGGAGGGCCAAAGGTTTGGGATGCCTGGTTTATCCTTTCAGTGCACAGCAGTAGCCCCCACCCACATGAAGGAAACTCAGTAGCCCTCTCCCTTCTCTCAGATCCAGCCTTTTCCCTCTTGATAAAGTTTCTGCAAAGGCAGCAGTCCGTGATGCTCAGTCAGTCCCTTGGGGCTGTGAGATATGGCAGCTCCCTTTTGAAGCTGCGCACGAGGCCCTGGAATGGTGGGTGAGCCCACGAGATACATCCCAGAGTGGTGCCAGCATGGTGTAGTGGTTAAGAGCGGTAGACTCGTAATCTGGGGAACCGGGTTCGTGTCTCCACTCCTCCACATGCAGCTGCTGGGTGACCTTGGGCTAGTCACACTTCTCTGAAGTCTCTCAGCCCCACTCACCTCACAGAGTGTTTGTTGTGGGGGAGGAAGGGAAAGGAGAATGTGAGCCGCTTTGAGACTCCTTCGGGTAGTGAAAAGCGGGATATCAAATCCAAACTCTTCTTCTTCATCATCACCCCTGCTTTGCACAAATGTTAAAGGCAGCTCCTGGGATGGAGGAGTCCCCAGTGAGCCCTTGCGGCATAGCATAGTTAAAGGTAAAGGGACCCCTGACTCTGGGGTTGCGGCGCTCATCTCGCTTTATTGGCCAAGGGAGCCAGCATGACTAAGCCGCTTCTGGCGAACCAGAGCAGCGCACGGAAACGCTATTTACCTTCCTGCTGGAGTGGTATCTATTTATCTACTTGCACTGGCGTGCTTTCGAACTGCTGGGTGGGCAGAACCTGGGACCAAACAACAGGAGCTCACCCCATCGCAGGGATTCGAACCACCAACCTTTTGATCGGCAAGCCCTAGGTTCTGTGGTTTAGACCACAGCGCCACCCGCATCCCATACAGGGTGGCCGAACACCATTGCTGGATCCGTTTGGGCAAAGGAGCATGGGTGGGACTGGCGGAACAGCCATGGGCTCAGGCACAGGACTGGTCCAGGGAGCCCAGCCCAGATCCATTGGTCCAGCAAGAGCCAGGTTTCGTTTTTTCCCAGCCTCACCATTTTATATTCATTTGTTAAATCTGCTACTTTAAAAGATTTATTTATATCGTCTTTGTTTCCAGGAAGCATCCCAAATCATGGAACAATGAAGAGACTGTTTTTTAAAAAAGAATACCCACAAAGCAGTTCAGAAAACAGATAAAAACAATAATGGTCTCAATAGGAAGAATGAAAAGTTAAAGTATCTATAAACTAAACACCGGTTGAAATTTACAAGGAAGCTTCTCTTCCCAGGGTGGCTTCCCTACAAGAAATTCAAAATTGCAAAAGGAATGTACTGAAGCCCATATGTAATAACAACAACAACAACAACAACAACAACAACAACAACAACAACAACAATAATAATTTATTATTTGTACCCCGCCCATCTTGCCGGGTCCCCCCAGCCACTCTGGGCAGCCTCCAACAGATATTAAAATACATTAAAATATCACAGGTTAATAACTTCCCTAAACAGGGCTGCCTTCAGGTGTTTTCTGAATGTCAGATAGTTATTTATCTCTTTGACCTCTGATGGGAGGGCGTTTCACAGGGCAGGTGCCACTACCGAGAAGGCCCTCTGCCTGGTTCCCTATAGCTTTGCTTCTCGCAGTGAGGGAACCGCCAGAAGGCCCTCGGAGCTGGACCTCAGTGTCCGGGCTGAACGATGGGGGTGGAGACGCTCCTTCAGGTATACAGGACCAAGGCCATTTAGGGCTTTAAAGGTCAGATGTGAGATGTTATAAATACCCCTGCCCAGACCTTTGGGCGTGGTTCCACTGTAACCTTATTGCTTTGCAATAAAGAAAACAAAATGGACTCCTAGCTCCTTTGCCTCTGAGTTTTATTGGCATAGCTCAGAAGAAGGGCCTTTCGCCCAATGCAACACTATGATTTATAAAGCATGTCCTCTGCTATTCGTAGAATTGTGCTTTAAAGTTTCTGGGGAGTCAATGCACGTTTTCTTCTCCAAATGTACATGTGGGTCTTAAAAAGAGGGGGGGGGAAGGCAGGCAGGCTACCTGAGGCTCCCTCTCCACAGGGGTGATCCAAATTAGAAGTTCCGTTTAATATCTCTGTTTACGCCCACCCAAACTGTAATATATTCTCTTAATCTGATTGTAAACCTTCCTTGCCATTTATCTGGCATTTAGGACCTTCCTGAGAAGTCTCTCCCTCCTTCCACATTCAAAGAGCCATCTGCTTTTTGTTCCCGACTAAGCTAAAACTTTACAAAGAAAAATGATTTGCTGATCTCCGTGAAGCAGCTAAGAACGTGTTGATAAAAGCCAGCGGGAAATATAGTTTTTATCCCAGATCACAAACATAACTCCTGCAAAAAAAGAAAGAAAACAAAGCTCATCTCTTGCACCTGGAAAATACTGTTGCGTGGTGTGTGTGGGTTTTGGGGCGGTGGGGCGAGGGTTAGGCTGTATGCCTGAGTCCCTGCTAATTCCTGCATCCAGCAAGGATTCAATTGCTGGAATAGCCAGGTGAGCTTCTTGGTAATGGCCTAAATATGGGTCGTTGGGGCAACAAAGGAAGTGTTTCTGTGCCGGATGTCAAATGGGTGGTGCCCCCTCCCCAAACTGGCTTGTAGATCAAAAGACAAAAGCCAGAGTAGAGAGAGAGTAGCTTCAAGTGTTCTCGAAGCTACTAACATGAGTTTGGCCAAACTGCGAGAGGCAGAGAAGGATAGGCGTGCCTGGCGTGCTCTGGTCCATGGGGTCACGAAGAGTCGGACACGACTGAACGACTGAACAACAACAACAACAACAACAGAGAGAGAGAAGCAGGCTGCAGGCAGAAGCCTGAGAGGGAGAGCCATGCTTGATTTCTGCCTGAGTCCAAGGCTGTAACTATGGGAGAAGCAAGATCTCCTTGGGGTGTTAATACATCTTGTGACCAGGTTTTGTTGTTGTTGCTGTTGTTCAGTCATTCAGTCGTGTCCGACTCTTTGTGACCCCATGGACCAGAGCACGCCAGGCACGCCTATCCTTCACTGCCACTCGCAGTTTGGCCAAACTCATGTTAGTAGCTTCGAGAACACTTTCCAACCATCTCATTCTCTGTCATCCCCTTCTCCTTGTGCCCTCCATCTTTCCCAACATCAGGGTCTTTTCCAGGTTTTATGTATGTGTAAATACTGCAATCAGCAGTATTCATCTTATGTAAGGTAAAGGTAAATAAAGGTAAAGGGACCCCTGACCATGAGGTCCAGTCATGTCTGACTCTGGGGTTGCGGTGCTCATCTCGCTCTATAGGCCAAGGGAGCCAGCGTTTGTCCACAGACAGCTTCCGGGTCATGTGGCCAGGATGACTAAGCCGCTTCTGGCGAACCAGAGCAGCGCACGGAAACGCTGTTTGCCTTCCCGCCAGAGTGGTACCTATTTTTCTACTTGCACTCTGATGTGCTTTCGAACTGCTAGGTGGGCAGGAGCTGGGACTGAACAACAGGAACTCACCCCATGGCAGGGATTCGAAACGCCGACCTTCTGATCGGCAAGCCCTAGGCTCTGTGGTTTAACCCACAGCGCCACCCGCGTCCCTTGTATTCCTCTTATGTACTAAAGTTAAAAACCACCTTCTTGATCTGTGCCTAGAAGTGAATAAGGAACCCGTGCAAATGTTTAGGCTAGCAACCTTGAAAAGAAAGGCATTTTATGGGCTTAGAAAACGTATCTTAGGCTTATAAAAAGTATATATATCCTGGATGTGACTCCATTGACTCTGATGGAACCATCTAATGGAGGATAAGGCTAAGGGTTTCTGCAACATCAACTTCGTTGGGCTGGTCATGTTGTGCAAATGCCTGGCTATCGTCTTCCAAAGCAACTACTCTATTCCCAACTTTAGAATGGAAAGCATAATGCTGGTGGACAACAAAAGAGGTGTAAAGACTCTCTGAAGACAAATCTTTTAAAATGTAGTATAAACACTTAGAAATGGGAATCACTGGCCTGCGAGTGCTCCAATTGGAGAACAGCCTTTACCAAAGGTGTTGTGGGCTTTGAAGACACTCAAACTCAGGACAAAAGGGAGAAACGTGCTAAGAGGAAGGCACACTTGGCAAACCCTCACCATGATCAACCCCTATGTCCCCACTGTGGAAGGACGTGTGGATCCAGAATTGGCCTCCACAGTCACATACGGACCCACTGTTAAGACAGCATTCATGGAAGACAATCTTACTGTCTAGGAGTGATCGCCGAAGAAGAAAGAAGAGTAGCCATGCTGGCTCTGCTCTGCCTCCACGGTCAGAAGCAGCAATACTCCTGAATACCAGTTGCTGGAAACCACAGGAGGGGAGAGGACTCTTGTGCTCAGGTCCTGTTTGCGGGTCCCCAATTTGGGGCATCTGAATGGCCACTGGGACAACAGGATGCTGGACGACATTGGCCATTGGCGTAATCCAGCAGACTCTTGTTACCTTCTTATCCTTTTACACCACCTGTTAAGCCATGACCAGAGGCGTAACAAGCCCAAGTGATACCTGGTGCAGATATTTTTTTGTCACCCCCACATCTGCCCACACCCCTTCAAGTCACAGTGAGCATTTTGCGTTCCCCCACAATGCTTTGCAGCACCTCATTTGCATTGTGGGGGAACGCAAAACGCTCACTGTGACTTGAAGGGGTGTGGGCGGATGGTACCCCAGGTCCAGGTGGACTGAGTAAAGCAAGAACAGCTAATGCTTTTGCAGTGCTGAGTTCTGAGCCCAAAGCCACTGGATTTGCTCTGGCTTGTGCTTGAGGCTCCAGGTGGAGCTGCCAAATGCCACCCCTTGAAGATGGCACCTTTGTGCCCCCTGAGAGGGCAGTGCCCTGGTGAAATGTGCCAGGCTGCTGGGTGGAGCCCTGGCTGGGCAGAGCTGTGCTTCTGTGACTCTTCCCAGCAGGAAGGAAAAAGCAAAGTGTGTGCTGTGTAAGCCAGCTGCTGTACTGAGCAACTTAGGAGTTGTGGGGTGGGCATGCTGAGAGTCACCCCCTCCCCTGGAACCTGGGGCAGCCCCCCCCTAGTGATGCCCCTGGCCATGCCCCTTGTTTCCAGAAAAGGGAGGGATATGTTTCACCTGTTGAAGTGGTAAAGGCATGTCCAGGACATGCACAAAGAAACCAAAAAAAGTCTCTTGCTTTTGGGTGGCATCTAACAGTGCCAGATTCAGGATACTGCAGGCAGTTCCCACACACAGGACTCTGAGTCGAGGGGGAACAAAACAATCATATTAATGGAAAAAACTCTATTTATATGGGTACCTACTGAGAAAATAGGGACGCGGGTGGCGCTATGGGCATAGCTGTCAACTTTCCCCCCTTTTTTAAGGGAAATCCCCTTATTCCGTATAGGATTCCTCGCAAGAAAAGGAGAAAGTTGACAACTATGGCTATGGGTTAAACCACAGAGCCTAGGGCTTGCCAATCAGAAGGTCAGTGGTTCGAATCCCTGCGACGGGGTGAGCTCCCGTTGCTCCTGCCAACCTAGCAGTTCGGAAGCACGTCAAAGTGCAAGTAGATAAATAGGTACTGCTCTGGCGGGAGGGTAAATGGCGTTTCCGTGCGCTGCTCTGGTTCGCCAGAAGTGGCTTAGTCATGCTGGCCACAAGACCCGGAAGCTGTATGCCCGCTCCCTTGGCCAATAAAGCGAGATGAGCGCCGCAACCCCAGAGTCGTCCGTGACTGGACCTAATGGTCAGGGGTCCCTTTACCCTTTACCCTACTGAGATAATCCATTGAAAAGCAACTGTACCAAAATGAATTATTGTGAAAATAATAAATATTTGGGGAGGGCGCCAAATGTTGTCCACGCTCAGATCGCCATATTACCCAAGTCAGCTCCTGCATCTGCTTTCAAGTCAGGTCCTATAAACATTTAGTGATTCCCTTCATTGCCAGCAGATTGTCAAAGCCTTTTAATCTGTAGGAAGGGCAGTGAGTGTGTCATATGGGAGGGTGATTTGCTTTCATCTTGTGCAGAAAAAAAGTCCTTAGAAGAATTGTTTACCTGCAGGAGAGACCTGTTCCGAACACACCGTGAATGAGCCTTGCTTCTGCATCAAAAGGAACACCGCAGCATGAATTAAACCCTGGGCTTCGAGAGGAAAGGATGTGCAAGGGCTGTCACAAAAGGGAGACATTTAGAGCTAGACACCCTACCATTGCCACCCGGCACGCAACATTTCAGTTGCTGGGGCCAAGCTGTTCTCCGTAGTCCCACACCAGCCTCTCCCAATCTGGTGACTTCCAGATGTTCTCCAACTCCCATCATCCCTGACCATTGGCCATACTGGCCGGGATGATCATGGGCATTCCGCAACATCTGGCTTCAAAAATGGTACTTTCACAGGATCGCCATCCTTGGCCAAACAGCTTCTAATATCCTCAAGAAAGGCATGACTGCCAGAAGAAGAAGAAGAAGAGTTTGGATTTGATACCCCGCTTTTCACTACCCGAAGGAGCCTCAAAGCGGCTCACATTCTCCTTCCCCTTCCTCCCCCACAACAAACACTCTGTGAGGTGAGTGGGGCTGAGAGACTTCAGAGAAGTGTGACTAGCCCAAGGTCACCCAGCAGCTGCATGTGGAGGAGCGGAGACGCGAACCCGGTTCCCCAGATTACGAGTCCACCGCTCTTAACCACTACAGCACACTGGCTAGGGATGCAGCAGAAATGGGATTTTGTTTGCACCTTAACGAAAAGCTGCCCCATTCACACTTCTTGAGCCAATACACAAACTGAAGCACAGCTCTCCTTTGAAATTCACACTTCTGTGGATTTTGCAAGAGTTCTCCAGCCAACCAAAAAGGAGCTTGCAGATCTCAGATTCTTGGAAAAGAGATGAGGACCCTGCAGACTGGAGGTGAGAAAATGTTGTTCCCAACTTCAAAAGGGGGGGGGGAGAGAAGAACCAGGTAACTGCTGACCGGTTGACACTGATACCAGGAAAGGTCTTTGTTGCTGTTTAGTCATGTCCGACTCTTCATGACCCCATGGACCAGAGCATGCCAGGGAGTCCTGTCTTCCTCTTGCAGTTTGGTCAAACTCAGGGGTCAGCAACCTTTTTCAGCCATGGGCCGGTCTACCGTCCCTCAGACCATGTGGTGGGCCGGACTATATTTTTTTTAGTGGGGGGGGGGGGATGAACGAATTCCTATGCTCCACAAATAACGCCGAGATTTTAAATAAAAGGACACACTCTACTCATGTAAAAACACCAGGCAGGCCCCACAAATAACCCAGAGATGCATTTTAAATAAAAGGACACATTATACTCATGTAAAAACACACTGATTCCTGGACCGTCTGTGGGCCGGATTTTGGTGATTGGGCCGCATCCGGCCCACAGGCCTTAGGTTGCCTACCCCTGGTCAAACTCATGTTAGTAGCTTCAAGAACACTGTCCAACCATCTCATCCTCTGTCGTCCCCTTCTCCTTGTGCCCTCCGTCTTTCCCAGCATCAGGGTCTTTTTTCCAGGGAGACTTCTCATGAGGTGGCCAAAGTATTGGAGCCTCAGCTTCTGGATCTGTCCTTCCAGGAAGCACTCAGAGCTGTTTTCATTCAGAATTGATAGGGTTTGATCTTCTTGCAGTCCATGGGACTCTCAAGAGTCTCCTCCAGCACCATAATTCAAAAGCATCAATTCTTTGGCGATCAGCCTTCTTTATGGTCCAGCTCTCGCTTCCACACATCACTACTGGGAAAACCATAGCTTGAACTATACGGGCCTTTCTCGGCAAGAGCAGTCGGTCCATGAGCACTTAGAAAAAGATGCTGTGATTACTTAGACTGACTTAACACCAGGAAGAACTTTCTGACAGTAAAAACTGTTTGACAGTGGAACGGTCTCCCTCGGGAAGTGGTGGCCTCGGCTTCCTTGAAGGTTTTTATGCAGAGGTTGGGTGGCCATCTGTCTGGGATTATTTAGCTGTGGTTCCTGCATTGCAAGGAGTTTGACTAGAGGACCTCTAAGGTCCCTTCCAACTCTACTATTCTATGATTCTATGAAATGAAATCCTGGCATTTTGGGAAGGGGATTCAGTTCGCTTTATCTTTTGATGGGGTTTGTTCACAGAGCAGCTCCTCATCAGCTTGCCAAAGGCACACGGTTTTATAATGTGCCTTTTTAACCTCAACTCCATCTCAAGATCCTGTGCTGCCCCCCCCCTTCCTTTGTGGGCCCCATGGGGCCATTAGGTTCCATCAGCATTTGCAAGCTGTTGTTTAAAAGTTTTATTTCTCAGTGTCAAAATTACACTTCCCCATTAGGAGTCTGCTTTTGATGCTTTGGGTAACTGCAAACCCTTTGTTAAATGTCAAAAGCCATGGATCTCTCTCTCCTTTTCATTTTTAACAACGTGAGACTGGGAATGTCAAATTAACCTTCCAGAATATCCACTTTGCCTTGCCTCTTCTCGCTACATGCTCAGTCGTTAGCAAAAGACCAGAACTGGAGCGGCAACTTGGCCATGGAACAAATATACACTTCTCTGTGTATTCTAGATTCAAAGTGTGGTTTCTAATTCTGAGCTCTCTAATAAGTTTGGACATTCCTGCGTACAAAATAAAACTCTGTTGTCAGTCTTCAGTTTGCATATTCAGATTTTATGTCACTTCATTCCCTGCACCATTTTTTTTTCACTATTACACAGTGCTACCCTTGATTTTTAAAAGCCTTGTGTGGTTTCGCACATATTTTGCCCACAATCTCACTGCATCATGGGTTGCGTGATCCTGAGGCTGCATATAGAATACTGGCATTCTTTCATATGTGCATTCGCTCACAAGAATGAGCACAATTGGGCACCACAATGTATGTATTTCTGCAGAGAATCTTAATGGGTCATATATTCATTCCTTAAAACGTTAAAGGACACTCTTACATATACTGCAAAAAACCCTCTCACCCATAATATCTAAGTGTCATCTTTTAAGCAATAATAATAATAATAATAATAATTTATTATTTGTACCCCGCCCATTTGGCTGACTTTCCCCAACCACTCTGGGCAGCTTCCAATCGAGTGTTAAAAACAATACACATTAAATATTAAAAACTTCCCTAAACAGGGCTGCCTTCAGATGTCTTTTAAAAATAGGATAGCTGCTTATTTCCTTGACATCTGATGGAAGGGTGTTCCACAGGGTGGGCACCACCACCGAAAAGGCCCTCTGCCTGGTTCCCTGTAACCTCACCTCTCACAATGAGGGAACCGCCAGAAGGCCCTCGGCGCTGGATCTCAGTGTCCAGGCTGAATGATGGGGGTGGAGACGCTCCTTCAGGTATACAGGACCGAGGCCGTTTAGGGCTTTAAAGGTCAGCACCAACACTTTGAATTGTGCTCGGAAACGTACTGGGAGCCAATGTAGATCTCTCAGGACCGGTGTTATGTTGTCCCAGCGTCCACTCCCAGTCACCAGTCTAGCTGCCGCATTCTGGATTAGTTGTAGTTTCCGGGTCACCTACAAATAACAACACCGATCAGTGGTAATGGTACTTTGCGACCCAATCCAAAACAGAGACTGGTTGTCCTGATCATAGAATTGTAGCGTTGGAAGGGACCCCAAGGGTCAACTAGTCCAACCCCCTGAAATGCAGGAATCTCAACTAAAGCATGCAGCTGTCTTTTAGTTCCAGTCAAACTGGATGTGCATCCAGAGTATTCTTTCAACCTCTCCTTCCACCACCACCAAAAATCCTGAACATAAATAAAAGTGCTGGGATCAACTATTGTTGGGAATCTCAACCAACGCACGAGTACAAATAGAGAGAAGACTCCTCAGAAGTTCAAGGGTGAGAACGTGGGCCAGTGGTTATGATGTAGGACTTGGACCCCAGAGATATGAGTTCATCTCTGACTCACTCATAAAACTCTGAAAGGACATAGGCTGGCAGGTCATTTCATCCGACCACGTTCATCAATAAGAAAATGGTATTTTGAAAATGCACTGGAAAGGGCTAGAAATTATCGGGGGGGAACGTTCGCTGGGGCCGGACAGCAAACCCCCTCCAGAGCGTCTCCCTGGCCCTCTATGGCTGGCATCCTCTCTCAGTCCAGAACGCCGGCAGTTTGCGATTCTTCTCTCATGAAAAGAGCACACAATGTCTTCTAGCATTTCTCAGCAAGAAGAAAGACTCATGTGTAGGTCTAAGCTACTTTATTTAGAGTCTATAAACAGAGACTCCATTAGCACGTCTGTGTTCTATGAACACCAGTACAGAACTGTGACACTGCAAAAAGTGGGGGGGGGGAACCCACAATAAACATACTAAGATGCAGGGGCATAGCAAGGTAAATTGGTACCCGGAGGCAAAAAAAAAAAAAAATTGTCCCCCCCCCCGGAGGCGTAGGAAGGTCAGGTGGTACCCGGTGCAGAAAATTTCTTGTCACCACCCCCCATTGATTACCCCCCTACAAAAATGGTTTTTCATTATTTCATATTTTCTTACAAAGAAATAATAATAATAATAATAATAATAATAATAATAATAAACTTTTATTTATATCCCGCCCTCCCTGGCTGAAGTCGGGCTCAGAGTGGCTAACATCAGATACATAACGTGGTATAAAATCAAACAGTAATTAAATTACCTCCTAAAAACATCTCAAAATCAAATTCAAGTCTAATTAGATGGCTTTCCACAGGGTTAGGGTTGGGAACAGTAAGTGCTCCACTGAACTGAAATTTCAGCCTTCGCGACATAGGAAAACAGCCAAGTGAACAGCTATTTTGGTGGAGGAGGGTCAAGATATGAACCGATATGCATGAAATTTCATATATAGCTATATAATCCCTAGTAGAGTAAGATAAGACCTTTGGAGCAGGCATTTTCCAAAAAAAGTAAGTTTTTTATGAATTGCCCTAGTAGGGCAGTAATTGTTCCTTGATAATTTGTCACCCCCTCCATTATGGAAACTGGGGCGATCCGCCCCCCTATGCTCCCGCCATTGCTACGCCCCTGCTCAGATGGAAGAGATAAGAACAACTTCCTTTCTCACAGTCTAACTCAGACTCATGTGATTTACACCAAACATAACATCACAACAATCCTGCTGTAGCAGCATAGGATAGATTTGTTGTTGTTCAGTCGTTCAGTCGTGTCCGACTCTTTGTGACCCCATGGACCAGAGCACGCCAGGCACGCCTATCCTTCACTGCCTCTTGCAGTTTGGCCAAACTCATGTTAGTAGCTTCGTGAACACTGTCCAACCATCTCATCCTCTGTCGTCCCCTTCTCCTTGTGCCCTCCATCTTTCCCAACATCAGGGTCTTTTCTAGGGAGTCTTCTCTTCTCATGAGGTGGCCAAAGTACTGGAGCCTCAACTTCAGGATCTGTCCTTCCAGTGAGCCCTCATGGCTGATTTCTTTAAGAATGGATAGGTTTGATCTTCTTGCAGTCCATGGGACTCTCAAGAGTCTCCTCCAGCACCATAATTCAAAAGCATCAATTCTTCGGCGATCAGCCTTCTTGATGGTCCAGCTCTCACTTCCGTACATTACTACTGGGAAAACCATAGCTTTAACTATACGGCCCAACCGCTTCATCAGCTCTGGATCTACTTGTACTTGTCCTCCGCTCTTCCCCAGTAGCATGTTGGACGCCTTCCGACCTGAGGGGCTCATCTTCCAGCGTCATAACTTTTATATGCCTGTTGTCTTTGTCCATGGAGTTTTCTTGGCAGGGATACTGGAGTGGCTTGCCAGTTCCTTCTCCAGGTGGATCACGTTCGATCCAAACTCTCCACTATGACCTGTCCATCTTGACCTGTCCATAGCTTCCCTGAGTAATTCAAGCCCCTTCACCACGACAAGGCAGTGATCCATGAAGGGGATAGGATAGATTAAAAAAAATCCCAAAATAATGAGCTAAGTCCTGCTTTCCTCCAGAGACACTGAAAGCCAAATCTAAGCCCACTTTCAAACACTCTCGCTGTGGCCTGTGGGAAACCATCAAATAGGACCCAAGCACAAGAACACTCTTCTCCTCTGGTCTCCAGCAACTGCTATTTGAAAGCATTACTATCGAGGCAGGAGGGCCAGCTTGCCCCATAGCTCCAGCAGCCTCTCCCCTGTCGCAAGCGAACCATGGCTTCCGTCTTGGCTGGACTCACAAACTGACGGCAGCAGCTTTTTCCTATTCCTTGACACTCTCCCCGCCAAGTGACTCTTAAGAATGCTTAATAGAGTATTTAATCTCACATTGGAGCTGGTCGCACCTATTAAGGAATCTCAGACACAATTCAGAGACATTCAAGAAAATTTACTATGGACAGAGAGCTCAGAGGGAAGCGGCTGTGTCTCTCTGCATACTAATTACGGACGGATATTCAAGGCACCTCAAAAGGAAGCCGAGTCGGTGGAAAGAACCCTGAGCTGGAGCTTGTAAAGGGGGTATGCTTGACTGGAAACTGTCTTTGGTTCATTTCGAGGGTAAAGGTAAAAAGGTAAAGGACCCCTGGAAAGTTAAGCCCAGTCAAAGGGGTGCGGCGCCTATCTTATTGATGACTTTTACATGGTTCGCTGCATATATGGAATAATAGAATTGTAGAGTTTCTTGGGAGAAAAGCAATGACAAACCTAGACAGCAGCTTAAAAAGCAGAGACATCACCTTGCCAACAAAGGTCTGTATAGTTAAAGCTATGGTTTCCCAGTAATGTACGGAAGTGAGAGCTGGACCATAAAGAAGGCTGATCGCCGAAGAATTGATACTTTTGAATTATGGTGCTGGAGGAGACTCTTGAGAGTCCCATGGACTGCAAGAAGATCAAACCTATCCATTCTTAAGGAAATCGGCCCTGAGTGCTCACTAGAAGGACAGATCCTGAAGTTGAGGCTCCAGTACTTTGGCCACCTCATGAGAAGAGAAGACTCCCTGGAAAAGACCCTGATGTTGGGAAAGATGGAGGGCAAAAGGAGAAGAGGAAGGCAGAGGACGAGATGGTTGGACAGTGTTCTTGAAGCTACCAACATGAGTCTGAGCAAACTGCGGGAGGCAGTGGAAGACAAGAGTGCCTGGCGTGCTCTGGTCCATGGGGTCATGAAGAGTCGGACATGACTGAATGAATGAACAACAAAGAGTTGGAAGGGACCCCAAGGGTCATCTAGTTCAAACCTCTGCGAAGAAGGAATGGTAAAGGACCACCGGACAGTTAAGTCCAGTTAAAGGCAACTATAGGATTGCGGCGCTCAGCTAGCTTTCAGGCCGAGGGAGCCAGCCTTTGTCCACAGACAGTTTTCCGGGTTATGTGGTCAGCAGGACTAAACCACTACTGGCGCCCAGAGGACCATGATGAGTGCCAGAGCGCACCAAAAAGCCGTTTATCTCCCGCCGCAGCGGTACCTATTTATCTACTGTACTTGCACTGGCATGCTTTCGAACTGCTAACTTGGCAGGAGCTGGGACAGAGCAACGGGAGCTCACCACGTCGTGGGGATTCGAACTGCCCAGCTTCTGACGTTTCAAGGGACCATTGATAGAAACTAAACAAAAATATTAAAATACAGTAGTCCATCAAACATTAAAAGCTTCCCTAAACAGGGCTGCTTTCAGGTGTCTTAGTTACAGGTGGGTAGCCGTGTTGGTCTGCCATAGTCGAAACAAAATAGAAAATTCTTTCCAGTAGCACCTTAGAGACCAACTGAGTTTGTTCTTGGTATGAGCTTTCGTGTGCATGCACACTTCTTCATAGGCTGGAAAGAGAAGTGGCTGAATTGCAACTAATCACCAAACTTAAAACCATGGAGAAACCTGGTCTGAACAAAGACATTGGATTCTTATCTTATTATACATAACAAAGCTATCTTTAGCCATCTCACCCCTTGCCTTTCCCTGCAAGACTAATTGCAGCTGTTAAGAGTCGTCAACAGGTTTTCCACACCTATCAGCTGATCACCCATTCCCACCACCCTTCTGAGTAATACCCCTCCCCATCCTCTCACTATATTTAAGGATCTGGTGACTTCTGTTTCAGTGTATCTGAAGAAGTGTGCATGCACACGAAAGCTCATACCAAGAACAAACTCAGTTGGTCTCTAAGGTGCTACTGGAAAGAATTTTCTATTTTGTTCAGATGTCTTCTAAAAGATGGACCATTGGCCTAATCCAGCAGGCTCTTCTCATGTTATTCTGACTTCCCCTCCCATCAACATGGCCATTCCTTCTGCTCGTAGTCTAAGCCATCTGGGGGCCACCGGGTCAAGGTAGAAGATGCCCTGCCCCCAAGGACAGAGTTGTGTGTGGGGTTTGGTCTCCTGTCTCCCTTCATGAGAAGGAGAATCCAGCTTGCAGCCATTTCCCAAAGCCACATACTTTATTCGCTCTTGGCATGCCTTTTCTCAGCGATGGCACCAAGCAATGCTTCATCAGGGCGATGACCTTTTGATGAGCGTTTACACAAATACATCATCAAAGCCCCACTGATCAGCAGGCCGCTCTCCCAGTGATGCCTTTGTGGCATACATCATCCGAGCGCCACGGAAGGATGATGGATTTGCGGCCTCCATCATCAGAGCGCCATTGCTCACCTGGGGACGGGCAGCATGGCAGGAACAAAGCCTGGGCTTTTAAAAATGCTCTTTTGAACATCTATTAATGTTTTATTTTATTTCTAGGAAGAGAACTGTGAGATGGGCAAGCGGGGGTGGGGGAGAGAGGGAGAGAAAGGAACAGGCATAAGAACAAACAGTGAGAAGGGTTTGATGGATCAGGCCAGTGGTCTTATCGACTCCAGCATCCTCTTCCCATAATAACATAAGAAGAATGGGCTGGATGAGGCCACTGGCCCATCTCCTTCCAACATCCTGACGCCACAGTGGCCAACCAGGTACCCGTGGGAAACAAGCAAGCAGGATTCAAGGACAAGAGCACTGTCTCCTCCTCTGGTCTCCAGCACCACAGAATATTATGAGAAGAGCCCAGTTGGATCAGGGCCAGGTCTACTTAAGGCTCCTACATTCTGGAGGTTCCATTTAGCCGTTATGATCAATAGCAGCCACAGAAAATGGACTCTTGTGCCAACACCAATCATGTCTCCAGTGCTGATGGGAAGGTGCTGACCTAAGGATCTTAGCACCTGGGCAGACTCATATAGGTATCTTGGGCCCAAGCCATATCGGGCTTTATAGGTCATAACTAGCACTTTGTTTTGTTTTTTTTCACTGTGGTGAATAATTTTTATAAAAGATGTTCTAATATAGTGGAACCTCAGTTGTCGAACGTAATCTGTTCCGGAAGACCATTCGACTTCTGAAACGTTCAACAACCATGGCTCAATGCACGATCCGCAAAATCCATTGGGGAAAAAATGGAGGAACGCAATAATAAAATTCATCCCTTTGTCTTTTCAAAATCTTAACATTTTGGCTTTGTAGGGCCATGACTTCCTTCAAACCCTCCTTGTGATATCCTAACATTCATCACTAATAACTATACTTCTTCACACCTCATGAGAAGAGAAGACTCCCTGGAAAAGACCCTGGTGTTGGGAAAGATGGAGGGCACAAGGAGAAGGGGACGGCAGAGGACGAGATGGTTGGACAGTGTTCTCGAAGCTACCAGCATGAGTGTGACCAAACTGCAGGACGCAGTGGAAGACAGGAGTGCCTGGGGTGTTCTGGTCCATGGGGTCACGAAGAGTTGGACATGACTATAGAATCCTAGAATCCTAGAGTTGGAAGAGACCACCAGGGCCATCCAGTCCAACCCCCTGCCAAGCAGGAAACACCATCAAAGCATTCCTGACAGATGGCTGTCAAGCCTCTGCTTAAAGACCTCCAAAGAAGGAGACTCCACCACACTCCTTGGTAGCAAATCCCACTGTCCAACAGCCCTCACTGTCAGGAAGTTCTTCCTAATGTTTAGGTGGAATCTTCATTCTTGTAGTTTGAATCCATTGCCCCGGGTCCGCTTCTCTGGAGCAGCAGAAAACAACCTTTCACCCTCCTCTATATGACATCCTTTTCTATATTTGAACATGGCTATCATATCACCCCTTAACCTTCTCTTCTCCAGGCTAAACATACCCAGCTCCCTAAGCCGTTCCTCATAAGGCATCGTTTCCAGGCCTTTGACCATTTTGGTTGCCCTCCTCTGGATACGTTCCAGCTTGTCAGTATCCTTCTTGACTAAACAAAAAAAAAAAAAAACCAGACCTCATTGCTGGTTGGAAAGAGACCCCCATGACAGTTCAAGCTTCGGGGACCCAAAAAATGTAGACCCACCACTGACTGTTGCAAGCGAATGCAGAGAGGAAAAAGCAGGCAAGTAGGAGAGGGCAAAATCTGCTTGAGAACGCTGTAAGTATCAACCAAGCCGAGTCGTTCCCCTAACAAATCTCCCCCTTACTTTTTTTGTTGTGGAACGAGCCCTGGAAGTGGTGAGCACAACATTCCATGCCTCTGCAATTACGCTCCTTTTCCACCGGAACAAAGCCGAACACCCATCAGTACAGCTGTGAGCAGCAATAATTAGAGCTGGTCGCTCCGAGTGCGAGATCCGTCCTGATGCATTTGGGACTGGGGACCGCAGCACGGGAAGGCAGGATGCACCCTGTACTATAGCTAACAATTAACACGGCTGCACATTCATTAGGAACTAAAACGCCATCGAAAGCCGTAATGTCCCCAAGGCAGAGGCAGCCCCGCGACGGGGTGGTTTTAAGGAGCCAATTAGCTCCGAAAGACTATCTTATTGCCTCCATCTGGGTTAATATATCCTCATTCGAGTTAATGAAGACTACATTGGTTTTGGAGACTGGGAATCAGGCAGTGAGCATATAGCGTCCCGTGCCAAATGGAAATTAGCAGCTTAATAGTCCAAAACCACTGGCAGGAAGAAGAGTCGGGGATAATTTATAATCCGCTTTTAAAGAAAAGAAGTACAGCCCACTCTGGGTTAGGATGTGTCGTGCTCAGAGCTAGTCAATACGATTGATCAGGCACTGATATATCCAAGAAGAGGTGAGTTTAAGGGAGCACAACCGGCTAGCAAATGCAGGGTGCCGAGCCAAGAGGTGCCATAGGAGCACTGCAACAATGGTGGACAGTGGAAGGCGAGAGGCAAGAGGGGCATTGAATTTTGGTGCGGTGCAGGGTGCTATGAAATTTTAAAGCTCAAAGCCCGCCACTGATCCAAGAAGCCCGTAGAACAGGCATCCCCAAACTTGGCCCTCCAGATGTTTTGGGAATACAATTCCCGTCATCCCTGACCATTGGTCCTGTTAGCTAGGGATGATGGGAGTTGTAGTCCCAAAACATCTAGAGGGCCGAGTTTGGGGGTGCCTGCTATAGAATGATAGAGTTGGAAGGGACCCCCAATTTCATCTAGTCCAACCCCCTGCAATGCAGGAATCTCAGCTGAAGTATCCAAGTCAGATGGCCAGCCAACCTCTGCTTAAAAGCCTCCAAGGAAGGAGAGTCCACAACCTTCCAAAGGAGACCGTTCCGCTGTCAAACAGCTCTTGCTGTCATAAAGTCCTTCCTGATGCTTATTAGTCTTGCATCTGTAGCAGGAAGCGTTTCCATTAAAACTGCTGCTAAAACAGAGGTTCAACGGAAATCAGTTGACAGGGAGAACCTGGGAGCATTTTTGCAGGCATTAACGGCATGATGGAGTTTTTCACAGGTGGGCAAGACAACCCACCTCTCATTCCGGGGTGCCTCAGGGTTCCGTCCTCTCCCCCATGCTTTTTAACATCTATATGCAGCCACTGGGAGAGATCATTAGAGGGTTTGGGCTGGGTGTTCATCAGTATGCGGATGATACCCAGCTCTACCTCTCTTTCAAATCAGAACCAGTGAAGACGATGAAGGTCCTGTGTGAGTGCCTGGAGGCAGTTGGAGATTGGATGGCGGCTAATGGATTGAGGTTGAATCCTGACAAGACAGAAGTACGGTTCTTGGGGGACAGGGGACAGGCTGGTGTGGAGGACTCCCTGGTCCTGAATGCGGTAAATGTGCTCCTGAAGGACCAGGTGCGCAGCCTGGGAGTCATTTTGGACTCACAGCTGTACGTGGAGGCGCAGGTTAATTCTGTGTCCAGGGCAGCTGTCTACCAGCTCGATCTGGTACACAGGCTGAGACCCCCCCCTGCCCGCAGACTGTCTCACCAGAGTGGTGCATGCTCTGGTTATCTCCCGCTTGGACTACTGCAATGAGTTCTACGTGGGGCTACCTTTGAAGGTGACCCAGAAACTACAACTAATCCAGAATGCAGCAGCTAGACTGGTGACTGGGAGCGGCCGCCAGGACCACATAACACCGGTCCTGAGAGATCTACATTGGCTCCCAGTACGTTTCCGAGCACAATTCAAAGTGTTGGTGCTGACCTTTAAAGCCCTAAACAGCCTCGGTCCAGTATACCTGAAGGAGCGTCTCCACCCCCATCATTCAGCCCAGACACTGAGGTCCAGCTCCGAGGGCCTTCTGGCGGTTCCCTCACTGTGAGAAGCAAAGTTACAGGGAACCAGGCAGAGGGCCTTCTCGGTGGTGGCACCCACCCTGTGGAATGCCCTCCCTTCAGATGTCAAAGAGAAAAACAACTACCAGACTTTTAGAAGACATCTGAAGGCAGCCCTGTTTAGGGAAGCTTTTAATGTTTAATAGATTATTGTATTTTAACATTCTGTTGGAAGCCGAACAAAGTGGCTGGGGAAACCCAGCCAGATGGGCGGGGTATAAATATTATTATTATTATTATTATTATTATTATTATTATTAATGTGATGTCACAATATTGTCGTGACAGGTGGGTTGCCATGGTTTAATTAATTCAACTTTGAGTGGTGTTTTCTCCTCCTTATTTTTAGAGAAGAAGAAGAAGAAGAAGAAGAAGAGTTTGGATTTGATATCCCGCTTTTCACTACCCGAAGGAGTCTCAAAGCGGCTAACATTCTCCTTTCCCTTCCTCCCCCACAACAAACACTCTGTGAGGTGAGTGGGGCTGAGAGACTTCAGAGAAGTGTGACTAGCCCAAGGTCACCCAGCAGCTGCATGTGGAGGAGCGGAGACACGAACCTGGTTCCCCAGATAACGAGTCTACCGCTCTTAACCACTACACCACACTACAGCCTGTCTGCTGGGTCAGGCAAGCGTGGCCCTATCTAGTCCAGGATTCCAGCACAAGAGCAGCACTCTCCCCTCCCCGGCAACTGGTACTCAGAGATCAAACTTCTGTGCAACACTAAGATTTCTGTTGCAGGAGCCATGAAGCCTCTGCATTAAGTGGGTGGAGAAGATTGAGGCAGGAGGCACCTCCGAGCTGATCTCCAAAGAGGATTTCGCTAAAGCTCCCAGCTAAAGCTGTGGGGGGGGGATAGGAAGGGGGCAAGGACACCTTCCGAGGCCAAGTGTGATGCTAATAGCTTCGCACTCGGTGATAAATCCCATGGAGTTAAATCGCTAATCCTGAGAGCAAGGAAAGGAAAAACCACACGACCCAAATCTTTGCAGAAGCAGACATGGGGTTTGGGGATCTATCTGTCTCTTTACATCAGGGGTGGGGAACCTCACACCCAGGGGATGGATGTGGCCCTCCAGGCCTCTCACACTGGCCCTTGGAATCCTCCCCCAGCCACATCTCTTCCTGGCCCTCAAAATAAAAATATTCCTTCCAGTAGCACCTTAGAGACCAGCTAAGTTTGTTCTTCGTATGAGTTTTCGTGTGCATGCACACTTCTTCAGAAAGCTCATACCAAGAACAAACTTAGTTGGTCTCTAAGGTGCTACTGGAATGATTTTTTTAAATTTAGTTTCCACTATGGCAGACCAACACGGCTACCTACCTGTAACTGGCCCTCAAGAGTTTATTGCCTGGTTGAAATGAGTCCTTGAACTCTGACCATGCCCCTTGCTTATCTAAATCTAGGAATGTGTACAGAAACCAGCCTACTGTACAGCTATAACCTTTCTATTTGTTGCTCCGCCCACTTTTGGCTCTGGCCCCGCCCACCACAGCCATGTGGTCCAATGTTTTTTTGTGTGACAGGCCCAAGCTCACACATTATCCCACAGAGGTGTAATGTGGGTTGCTGGTGCCCAGGACAGACAAGCCACCAACGCCACCAGAGCGCCCCCCCCCGAGCCAAATGGGGCTGCACTGCACCTCCTGTCTATGCAGGGGGGAGACTGACAGGCCAATGCAGCTTTTGGTGGCCAAATCTACCCCCCCACCGATTCCCACAGAGAACAACAACAACAACAACAACAACAACAACAACAACAACAACAACAACACTGTAATAACAATAATTTATTATTCATACCCCACCCATCCGGCTGGGTTTCCCTAGTCACTCTGGGCAGCTCTCAACAGAATATTAAAAACATCATAAAAGATTAAACATTAAAAACTTCCATAAACGGGGCTGCCTTCAGATGTTTTCTAAAAGTCAGGTAGTTGTTTATTTCCTTGACATCTGATGGGAGGGCGTTCCACAGGGCGGGCGCCACCACAGAGAAGACCCTCTGCCTGGTTCCGTGTGGCTTCACTTCTCGCAGGGAGGGAACCACCAGAAGGCTCTCGGAGGTGGACCTCAGTGTCCGGGCTGAACAATGTGGGTGGAGATGCTCCTTTGGGTATCTTGGACCGAGGCTGTTTAGGGCTTTAAAGGTCAGCACCAACACTTTGAATTGTGCTCTGAAACGTACTGGGAGCCAATGTAGGTCTATCAAGACCGGTGTTATGTGGTCTCGGCGGCCGCTCCCAGTCACCAGTCTAGCTGCTGCATTCTGGATTAGTTGTAGTTTTGGGCTCACCTTCAAAGGTAGCCCCACGAAGAGTGCATTGCAGTAGTCCAAGCAGGTAATAACTAGAGCATGCACCACTCTGGCGAGACAGTCTGCGGGCAGGTAGGGTCTCATCCTGCATACCAGATGGAGCTGATAAACAGCTGCCTTGGACACAGAATTAACCTGCACCTCCATGGACAGCTGTGAGTTCAAAATGACTCCCAGGCTGGGCACATGGTCCTTCAGGGGCACAGTTACCCCATTCAGGACCAGGGAGTCCTCCACACCCGCTTGCACCCTGTCCCCCAAAAACAGTACTTCTGTCTTGTCAGGATTCAACCTCAATCTGTTAGCCGCCATCCATCCTCCAACCACCTCCAGGCACTCACACAAGACCTTCACTGCCTTAACAGAGAAGAAGAAGAAGAAGAAGAAGAAGAAGAAGAAGAAGAAGAAGAAGAGGAGGAGGAGGAGGAGGAGGAGTTTGGATTTGATATCCCGCTTTTCACTACCCGAAGGAGTCTCAAAGCGGCTAACATTCTCCTTCCCCTTCCTCCCCCACAACAAACACTCTGTGAGGTGAGTGGGGCTGAGAGACTTCAGAGAAGTGTGACTAGCCCAAGGTCACCCAGCAGCTGCATGTGGAGGAGCAGAGACGCGAACCCGGTTCCCCAGATTACGAGTCTACCGCTCTTAACCACTACACCACACTGGTTCTTCCCGTCACCCTCTGTCTGTCTCTGCCCGCTCGCCATGGGCCTGAGCTGCTTTGCTGTCTTCCCCAGGGGAGGGCAGGGATCCCCATGGAAGCTGGCACCTGCATAGGGGCACCTGGTTCACCCCCTCAAAATTTTGCACCTAGAGCCCTGGGCTCCGCCCCACACTACACCACTGTTATGCCATTTAAGAACTACAATATGTTGGTGTTTCTGTAAATTCCAAGGCAGCACCAGGCACTCTCTGCTAACAACAATACATTTTCTGCTCACGGGGAGCCACAGCCCTGTGCTCACGCCTCTGCTTTTCTCATCTGCTGGCATCGGGGCAAGGGGGGGGGTCACCCCAGTCACTGAGTGTGACTGCAAATCCACCGTAGATGCTTTAAAGGCTGCTGCGGGATGTCAGCGAGTCCTGAACCTGCACCGTAAACAACATTTGCCAGCCTTTCCCACGCCGTTATTGAACAGCTCCTAATTATGATGTCACCCAAAGCCAATTTGCACCCGGGGCAGATTGACAGCTGTTTGTCGGCCTCCGCCGCCTTCCCTGGCGTAATTGAAATTATTGTTTTCGGTGTACGTTGTCAGGGAAAATGACATTCTTGCTGATATGACAGAAGCGACTTACATTCGCGGCCGAGCTAAACAGATATTGTCAGGCGCAAGATGGCAAGTCGTTTTTTCTGCTTTCAGACAGAAATATCTCATTACCGCTAACTGCGATGAATTGTACTCTGGGGAGCGATGGCAGAGAGGCATGCCAAGTGGACACACAGATACCTGAGGGGTTGCGAGGGAACTTTTTGCAAGCCCATCACAGCTGAAACGGAGCCGGTTTGGGGGGGCATCCTCATGCAATTCTCTGAGCAGCAGGGTGTCCCGGCACCCACCCTTTGTATATGATTTTTATAACATTTCTCACACATTTTTGCAACGACCTTCAAATCAAACCCATTGTTTCATAAGTTGACTTCCCACCCTGGCCTCCACCGAATTGTTACTCAGACCTTTTCTACGCATTATATCTTTTATCTATAACAGAAAGTTTCTCTGTTTCTACTGGAAGGAATTTTTTATTTTAGAAAGTTTCTCTATTACAATTTGTTGTTGTTGTTCAGTCGTTCAGTCGTGTCCGACTCTTCGTGACCCCATGGACCAGAGCACTGCAGGCACCCCTATCCTCCACTGCCTCCCGCAGTTTGGCCAAACTCATGCCAGTCGCTTCGAGAACACTGTCCAACCATCTCATCCTCTGTCGTCCCCTTCTCCTTGTGCCCTCCATCTTTGCCAACATCAGGGTCTTTTCCAGGGAGTCTTCTCTTCTCATGAGGTGGCCAAAGTCTTGGAGCCTCAACTTCAGGATCTGCCCTTCCAGTGAGCACTGAGCACTATTACAATTATTCTGTCGTTTTTCTTCCTCTGCTTTTATCTCGAATCCTGCCAGCGATTTCATTTGACCGTATTTTTTATTTAAAAAAAAATAGTCCACAAAAGGCCTCCTTTCTTCTGTGTAAAGCTCATCCTTTTGAATTTTGCAGTCAGATTTGCCATTTCTGCATCGCCCATCACTTTCAATAGCCACTCCTTTTTCGTTGCAAGGTTCTATTCTTTCCAGTTCTGTGCATATCGTTATATTCTAGCGGCTGATGTCACAGACCATAGCACCCACCCTTTGGAAGGAAGCACCGGAGACACAAGGCATTTTGCAGTATTCCTAGGGTCGCCAGCATGGCGCACGTGGGCACCGGTGTCCCTGCTGGTACCTCCCATGGTGCCCACGTAAGGTCTTAGTAAATATCCCCTCAAAAATTCACAAGAACATAAGAATAGCCTGTAGGGTCAGGCCAATGGTCCCTCTAGCCCAACATCCTCTTCTCCCAGTGAGTGGCCAGATTCCCATTATAGGAAAGCAGCAAGCAGGATCTGAGCACAAGATAACTTTCTCCCCTCCTGTGGTTGCATGTCAATCCCCCAACCACTCCAGTGGTAAATAAAGACGGGACACAATAGGTAAGGTTAATGGGCATGAAAAGGCCACAACTTTATTGGTTATGGATGTTCAGCAGTATTGGCTTAGGCATTGGAACTAACCAACTATATCTGACTGCAGAGGAGGGCAACCAAAATGGTCCAAGGCCTGGAAACGATGTCTTATGAGGAACGGCTTAGGGAGCTGCGTATGTTTAGCCTGGAGAAGAGAAGGTTAAGGGGTGATATGATAGCCATGTTCAAATATATAAAAGGATGTCATCTAGAGGAGGGAGAAAGGTTGTTTTCTGCTGCTCCAGAGAAGCGGACACGGGGCAATGGATTCAAACTACAAGAAAGAAGATTCCACCTAAACATTAGGAAGAACTTCCTGACAGTAAGAGCTGTTGGACAGTAGATTTTGCTGCCAAGGAGTGTGGTGGAGTCTCCTTCTTTGGAGGTCTTTAAGCGGAGGCTTGACAGCCATCTGTCAGGAATGCTTTGATGGCGTTCCCTGCTTGGCAGGGGGTTGGACTGGATGGCCCTTGGGGTCTCTTCCAACTCTAGGATTCTAGGATTCTATCATAATAAAGACACCGGACACAATAGGTAAGGCATGAAAAGGCCACAACTTTATTGGTTATGGATGTTGAGCGGTATTGGCTTAGGCATTGGACCTAACCAACTGTATCTGACTCCAGTCCGTCGTGCTGGCAGTCCAGGAAGGGTTAACCACCGATGGGAGAGCCCTGCTGCTTCACATCAGCTAGGAAATCACCCTGGGGTCAACGGTAAGGGGCGGCTTCGGACAGGGCCACGTCCGTCCCCCCCAGACTCATTTAATTAAGTATCCTTTTTTAAAACAGGAAGGTCTCTGTTAGAAACCTTCTACCTTCTTTATTTCCCCCCCCCTTCATTTTCTTTACTTTCCCTTCTCTCTTCTTCTTACTCATCTTCTGTCCTTTCTTCTCACTCTTTTCTATCTTCGGGTGATAATTTGTTACTTTCTGTACCCAATTTATTAGTTCTATTACCTGAATTGAATTTAATCTAGAAGTTAAATATTATATATATATATCGGGAATGTAATATGTAATTTATCTAATGTATGTACTCTTAATATGCAATAAAAACTAAAAAAAAAAAATAACAACTAAGTACCCTTCAGCATTTGGGGGGAGGTGATGGCCCAATCTCCCCACCACCACCACCTTCAGCCTCCCCGAGATAATCCAACGCCTAACCGCCAATCAAGCCAGCCGGGCTAGCCACAGCGAAGTGGGGGGGGCGGCTTATTGCCCCAGAAAGGCGGGAAATCCTCGGGAAGAGCAGGAAGCGGGCGGCAGGGCGAGTGGCTTGTCTTGGGTGACGAAGCTGCTCGGAGCACCCTGTAGCCAGAAACCATCCCAGCAAATTCAGCTCTTTGAGGAGGAGAGTTTTAGCTCTCCCGAAGTGATTTCGGCTCTTCGGGAGGAGACTTTTAGCTCTCCCGAGGCGTTCAGCTCTCCCAAAAGTGCCCCGCTTAAAGAGAAGAGGCTTCGGCAAAAGGCGATCCCGAAGCAATGATCCTCTGCGACGCGGCGGAAAAATTATGTCAGCTGGGGAGCAGGTAGTGAGAGGCTGAGCCCTGGCCAAGCTCCCGCTTAAATGTAGCAGGCCGCGCCCACCGACTGTTGTAAAAATTAGGTTCAACCCCAGAAGGGAGTCCACGAACCCGGGGGAAAGCCTCAGCAGGGCTCCCCTCCTATCAAGAGCACCTAAGAACAAATAGAGACAGAATCTCCCAGAGCAAGGCGATAGCCCTTTATTAGAAAACTGCTGCAGCAGGGTGTCTTGCAAGCAAAAGACCACGAACAACGGCGCGCAAGCTCCTATATAGACTTTTGATGTTACGCCTGTATGCCTTGACCCAATAAGACCAGACGAAAATATTTCAGGCAGCAAAGTTTTCAGAAAAAAGTCTCTTTATTGCAATAAGGTGCATTCAGTAAGCAAAAGGCAAAAATGCACACCCCACCTCCTGTGGGGCAAGCTTAAGTACTCTCTATGACATAGTAAAGCTCCTCCTAAATCCCTCCTCCTGGCCTATCAGAACTAATATTATAATACTGCGTTAGCAAATCAGAACATTTCCTTTGTCCGGCTGCCTTTGTCTGTTTCAAGCTGCTTTAGCCGCCTGGAGGTGCTATATGCTATTATTTCAGTGCCTAAATGCCTAGCCGTTGACCCCCAACTGCACCTGGGACCTTATTTTGGCTTCTGCTGATGTTCACAGGAAATGGCTCGGTCATGGGGGTGAGTTGTGGTTAGCTCTTCCCCTAAAACCAGACATAGTGTGGAAAAGAGGAAGTCTGTGGTCGGCCGTTTACTGACATTCTGCTGAACTGCTGAACTGCTGAAACTGCTGATATGTCTAAAAAAGCTGCAGTGTTAAGCTTTAGCTGGAGTGAGCAAAACTGCATCTTCTAAAATGGAATCAGAGTGAAGCTGCATCTAAAATGGGGTTCAGTGGCTCTTTCTACCTACCCTCTGGTACCTTGGTGCCTCATTTCCCCCCTTTCAATCGAGAGGAGCAGCTTGTTCTGCTTCCTCTTCAGATTGACCTACTGAGATTTCCTCTATAACTTGATCCATCCAGTGTTCAAACACCTCTATAGGGTCTTCAAAATGTTCATCAGGTTCCCATGTATCATCATCTGGTGAATAACCTTTCCACCGTACTTTGTATAGTATTTTACTATCTGTGGTTTTCATGTCCAGGATCTTCTCCACTTCAAAGACATCCGTATCATATTCGTTGATACCTCTGCTGCTTTCCACCATCCCTTCTCCTCCTGCAGCCACCTTCTCCTCAGCCCCACTCACAACCGCTGCCATGTATGAGGCGAACGTTGTAATGGTGTCCTTCTCCAGTCAGTCCCTTGGACTGTAAGCAATTGCGTGGCAACCACAGGTATATTTGGCAAGCCTGCGGTTCCTGTACATAAAAGGACTTCCCACCCCCCTTTGGTGACTCTGGGTGGCGTGTCCCCTGGTGTGAAAGCTTCAAATCTCCTTGTGACTACACTGGAGAAAGTCGAATAAGAGCCAGTGCCTCACCCCAAGTTCATTCCTCGAGGACTAAATTCTGGTTTACTGTTACAGCTGAATATGGCCCATATTTCTTATGGAGGGTGATGACATTTACTGGAGGACTGGAAGGGACTAATGAAATTAGTGTGAGAAGAATAGGATCAGTGAATATTTTACCTATTCTGACTTCTTGAGAGCAGCTGCAATGTAGCAAATAGTCAGGAATAACTTTCTAACAGTAAGAACTGTTTGGCTGTAGAATGGACTCCCTATTCTCTTTTCCAGTGAAAATACACCCATAGGTATAAAAGACTAGGCCCTCCCCCTCTGGTTCCCAACTATATACACGCAAGGGAATAGAAAGGGATATTGTTACTTTGACAAAGTCAATTTCAAGGGGTCAACAGGATTTTCCCTTCCAATTTCCCGTCCAATCCCAACAGCCTAGACCAACATTGTTCACACCTCTAACACTCCCAATCTATAGAGTTATGCCCTGTCTAACAACTGGTCGACAAACCACTAATAACAATGTCCTTCCGACCAATTTTTCTGATGTGGTTCTGCTGGAGATGGTCTCCGTTGCATAAACTGGAGGTTTCCGGTGGCCCGTGCGTCGAGTGACAGCGTCCAGTGTGTCACAGCAGGGGCTACTTCAATTCGGTCTCCCGTGCGCTGGGCGTCCTTGCCGGTCAGACGCAGCAGGGGAGACTGGTGCACCGTGCGTTGAGTACCTACTCCTGGCTAGGCACAGCAGGGTGTCGACTCCAGGGGGTCACCTCGGCCTTTCACCGCCGTTGGGGTGGATAGAAGAACCGTGTATGGACCGTGTAAGAAGGTTGCGCTTCCACTCCTTTACCCACAAGCTATAGCCAGGCTGGAACTGATGGACTGGCTCAGCAAAGCTGCACGGTGTTTGCTCGAGGGCCCACCTGCTGAGGGAACAACAACACACAGACACAGAGAGACAGACAGACAGATAGAGAGATTATTTGTTTGTGGAAGGTGATATGCTCTTCCACCTGTCCAGTCCAGCTGGTTTTTCACGAACAAATGGAGGTGGCCTCCCATACAGGAGCTCGAATGGTGACAGTTTAAGTCTCTTGGTGGGGGCGCTTCGAATTCGGAACAGAGCTATAGGGAGGACATCTGTCCACTTCAGTCCGGTCTCTTGGGTTAATTTGGCCAGTTGGATTTTCAAAGTCCGGTTCATCCTTTCAGTTTTTTTCCCGAACTCTGTGGCCTATAGGCAGAGTGCAGTCTCTTCTTTATCTGAAGTTTCTTGCACACTTCCTGCACTACCTAATCGATAAAGGCTGGTCCATTATCACTCCCTATACTCCTGGGCAGTCCGAACCTGGGTATTAGTTCGGTTAGAAGTTTCTTAGTTACTTCCCTGGCTTTTTCAGTCCGTGTTTGGAACGCCTCTACCCATCCGGTCAGCGTACAAACAAACACTAGCAGATATTTGCAAGTCCTTGCAGGTGGCAACTCAGTAAAATCCACAATCAGATTCTCCATAGGGCTGTATCCCACATGTTGTACACCCGGTGGGGGTTGCATTCCTTGCTTGAGGTTGTTTTTGGCACAAAGGATACACCTCTGGGAGATAGCAGCAGTTAATTGTGAGAGGTTAGGCACATACAATTTTCTCCCGAGATGTTCCCTAGCAGCAGTGCCACCCAAGTGTGTGGACTCATGATAGTTTCTCACAATTTTGCTGGCCAAGTGTTGGGGCACGAACACTCGGTTGTCTGGGAGGAGTAGCCATCCATCTTGCAGTCGGGCTCCCTCCTGTTGTGCCCATTCTTGCTCTTCAGGAGAATAGTGAGGTTCCAAGTCTTCAGTGGATATTTCTGGGATGAGTGCAGCCACGGTTGAAGGTGGTGATTGCATAGCTGCTTCTCGGGCAGCCTTGTCTGCCTTATGGTTGCCTTTGGTGACCAAATCCTTGCCTCGCCCATGTCCTTTGCAATGCATTACAGCAATCCTCTCAGGGGCCCACACCGCCTCTAATAGACTTTCCACTTCTTGTCCATACTTCAAGGCTTTTCCATGGGCTCCTATCAAACCTCTTTCCTTCCATAGAGCTCCATGCGCATGCAGGGTTAAGAAGGCATACTTTGAATCTGTATATATATTCGCCTTACATCCAGCTGCCAATTGCAGGGCTCTAGTGAGTGCAATTATTTCGGCCTTCTGGGCAGAGGTTCCCGGTTGCAGAGCTTCTGCCTCTACAATCTCATCGTTGGTCACCACAGCATACCCAGCCCTCCTAACGCCATTGGATACAAAGCTGCTCCCATCTGTGTAATATACAACATCAGGCTCTTTCAGGGGTTCATCTTTCAAGTCTGGTCTGCTAGAGTAGACTTCGTCCATCACCTGGAGACAATCATGGTGTTCTATTTCCTCGTCGTCTGGTAGGGGCATCAGGGTGGCGGGGTTAAGGGTATTCACCACTCTTAGGTGCATTCTTGGGTTTTCACACAGCAGGCCCTGGTATTGGGCCATTCGGGGGTTTGTCAGCCAGTAACTCCCTTTGTACTCCATGAGGGTGAGAACAGCATGGGGTACATTTACATACATTTCTTGGCCAAAGGTGAACTTATCTGCTTCTGTCACCAAGACTGCAGTGGCTGCCACTGATCTCAAACAGGGTGGCCATCCTTTAGCCGTTGGGTCCAGTTGCTTTGAAAGATAAGCTACAGGCCGATTCCAGCTTCCTAGCTTCTGAGTCAAAACTCCAGCTGCCACGCCATTCTGCTCATGCACATACAGTTGGAAGGGCTTCTCTGGGTTTGGCAGCTTCAAGGCCGGAGCCTCCATTAGGCATTTCTTAATAATCTCAAAAGCCTCTTGCTGCTCTGGTCCCCACACAAAAGGGTCTTTCTCCTTTCCCCTGGTACTCTCGTTTAGAGGTTTTGCTATTATGCTGAATCCTGGTATCCAAATTCTACACCATCGTGCTGCTCCTAGAAAACCACGCAACTGTTTGCTAGTCGTGGGCCTTCTTATAAGACATATGGCTTCTTTCCTCTCTGGTCTCAAAGCCCTTTGCTGGTGTGACACATTATAGCCTAGATACTGGACTTCTTCCAAGCACAGTTGTGCTTTTTTCCGGGAGACTTTGTATCCTGCCTCCCATAACAAGTATAACAGTTCTTCTGTAACTTCTTTTCCTTTTCTTCCAAGTTTTGGCCATCTTTACCAGTTTTTTTTTTATTTTTTAAAAATCCTTGTGGCCAGAATCAAAGGGGTTTGAGTAAGCCAAGATTCAATAATCAGTTCAAGTGTTTCTGGGCTCCTTCTGCCGCCCATCGTGGCAGGAAAGTGAGAGTAGTGTTTTACTGAGACTGGCATTGCCTAGGACCTTACATTAAGAATTATATGCAGGATATTTTTGGCCAACTCTGGGGATTATCTTCAGCCCACACCCCTGGTGGAGCTTGGAGAGTTTCAGGTATTTATTCTGTCACTTTTCCCAAGAGTAAATGGATGGGATTTTGTGATCAGGGCTGCCAAAAGTTCCTAAGAGTATTCTCTAGGCGCCATTAGTGACAATATGCTGGTCACTCGTGAAAATAGCTGCATTTCTGGTCCTTTGGGGACAAAATAATTTGTGCCTGTACCTTGAGGGGACGTCTCTTTCCAGTGAGGGCACTGGGTATTTGGGCATATACAGGAACTGTTGGGTGAGGTGGCATCCTCCAATTTGACATTCCAAATGCCTCCCTGAACAAATCACTTGTGGCTCCCGCAATGTTCACTGATTCTAGGCTTTTGGATTGTACAGGCGTGGTTATAACAGAATACTGGGCTCCCAGCGAAATATCTCTGGTTGGTCCCTCTGGGGTATCTTCCTCCAAGCCCTCTTCCTCTTTGTCCTCTTCCTCTTCCTTCTCCTCTATTCTGGGGCCATTCTCACTTCCAGTGTGTCTCCCTTTTCTACATATGACACACTGCTTCCTTCCTAGCAACTGACCTTTTCACCGGCCTCTTCCTCGGGTCAGACCCCTCTGGCCTCACCCGGGTCACCAGTCCTAGGACGCTTGTTGCTTGGCCTTTCATCCTTACATACTCCTTCAATGCCTCTTCTACTGCTTTCTTCCAAGCGGCTGACCTCTTCACCGGCCTCTATCCCGGGCCTCTGGGCCCCTCTGGCCCTCCCGAGTCGCCGGTTCCCCTTGGGCCAAAGCTGCCGCCATAACTGCCGCCTTCTCCTTCATCCACTTCCTCTTTTCCTTCTTCTCCTCCTCCCCTCTATAGTCATACACTCGCTGGGCAATTGCCATCAATTCACTCCGGGACTTTCCTTGAAACCCATCCTGCTTTTGTATCTTTGTCCTTATATCTTTAGTGGATTGTGCGATAAGTGAGCTATTGACCATCGCCGCATACTCGGGGAGGTCGGGGTCAAATGGAGTCCAGATTCTATAGGCTTCCATTAACCGTTCCAGAAAATCTCCAGGGCTCTCATCTGCCTTCTGGGTCACAGCCGAGACCTTGGACAGGTCTGTTGGCTTCCTAGCTGCCCTTCGGATACCTTGTAGGAGAGTTTCCCTATATGCTTTTAGGGCGTTTCGGTCTCCATCATTGTTTGCGTTCCATTTGGGATCAGACGATGGATATCGAGTGGGCCAATCTGTTTCTAACACTCTCTGTTCCTTCAAGTGTTCTAATGCTTGTTGATCTATCCTCCTTCTTTCCTCTGTGGTAAAAAGGGTATTCAGCAACTGCTGGCAATCTGGCCAGGTTGGTTCGTGGGCAGCGAAGATAGATGCCATTAAATCCACCATAGCTTTAGGTTTTTCACTAAAGGGTGGGGTGTGTACCTTCCAATTCATCAAATCTGTGGTGGTAAAGGGAATATACTGCATGGTGTACGTCCGAGGTGGGGGCCCACCATCGACTAAAGGTGCATCAGGTGGGGGCGGATTGTCCCATACCACCCGAAGGGGGGCAATTAGGTCTTCTGGTGGTGCTTCCTTGCACCTTTTTGCCTAGTCTTTCAGTGCCTGATTACGGGCCCTGCTGTAGGCTGCCGCTGCACTTTTATGCTTAGGATTGGAGGACCTATACCGGCTTATCTTTTCCCTTAATTCTCTGAGGTTTGGGTATATTTCTTCCAGGGTTTGGGTGTTAGGGACCTTCACCCTATTCCCCTGTCCCCCTTCTGCCCCAGCCGGTGGGTCTGCGTTCTGAGGCTGTTGTACTAGGGGCGCATAAGGGGGTGGCCGCGGAACCATAAGCTCCTCTTCTTGACTGTCCAGTACTGGCGGGTGTTTTGCTAACTTCTGTATACTGCAGATCTTTGCCCTTGGTGGCGTTTTTCTGCACCCTCGCAGCCAAGGGGGATTATGGTCTACAGCATCCTTCCACGTTGAGATATATGGGATCTGGTCTGGATGATTGTCAATTATAGTCCGCCATAAGGGATTAATGAGATTCTCATCAAAGCTTCCCTCGGAGGGCCAGCCTGTACCCTGTGTTGGCCAGTCTACTTCACACAGGGATCGTAGGCGTTCTTTCCTCAACGGGAATCCCCAATCGTCGCCCTCTGTGGCTTCCTTCCAATGGTCCAGAAAACACTGGAGGGGAGTCCCTTTGCTGGACCCTCCTCCCATCCTGAGCTGCTGAGGTTCTCCGCTCCTACCAAGGTACAATCACACACCTTTCTCCACGTCCTGTTAGTGGCCAGGTGAGCTCGCGCTACCTGAAACCGCACCTCGGGACCACACGTCGCTTGGCTAGTGGCACTAACGCCCCGGCCTCTCATGCATACACACAATCACTGGAGTACCTTATTCACACACCACACACATATACCTCCCAAAGTTTTCCCCCTTTTGTCCTTTCTTGCCTACCTACACATATCTATGTATCTACCTGCCCTACCTGCCCTACCTGTCCTACCTCTGCGTATATGGGTTTGCCAGAGGACCCCTTACCTGCTGGCTAATACCATACGCTGGGGAGAGATCAAGTCCCCCTTCCTCTAATTAATATAGAGGGTCAGTACTCACCAAAAGCCGGCTGTCTTCCCTGTCTCCCCGGTTCTTTGTCCGTTGCCACTCCTTGCAGGGCGGAGGGGGGTCAAGATGCCTTCTGATCCCTTCCAACTCTGAAGACTGAGGTGGTGCGCGCAAGGTCACAGGGCTGTTGACCACCCACGCCCTGCATAGTAAGCAAGGGGCTGCCTCTGGTCGAGGGCTTAAGGCCCGATCCGAGTCCTTGACGGCACCAGAAATGTTACGCCTGTATGCCTTGACCCAATAAGACCAGACGAAAATATTTCAGGCAGCAAAGTTTTCAGAAAAAAGTCTCTTTATTGCAATAAGGTGCATTCAGTAAGCAAAAGGCAAAAATGCACACCCCACCTCCTGTGGGGCAAGCTTAAGTACTCTCTATGACATAGTAAAGCTCCTCCTAAATCCCTCCTCCTGGCCTATCAGAACTAATATTATAATACTGCGTTAGCAAATCAGAACATTTCCTTTGTCCGGCTGCCTTTGTCTGTTTCAAGCTGCTTTAGCCGCCTGGAGGTGCTATATGCTATTATTTCAGTGCCTAAATGCCTAGCCGTTGACCCCCAACTGCACCTGGGACCTTATTTTGGCTTCTGCTGATGTTCACAGGAAATGGCTCGGTCATGGGGGTGAGTTGTGGTTAGCTCTTCCCCTAAAACCAGACATAGTGTGGAAAAGAGGAAGTCTGTGGTCGGCCGTTTACTGACATTCTGCTGAACTGCTGAACTGCTGAAACTGCTGATATGTCTAAAAAAGCTGCAGTGTTAAGCTTTAGCTGGAGTGAGCAAAACTGCATCTTCTAAAATGGAATCAGAGTGAAGCTGCATCTAAAATGGGGTTCAGTGGCTCTTTCTACCTACCCTCTGGTACCTTGGTGCCTCATTGAAATTGCCCCCCTCCAGCTCAAGACCACCCCTCCATACATCAGAATTACATCACAAATTGGGAGGGTCTGGTAGCAATGATCTGAGCATCTTCGACCCTGCCCCCATGTCTCCTCTTGCCCTCCACCAAAAACCCATCGAGTGAAACAAAAGATATTTACATTTCCCTATATCCCAGCCAAGTTAATCACACCCTTTTGTCTGGCACTCAGGTATCAGGATGCCAGAGATTATCACTCAGGCAGAGGGCTGCTGAGTAGCTGGAGGGGCAACCCCCCCCCCCTTTGTTCCTGAGACAAAGAAATACTTGGTCAGTTGGGAGTCAGAATGGAGTGAGGCCTGTCTTCCTGTGCTGTTTTTTCAGACATGTTGCCTTATTTGTTTTGGTACATTAATAACAATATATATAAATAAAATACCTTAAAATTCTTACAACACCGACTGACCTGACTGGTCAGTCTGAGTAGGCACCGCGCCCAGGGTGCCATCCCCTGAACACGTGAAGGGCACGTGAATGCCTGCAATCCCCCCCCTCCTTACTATGGGCGGAAGGGGCTTTTCCAGCAACTGGCATACAGAAGCACCGCTGCCTCCAGCCACGGCAGCCACTGATAGACCTCTCCCCTTTCAAAGGCATCCAGGTCGGTGGCCATCAGTCCTTCCTGCGGAAGTGAGTTCCACAGTTTAAAGTCCTATCTTCTGCCTCTCCCGAATCTTCCAGCATTCAGCTTCATCGGAGGCCTGCGAGTTCTCGAGGGATAAAAACTTTCCTCTGCCGCAGTCGCTTTCTTCATGCCGTGCCTAATTTCATACCCTTCTGCCAGTGTCAGTTTTTCCAAACTTGGCTCGCCTCTGAATTATTAACCCTTAATTTTGATCAGACTAAGCTTGTCAAGTCTTTGGGCGCCTCTGCACTGTGTCATCTCCCTCTGCCGCCAATTTGTTGCATCAAAACAGAAATATAAGCAAAAGTACCTTGCTCTCCCACAGCAGTCAAATATTTATGAATAAGCTCCCTTTTCCTAGATGAGAAGACTTTGAAGATTTTATCCTGTTTCAGTTGCTGATTGTTCTGAGAACTCAGGAAATGAAGGACCAGCTATCTCTCATTGGTCCCCCGCCCCTCTCTCTCTCACACACACAAACACTCACACACATACATACACTTTTTCTTTCTGGAGCCTTACACTTCTAGCATTTTTCTCCTGGATTTCTCATGAAGGAATGGTTTTCTTCGGATGGCTGGGGTTGCAATGCGACTTGACAAAGGACTGACGGCTTGAATGCTTGGATTGATTACCTTCCCTGCGCTCCAAAGTGATTTTGGCCGTGGATGCCGGATCATTTGCATTACAATTTATTTAATATTTTCAGAGGAACGGGAACCCCCGGAGGCAATCTCTATGCCGTTCTTTGGCGCGGTGCATTCGGGAAAGGGAAACGCAATAAGAAATTGAGGCTGATGGCTTGAGATGGTGCTAGTTAAGACAAAAAAAAACAAACCCAAAAATTTCCCATAATGCATCCCACCCTGCAGGAGAATGTTCCGGAAAGCGGTGTCAAGAAATGCAGGCACCATGAACCCCCAATTGTTCACACACAGCCCTGCCTGCACCTTGCTGTATTCATAACAGCTCTGGGCATGTCAGAGCTGCAGCTTGCCAGACCTCCAAGACTGAGCTGAAGCCTGCAGGTTTCCTTGGCCCCCTCCAGGTGGCAGGTGGGGGGGGGCTTGAATAATAATCATTGTGTGTGTGTGTGTGTGGTAGACAGACAGATGACAGACAATTGTCCAATAGCACCTTAGAGACCAGCTAAGTTTGTTCTGGGTATAAGCTTCTGTGTGCAGGCACGCTTCTTTAGATACCTAAAGAAGTGTGCATGCACACGAAAGCTTATACCCAGAACAAACTTAGCTGGTCTTTAAGGTGCTACTGGACAATTTTTTATTTATTTTGAATGCATCAGACCAGGGGTCAGGAACCTTTTTCAGCCATGGGCCGGTCCACACCAGGCAGGCCCCACAAAAAAACCCAGAGATGCATTTTAAATAAAAGGACACATTCTACTCATTTAAAAACATGCTGATTCCCGGACCGTCCACAGGCTGGATTTAGAAGGGGATTGGGCCGCTTCTGGCCCACGGGCCTTAGGTTGCACACCCCTGCGTCAGACCAACACAACTACCTACCTGAATCTAGATGACAGACAGACAGACAGACAGACAGATTGTGCATGCAGCTTGCAAGTTTCATGAGGGGGGTAGTCCTGCCCTCCTCCACTCCCAAATCCCAATCAATCTCCATGACTCACCCCATGACATCACCAGGGGCATCTTCCATGAGCTCTCCAGGGGCCACCCCTAGATGTCAGGTGTGGGCTTTGAAATCTCAGAGGTTGGAATACTCCTCACCTGGCAAGCCCAAGGTGCCTAAACCTGGCAGTTTCGGTTCCTGGTTCTTCCAACCTTAAATCCAGTTTTCCACATTTTTTCATCGCTTTGTGATTTTTTCATTACTTTTCAAAAACGTCTTGATGAAAACACACGATCGTTTTGGTGCCCATCTCTTCTTATGTAAAACAAAATAAAAAATAAAAAAATCCTTCCAGTAGCACCTTGGAGACCAACTAAGTTTGTTCTTGGTATGAGCTTTTGTGTGCATGCACACTTCTTCAGATACACTTCTTATATAAACAGCTCGCTCATGAGATTTATATTGGAAAACTGTTTCAGTCTGTGTTATTGTATTTCCATTGTCGTGTACAGCTGTTTAAAGAATTATCAAACAAATGAATTGTTGCTGGTGCTGCTGCTGCTGTTCAACTTTACAGCCCACCCTTGCTCCCAAAGGAGCCCAAGTCAGAAAACACACAAGTGATTAGAAAAAAGCTTTTTTTTAAAGTTCCGATACAGATGCAGACTGCGAAAGATCCCTGCTTAAAAGGCTTGTTGGAAGAGGAAGGTCTTCATTAGGCACCAAAAGGGCAAAGGAGAAGGTGGCTGTCAAGGGGAGAGATTTCCTTGTTGTCTCCCATCTGTCTCGAGAGACAATGGAGGAATGCACCATCGGGGGTGAAGTCAAACCCCTGGAAGGTTACAGCATCTGCTGAGGCTGTAGAGATTGATATGGGAGAGACATGTTTTGTTGTAGTCGGGGCAGGTGAAGGTGTCCGGTGGCGGCGATGCGGATGTGCCAGGGCGTTTCTTCTCTCTGTGCTCCTCTCTGTAGGGGTTTCAAAGGGCAAGTTTCTGCAGGAGGCCCTCACCTGCATGAGCACAGTGATCTGTGGGAATGCAACACAAGGGGGGAAGGGGGAGTTGGGAGGGAGGGAACTGAAATATACCCGGAGTCAAGTGTGAATTTCATGCTCTTTATTCAGCTCATAGTAGCAAGGAATGAATCTTTCCCCCAAAACATCTGCTATATATACATTATTTACACAATGGGCCCCATTGTGATTGGCTAATTCTGGGCTACTCCTGTAGGCCAATCAGGTTGCGGATTCACTTACTCCAGGAGCCTGATTGGCTGCTCTTGCAGGCCAATCAGGTCGCTGATTCACTTCCACCTGGAGCTGGATTGGGTGGCTCCTGCAGACCAATCAGACTGCTGCATTCTGGATCCTATTGTTCTAGCATTCAGCTCAGTACATAACAGGAACTCTACATGCCATAGGGATGGCTTGATCCTGGGTGCAAGGAGAAGTGAATGTGACCCATTTAGTTTCAAGTGCGCCTCTCTCAAAAGCAGCCCTAACTGAAATCACCTTGGCCGTCTTCCCGAAGGTCCTTCTCCTCCACTAAATGGGCTTTTAGCGAAATTCAGATGGATGGTTTGCACTTTGCACCAGACCACCAGGCCATTAAAGTAAAGATGTGAAATCAAGGTAGATTTCTCTCTCTCTCTCTCTCTCTCTCTCTCTCCCTCTTCTCTCTCTCTCTCTCTCTGCCTGTCTTTCTTCACCTTCCTCCCTCTCCCCCACAGGATGGCATGCTTACTTCTCTTCTGGCTTGGAGGCAGGGCCAAATTTAGGTTGGATGAGGCCCTAAGCTACTGAAGGTATGTCCAGCTGTCCATTGTCAACAACAAATTGTCACTGTTTTTTGTGTTGAATATATGCTATATAGTCATTTATGGATATCTAAAGGGTATCTAAAGCCATTTGCACATAACAAAATATGTATTTTATCAAAGTAATTGTTGAACTGAAATACAATTAAGAAGAAGTATATTAATAGTGAAATTTTGGTAGGGCCCCAAGAGAGTGGGGCTCTAAGCTTGTTTAGCGTATAGGTAAATCCAGCACTGCTTGGAGGGGCTATAAGATCACCAAGGCCCACCCCCAGAAGCCGCTAGTCCTTGCCCATGGACACCCACCCAAGCATGAATCAAGCCACCAATGAGGAATGGGGATGGAATTTCATTCCTTTTGCATTTTAATGAGAAAGCGCCTAATTCACACCTCACTTCCATCTGGTAGCCCTTTGGATATATGAAGGTGGCTGCCTTATTCCCTCTCCATCCTCTCCAAGCAAAACATTTGTTGTTGTTGTTTAGTCATTTAGTCGTGTCCGACTCTTCGTGACCCCATGGACCAGAGCACGCCAGGCACCCCTATCCTCCACTGCCTCCTGCAGTTTGGTCAGACTCATATTGGTAGCTTCGAGAACACTGTCCAACCATCTCATCCTCTGTCGTCCCCTTCTCCTTGTGCCCTCCATCTTTTCCAACATCAGGGTCTTTTCCAGGGAGTCTTCTCTTCTCATGAGGTGGCCAAAGTATTGGAGCCTCAGCTTCAGGATCTGTCCTTCCAGTGAGCACTCAGGGCTGATTTCTTTGAGAATGGATAGGTTTGATCTTCTTGCAGTCCATGGGACTCTCAAGAGTCTCCTCCAGCACCATAATTCAAAAGCATCAATTCTTCGGCGATCAGTCTTCTTTATGGTCCTGCTCTCACTTCCATACATTGCTACTGGGAAAACCATAGCTTTAAGTATACAGACCTTTGTCGGCAAGGTGATGTCTTTGCTTTTTAAGATGCTGTCTAGGTTTGTCATTGCTTTTCTCCCAAGAAGCAGGCGTCTTCTAATTTCGTGACTGCTGTCACCATCTGCAGTGATCATGGAGCCCAAGAAAGTAAAATCTCTCACTGCCTCCATTTCTTCCTCTTCTATTTGCCAGGAGGTGATGGGACCAGTGGCCATGATCCATTAAAAGGTTCTTTAATTCCTCCTCACTTTCTGCCATCAAGGTTGTGTCATCAGCATATCTGAGGTTGTTGATATTTCTTCCGGCAATCTTGATTCCGGCTTGGGACTCATCCAGTCCAGCCTTTTGCATGATGAATGCTGCATATAAGTTAAATAAGCAGGGAGACAATATACAGCCTTGTCGTACTCCTTTCCAAATTTCGAACCAATCAGTTGTTCCATATCCAGTTCATAGCAGAGCAAAAGGAGAAGTTGCAGCCAGGGTTGTGCAAGATCGAGGGCGACCTGAGTTTCATCATTTCCCTGACCAAAGAGGGAGGTGAAGCCTTTCCCAGGAAAACTGCTGATGGAAGGGGGAAATGGAGAAAAGTCCGCAGCATAATAATTTGAGGAATGTAATCAGTTCCGGAGATAGTTCATCCATGCCCAGATTCTATAAGGATGCAGGGATGTCAAAGGGACAGACTAAGAATGAGCCCGAGGATGGTCTGCATCTCTCCAAATTGCTGAATTATGAGCTGATGCATATTCAGTGCTTCAGAAAGGACCAAAGGACATTTGTAATTGATGGCATTGGCGGAAATTGAACCTAGAATAGCAAAAGAGACACTTAGGGTAAAGTGAATAGAAGAGGGGATCAGAAGTGGGAAGGGAAAAATCCTGTTCTCCCAGTGACCACCCAGATGCCTGTGGGAAACCTGCAAGGAGAATCCCAGCACCAGAACAACTCTGGAGGGAGAGCAGAGCCACCCTGGCCAGTTGCCATCGACAGCCCTCTCCTACTCCATCAATTTGTCTAACCCTCTTTTAAAGCTATCCAAGTTTCTGGGCTGCATCAATAGGAGTATAGCATCTAGATCAAGGGAAGTAATAGTACCACTATATTCTGCTCTGGTCAGACCTCACCTGGAATACTGTGTCCAGTTCTGGGCACCCCAGTTCAAGAAGGATACTGACAAGCTGGAACGTGTCCAGAGGAGGCCAACCAAAATGGTCAAAGGCCTGGAAACGATGCCTTATGAGGAACGGCTCAAGGAGCTGGGTATGTTTAGCCTGGAGAAGAGAAGGTTAAGGGGTGATATGATAGCCATGTTCAAATATATAAAAGGATGTCATATAGAGGAGGGCGAAAGGTTGTTTTCTGCTGCTCCAGAGAAGCGGACACGGGGCAATGGATTCAAACTACAAGAAAGAAGATTCCACCTAAACATTAGGAAGAACTTCCTGACAGTGAGAGCTGTTGGACAGTGGAATTTGCTGCCAAGGAGTGTGGTGGAGTCTCCTTCTTTGGAGGTCTTTAAGCGGAGGCTTGACAGCCATCTGTCAGGAATGCTTTGATGGTGTTTCCTGCTTGGCAGGGGGTTGGACTAGATGGCCCTTGTGGTCTCTTCCAACTCTATGATTCTATGATTCTAAGTTGGTAGCCATCTCTGCCTCCTGTGGGTGTGAGTTCCGTGGGTTAACTATGCACTGTATGGAGAAGTCCTGCCTTTAATCTGTCCTGAATCTTGCAGCATTCAGCTTCATTGGACGTCACGCGCAGAAAAGGGATTGGAAGCTCAAAATAAAGGTGTCATGGCCTGAACATTCTCAGAGTTGCCGTTTTGCCCAGCAACTCGCTGCCGACAGCGAGAGTAAACCTGACACTGGAGAAGAATCATTACCCCCAGCCCTTGCCAGAATTCTCCCTGGGTCTACCAATGCAAAAATACTGGGCTGGTCTGTTCTGGTATAAAGCCTGAGCTTGGGGTGCTATTCTGTGTCCTGGGCTGCATGTTTCCCTTTGCAAACACCTCTCTGCCAACTGCCTCTCTCTCTCTGCTGCTGCTGCTGCTAAGGAACAGGAACTCTGCTGGGTGTCTTTAAAGCTTCTGTGATCAGTGAGATGCAGGTTCAGCCATGCTGACTGATAGGCTGGTTACAGGTGGGTAGCCGTGTTGCTCTGCCATAGTCGAAAGAAAATAGAAAATTCTTTCCAGTAGCACCTTAGAGACCAACTGAGTTTGTTCTTGGTATGAGCTTTCGTGTGTATCTGAAGAAGTGTGCATGCACACGAAAGCTCATACCAAGAACAAACTCAGTTGGTCTGTAAGGTGCTACTGGAAAGAATTTTCTATTTTGTTTCGACTATGGCAGACCAGCACGGCTACCCACCTGTAACTTGATTATACTGATACTGTACTGTATACAAAATAAATAATAACAATAATAATAATAATAATAATAATAATAATAATAATAATAATAATAAACTTTATTACTTATACCCTGCCCATCTGGCTGGGTCTTCCCAGTCACTGTGGGCGGCTTCTAACAGGAAATTAAAAAATACACTAAAACACCAGTTTTGCTTTGTGTACTGCCCTTCATCCAAAAATCTCAGGACGGTTTACAGCATAAAATAGAAAATAAAACCAAGAAAATTATGAAAACAATAGCCCGGTTCCTTTATTTATTTATTTATTTATTAATTATTACACCGCTTGATTGTAGAAAAACAACCTCAAAGCAATTTGCAAAAGTGATGGCAAACCTAGACAGCATCTCAAAAAGCAGAGACATCACCTTGCCGACAAAGGTCTGTCTAGTTAAAGCTAAGGTTTTCACAGTAGTGATGCACGGAAGTGAGAGCTGGACCATAAAGGCTGATCTCCGAAGAATTGATGCTTTTGAATTATGGTGCTGTAGGAGACTCTGGAGAGTCCCATGGACTGCAAGAAGATCAAACCTCTCCATTCTTAAGGAAATCAGCCCTGAGTGCTCACTGGAAGGACAGATCCTGAAGTTGAGGCTCCAATACTTTGGCCACCTCATGAGAAGAGAAGACTCCCTAGAAAAGACCCTGATGTTGGGAAAGATGGAGGGCACAAGGAGAAGGGGAAGACAGAGGACGAGATGGTTGGACAGTGTTCTCAAAGTGGCATGTGTTTGGCCAAACTGTAAAAACACCAAGCAGGTCCCACAAATAAGCCTCTCTTTATCTTAAGACGCTCTCAAAAGTCTGCCATTCGGAGCAAGTGGAAGCTTTTCTCAAACACCGAAGGAAAGTATAGCATCTAGATCAAGGGAAGTAATAGTACCACTGTATTCCGCTCTGGTCAGACTTCACCTGGAATACTGTGTCCAGTTCTGGGCACCACAGTTCAAGAAGGATACTGACAAGCTGGAAGGTGTCCAGAGGAGGGCAACCAAAATGGTCAAAGGCCTGGAAACGATGCCTTATGAGGAACGGCTTAGGGAGCTGGGTATGTTTAGCCTGGAGAAGAGAAGGTTAAGGGGGGATAGGATAGCCATGTTCACTTCCGGTTTGGTGCCGGGTAATGGCGGACGGGAGCTGAAGAGCTCCAGTTCCCCAAGGGGTTTTAGGGGTTTCCGAGCCTGCGCCTCGGGCCCCTTAAAGCCACGGGAAGAGCGTCCCGTGGACCGCGGTCTTGTGGGTCCCAGATGTTTCGTCCCCGCTCCCGATTGACCCTCGTAAGGGGGAAAATCGGGTGAGAGGCTCCGACACGGGACTGAAGAGACGACTGCCCCCGGAGAACAAAGCAGCGATCCCACCAGACTTGAGCGCCAAGCATTTCCTGTCAATTTAAAGAAAAAGAAAAAACCCCGGCTGCTGTAAGTACGGAACTAATTGGATTACAATTTAACAATTGGCAACCGGGAGGGATGTCAAAAGGAAGCCCGTCCCTCTCCTTTGTTGTGCAGAGAAGGTAATTTAGTCTCAAGTAGCTGCAGCTGCACTGTTAGATACTTTGACAGATGAGATGGATTAAATCCCTGTGAGGGGGTTGAAGATTTTGGAAATATCTCTTTTGTGGATTTTTGGATTGTTCTTGGCACCCTGTCTCAGGGGAAAATGGCGCTGGGAAACTAGCACTCAAAGATGGAAAATTACTGACACTTGATACCCTTTGTCTCCTTCAACCATGCTTGCTTTCGTTTTTAAACTGATCTTAGATCCGGGCACTACCCAGGAACAAAGAACAACCCTTTTACAATTAGAACTGATGAATCAGAAAATGGACTTGATAAGGCTTAATTTTAAAGAAATCATTTATGGATCGAGAAAAAGTAGCCAGATTTGGGAGAACTTTGACAAACTGGAAGTAAACTTTGCCAGGGAGCTGGAGGAAATACTGGAGAAATGCAATAAAGAGACTGAGCAAATCCAAGGAAATGAAAAATCCTGTTGGAGTGAGAGACACAGGGTTTTTTTGACTGAAAGAGCAACATCCTGTCTCTGGAGTGGGAGTCCAGAGATGAAGGTGAGAAGATTTTTGAAGACCCAAGTGGAAGATAATCTAAACTACGAAGTGGAGATGCTGGAAGATGAGAGTTGGTGTTTCCCGAGGCTCCCAGGGGGGAGGTTTATAAACTGTGAGCTGGCACTGAACAAAGATGAGGGAGGGAGATGCAAAGATGAATGGGGGGTGAGCTTGGGAGAGTGTAGGAAAATGGTAAGAAGGGGGATAGGGTGAAAATGATAGAAATTTAATTAGGACGGCTCTATGGTACCCTGAAGATAGCGTGTTAAGATTATAGGATTTTGAATTAGTGAAGAGATATGTGATTGACTATCAGCAGCAGTTTAAATAAGAAGAAATATAAGATTGATTTAAGAATTATTATGTGATATTTTAAGATGTTAAGTTTTTATGATTTTGAACTAAAGATATATGAATGATTACTAAGGTAAAGAAATTTATTGGAATATTTTAATAAAAATGAATATGGATAATGGATTTTAAAGCCAAAAATGGATGTTATCAAAGTATATTAGTATTGAAGGCAAAGGAGGGAAAACAGGGGAAGTCTTTTTTTAGAAGATGTGGAACAAGAATTCCTTTTATCTGTAAAAAGTAAAGGGATGTAGGTGTTTTGTTATAGATGTATTTATGTTTAGGTTTGTATAAAAAAAAATTGTATGTTGTATTTGTGTATTGTTTTTGTGTTTTTGTTTATATGGAAAACCAATAAAATCTTATTAAAAAAAAAAAAAGGATAGCCATGTTCAAATATATCAAAGGATGTCTATAGAGGAGGGAGAAAGGTTGTTCTCTGCTGCTCCAGAGAAGCAGACACGGGGCAATGGATTCAAACTACAAGAAAGAAGATTCCACCTAAACATTAGGAAGAACTTCCTGACAGTAAGAGTGGAATTTGCTGCCAAGGAGTGTGGTGGAGTCTCCTTCTTTGGAGGTCTTGAAGCGGAGGCTTGACAGCCATCTGTCAGGAATGCTTTGATGGTGTTTCCTGCTTGGCAGGGGGTTGGACTGGATGGCCCTTGGGGTCTCTTCCAACTCTAGGATTCCATGATTCTATGAAAATGAGGCTCCATCTCTGCCACCTCCTGCTGAAGATCTGCATTCAGCACCTTTGCACAGCACCCTTTCTTTTGGGCAGCATTTGCTCCCAGCCTCCTCTGGGCCCCTTCATGCATTTCTGAGCTGAGTCAGTGCATAAGAACATCAGGTGAGCCTGCCTGCTGGATCAGGCCAAAGGAGACCCATCTAGTCCAGCAACTCGATGTTCTCACAACAGGGGCATAGCAGAGTTTGCTGGTGCTCGGAGCAGGTGTGAGCACACACACCTCAGAGAGGAGCATAGAATCTTCATCCTGGAGAGAAGTGACTAGTGGGGTGCCACTGGGTTCTGTCTTGGGCCCAGTCTTATTCAACATCTTCATCAATGACTTGGATGATGGGCTTGAGGGCATCCTGATCAAGTTTGCAGATGACACCAAATTGGGAGGGGTGGCTAATACCCCAGAGGACAGGATCACACTTCAAAATAACCTTAACAGATTAGACAACTGGGCCAAAGCAAACAAGATGAATTTTAACATGGGGAAATGTAAAGTACTACACTTGGGCAAAAAAAAATGAAAGGCACAAATACAGGATGGGTGACACCTGGCTTGAGAGCAGTACATATGAAAAGGATCTAGGAGTCTTGGTAGACCACAAACTTGACATAAGTCAACAGTGTGATGCAGCAGCTAAAAAAGCCAATGCAATTCTGGGTTGCATCAATAGGAGTATAGCAGAGTAAAGTCATCCAGCCCTCGCCCGGCTCACGCCAGGCAGGGGCAGGGAAAGGGTTATAAAGAGAGGGAAATAGGATCCAAAGTCAGGTTGCCCATTATTAAGGTGCTTTAAATGATTGTCGCTTTAAAATGCTTATAGCAAGGGAGAAAAGACTGAATTGTAAACGGATTTAGCTGAAATTAGGCTGGCCTAGGTAACAGGGCATAAGAAGCTGGCAATGGAAGATTACTGGGATTGTTAAAAGCTGACAGCTATGATGTTATTTTAGTATCACAGATGTTCCGTGTGGGACCCTGAGACACACACACACACACACACACACACACACCCATCAGGCTCTGCTAACTGAAAGTTAAACAGAACATGATTCATAGTCACTGGCAGAAATAGGAGGTTTCGCAATGCAGATGTTGCAGAGCACAAACTGAATGTACCTGATGAAATCAGGAAAAGGTGAAATAGTGAGTATGTGATATCTGGACGGGATGTGGATGAGAGGGCAGGATTGGGGGGGGGGGGAAAATACCCCAAAGCTTATACAGTGGTCCCTCGGCTCTCAAACGCCTTGGTACTCAAACAACTTGGAACCCGAACACCGCAAAACCGGAAGTGTTCCGGTTTGCAAACTTTTTTTGGAAGCCAAACGTGCTCCGTTGTGAGTGTTACACTTTCAATTTGAGTGTTATGATTAGGTCTGTTTTTACTGATTGGTTGATTGATTGATTGATTGATTGAGTGAGTGACTACAGTACATTGTTTATTGCTTTCATTTTATGGTTCAATTGTCTCATTAGTAAAATTCAGGTGGTTTTGTAAGGTGGGTGATATGGAATGTTATGAAGAAAATTTAGGAATATGATAATTAGTTTAATATTTATGCTTCATCTTTTATTGGTGGGATATTTTGAAATTGAGACCTGCAGTTTTAATTGAATTTTTAAATTTGTATTTTAATCTGTTATTTTAAATTGATCGTTTTTATGTTTCTTGCTGTGATTTTAATTGATGTTAGCCGCCCTGAGCCCGGTTTTCTGGCTGGGAAGGGCGGGGTATAAATAAAATTATTATTATTATTATTATTATTATTATTATTATTATTATTATTGTTGTTGTTGTTGTAAAAGGAGCAGTGGAATTATGAAAATACAAGATTAGAGTCGGAAAATATCTAGGTGGGGTTGAGGGAAGTCCAAAAACGTTGTATAAGATTTGAAGAAATGTTAAACGATGTATGGAAAATTTATGGAAAACTTAATAAAAATATTTCTTTAACAAAAAAAGATAGTAAAATTCATGTTAAATTGCTGTTTTAGGGGTTGTTTTTTTAAAGTCTGGAACGGATTAATCCATTTTGCATTCCTTTCTATGGGAAAGCGCGCCTTGGTTTTGGAACCGACTTCCAAATTTGAGAACCAAGGTACCACTGTATAGGGAGACTGGGAACTGAGATTGTAATATTCTGACATACTTGGGTACATGTGTCAAGAAAAATGGGGAGGCCACAGATGTCCGGTAGAAATGTCCAGCAGGAACCAGCCATTGTGGTGCAATGAGAGCACTACATCTGTTTGTGTTAATAATGAGAATAGTTGTTATTCCAGCTTGCAGGCTGGAAAAGGCAGGGGCAATGCACAGTATCTGAAGAAGTGTGCATGCACACGAAAGCTCATACCAAGAACAAACTTAGTTGGTCTCTAAGGTGCTACTGGAAGGAATTTTTTATTTTATTTTGTTTTGACTATGGCAGACCAACGCGGCTACCTACCTGTAACTGGAGCAATGCACAGTGTATGCTTTCGGCTGGGATCCAAGGCTGCAGCTATGGGAGAAACGAGACCCTTTTGGGGTGTTAATGCTGGCCTGGAAGCCCCTCCAGTGTAGGCTCAGGTTGTATATGTGCATAAAAGGTAAAGGGACTCCTGACCATTAGGTCCAGTCGTGTCCGACTCTGGGGTTGCGGCGCTCATCTCGCTTTATTGGCCGAGGGAGCCGGCATACAGTTTCCGGGTCATGTGGCCAGCATGACTAAGCCGCTTCTGGTGAACCAGAGCAGCGCACGGAAACACCGTTTACCTTCCCGCCAGAGTGGTCCCTATTATCTACTTGCACTTTGACGTGCTTTCGAACTGCTAGGTGGGCAGGAGCTGGGACCGAGCAACGGGAGCTCACCCCGTCGTGGGGATTCGAACCGCCAACCTTCTGATCAGCAAGCCCTAGGCTCTGTGGTTTAACCCACAGCGCCACCCACATCCCTGTATATGTGCATAAATAAATCTAAATTTAAATTAGACTCCACAGTCTCGGCTGTGTCTTATTCCCAAAAGAAAACATCAACCCCAAGCAAGGGCCTGGAATGCCTGGAATCTCGCTCCGCTCAGAGACTGGGATGATGTGCAAAGGCTGTAAGGGTAGACACTGTTTAGTCCCATGGAAGGAAGGTAACCAGAAGTGCAAGATGGTAAGGCCCAAGGCTAGTCCAGTTGCAGGTAGTTCCAAAGGTGGAATGGGGGATACAGGGGTATACTATGTGTATGACATCTGTATGTTTGTTGCAGTTACACTGATGACTACAACACGGTACACGAATCGGGGGAGGATGTTAGGATTCATTCCCCGTGCTTGCAGTCATGGGATTGTTTTATCACATGACGGTGTCTGTTTTCATTCCACATTGTGGGAAAGTCACGGAGACAGGATGTTTTTAATATGGTGTTTCCGTGATGTAGGATTTGTGTCCTTTGTTCTTTTTCTTTGCTGTCTGATGCTGAAGAGGAAGGATGCTCCAGGTGTGTGTATATATACCAAGTCTGAACGCTGACTGCCTATACTCTGCTGATTCTGAAGTGTGCTGATACCTTTTGGTATCAGTCGCTGTGATGTTCGGGCTGGAAAAAGCTTTTGAATCTCCTGAACGAATGACCCGGAGGGAGAGAACATGCCAGTCGGGCATGTGTCTCTGCCGGACCCCTACTCATGTGTAAGACCTCCTAACAATAATACGGATATTTGCTCAGAGGTTTTCCTCAGCACAGCTTACTTTGAGGGGGTCAATAAGTCCCAAAGTTTCTTTAGGGCTGCCTAGGACAGGGGTCCCCAAACTAAGGCCCGGGGGCTGGATCTGGCCCAATCGCCTTCTAAATCCGGCCAGCAGACAGTCCGGGAATCAGCATGGTTTTACATGAGTAGAATGTATGCTTTTATTTAAAATGCTTCTCTGCGTTATTTGTGGGGCATAGGAATTCATTCATTTTTATTTTTATTTTCCAAAATATAGTCCGGCCCCCCACAAGGTCTGAGGGACAGTGGACCGGCCCCCTGCTGAAAAAGTTTGCTGCCCCCTGGCCTAGGCAAGGCCAGGCAATGCCCTACCTGGGCACTCCCATCTCCGAAGGCTCCAAAGGTCTGCCGCTCTCAGGATACCTGGTGACAGTAGTTTGGTGACATAATGTTTCTGACTTTCTCTCTCTCTCTGTAATTTAAAAAATAAAAAAGTCGACTGTCTCCCAGCCAGAAGCTCCTTGCCGCCATCTGCCAGAGAGATCCGTTTCTCAAAGCAAATAGCTTATTACCAACATGCACAAAAGGGGGTTTATTTCAGGCAATTAAATAACAACCGGAAAAATTATACAGCTGTGGGCTTCGGAATATGTTTAATTAAGTGGCTCCCCCTCCTCTCTCCCCCCCCCCCAATAAATGGAAAAATCTGGCTGGAACGATATAGGAATAAGCCAGTCTTGCAGCAGACGGCTCGGAAAAGTTTGCAAGCAATCGAGGTGTGTTTCCCCACCACCACCACTAACAGGATTGCCACTGTTGTGTAACATTTATGTGGAGTAAGCTGGGAATGCGCTGGGCTCAGCCTACCTGGCGCCCTCCAGAACTTTTGCACTACAGTTCCCATCGGGCCACAGGGATCAACCACGCTGCGGCATTGCGATTTTATTATTCAGGTCATAAAAATGTATACGCCGCTTGATTGCAAGAAAAACCTCAAAGCGGTTCACAAAAAGATAAAACAATTGAACCAAGAAAAGACTTTTCAATTCTGCTTTAAAAAAATACAAAAGTTAAAACGCTAAAACAGATTAAAATTGCCTCCGTTTCCTGAGCATCTGGGCTTATCGTGACAAGAATGTTTTCAGCGGGTGCCAGAAAGAGGCACCTGCTTGATCTCAATAGGCAGGGAGTTCCAAAGTGTAGGAACCGGCACACGAAACGACGAAATTCTTACAAGGGTGGGGTGGGCATTGCACGCCTGGTTTTAATCGCATCATTACTCTTTCTTTCATTTATTGTACAGGGCTTTACTGCATTGCAATTTGAACTCCATGGAATATAAAATGTAATAATAAGTCAGATGCAATTATAAAAGGAACCCAATGGGTAAAAAAAAAATGAACCAAGGGTCTGGAAACCAAGCCTTATGAGGAACGGTTGAAGGAGCTGAGTATGTTTAGCCTGGAAAAGAGGAGACTGGGAGGAGATATGATAAAGGTAAAGGTAAAGGGACCCCTGACCATTAGGTCCAGTCGTGTCCGACTCTGGGGTTGCGGCGCTCATCTCGCTCTATAGGCCAAGGGAGCCGGCGTTTGTCCGCAGACAGCTTCCGGGTCATGTGGCCAGCATGACAAAGCTGCTTTCTGGCGAACCAGAGCAGCGCACGGAAACGCCGTTTACCTTCCCGCCGGAGTGGTCCCTATTTATCTACTTGCACTTTGATGTGCTTTCGAACTGCTAGGTGGGCAGGAGCAGGGACCGAGCAACGGGAGCTCGCCCCGTTGCGGGGATTCGAACCGCCGGCCTTCTGGTCAGCAAGCCCTAGACTCTGTGGTTTAACCCACAAATATCTTATGAGCGGACACATGGAGCAAGCTTGTTTTCTCCTGCTTTGGAGGGTAGGACTCGAACCCATGGCTTCAAGTTACAAGAAAGGAGATTCCAACGAAAAATACGTAAGAGCCGCCCAACAGTGAAACAGTCTGTCTTGGAGGTTTTTCAGCAAGGTTTGGATAGCCATTAGTCATGGATGCTTTAGCTGAGATTCCTAGATGACGCTTGGGGGTCCCTTCCAACTTCTACAATTCTATGTTTGTTTAATGCACTGTGCCCACACTTCTTCACAGACACACTGTAGACCACCTAAACAAAGCTCATGGATCCTTGGTGGGCCTCGGACCACAGCTGGGGAACCTTAGCTGTAGATCGCATTATATATATTTAAAAAATGAGGCTACACATTTTGAGTGAAACATCTGTTTCCTAAATAGCATTCCACACTCATTCCAGAATAGAAAATATGTCATAGGCATGGGGTGTTTTGTTTTTTTCCATGTTCCCTGTCTGGGAACCTCCCCTTAAGGCAGGGGTCAGCAACATTTTTCAGCCGTGGGACGGTCCGCCGTCCCTCAGACCATGTGGTGGGCTGGACTATATTTTTTGGGGGGGGGGAGAAGGAACAAATTCCCAGGCCCCATAAATAACCCAGAGATGCATTTTAAATAAAAGGACACATTCTACTCCTGTAAAAACACACTGATTCCTGACCATCCATGGGCCAGATTTAGAAGGCGATTGGGCCGGATCCAGCCCACGGCCCTTAGGTTGCCTACGCCTACCTTAAGGCATCGAAATACAGAGGCTCACACCAAATTTCCAACCAGTCATACAGCAATGCAATCCTGGACATAGATTCTGCAAGAGCATTTCCATTAAGACACATACTGTGGAGGCAAAAGATGTATCACCTTAGCTGTTCAACCTCCAAGCAATCTCTCATCCAGTCCTTGAAATACCAACTTGTTGTTGTTGTTCAGTCGTGTCCGACTCTTCGTGACCCCGTGGACCAGAGCACGCCAGGCACGCCTACCTTTCACTGCCTCCCCCAACTTACAACTTACTCAACCCATTTGCATTCTGGCGTTTCTGACACTGACAAGGAATCAGACAGAAATTCCACATTATGCCTTTACATTCTTCATCCCGGCTGCAACGTTATCCCCAGAGACACCACAAAGCCCCCCCCCGGACGCAAGCTACAAGCATTTTGTTTCCCAAAATACGGTGCGAAAACAGATCACAAAATCACAATGGAGGCGGGGACAGGGTAATTACAAATGTCCGGCGACACCTGTCAGATCAGCTCCCCAACGCAGCGCGAGATATTTTTCTCTGAATTCCATTTAGCGGCAAGGGGAGCGTTAAATCTGTAATTTCACACGGAAGGCCTTGATCATATCCAAATATCGTGTTTGAACAGGGCTTCTAAATTGCCCTCTCAAGCTGCTACATTTGTTCAGCAAAGGTCACCTGGTAGCAGAGACGTCTCATTTCTCTGGATTTAACAAAGTCAGAAATTAATCTGTCAACCGAGTTAGAAGGGGAGAGGGCTGGAAATAACAGTAATATGAAACAAGCGCACGCAAACACACAAAGGCGAGAAAGAGTGAATGCGCAAGCCTTCAATATCGCAGCAAATTCAGCTCCTGAGGGATGCCAGCAACTGGCATTCAGACATATTGCTGCTTCCACGGTGGTGTTGTGGTTACAGCGTCAAACTGGAACCTGGGAGAGACCCGGGTTCAAATCCCAACTCAGCCATGCAACTCGCTGGGTGACCTTGAGCCACTCACTGCCTCTCAGCCTAACCTACCTCACAGGGTTGTTGTATTAACTTCTTCTTCTTTGACGATCCCTCGTAGCCGAGTAAGATTGTCTTCCATGAACACGGTTTTAACAATAAGTCCATCTCTGTGGAGGCCAATTCTGGATCCACACGTCCTTCCACAGTGGGGAAATAGGTTTCCGGGCGGGAGATGATCACGGTGAGGGTTTGCCAGGCGTGCCTTCCTCTTAGCACGTTTCTCCCTTGCATCCTGAGTTCGAGTGTCTTCAAAGCCCATGACACCTTTGGTCAAGGCTGTTCTCCAATTGGAGCGCTCGCAGGCCAGTGTTTCCCAGTTGTCGGTATTTATACTACATTTTTTAAAGATTTGCCTTGAGAGTGTCTTTAAACCTCTTTTGTTGACCACCAGCATTACGCTTTCCATTTTTAAGTTCGGAATAGTTGCTTTGGAAGATGATAACCAGGCATCCGCATAGGTGAAACTCGAAAAATTAGAATATCATGGAAAGGTTCATTTCTTTCAGTAATTCAACTTAAAAGGTGAAACTGATATATGAGATAGAATCATGACGTGCAGAGCGAGATATGTCAAGCCTTTGTTTGTTATAATTGTGATGATTATGGCATACAGCTGATGAGAACCCCAAATTAACAATTTCAACTTTGGGGTTTTCATCAGCTGCACGCCATAATCATCACAACTATAACAAGCAAAGGCTTGACATATCTCGCTTTGCATGTCATGAGTCTATCTCATATATTAAACTCCAGTAGCTAATGAAAACAATTGCTTACATAAATGGACTTTTCCACGATATTCTAATTTTTCGAGTTTCACCTGTACCTTGCAGGGTTGTTGTAAGTTATTAACAGAGGAACAGGAAAGCCAGCTGTCCCGCCTTGAACTCCTTGGAGGATATGAATGCAATGAAGACATAAACAGTGGCAGCAGAGCATAGCCCTCTCCTCCTCCAGGACTTTGTCTAATCCTCTTTTAAAACCATCCAAGTTGGTGGTCATCACTGCCTCCTGTGGGAAGGAGTTCCACCGTTTAACAATGTGCTGCGTGAATAAGTTCATTCATTTCCCAGTCCCAAATCCTCCAACATTCAGCTTCATTGGACGCCCACAATTTCTGGTGGCAGTGTTTTTGTTTGTTTGTTTGTATCCCACCCTATACCCGCAGGTCTCAGGGCAGTTCACAAGACAAAATCGCAATATAAAAACGCAAAACACATCATCAAAAGAAAAAGATAAACAAGATGAGGGAGGAAACTTTCCCCTCTCTCCCCTTCCTCCACGCTGGCTGTGCTTTCCCCGAAAGTGTGGCCCGGTCATTTTATGAGATAGTAATGGCACAACTGTAGAAATTATTTTGTTTTTAGAGCCTGTATCATTTGTGCTTTATCTCATTTTATCTTACCGTATGCCACTTTGATGGCTCCTGGCTGTGAAGCAGTTTATGAATCTGTAAAATAAATAATAAAGCGCGACGAGAGACGAGGCCTTCAGAATTAAATTATTTTAATGTCAAACCCTTTGCAGAACAATACAGATCAGCATGCGTGCGTGGAGTTTAGAAGCTGGCGCTGACGGGAACCGAGCCGGGTTTCTGAGGCAGAGACATGGAGGGGAAGAACAGAGTCTTGGTTCATCACAGACCCTCCTCCATTTCCCGTCGCTCTCCGTTTTCCTTTCCGGCGCTGAGAAATGTAGGATTCCCCCCTTTCAGTGCCTGGAAGGTTACTACAGCTTTAAGCTGCAGCAGCCTTTTCCAGCCTCCAAAGGTTTATGCCCCCTTTCACACCATCCATCTAAAGACTCATAACACGACTGCCCCCAAATAATTCTGGGAGTTGTAGTTTGCCAAGTGTGCCGGGAATTGTTAGGCAACCCCCTAGCCCCCTCCCAGTGCTACAGTTCCCAGAGTAACCGATGGAGAGAGATTGGTGGCTAAACCACTCGGGGAACTGTAGTTCTGCGAGGGGAATAGGAAGGTCTCCACACTCCTCTCAGCAATCTTAACAAACTACATCTCCCACGATTCTCTGGCTCATGGCTGTTTTATCAAGGGATTTTAAATGGGTGGTTTAAATGTGGTCTTTTCCAGTTACTGGGAAACCAATTACTAAAGTTCCATGTGGCGCACACTAACAGCCTCCGTGGGAAAGGGTGGCCAGGCCACTAAGTGATACAACTATCAAACAAAACATCGTCAACTTTAATATACCAAATATGTGAACTTTTTCATTTACATTCCTTAAGTCAACCGTAAGATTCTCCCAGCTCTCTTAAGAAGTGCCGTCTCTCCAACCTTAACAGAACCATCGCATCGTTGAAACCCCCCTCTCCAGATTCCGCATCATGAAAAGTGGCAGAAAACGGATTTGCCTGAAAACAAACGGACAGACTTCAGGGGACAGCAGGGCTCATTTGGGACTTGATGAGTTTAGGGTCCACACGCCTTCCAAGTTATGGCATGGAAGTATCCCTTGCAGAGGGGGCAGGGAATATCTCTTGCCCTCCAGATCCTGTTGGACCAACATCCCATTGGCCACAAGCTCCCCACCCCTGCCTTCGATATTTGAGGAGTTTCTGCTTTCATGTTTGGTTAGTATTGACTCCTGACAGATACTCAGGCCCAGAGTAGTTTACCCAAAACAACTTTCATTGTTTCACCCCATTTCCTGAAACTTATCAGTTGCTACTGCACAATTGCTCGTCTTCAGCCTCGGAGTCTTCAGCGTTTCAACCCGTGATGTGCCCACATTTTGTTTCCAGGGGAGCAGGGCTCATTATCTCCATTATCACCGGGATGCATGGGAACCGAAGTTTCCCATGCATCCTGTGCCAATTCTTTTTTTATTCCGGGATCCATGGGAAATTGCAATTCCCATGGATCCCAGTGGCAACAGATGCTCCAAAGGATGCCAAGAAGCACCCAGGCCTTAAGGAGGTGGTCTGCAAGACACCAAGAGGGTAGCAAAGACTAGCAGGAGAGCTTTCCCAGTGGCACCAACATTCCAACATGAGCTGGGGGAGCCCATTCCTCAATTCTTTTAAGGCCTTGACTTTGCTTGCTGAGGCCTTTATGAAAAGCCAGCCACACCTGCTGATCCCTTGGCATTACAGAATATAAATAGTCACCAATAAAAGTGCATGCGACAGACTAAAATGACTAGCGTGAAAACGAGGAGGGGCGAGCTGCAGGGGCGCATGGCCCTGTCGGTGTGGAAGATGTGGATTTTCCTGATGTCCGGGTGGTACGCTTTGCCATCTTCCAGCGCCCCGTGGGCAGCCAGAATGAAGCTGGCGTCACCCGAAGTCGCCACGTCAAAGGCACAAGCCTGGAAGTAGACGTCCTCGACGGGCAGCTTCTCCTTGCACAGCAGACGGGCCTTCTCGAGGGCACCGCTGCTGCCGCCGCCCTTGCTTCGAGAGATGCGCTGGCTGGGCGGGCAACCTCCCACGCAGAGCTGCAAATCTTGCTCGTCCGTGAAGGAGAGAACTACCTCCTCGGCCGCCCGGATGGAGAAGGAGAGCTGCCTGCCCGCCTGGCGCACGGCAATGGTGGTGCCAATGTGCGCTGCTCGGATCTCCACATGCCTCCCCGGCGTGCGCTCATAGATGATCAGGCTGCTCCCCCCGGGCCTCGCTCCGCCATTCACCGAACCATCCACAAAAGACACTGGCAGGTTGTCTATTTCCGCTTGGTAGACCTTCTCATCGATGCACTCCTTCATGTTCTTAAAAATGATGGTGAGCTGAAAAGAACAGAGGTGTTAAAAGCTTAAAGCAGTGCAGCAAAAGGGAAACCCAGGCATCTGAGGACCCTCCAGACCTGTTTATTCTGAGGAAGGAAGCAGGACTGCTGTCCACCAGAAGGTATTGGAGAAGCAAAAGCAGGCAGAGATTGGCTTCTGGGTACAAACCCATCCCGCCTCATAGCTGTTCACCACTTTCCCAGGTCCCTCTATTATCAGAAGTAGCCCAGATAGTGCCTTGCCTTCTTCAAATTTACTGGCTTGTCTTGAGAGCCAGTGTGGTGTAGTGGTTAAGAGCAGCAGACTCATAATCTGGTGAACCGGGTTCGCGTCCCCGCTCCTCCACATGCAGCTGCTGGGTGACCTTGGGCTAGTCACACTTCTCTGAAGTCTCTCAGCTCCACTCACCTCACAGAGTGTTTGTTGTGTGGGGAGGAAGGGAAAGGAGAATGTTTGCCGCTTGGAGACTCCTTCGGGTAGTGATAAAGCAGGATATCAAATCTAAACTCTTCTTCTTCTTCTTCTTCTTCTTCAGAGTTTTAACCAGATCTGTGCCCAAAATTTAGTTTTGGGGAAGCAGGGCTTGTAATCAACATTGTCACAGGGACCCATGGAAGTTTCAGTTTCCAATGGCTCCCGTGCCAACTGTTTGACCTGGGAAGCATGGGAAATCACACTTCCCGTGGATCCCAGTGTGCTCCTGCAGGTGGGAAACTTGCTGTCCTCCAGCTGTTGCTGGACTACAACTGCCAACATCCCTGACCAAAGGCTATGCTGGCTGTTGGGGTGGTTGGGAGATGGTGTTCAGCAACAGCTGTAGGACCGTTGGTTAGCCACTCCGGCTATAGGGGATTTCCAGTCAGATTCAAGCCTGTGAATCAATGTGGAAGTATGTGGGTCTATCTTTGAAGGTGACTCAGAAACTACAGCTAATCCAGAAGGTGGCAGCTAGGCTGGTGACTGGGAGCAGCTGCTGGGACCATATAACACCGGTCCTTAACAATCTACATTGGTTCCCGGGTAAGCTACACTCTGTATTGTGTGGGCTGGTTGGTCCCTCCCCTTACCTGGCCAATCCCTTGGAAACGCCTCCCCCAGGCGGGATTGGACAGTTAACTGGGCAGGCGGAGACCCCAGGTATCCTTTCTGGGGGAGGGCACAGCCAGCCGAACTACCAGGTGTCACCCAGGAATTCAGGGGGCTGCGCGCGACCACGCAAACGTTGCCCCCATTTAATGTGGGGAACGGTCATTCTACCCGGACACTGAGGTCCAGCTCCGAGGGCCTTTTGGGGGTTCCCTCACTGGGAGATGTGAGGTTACAGGGAACCAGGCAGAATATCCAGGAGGGCAACCAAAATGGTCAAAGGCCTGGAAACGATGCCTTATGAGGAATGGCTTAGGGAGCTGGGTATGTTTAGCCTGGAGAAGAGAAGGTTAAGGGGGGATATGATAGCCATGTTCGAATATATCAAAGGATGTCATATAGAGGAGGGTGAAAGGTTGTTTTCTGCTGCTCCAGAGAAGCGGACACGGGGCAATGGATTCAAACTACAAGAAAGAAGATTCCACCTAAACATTAGGAAGAACTTCCTGACAGTGAGAGCTGTTCGACAGTGGGATTTGCTGCTAAGGAGTGTGGTGGAGTCTCCTTGTTAGAGGTCTTTAAGTGGAGGCTTGACAGCCATCTGTCAAGAATGCTTTGATGGTGTTTCCTGCTTGACAGGGGGTTGGACTGGATGACCCTTGTGGTCTCTCCAATTCTATGATTCTATAATAATAATAATAATTTATTTATACCCCAGCCACTCTGGGCGGCTTCCAACAGAATATTAAAATACAATAGTCCATTAAACATTAAAATCTTCCCTAAACAGGGCTGCCTTCAGATGTCTTCTAAAAGTCTGGTAGTTGTTCTTCTCTTTGACCTCCGCTGGGAGGGCGTTCCACAGGGCAGGTGCCACCACTGAGAAGGCCCTCTGCATGGTTCCCTGTAACCTTACTTCTCACAGGGAGGGAACCGCCATAAGGCCCTCGGAGCTGGACCTCGGTGTCCCGACTGAATGATGGGGATGGAGACGCTCCTTCAGGTCTACTGGGCCGAGGCCGTTTAGGGCTTTAAAGGTCAGCACCAACACTTTGAATTGTGCTCGGAAACGTACTGAGATGGCTTTCTCAACAGTGATGCCCACCTTGTAGAACGCTTTCCCAACAGATGTTAATAATAATAATAATAATAATAATAATAATAATAATGGACACAATGTGATGCCCTCCAGAAAGAAGAAGAAGAAGAAGAGTTTGGATTTGATATCCCGCTTTATCAGTACCCAAAGGAGTCTCAAAGTGGCTCACATTCTCCTTTCCCTTCTTTCTCCCCCACAACAAACACTCTGTGAGGTGAGTGGGGCTGAGAGACTTCAAAGAAGTGTGACTAGCCCAAGGTCACCCAGCAGCTGCATGTGGAGGAGTGGAGATGCGAACCCGGTTCACCAGATTACGAGTCTACCACTCTTAACCACTACACCACACTGGCCCTCTGAACCGCCAGCACAAGCCAATCAAAAAGCTGATGAGGAGCTTTTCAAAGGATTTTTTTTTACCTTGCTGATGGCAGTAGCGTTTGACCCCTTTAACGACGGGAGAGCTGGTGGCCTGCACAAACAGTAGTTGTTGTCCAGGAGCGGCCAGGAACCCTCCACCCGGCAGGTGTGGAACTGGTCCCTGAAGGTGCGCACGTGGGGGTCCCCGAAGGCGGCGCAGTGCTGGTACGCGGGGGCCCTCCCGTGCTTGCGGGCAAAGCTCTTCTCGTAGTCGCAGATGTCCAGGGACGTGAAGCCCTGGTGGTCGGGCGGGGGCTGTGGGCGGCTGGGGCAGGGAAGTGGGCCCATTCCCTGGAGCAGTTGTTATGGATCATGAGGTCTTCGATGCCGTACACAGCGGAGTGGTACGCCAGGTTCCCAGCGGCAGGTACGGGCCGTCCGGCGCGTGCAGCTGGAGTAGGAGCGCAAAGCGTCGTCGCAGCGAGCGGCCGTCGCGACCGAGTCGTCCAGGTTCTCCGTGGCGGGCCAGATACTGGGAGTTGCAACGCAAGATCTTGCATTGGGAGTCAGCTGCACGATTGGGGGGGGGCGGAGGGCGAGAGAATAAAATCAGTGCCACACCACAACCTTCTTCACTCTACCTGCCAAATTCGCCTCCCCAATTTCACTGGGAAATGATTATAATGAAAATGAAAGGATGTTTAAAATACAGTTTGTTGGGGGAAACCAGAAGCTTCTCTCTTGGATTATAGGGACAGAACTGCCTAAACTGTAGAGAAACATATTCATGTTTGCGACTAAGGGGCAAGAATGTTACTTGTCCAATAACGGAAAGAAAAAGAAGTCCCAGCAAAGGATGAATGGATACAAAAACTTACGGAATATGGAGAAATGGCGAAACCTTAACAGAGAATAAGAAATCAAGATAACAAACTCTTTTTATATAAAGAATGGAAATGGTTTATTGGATATATTGTAAACGGATAAAAACACTAGCAGGGGTATTGTAATAACCTGCAGTTTCATGGGAGTATATATTTAAAGAAGATGAATATATGAGCAAATTAATGTTAATTTGGATATGCAGATGATACTAAAAATAAATTTAAGGAACCGCAGAAAGAGGGGGAAGGAAGTGAAGTTTGAAATGTCAAAATGATTTTAAATCAGTGAAATGCATAAATCTGAAAAGTACAAAAAAAACACCCAACAATCTCCTCCCCAAGGTTAGGCTCTCCCTCTACAGTCACAGGATTGTATTCTACATCTATGAAACACGAAATGGCGTAGTAACGTTCTTAAGCATTGAAATACGGCAATGGTTCGGCCTGAGGTCGGGTGGGTGATCTCTGGGCATGCACAGAGTAATATTCTTTCACCATTAAGCAGCTGTAGCCCACCACCAAACTTCTGGGATTGAGAAGCAGGGAATGAGGCAAATGTTGAGGCAACGCTGGCATTTGCAGTGGCTGTGCTTTCAAGATGGCATTTTTAGGCACACTTATTCAGAGGACCTGATGAAGAGCTGACCGCCAGCAGCCTTCCATAAAGGTAAAGGTTAAGGGACCCCTGACCGTTAGGTCCAGTCGCGGACGACTCTGGAGTGGCGGCGCTCATCTCACTTTATTGGCTGAGGGAGCCGGCGTACAGCTTCCAGGTCATGCGGCCAGCATGACTAGTCCCGCTTCTGGTGAAACCAGAGCAGTGCACGGAACCCATCGGAGCAGTACCTATTTATCTACTTGCACTTTGACATTCTTTCGAACTGCTAGGTTGGCAGGAGCAGGGACAGAGCAACGGGAGCTCACCCCGTCACGGGGATTCGAACCGCGGACCTTCTGACCGACAAGCCCTAGGCTCTGTAGTTTAACCCACAGCGCCAAGCCTTCCATACTCTGCTGCTACAAAGAGGCCCTCCCAAGCCAAGCCCCATCCTCCCTTCCTCCCTCCCTCCCTTTTCTTTCCTTTCTTTCTTTCTTTCTTTCTTTCTTTCTCTTTCTTTCTTTCTTTCCATGCCCACCAAAGCTGCAACTTTCTCTGACGAATGACCCAGCGCCAAGCCTCTTACCGTGTCTGCAGGACAGGAGGAGGAGGGATGAACACTTTATGAAGGCAGCAGCATTTGCTGGGCACGGAGCCCTCGGGCAGCAGGCAGATCCCCCATCCCGATCCAATCAGAGATGACGGACGATGGTCACCCAAACCTCTCCTCACCGTTCTCCTCCCATGCTGGTTCACTGGAAGGAAAGAACAGTCAAGAGATCTACAGCCCATAAATTGGCAAGGTCCCATCCTGTGTGTACTCTGTGCTCCTGTATGCATGGTCCAGATTCCATGGGCTCTTTTCCCTTTAAACAATAACCCAAAAAACCAATGTTGCTTCCCCACACAACACACACACAAAAGTTTTGTGACAATAGTTTCTGACGTCTAGAAACTAAGAGCTCCAACCCCCTAAGAACGTACAGGAACAGCCTGCTGGATCGGGCCAATGGTCCATCATGCAGAATCCTGTTCTCACATACTCAGCTACCTAGGAGTAAGTTCACTGGGGCTTCCTTCAAATTTGGACGATGCTGTAAATCTCGTCCAATCAGGCCTCTGGAAAGTGTCTTTGCTGGGCACTTTCCCAGAAAAACACTGGGGGAAAATGAGACCTTTGCTTGACAGGAGAGGTTTTCAGCTAGAGGTTGGGTGTCCACCTGTCAGGGATTCTTTACCTGCAATTCCTGCATTGCAGGGGGTTGGACCAGGTGGCCCTTGGGGTCCCTTGCAGCTCTACGATTCATATCCTATGGGCCCTCTGTGGTGAGCCAAGGCACGGTCCCAAACCTTCTGCGTGGGGGATTCCCTTTGGAGACGTCTCCACCATCAGCCCCTGTCACACCTCTAACATCCATCGGAGAAGAAGACCCAGGTGACCGGTCACCCACTTCAGGCTGGCAAACTCCCTCACCGCTGCAATAACACCTTTCCCCTCCTTTTCCCCCAGCACGTCCATCTCATTGCAGACGCTCCCTGCTCCTTCCTCCTTTGGCTTCCTTGTCCCAGGGTGACCCAACCATCGGCAACGAAGATCTTGCCCTTCTTGGCTCTCGCCTCTCAGGAGTGAACCCTCCTTTCCCTCTCTTCTCAGCTCCGTCGCCGACTCTGTGCTAAGCTGCGCATGTCCCCATCCGGCCAGGACACGCATATCAGCGTGACCTTTTTGCAAAAGTCAGTAAACCACAAACTTGTCCCTGCTTCCGGACCTGCAGCGGGAGCTAATGATCAACCAGTCGATCCCCCCAAAAGCCACCCTCTGCACCACTCGGCCTGGGAGCCAAGACAGCCATATGAGACAAAGGCTTTGGCCAGCAAGTCGGCCATGGCCACTTCCAGATCGAGGTAGCTTGACCACAGGTTGATTACTGCAATGCGCTCTGCATGGAGCAACCCTGGAGGTGGGTCTGGAGCTGCAGCCAGGGGGCATTGTTGGCAGGGAGGTTACTTGTGGGCGCAAACTACGCCAGCATAAAACAGCTTGCTTTCAGGATTCGCACAGGCTACCCGGGAGCAACACTCTTACCGCCATGCCATGCCATAATATATTTCATTGGCATTTTTGGAGGGAAGCGTTAAATAATGCTCCCTTTCCCCACCAACACGTCCTGGATGCAGTTTCCTTCACTCTTCAATGGTGGGGGATGGATGCAATGTGACTCTAAGTGGGCATAGCCAGGGGGGCAGCGACCCCCTCCAAATCGAGAAAGGAAGTAATTGCTCTGAGCTTGTTGTTGTTGTTCAGTCGTTCGTCGTTCCGACTCTTCGTGACCCCATGGACCAGGCACGCCCAGGCACGCCTATCCTCCACTGCCTCCAGCAGTTTGGCCAAACTCATGCCAGTCACTTCGAGAACACTGTCCAACCATCTCGTCCTCTGTCGTCCCCTTCTCCTTGTGCCCTCCATCTTTCCCAGCATCAGGGTCTTTTCCAGGGAGTCTTCTCTTCTCATGAGGTGGCCAAAGTACTGGAGCCTCAGCTTCAGGATCTGTCCTTCTAGTGAGCACTCAGGCCTGATTTCTTTGAGAATGGAAGGTTTGATCTTCTTGCAGTCCATGGGACTCTCAAAGTCTCCTCCAGCACCAGAATTCAAAGCAACAATTCTTCAGCGATCAACCTTCTTTATGGTCCATCTCTCACTTCCATACTTACTGCTGGGAAAACCATCGCTTGAACTAGACGGACCTTTGTCGGCAAGGTGATGTCTCTGCTTTTTAAGATGCTGTCTAGGTTTGTCACTGCTTTCCTCCCAAGAAGCAGGCGTCTTTTAATTTCGTGACTGCTGTCACCATCTGCAATGCTCTGAGCACTTGGGGTCAAAGAAAGCAACTGTTGTTTAGACGTTTCATTCCGAATCTGCTAGACAGAGCCGGACAGAGGGTGTCTTGCCCCCCCCCAAAAAAATAATTCCTGTCTACGTGAATGGAGGGTTGAAATGACAGGGGTGATTCCTAGAGAGGCATGGCAGGGAATAAAGAAGGATACAGCTGGCTGGCATCACCGCATGGTGTCTCTGTGGGCACCAGCGCCCACCTTCTTGGGCACCCATGTGGTTGTCTCCCCCCTGAAAAAGATGCAGTGTGTGCTTGCTTGTGGTTTTTCTGTTTTCTGCCAGTTACAGGTGGGTAGCCGTGTTGGTCTGCCATAGTCAAAACAAAATCGAAAATTCTTTCTAGTAGCACCTTAGAGACTTCTGTTTCAGTGTATCTGAAGAAGTGTGCATGCACACGAAAGCTCATACCAGCAACTAACTCAGTTGGTCTCTAAGGTGCTACTAGAAAGAAAATCTTATCTCATTATACATAACAAAGCCATCTTTAGCCATCTCACCCCTTCCCTGCAAGACTAATTGCAGCCGTTTAGAGTCGTCAACAGGTTTTCCACACTTATCAGCCTATCACCCATTCCCACCACCCTTCTGAGTGATACCCCTCCCCACTCCCCCACTATATTTAAGGATCTGGTGACTTCTGTTTCAGTGTATCTGAAGAAGTGTGCATGCACACGAAAGCTCATACCAGCAACTAACTCAGTTGGTCTCTAAGGTGCTACTAGAAAGATTTTCGATTTTGTTTTCTGCCAGTCTGTCCACAGGCCCATAGAGACGTAAGCCTTCTCTTCTTTAGCAATCCCTCGTAGCCGAGAAAGATTGTCTTCCATAAACACGGTTTTAACGGCGTACAGCTTCCGGTTCGTGTGGCCAGCATGACTAAGCCGCTTCTGGCGAACCAGAGCAGCACACGGAAACACCATTTACCTTCCCGCCGGAGCGGTACCTATTTATCTACTTGCACTTTTGACGTGCTTTCAAACTGCTAGGTGGGCAGGTGCAGGGACCGAGCAACGGGAGCTCACCCCGTCGGGGGATTTGAACCGCCGACCTTCCGATCAGCAAGCCCTAGGCTCTGTGGTTTACACACAGCGCCACCCGCGTCCCTATATTATGCAAAGAAGGTACTTTTAATCTATCTTGAATTACCCAACATTCAGCATCACTGGATATCTACGAGCTCTTGAGGGAGAAAAAACTTTTCTCTCTCACTTTCTCGACGCCATGCATAATTTTACAAATTTCTATCATGCTTACATTTAAAAAATAATAATCAGAAATATTGGCAACCCTCCCGGAAATCTATCAGGGAATATCAAACACAACGTGCCACCTACAGCTGTGGAAAGTGTACAGCTCTTCCACAGAGATATATAATTATTATTTAAGTGAGATTTTCTGATTTCTGAAATAAAGTTGAGAAAAACATGGTTGCGAGAGGTTTCGTTCACAAGTGCCTCATTTTAAAAAAAGAGGCAAGCCAATAAAGTAAGTGGCTGTTATTCCACAGTAAATGACATAGGAAGCTGCCTTATATTGCCTACACGGGCTGGCAGCAGCTCTCCCAAATTTCAGGCAGGGGGATTGAATCTGGGACCCTATGCTTGCTAGACAGATGATCTGCCACTGAGCTATGGGCAGCAGGAGCTGCCTCAGTAAGCGCAATCCTAGAATCCTAGAGTTGGAAGAGACCCCAAGAGCCATCCAGTCCAACCTCCTGCCAAGCAGGAAACACCATCAAAGCATTCCTGACAGATGGCTGTCAAGCCTCCGCTTAAGACCTCCAAAGAAGGAGACTCCACCACACTCCTTGGCAGCAAATCCCACTGTCCAACAGCTCTCACTGTCAGGAATTTCTTCCTAATGTTTAGGTGGAATCTTCTTTCTTGTAGTTTGAATTCATTGTTCCGTGTCCGCTTCTCTGGAGCAGCAGAAAACAACCTTTCTCCCTCCTCTAGATGACATCCTTTATATTTGAACATGGCTATCATATCACGCCTTAACCTTCTCTTCTCCAGGCTAAACATACCCAGCTCCCTAAGCCGTTCCTCATAAGGCATCGTTTCCAGGCCTTTGACCATTTGGTTGCCCTCCTTTGGACACCTTCCAGCTTGTCAGTATCCTTCTGAACTGTGGTGCCCAGAACTGGACACAGTACTCCAGGTGAGGTCTGACCAGAGCGGAATACAGTGGTACTATTACTTCCCAATGTAATGATGGGTATGAGCCCCATCGCGGAGATCAGCTGATCTGGCAATCGCCGGAGGTGAATCAACTGCATGCCGAGGTCAGGAGAAGGGCCAACGACCCGGAGGTCAGTGGCCCTGCCCTTTCCTGGCCCCTGGTGAGCTTTTCTGCTTGCAACCAGCCTGGAAAGCAACAAACATCCCCGGTTTCAAAGCAAGGAGCTGGCTGGACCTTCAGCTAGACACACACACACCCCTGCGAGGTGGAACAGCTGGTAGGAGAGAAGGAAATGGAGCAGCAGGTGGCACTGGGAGCTGGAAAACAGCCAAACAGGAAAAGGATTCTTATGTAGTCTCCCCCCATGCCATTCTTCCATTACAAATCACAGCCTCCTGTGATTACTTTTCATTGAACAATACAGTAATTTTAAAAGCTGGCCCTTACAGAGGTTGTGGGTGATGTCCCTCCCTCGGGATTTTCAAGGAAGGAGTAAACTGACGGAGGATGTTTAGAGACAGCTTTAAACTACCGTATTTTCCGGCGTATAAGACGACTGGGCGTAAAGACGACCCCCAACTTTCCAGTTAAAATAGAGAGTTTGAGATATACTCGACCGCAGATTCTCCACCCGGCGTATAAGACGACCCCCGACTTTTGAGAAGATTTTCCTGGATTAAAAAGTAGTCTTATGCGCCAGAAGTCCTTGTGGCTCCTTTCCAGCTCTAAATCGGCCTCGCAAGTTACTAGTCCACACTGTTTTTATCAGATTCCTGCCCCAAATACACAAGAGCAAAGAAAAGCAGTAAACACCATGAAAGCTACCTATTCTCGGTTAACTGTAAAGAGGAGAGACTCCACCTTCAGAAATTATGGGAAGCAGCAGGGGAGCTTCGATGTGGAAGAGAAGAGAAGTCTGAATTTAATAAACAAAGCAAGCAAAAAAGAAAAAACCCACTGAGTCTCTCTCTCCTTTAAAAGGCTTGCTGAGCACATTTAAAAGCTCTCGAATCCCAAACCCCACAAAGGAAGATTCAGTGGTACCTTGGTTCTCAAACTTAATCCGTTCCAGAAGCCTGTTCCAAAACCAAAGCGTTCCAAAACCAAGGCGTGCTTTCCCATGGAAAGCAATGCAAAACAGATCAATCCGTTCCAGACTTTTAAAAACAGCAATTTAACATGAATTTTGCTATCTAACGAGACCATGGATCCATAAAATGAAAGCAACAAAAGATGGACTGCAGTCACACAATCTATCCATCGGTAGCTGGACTGGGTTCCACACAGTCACAAAAGCTAAACTAAAAGAGCCGCAAAAACCAAAACTCAAAACAAATAGAAACACAGACCTCGGCGTAACACTCCAAGCGGAAGTGCGGCACTCAAATTGGAAGCATAACATTCAAAACGGAGAACGTTCGGCTTCCAAAAAAAGTTCACAAACCGGAACGCTTACTTCCGGTTTTGCAGTGTTTGGGTTCCAAGTTGTTTTGAGTACCAAGGCGTTTGAAAACCAAGGTACCCCTGTACAAATGTAAACCATACCTAACCCATCCCTCCAGACAAGCCCAACTACCTGGTCCAAGTCCCTTCCCTTCCAGCCAATACTTGAAGGAGATGGGGAGATTTGCTTAAGGCAAAGAGAAGGAACAGCCAACACCAAACTTTAACTAGCATGTAGGCCCCAGGAAGCTGGGAAAGCTCACAGCACCCCGGGCCCATCTTTCAAAAAGCTTCAGATTTACCATAAATTCTGCTGGAAGCACTTTTATAAAGTGCAAAGAGGAGCCGCGCTTTAGAGCAGTATCTCACAGGCAGCAAGGAAGAAAGCGAAGGCCAGAATAATAGGCTCCAGGCAACAGCACCTCACGAATCACTGCTTCTGGAGGGCCAGAAGTGAAAATGAAACTGGGTGTCTCTCCTGCAGAGACTTAGACCTTTCAGCCATGCAGGCTTGACCCAACTCTTCCCATCATTGGCCCCACCCTTCCTTAAAGCCAAAGATGCTATGAAAATTTTCAGGTGCACACAAAAAGCTAACAGGGAGACACACTCCACAGAAAAGCAATCCTTCACCCTTCAAATTCTGGAAATAGTCCCTGAGAAAATTACACTTCAATTTAGCACACAGAACAGTCCCAAAAAGCCACGCAGGCTCTCCTAAATGACTCCAAATATTTCCTCTGCAGAAGGAAATATTGGAGAAACCTTTCCCAATAGTTCTCTAGGGTGGGCGTGTGACCTGAATTCAAGAATTGAAGTATTTAGCATTTCAAAGAATGGCCAGGTGATGCAATCAGTGGCCATTATTTATCAGGTATCTTGTCAGACAGGAGACAAGACACACATTCTCAAATCTGAAGAAGTGTGCATGCACACGAAAGCTCATACCAAGAACAAGCTTAGTTGGTCTCTAAGGTGCTACTGGAAGGAATTATTTTTTTTTTTATTTTGTTTTCACTGGCAGACCAACACGGCTACCCACCTGTATCTCAAATTTCTGTTTGAGACCATGTCTTTCTGTGATATATGTATGCTGCTTTTTTGGGTGGTCTTGGCTTAAGGGGCTGGGAAATGTGTCTAGTCTTTAAATGTTCTTGCACACCTTTGTTCTGGGTCCTCACCCCCTTGCAAGGAGGAGCGGCAATAGAAGAATAAAGATTTTCCTTGCTTCGACTGGTTCCTGCTTCCATCCATTCTTCTGTGACCAATAATGGACTGAGGGGACACAGAGTCCATTGACGGAGAGTTGGGCTAGAAAAGCCAAGCCCAATTTTTAAATAACAATGCAAAGCAGCATTATATCTAAAAGAAAAGTACCTCTGAGCATATGAAGAGTTTCTTTCGGCACTCCACGGAGCACCTGAAGTCTATCCCTGTGCACTTAGAACAGAACAGCGATACTTCCTACAGCAACGAGGACTGAACCTTCCAGGGGTCCTTTAACTTTTACCTATTTGCTGAAAAGTTCATAATGCTAAAAAGAAAGGAAACTCCATGTGTCCATTAACCCTGAACCCCAAAATAAATGTTGGGATATCCCATTTCATATATCACCATGGCTGAGGGACTCTCCGCTTCTGCCTACCTAGCAGTTCGAAAGCATACCAGTGCAAGTAGATAAATAGGTACTGCTGCGACGGGAAGGTAAACGGTGTTTCATTTTAAAAAAAATAAATCATTTTTATTAAAGTTTCCAAATTAACAATTCAACCAAATCATATTAAATATACAAAATTGTGTTGTTGTTCAGTCATGTCCGACTCTTCGTGACCCCCTGGACCAGAGCACGCCAGGCACCCCTATCCTCTACCACCTCCCGCAGTTTGCCATAGCTTTAACTATACGGACCTTTGTCGTCAAGGTGATGTGCCAAATTACACATATGCAAATCATAAATCCAAATATTCTGCCAAATTATAATTTTTTTGGGGGGGGGGGACTCCCCACGCTTCAAGTTTTGGAAGGCTCCTCATCTTCTCAATTCCACCGCATGTCGTATTCTTTCCGATGTTCTCCAGTTCTATCTGTTGTTATCCTTCATTCTTTCACAGCCTCTGATTTGTTCCCACAAGCGATTTAAAATGAATAATATGTTTCTGTGTGGATTTTATATCAGTCTGATTCTCTTCCATCTCCTCACAACCAGTATTTCTGTCGAGTCAATCCAAAAGTTCTTTCGTTATTTGCAGCCGCCATCTTATCCAACTCCGATAACATCAAAACTAAATGTCCTGCTCATTATTTTTCCTGGGCCGGTACCTCAGATCTTAGCCTTTGGGGGGGGGGGGTGTAATCACATTTAAAAAGAATCACGATGTTTCCATGCGCTCTGGTTTCCATCACGGTGTTCCATTGCGCCAGAAGTGGTTTAGTCCTGCTGGCCACATGACCCAGAAAGCTGTCTATGGAGAAACGCCGGCTCCCTTGGCCTGAAAAGCAAAATGAGCGCCGCAACTCCATAGTCGCCTTTGACTGGACTTAACCACCCAGGGGTCCTTTACCTTTTTTAATCCTTATTCATTTGAAATCATCATGCTTGCAAAACACTCATAAATTCAAGATGGCATCGTAAAAACGTCTGCTATATATATATATTATTTACACAATGGGCCCCACGTGATTGGCTAATTCCGGGCTACTCCTGTAGGCCAATCAGGTTGCAGATTCACTTCCTCCAGGAGCCTGATTGGCTGCTCGTGAAGCCCAATCAGGTCGCTGATTCACTTCCACCTGGAGCTGGATTGGGTGGCTCCTGCGGACCAATCAGACTGCTGCATTCTGGATCTAGGACCAATCAGACTACTGCATTCTGATCCTATTGTTCTAGGACCAATCAGATTGCTGCATTCTGGATCCTATTGTTCTAGGACCAATCAGACTGCTGCATTCTGGATCCTATTGTTCTAGGATTCAGCTCAGTACATAACACGCTGTGTCAGTTTTAGTAAGGCTGTTTCCCATACGATTGGTCCATGCTTACTCCTTAAAAGAAGCATGGCAAGGACACTGTCCTCTTGCCCAACAGCCAACCTTCATTGCCCGGCTATGCAAGACCAGAGGAGGTGTTTCCGCCACGGCAGTTCTGCAAGGGCATGGCAAGCAGTTGGCGCAGCTGGCCACCTGCCCGCTTAATCCCAGCCAAATTGAACAGCAGCGGAGCATGGCAGCGCAAGCAGGCGTGGAGGCACCAGGTAGCGTGCAAAGCTGCCGCCATTGACTTTGGCCTTGGGCCTGATCCAAAGGCTGAGAAGACAGGAGAGGTGACAGGCAACACCTTCCCAAGGAATTGCGACTTACAGTTTTGCAGGGGGGAAGCAGCTCGTTCATGCTCTGAGTGAGCAAAGAGGTTTGTCCAGAATAGGAAAGGCGTGGTATTTTGCATTGGGCAAATGCAACCTTAAAGACTATGGTTGGGTACATTCAAAGCACATCCCCACCCCCACCCCACAAAGCATCATGGGAACTGTAGTTTACCCTTCGCAGAGCTGCAATACCTGAACAGACCTCTTTTGTTGACTGCCAGCATTATGGTTTTCATTTTTAAGTTCGGAATAGAGTACAGTCGTAACTCGGGTTATGTCCGCTTTGGCTTACGTATTTTTGGGTTACTGTTGGGGCTTTTGGTTTTAACTGGAAAAACCTCCAAACCAGTATAGCACTTGGAGTGGTGTCCAGCTACACTTCTGCTGCGTTTTCCTGCTTCTCCAGTGCTTTTGCAGAGTTGTTCAAACTTCAAACTTCTTCTTGCGCAACGGTATGTGTGCCTTTCTTGCCGGCAAATAAACTCCCACACAGTCTAGCTTGTTTCAACAAGCATGCTTTATTTACAAGCATCAATCACAGACACTCCCGGCTTACGGACGACATCTCCGCTCCGGTTAAAAACGAAAGTAGGACTGACCAGGAAATAAACAGTGTGTCACATAAATCACATAGGCTTGCATACAGCAGATACCCGGATGTTGTGACACATCTTCCCTGCGGGAGGGGCAAACTGTTGAGCTTATTTAATCCTGAAAGCTCCAAACCTCACAGTTACATACTCCGGTAACCCAGAAGTGTTTTTTGGCGTGCGGACACTTCTGCGTATGTCCGCACGGTCTGCACATGTGAAGAAGCGTTCTGCGCAGTTTGCGCATGCGCAGAGACGTGATATCGTGCTTTGCGCATGCACAAAATGGATGCTCGGGTTACGTACTTTTCGGGGTGCGAACGGCACCCTGGAACAGATCAGGTACGTAACCCGAGGTACCGCTGTAGTTGCTTTGGAAGACGATAAACGCATCCGCACAACGTGACCAGTCCAATGAAGTTGATACTGGAGAATCATTCTCCCAGACCATTCCTCGAGTGATGAGTAAAGCGGTTCGCCTTCCTCCATCCTCCAGAGCTGAAGTGGCTGCCAAGGAGGAATAAAATTGACAAAAGGGCAAACGAAAGGAGCAAATGGAAAGGAGGTGCAGCTGCTTCTTCTGAAGACTTACCCACCCATCTTGGGCAAGCTCCATCCCTTGTCCAGGGCCAGCCCTCTCTGGGCTACCAATTGTGGGGACACTCCTGGAGAACCTGCAATCTGGGAGGGACATCCTTGCTAGAACTCCATCACAATTGGAGGGGTCTTTGGGTTGCACAAGCACTCGCTTTTGTGGTTCTGGGGTGTGTGTGTGTGTTGGGGGAGCGTGTTTAAAAATTTTAACTTTTAATGTGGGTGCTTGCTATTTATCTAAAACTTGTTTCCAGTATACCTGACTGACTGCTAAACCCTTCTGCCCCAGCTCAACCGCTGAGATCAGGCATAGGCAAACTCGGCCCGCCATATGTTTTGGGACTACAACTCCCATCATCTATGACCACTGGTCCTGTTAGCTAGGGAAGATGGGAGTTGTAGTCCCAAAATATCTGGAGGACCGAGTTTGCCTATGCCTGGCTGAGATCATCTGCAACAGCGCCGTTGGTCATTCCCCAAGTTGGTGAGGCTCATTTGGTAGCAACGAGAAACCGAGCCTTTGGTGTCATCGGTCCAGCCCTGTGGAACTCTCTGCCACTAGAGATTCAGCAGGCACCTTCTGCGCCAACTTTGAAAACTGGAAACTTTTAAACCTGCTGAAAAATTCCTGTCCCACCAGGCCTATGCAGGCAATCAGTACACTTTTCAACAATGGTTAATTGATGTCTGTTTTTAACTTTTTAATATGGTTTTTATGATATGGTTTCATGTGTTTATTGGTTGCAAGTGGCTTTGCTTTTTTAATGAAAAAACTTTTACAACTAAATAAATAAAAACGATTTCCAACGGTTTCCGGCGCTGTTTTTAATAGGATTTTGCTTAATTAATTGTGGGGGGTTTTATTTATATTTCTTGTGTGTGTTTCAGCTTTAATTATCTGTTTTGATTTACGCTGTGAGCTTCCTTGGGTCCCACAGCGGGAGAAAGCCAAGATATAAATAAAATAAAATAAAATAATCAGCTTGCCATATAATTTGTACTTGCTTTGCCTGTGATGTTTTAGGAACGCGCCCTTGAGACCATTTGGTGAAGGGCAGCTTTATATTTATATTTTTATTAATCCAATTTATACACCGCCCTTGATCAAAAGATCTCAGGGCAGTATAGAATCCATACAGGCACAATCCATCCTTCCATCCATCCAACAAGAATCTCTACTTGGTTTTCAGAAGTCCATCATTCCATTTTTTAAAAAAAATGAATTTTATTAAATTTTCAAACAGAAACAAAAAACCTTACAATGAAACACTACCAACAATAACAACAAACACAAAAATACAATACAAAAAGAAAAATACAAAAATGACAATAAGCATCATATTCCTTAACATTGTTAGTTGACTTCCTCACATCCTCTCCTTCTGCGTTCACTGTATATCATCCTTAGTAATTTCTTAACATTATAATCATCATTAATATCTAATCTTTTTCTTAACCTCTATTTTCATTATCATGCATTCTATCTTTCCTTTGTCTTATGTACTTTCCATATCTGTAGCCTATCTCATCTTCCAATTCAATTCTTAGGTATTAATCTTAGCATAAGTTTTCAAATAGTCTTTAAATTTCTTCCAATCTTTCTGTACCGCCTCGTCCCTCTGGTCTCGGAGTTTCCCAGTCAGTTCTGCGAGTTCCATATACTCCATCGTTTTCATTTGCCATTCTTCTACCATAGGTTTATCTTCAGTCTTCCAGTCTTCAGAAGTCCATCATTCCAGTCACCAAAGAGCACTGGGATTATTCCCCCATATGGGGTAGGTCCACATGTACCAACTGGCCAGATCAGACACCCGCTTTCTATAGCCACTCTAGGGATGTTGTACTTGACTGCTCCTGTGTTTCACATCCCACAACGAGCTGCTCAGTTATTTGGGTCCTGGCCAACCCCATCCCCCATCTCCCCTGCCTGCTCCGAAGGTCTTATCTTACTATACTAGGGATTATATAGCTATATGAAATTTCATGCATATCGGTTAATATCTTGACCCTCCTCCACCAAAATAGCTGTTCACTTGGCTGTTTTCCTATGTCATGAAGGCTGAAATTTCAGTTCAGCGGAGCACTTACTGCTCCCAACCCTAACCCTGTGGAAAGCCATCTAATCAGACTTTAATTTGATTTTGAGATGTTTTTAGGAGGCAATTTAATTATTGTTTGATTTTATACCAATGTTATGTATCTGATGTTAGCCACCCTGAGCCCGACTTCGGCCGGGGAGGGCGGGATATAAAAAACAGTTTTTAAATTATTATTACTTGTTATTTATTCCTTTGTAAGAAAATATGAAATAACATAAAACCATTTTTGCAGGGGGGGGAATCAATGGGGGGGGTTGACAAGAAATTTTCCACACCAGGTACCACCTGACTTTCCTACGCCTCGGGGGGGGGGCTGACAATTTTTTGCCCCCTGGTACCAATTTACCTTGCTACGCACCTGCCTGGCAGGTGGAGACCCCAGTCCCTTCCCAGTTTTCATATCCTAGTGTTCGACTGGGGTGGTCCCCAGCCTCTCCTCCCCCCCTTTTTAATAGCCTCCAAAGCAGGCCATGATTAAAGGAACCGTCAAAGAGGAGCAATTAACTCCAGCCTTAGCTGTTTGCGCCTGCAATGGCCCATTTTCCGCAGGAGTTAAATAACACCTCATTAGGGCTCTGTATGGGAAAGCAGCTGCTTGTGAAGGATGCGTCCATTAAACACCCTGCGCTCACCCGGCCACAGCTGGAACGGACAGGCGCAGGTTCCTTTGCAGCAAAATGATGTTTTTCCCCCCTCCACCCTCGGTATTTCCACAAAACCGCTCTCCAGCCATCTGCTTGGTGGAGAGGCATTTCTGAGCAGAGTCTTGCTCTTTGCTTCCCGGTGCCATTTCCAAGTGTGTGTGTCTTTGTTTGTGTTGTGAGGGAGGCAGGTTGGGTGACATAAAAGCCCCGCAAGTAAGAGAGAGATTCTCCGAGTTTCCTCAACAGGTGCCATGAACATAACCCAATTTTAAATACTGTATTTTTCCATGTATAAGACTAGGTTTTTTCCCCTAAAAATAATGTCCAAAATTTGGGGGCATCTTATACAGGGATAGATCTTCCCCCATTTTCTTAAATCAGAGTCCCCCCAAAATAGGGGGCGTCTTATACATACGGGCATCTTATAGATGGAAAAATACGGTAATGTATTTTAATTGGAGGATTGGCGGTTGGAGATGGATGGCGGCTAACAGATTGAGGTTGAATCCTGACATGACAGAAGTACTCTTTTGGGGGACAGGAGGCGGGCAGGTGTGGAGGACTCCCTGGTCCTGAATGGGGTAACTGTGCCCTGAAGGACCAGGTGCGCAGCCTGGGAGTCATTTTGGACTCACAGCTGTCCATGGAGGTATGCTTTGGCTGGACGTGGCGCCAAATCATTAATGAATAAAAGGTTAAAAAGAGTGGGAGCCAGAATGCAACCTGACTTCACTCCTCGAGACGTTTTAAAGGCATCAATAATGCCACCATTTAAACCTACCCCAGTCTGCTTTTCTCTGTTGATGCATAGTTTTTGAATCAATAACAGAAGTCTACGGTCGATGTTGGGCAATGTGTAATCTCTCCCACAGTCTGTTTCGATTAATAGAATCAAAAGCAGCAGAAAGATCAATGGAGGCTGCATAAAGATTATTCTTAGTGCTCTTCATATATCCCTTATGATATGGTTCAGAGTAAGACATTGATCAGTGTTACTACATCCTCCTCTGAAATGGATGAGTGAATCTGTTGGCTTCTCTCAGCTTCCCATTTTTCCAACATTAAGTTCTGCTCCCTCAAATTCCACATCACTTTACTTTTTTTTTTTTTTAATGCAGTGCAGAAATTTATTCCGATATATCCCTGATCTATATAGGGAAGTAATAGTACCTTGGTCAGACCACACCTGGAATACTGTGTCCAGTTCTGCACATCACAATTTAAGAAGGGATGTTGACAAGCTGGAAGGTGTGCAGGGGGGCAACCAAAACGATCAAGTGTCTGGAAAACAACTGGGTAAGTTCAAGAAGGAGCTGGGGATGTTTAGCCTGGAAAAGAGGAGACTAAGAGGAGACATGATGTTGTTGTTGTTCAGTCGTTCAGTCGTGTCCGACTCTTTGTGACCCCATGGACCAGAGCATGCCAGGCACCCTTATCCTCCACTGCCTCCAGCAGTTTGGCCAAACTCATGCCAGTCGCTTCGAGAACACTGTCCAACCACCTCATCCTCTGTCGTCCCCTTCTCCTTATAGAATCATAGAATCCTAGAGTTGGAAGAGACCCCAAGGGCCATCCAGTCCAACCCCCTGCCAAGCAGGAAACACCATCAAAGCATTCCTGACAGATGGCTGTCAAGCCTCCACTTAAAGACCTCCAAAGAAGGAGACTCCACCACTCCTTGGTAGCAAATTCCACTGCCGAACAGCTCTCACTGTCAGGAAGTTCTTCCTAATGTTTAGGTGGAATCTTCTTTCTTGTAGTTTGAATCCATTGCCCCGTGTCCACTTCTTTGGAGCAGCAGAAAACAACCTTTCACCCTCCTCTATATGACATCCTTTTATATATTTGAACATGGCTATCATATCACCCCTTAACCTTCTCTTCTCCTTGTGCCCTCCATCTTTCCCAGCATCAGGGTCTTTTCCAGGGAGTCTTCTCTTCTCATGAGGTGGCCAAAGTACTGGAGCCTCAACTTCAGGATCTGTCCTTCCAGTGAGCACTCAGGGCTGATTTCTTTAAGGATGGATAAGTTTTCTTGCAGTCCGTGGGACTCTCAAGAGTCTCCTCCAGCACCAGAATTCAAAAGCATCAATTCTTCAGCGATCAGTCTTTTTTATGGTCCATCTCTTTATGATAGCCATCTTTAAATATCTGAAGGACTGTCCCATGGAGGATGGAACAAGCTAATTTTCTCCCACTACAAGAAAGGAGATTCCAACTAAACATCAGGAAGAACTTTCTGGCAATAAGAGCTGTTCAACAGTGGAACGATCTCGCTTTGGAGAAGGTGGGCTCTCCGCCAGAGGTTTTTAAACAGAGGTTGGATGGCCATCTGTCAGGGATGCTTCAGTTGATATTCTTGCATTGCAAGGGGGTGGACTGGATGACCCTTGGTGTTCCTTCCAACTCTACTATTCTATCACTCTGTAGCCATTTCTGGACACCCTCTTGCCAAACGCACATGTGTTAGCGAAGCGATCTTCCTGACGTAATGCATTTTTATATGAGATTTTCACAGTGTGGAAGAAAAATCAAGCCTTAACATGGTGATTAGGGAAAAAGTCTGCTCAAAACTCTGTTTAGTAAGAAAAGGCAGTTGCACTGCCTTGTTGTTGTTTTAACACTCTAAGGCAGGGTGGCCAAGTCCCAAGAGACTGCGATCTACTCACAGAGTTAAAAACTGACTGTGATCTACCGCAGATGTCCAGTGATCTACCGGTAGATTGTGATCTACCTGTTAGACATGCCTGCTCTAAGGGATACATGGCCTTAAGGAGGAAACAGGCTCAAGTCTTGCAATCCCCAGACCCATACATAAGCATTTCCCTCCTGTTCTCTGGCTCCACAATTTGAGGCAGCAGTGCTTCTGAGTACCAGAGTATGAAAAGCACAGGAGGGGAGAGGTCTCTTGCGTTGTTCTGCACTGTGAGAACCAGAGGCTGGGCTAGATGGGCCACTGGCCTCATCCAGCAGCAGGCTCCTCTTAATGTTCTTATGAGCAAACTAATGTGGTTTCTCCTAACCATTCTGCAAATGCTGCTTTGTTTTGCTGTGGCCATTGCTCCCACCAGCATCTCATCCTGCCCGGTTCCTTTTTAAAAAAAAAATCTGACCTTCCTAGGAGACCGGACACACAGCCTCTTGTCCTGAAACTCATCCGCAGAACTGAAGGGAGAAAAGAAATGCGAAGGCCCTGAAAAGCGAGTTACTGCCGGTTCCAAAAACAGTTCTGCACACCAGCCAGCCACCAATCTGATCTCATTTTTTGACAGAATTACAAGCCTGGTAGATGAAGGGAACGCTGTGGATGTAGCCTATCTTGATTGCCGCAAAGCCTTTGACAAGGTGCCCCATGATATTCTTGTAAAGAAGCTGGTAAAATGTGGGCTGGACAAGGCTACCATTCAGTGGATTTGTAACTGGCTGACTGACTGAACCCAAAGGGTACTCATTAATGGCTCCTCTTCATCCTGGAGAGAAGTGACTAGTGGGGTGCCACAGGGTTCTGTCTTGGGCCCAGTCTTATTCAACATCTTCATCAATGACTTGGATGATGGGCTTGAGGGCATCCTGATCAAGTTTGCAGATGACACCAAATTGGGAGGGGTGGCTAATACCCCAGAGGACAGGATCACACTTCAAAATGACCTTAACAGATTAGAGAACTGGGCCAAAGCAAACAAGATGAATTTTAACAAGGAGAAATGTAAAGCACTACACTTGGGCAAAAAAATGAAAGGCACAAATACAGGATGGGTGACACCTGGCTTGAGAGCAGTACATGTGAAAAGGATCTAGGAGTCTTGGTAGACCATAAACTTGACATGAGTCAACAATGTGATGCAGCAGCTAAAAAAGCCAATGCAATTCTGGGCTGCATCAATAGGAGTATAGCATCTAGATCAAGGGAAGTAATAGTACCACTGTATTCTGCTCTGGTCAGACCTCACCTGGAATACTGTGTCCAGTTCTGGGCACCACAGTTCAAGAAGGATACTGACAAGCTGGAACATGTCCAGAGGAGGGCAACCAAAATGGTCAAAGGCCTGGAAACAATGCCTTATGAGGAACGGCTTAGGGAGCTGGGTATGTTTAGCCTGGAGAAGAGAAGGTTAAGGGGTGATATGATAGCCATGTTCAAATATATCAAAGGATGTCATATGGAGGAGGGAGAAAGGTTGTTTTCTGCTGCTCCAGAGAAGCGGACACGGAGCATGGATTCAAACTACAAGAAAGAAGAGTCCACCTAAACATTAGAAGAACTTCCTGACAGTAAGAGCTGTTGGACAGTGGAATTTGCTGCCAAGGAGTGTGGTGGAGTCTCCTTCTTTGGAGGTCTTGAAGCGGAGGCTTGACAGCCATCTGTCAGGAATGCTTTGATGGTGTTTCCTGCTTGGCAGGGGGTTGGACTGGATGGCCCTTGTGGTATCTTCCAACTCTAGGATTCTATGATTCTATGTCCTCTTTGCTCTCCGTGGTGGACTTTGTGTGTCTTAAGGGCATCTGCCTCGCCCTCCTCTGAGAAGATACAATCACGAGCTCCTTCTAGCAGCAGAGACCCCTCCAGGATTCCGGTTCCAATACCCGTGGAGAAGCTGTGATCATCCCCTATTAAATCTGGGAACAAGGAATTGTTTCTGCTCTAACACAGCAACTGGTTGGAGGCTTTGTTTTTTTATTATTTTTTTGCCTCCTGTTTCCTACCTCATCACTCCTCGTTGCAGCAGAACCGAGTATCAGCCCAGTGGTGGGGTGATGACCACAGCTTCACCCGTTGCCAGCAATAGCTTTCTCACTCCGCTCCATAACAGACGAGACAAGGATAAAGCGGCAGCTGTCAGAGGCTCCTGGGGCACTGTAATTACGAAAATATTATTTTCTGTTTCTGCAGCAGTATTTTCCGCCAGAGATCCAGCGCTCTCCCTTTCTCCCCTACTCTCTCTCTCTCCCCCCCCCCCAGCCTCCTCTCTCAAATCTCATCATTGTGTGAGAACCGGTGGCCATGATAAAGAACAAAGATGGAGAGAGAGGGATTAAATGAGGCTGTCCGTAATGTTACATCTTAAATATATTTCCCAGGCTTCTCTTTTTATGTAGTTATGGAACATTAAAAACGGGAGCATCATTATGCACCGCCGCGAATCTCCCGGGCCATTTCTCTTGTGACACCTCCGAGTCATACATTAAGCCTGGAAAACAGTCTTCTCCATTACGCGACAAAATGAGATGCCCGTGAGTTTTAAAGTACAGCCAGGCGACTGTGAAAAGGGGTAGCAGGAGTTCAGTTGATGATCGCCCGCCAAAGCACCTGTCCCTTTTTCAGAATCTCTGGCGCCTTTTACGACTTTCAAAGCACAGAGACTCCGTCCCTCCCCTTCGGTGTCAGCAAGAGAGCTCTGATCAGCGTCCGAAGCTGCCTTGGACAACCATTTGTGGGCGACTGGCCAATTATTAAGGGAATCTTGCCATTGTGTCACAAAGTGATATTCCTCAATAGAAACTGTTATATTGGGGGGGGGGTCAGTCTGGATGCTGCCTGTGGGCCATTTCCCGGCCCGTGATCCTCTATCTGTGAGGTTGAACCAGCCAGACCAGTTTCTTTGTAAGATAATTGCCCTAGCTGTCCAGTTGAGTACCGCCATTTACATGTTGAAATAATTTGGGCTGTTGTCATAGAGACAGATGGCTTGGCCTTTTCCCACCTCACCTGTCTAGATGCCACATCATCCTAGGATGGAGAGCAATAGGCCAGGGGGAACTGTGTGAGAGAAAGCTCTGGCGGATCATAGAATCATAAAATCAGAAAGTCGGAAGGGACCCCCAAGAGTCATCTAGTCCAACCCCCTGCAATGCAGGAATCTCAGCCAAAGCATCCATGACAGATGGCCATCCAATCTCGGCTTTAGAACCTCCAAGGAAGGAGAGTCCACAACCTTCCGAGGGTGTTCGTCAAAACCTCCTTTATTGTAACTTGATGCCGTTGGTTCGAGTCCTACCCTCCGGAGCAGGAGAAAACAAGTTTGCTCCCTTTTCCCTGTGAAGATATGATGATGCTGGAAACTGAAGACCCCGAGGCTTGCATTGCTGCTTCCTGAACCCAAGGCCATGGCTTGAGGATCTCCTTGGGAACCTAGTATAGAGGCAAGGTCTGTTGGGGTGTTCCTGCTGTGAGCTTCTCCATCCTAGGCTCACGTTGTTGTTGTTGTTGTTGTTGTTTAATCGTGTCCGACTCTTCGTGACCCCCTGGACCAGAGCACGCCAGGCACTCCTGTCTTCCACTGCCTCCCGCAGTTTGAGTTACAGGTAGTAGCCATGTTGGTCTGCCATAGACAAACAAAATAATAAATAAAAAATTCCTTCCAGTAGCACCTTAGAGACCAACTAAGTTGGTTCAGACTCATGCTAGTTGCTTTGAGATCACTATCCAACCATCTTGTCCTCTGTCATCCCCTTCTCCTTGTACTCTCAATCTTTCCCAGCATCAGGGTCTTTTCCAGGCTCAGGTTGTATATATGTGGAAATGAGCATATCTCCTAAATTCAGGTACTTGGCCGTGTTGGTCTGATGCAGTCAAAATAAATAAATTATCCTTAAAAGTGCTGACCATTAGCTTATATCCAGAACAAACCTAGTTGGTCTCTAAGGTAAAAGGTAAAGGTAAAGGGACCAGTGACTGTTATGTATTGAAGTTCTCACCCTAGGCCACTAGGGGTGTGTGTGTGTATATAGTTCATTCTGCTGCTGTTTTCACTCAGGTCAGCACATGCAAATGAAGGATTGAAAAGTGACGTTCAAGGATTGGGTAACTACAGAAAGTTGTTACTGTTGCTTGTAGCTGAGTTCTATATAAGCAGGCTGCTGAGCTCTTCAACTCACTTCTGTTCCAGCCTGAGAATAAACAAGAGCTGCTTGGAAATCACTGTGTCGTCTGCTGTGTCCACCCACAACCTAACAGTGACCCTTAGGTCCAGTCGTGTCCAACTCTGGGGTTGTGGCGCTCATCTCGCTTTACTGGCTGAGGGAGCCAGCATACAGCTTCCGGGTCATGTGGCCAGCATGACTAAGCCGCTTCTGGCAAACCAGAGCAGCAGACGGAAACCTTAGAGACTAACTAAGTTTGTTCTGGATATAAGCTTTTCGTGATACCTGAAGAAGTGAAGCACGGGTGGGGCTGTGGGTTAAACCACTGAGCCTAGGGCTTGCTGATCAGAAGGTCAGTGGTTCAAATCCCCGTGACAGGACTTCCGGCGAGGACGCCATGCTGGGCGGTTGTGGGTCGTTTCGGTAGCGAGACGACCCAGGCCAGCCCGGGGGTAGGAGCCCCGCTACCGCACAGCGGGGCTCCGCCAAACCACGGGTCGAGCGTCCCGCGGCACGGGCTCTCCAGCGAGCCCACTATGGCTCCGAACCCTTCTCCCGTTCCCCTTGTAAAAGGGGCGCGGGGGTGAAGGGACCATGGAGCCGGGCTGTGGAGGTAATGCCCCAATCGGGCAGGTGATGCGGCGGCTGCCGCCTGCATGAGCGTGTCGTTCTTCTGCAGTTTGAAGGAAAGAAATTGAACCCCGTATGCCGTAAGTACGGAGCAATTGGATTTAAAAGATTGACAATTGGCACCCGGGAGGAATGTAAAAAGGAAGCCCGTTCCTCCCTTTGCTGAAAGGAGAAGATAACATTGTTTTCAGCTGCGGCTACATTTGTGGATACAATGTTGCTTAGAAGCCTTTTGACAGGCGAGACTGACTGAATCCCTGTGAGGGGAATTAAGATATCGGAAATATCTCTTCTTAGAAGCTATTGGATTGTAATCTTTTCACCCTGATTCGGGGGGAAATGGCGCTGGGAAACTTGCGGCTAAAGATGGAAAAGTACTGAAATTTGATACCCTTTGTCTGCTTCTACCATGCTTGCTTTCGTTTTTAAACTGGTCTTAGATCCGAGCATGACCCATGATCAAAGGATAATTCTTTTAAAACTCAAACTATTAAATCGGAAATTAGAACTATTGAAGCAGAATCTGGAATAAAAGTTTTATGCAACAGGAAAGACTTTTGAGACTCTTGAGAATTTTGTTAAACTGGAAGAAAACCTTGCTAGGGAACTGGAAGGAGCGCTTGAGAAACATAATAAAGCGACTACGCAACTCCATGAACTTGGAAAATCCTGTGGGGGTGAGAGACCCAGGGTTGAAAGATTTATATCCGGTTTCTGGGGTGAGAGCCCAGAAATGAAGGCGAAAAGACTTTTGAAAATGCAAGAAGATTCGAATTTTGAACTGGAGATGCTGAAAGGTGATGGTTTGTGGCTCCTGGAGTTCTCTGCGAGGAAGCTTAAGGATTATGTTTTGATGTTTGGTTCAAAAGGAAAAGAAGATGCTTTGGACAATGATGTTGGAGGGAGGTGGAGAGATGTTTGGGTGGTGATCCCGAGGCGAAGGAAAATGGTTAGAAGAGGGATAGGGTGAAATATTTAAAATATAATTTAGGACGGCTCACCATGGTACCCTGAAGACAATGTGTTAAGAATTTATGATTTTCAACTAGTGAAGAGATATGTGATTGTTTATCAGCAGCAGTTTAAGTAAAATAAGATTTAAGATTTAATTTAAGAAGTATTATGTTGTATTATGAAGTAAGTTTAATATTAAGAAGTTATATTTGGATGTTCTGATGATAATAGATTAATTCAGAGATGGGAAGTTATTAAAGTAAAATAGAATTGAAAGCAAAGGAGAGAAAACGGGGGAAGCCCCCCAAGAAGATTCGAAAGAAGATTTTTTTTTAAGTGAAGGGATGTTGGTATTCCAATTTAGTTATATTTTTTGTGTATGTTTGTTTTTGTTTTTGTATTTGTGTTGTTGTGTTGTTTTTCTGTTTGTGTGGAAAACCAATAAAATCTTTTTTAAAAAAAATCCCCGTGACAGGGTGAGCTCCTGTTGTTCGGTTCCCTGCTCCTGCCCACCTAGCAGTTCAAAAGCACGTCAAATGTGCAAGTAGATGAATAGGTACCGCTCCGGCAGGAAGGTAAACGGCATTTCCGTGCGCTGCTCTGGTTCACCAGAAGCAGCTTTGTCATGCTGGCCACATGACCCGGAAGCTGTATGCCAGCTCCCTCAGCCAGTAATGCAAGATGAGCTCTGCAACCTCAGAGTCGGACATGACTGGACCTAATGGTCAGGGGTCCCTTTACCTTTAAGGTGCTACTGGGTAATATCTCCTAAAGATACCATGGTCTCCACTGACCTTCATCCCTAGGAAACCAAGCCCTCTCTCCAGGGTTTCTGGCTGTGGATCTTCCCAGGCTGGAGATCCCATCAGGGATTGAAGCTGGGAGTTTCTGCATGCAAAACAGATGCTCTGTTGCTGTTCTATGGCACTTTTGCCCTATATATGTTTGGGAAAGGCCATAGGTCAGCTGTGCAGCATCTACTTTGCATGCAGACAGTCCCAGGTTCAGGTAAGGTTGGTGATGTATCCCATCTGAAATCCTGGAGAGCTGATGCCAGTCAGAGCAGGCAATACTGGGTGAGATGGACCACTGGTCTTTTGTTGTTCAGTCGTTCAGTCGTGTCCGACTCTTCGTGACCCCATGGACCAGAGCGCGCCAGGCACGCCTATCCTTCACTGCCTCTCGCAGTTCGGCCAAACTCATGTTAGTAGCTTCGAGAACACTGTCCAACCATCTCGTCCTCTGTCGTCCCCTTCTCCTTTTCCAGGGAGTCTTCTCTTCTCATGAAGTGGCCAAAGGATTGGAGCCTCAGCTTCAGGATCTGTCCTTCCAGTGAGCAATCAGGGCTGATTTCTTTCAGGATGGATAAGTTTGATCTTCTTGCAGTCCATGGGACTCTCAAGAGTCTCCTCCAGCACCAGAATTCAAAAGCATCAATTCTTTGTCGATCAGCCTTCGTTATGGTCCAGCTCTCACTTCCGTACATTACTACTGGGAAAACCATAGCCACTGGTCTTAGTCAGTGTAAAATACCTCTCTCTCTCTCTCTCTCTCTCTCTCTGTGTGTGTGTGTGTGTGTGCGCGTGTGTGCGTGTTTAGGGGATCCAATGTTTGTTTTATTTCCCTGCATTCTTCCCTTTAACAGTCTGAATCAAGGCTGGAGACAGGTGGCTATTGGTTCAGACCAAAAAATAAAATAAAAAGGTTGCGGCTCACCAAATGCGCCGTCCCATTTTTGCAGCTGGCGTACAGGTTCGCCAGGTTTTCGTCTTGCTTCGGAAGCCTGCCAAACCTCTTTGATCAGCAGCAGCTGCTCAACACAAAGAGGCAGGCAGCCCAGGAAGAGAAGGAGGATCTCTCAAACTGCTTTTGATTCTGTTATAAACGATTGTCTAAAACCCTCTTTCTCTTTTTTTCCTTTTTTGCTGGTAAAGAAGGTGGCTGCTGTTCTGGTGCGGATTTAAAAAGCCAGGAACATATGTTGGACATAAAGGAAGGCAGTTTGCTTTGGATCTGAAAAAGCCCAATTGACAAAATAAGAAATGATTTATAAGCATCAATTGCAGAGGAACAAGCGTTACGTTCCTCTTAATAGTTACTCCAGGCACATTAAGGGAAGAGAGTCTCTCTCACTCCTGTTGCCAGTTTGCCTACTCTCATATTATATAAATGTAAAACACTGTCAGTGACCTTGCCCTTCGTAGTCGAAAGATACCAGCTGAGCCGAAGAATTTTTGAAGCGGGGAACAGGGGCCAGTGAAATAGGGCTCAGATCCTATCGGCAAACCCCACTAAGTCTCCAGAAGGAAATCTGGTCAGAAATATTACAGGCCGCTGTCCAGGACAAGCGATCTCGTGCTTGCAAATAATTCGCTTTGCAACCCACAGTTCACCTCGACCTGGAAAATGTGTCACTGATAACGTAGCATAAATATATATGTACGAAAACACTCCACTGTACTACTAAATAAACTTTTCAGGAGTCCGCCAAACAGTGGTCAAGATCGTTCTCTTTCTGCACACCATGTCCGGCAGAAAAATTGCAGGAAATATTGGGCACTATTTTCATGATACTTGGCGGTTGAACTATCATAGAATCGCAGAATGGTAGAGTTGGAAGGGACCCCCTATGGTCATCTAGTCCAACCCCCAGCAATCACTAAAAATGACTAAAAAGTGGGTGCTCTGGAAGTTTCTTTTCAGAGGATGAGTAATTTTTAGCACCAAACCAGAGAAAAACTTGGACCAAGAACCCCACACATGGCAATGTGGATATCACACACCACCAAGTTTTGTTCCGTCTTTTGTACTGGGTCCTCATTCTCTTCTGGAGACAATTCAAGCTGCCGGTTCTGCCCCAGAATGGCCTGGCTGACATTCACTGCTGTCCTTTTGCAGCGGCTCCTGCATAAAAAAACGCTTTTCCCGGTCCAGCCAAAGCAATAAATACAGATCTCGGCCATAACGTTCAAAATGCACAGAGCATTAAAAGCCTAAATGAATTGTTAATAAATATTGATGCCGGTGGCTGAAATGAAACTAAATGCAGTTCTCTAATCTGGTTGAGAGCAGAGACCCAGGGAAGAATTATGAATGGTGCTCAGCTTGGCAATTACAAAGGGCCGGTGCGGGGAGGAGAGAAAGATGCCAAGAAGAATCTCCTTCAAAAGAATAATCTGTTGGAGAAGAGGAGTCCTGAAGAAGCTAGATTAGGCCAAAAGGGCCCTTGAAGTGCAGGATCCCGTTCTCACAAAGGGGCGGCCAGAAAAGAGATTGTGGATAAACATTAAGAAGAACTTTGTGAGGGCAAGAGCCGCTAGACGGTGGAATGGACTCTCGAGGAAAGTGGTAGACTCTCCTTCCTTGGAGGTTTGTAAGCAGAGGTTGGATGACCATCTGTCATGGATGCTTTCGCTGAGATTCCTACAATCCGGGGGTTGGACTAGATGACCCTCGGGGGTCCCTTCCAACTCTACAAAATCCTATCCTTCGAAGCAACTCTGCACACTTGCATTTCCCAGCAACTGGGATTTACAGGTGAAACTCGAAAAATTAGAATATCGTGGAAAAGTTCATTTATGTAAGCAATTGTTTTCATTAGCTACTGGAGTTTAATATATGAGATAGGCTCATGACATGCAAAGCGGGATATGTCAAGCCTTTGCTTGTTAGAATTGTGATGGTTATGGCGTGCAGGTGATGAAAACCCCAAAGTTGAAATTGTTAATTTGGGGTTCTCACCAGCTGTACGCCATAATCATCACAATTATAACAAATAAAGGCTTGACATACCTCGCTTTGCATGTCATGAGTCTATCTCATATATTAGTTTCACCTTTTAAGTTGAAACAAAATAAAATAAAAAATTCCTTCCAGTAGCACCTTAGAGACCGACTAAGTTTGTTCTTGGTATGAGCTTTCATGTGTATCTGAAGAAGTGTGCATGCACACGAAAGCTCATACCAAGAACAAACTTAGTTAGTCTCTAAGGTGCTACTGGAAGGAATTTTTTATTTTATTTTGTTTTGACTATGGCAGACCAACACGGCTACCTACCTGTAACTTTTAAGTTGAATTACTGAAAGAAATGAACCTTTCCACGATATTCTAATCTTTCGAGTTTCACCTGTATACAGGCATTCCCTTGACCGCTCAATCTGACTCTCTTGTTTCAATTGCTGTGTTGTTTTAACAGGAATGCTATGTTATTCTGTAGTTTGATTGGGAATTTTTGGGCTTTTTTTCATTCTGAACTTTCCAGAAGTCAGTTCCGGGACCTCTCAGGTGAAGGAGGTGTTCTTGGTGAGTTCTAGCACCCTTTTTTTCTTGAAAAATAGCCCTGGGGATATTTATATTTGTTAGCGTGGCTGGTTTGCAGACTTTATAAACCACTTAGGTGCCTTTTTGGGCATGAAATCATATGTTAAATAACAACAAGGTTATATGACGACCTCCAACCTTGAAGGTCTGTCGTGACCAGTAGCCACTGAGGGTCTTACCCTCCGTGAATTTGCACGTCGTCGTGCAGTCATGAAACCACCGTGAGAGCTGTTGAACTTTAAGATGCTCTTTTGAAAATTAAAAGAGAAGCAGATAATTAAAAAAAAATAGTCTTCACCGCGGGAGACTTTGACGGATGTTGGCTGGAGCCGGATCCTGACAGGCAAGGGGAATGAGCAACGGCGTCGCGGCTCAAAAGACATTATGTTGCAAATGCTGTTTATTTTCTGTCAGCTTTAAACTACGCAGTAAATAACACATTATAAAAGACATCCAGAAATAACATTAGGCTCAAATGGAACCATCCATTACTTCTTCCCTTTCTCAAGCCTTTTAGGAGATACTTTGTTGTTCCCTGAAGTATTTCCACTTATTTCGCTTCTCGCCGATTGTTTTCCCCTACAGACACTCTCTTGTTTGCTGCGACGCTCCCAGGCCACTTGCGAAAAGGAAGAAAACGAAGAGGGGAAAGGCACACACTTGTCCCAAGATGAAACGAGGCTAGAACAATATTTAGAAGCCTCCCTCCTCCCCCTCCTCCTCCTCCTTTCATCAGGAATCGGATTTAGACTACGGCACGTCTTTCATTCTCTGAGAAAGCACTCTCTCTCTCTCTCTAAACCAGAAAATACACAGAAGTTTGCTAAAGGAGGCCTCTCTTTGGCAACAGCAGCGACAACAGCTTGGGGCCAGGATCCTTGAAGGTTTCGGCAGGTGCTTGGGGATCCCTAAGGATCATCATAAGTCAACAGTGTGATGCAGCAGCTAAAAAAGCCAATGCAATTCTGGGCTGCATCAATAGTAGTATAGCATCTAGATCAAGGGAAGTAATAGTACCACTGTATTGGGCTCTGGTCAGACCTCACCTGGAATACTGTGTCCAGTTCTGGGACCAGGTGGCGCTGTGGGTTAAACCACAGAGTCTAGGGCTTGCTGATCAGAAGGTTGGCAGTTCGAATCCCTGCCATGGGATGAGCTCCCGTTGCTCGGTCCCAGCTCCTGCCCACCTAGCAGTTCGAAAGCATGTCAAAGTGCAAGTAGATAAATAGGGACCGCTCCGGCGGGAAGGTAAACGGCATTTCCGTGCGCTGCTCTGGTTCGCCAGAAGCGGCTTTGTCATGCTGGCCACATGACCCGGAAGCTGTCTGCGGACAAACGCCGGCTCCCTCGGCCTATAGAGCGAGATGAGCGCCGCAACCCCAGAGTCGGACACAACTGGACCTGATGGTCACGGGTCACTTTACCTTTACCTATTCCGCTCTGGTCAGACCTCACCTGGAATTCTGTGTCCAGTTCTGGGCACCACAGTTCAAGAAGGATACTGACAAGCTGGAACGTGTCCAGAGGAGGGCAACCAAAATGGTCAAAGGCCTGGAAACGATGCCTTAGGAGGAACGGCTTAGGGAGCTGGGTATGTTTAGCCTGGAGAAGAGAAGGTTAAGGGGTGATATGATAGCCATGTTCAAATATATAAAAGGATGTCATATAGAGGAGGGTGAAAGGTTGTTTTCTGCTGCTCCAGAGAAGCGGACACGGGGCAATGGATTCAAACTACAAGAAAGAAGATTCCACCTAAACATTAGGAAGAACTTCCTGACAGTAAGAGCTGTTCGGCAGTGGAATTTGCTGCCAAGGAGTGTGGTGGAGTCTCCTTCTTTGGAGGTCTTTAAGCAGAGGCTTGACAGCCATCTGTCAGGAATGCTTTGATGGTGTTTCCTGCTTGGCAGGGGGTTGGACTGGATGGCCCTTGTGGTCTCTTCCAACTCTAGGATTCTAGGATTCTGTGATTTAGTCCAACCCCCCCCCCCCGCAAAGCAGGAATCACAGCTTCGGGGGGGGGGCATTATTTGCAAATGGGGTTTGTTCTCATCCCTGCACAATTAGAGTTGCTTGGGAGGTCCTGCGCAAGAAAGTGAAGTAGAATTTGTTTTAGGTCCATTTTTAATGTTATGCGATGCTTTTTTTCCTATTAAAAAAAAATGTTTAGGGGTACTCTCATTTTCCTGCTCATATTGAAATACTGCCCCTCAATGAGGCCAAACTTAGATTCACAAAATGTTTAGGGGTATGCGGACCCCGGTGTGTCCCCCCCCCCCAAAAAAGCACTGGTGTCATGTACACAAAAATAGGACTTGACCGCAAAACTGGTAAGAACCAGTGAAAGAGGAAATTCGTGGGTGCCTGTTATAGGGGGGGTGGGAAACACTATATAAGGTACTGGGTGTATAGTTAAAAAAAGTTGAGTAAATTGCATTTCAAGGACTGTGGCAGGATGAGAGAGAGTGGGGTGCTGGGGTGGCAGAAAGTGGTTGGGTTCTGTCCGGACACTGAGATCCAGTGCTGAGGGCCTTCTGGCGGTTCCCTTGCTGCGAGAAGCTAAGTTACAGGGAACCAGGCAGAGGGCCTTCTTGGTGGTGGCACCCGCCCTGTGGAATGCCCTCCCACCAGATGTCAAAGAGAAAAACAACTACCAGACTTTTAGAAGACATCTGAAGGTAGCCCTGTTTAGGGAGGCTTTTAATGTTTAGGGAGGCTTTTAATGTTTAATAGAACATTAATCTGTTGGAAGCCGCCCAGAGGAGCTGGGAAAACCCAGCCAAATGGGCGGGGTGCAAATAAATTGTTGTTGTTGTTGTTGTTGTTGTTGTTGTTGTTGTTGTTGTTGTTGTGCTATGCACCCTCCTCAAGTTCTTTGTCCTGGCTAAAGCATGCCCTTCTGGCTTGCCCTCTTTCTAAAGACTTGAGAAATGAGATTATCACCCCTCTTTTATTGTCCATTCCGGGTCGCCCAGCCACTGCCCCATTGTCCTTTCTCTTGTATCGTACTGTTGCTTTATTGCTATGGCCGATGGCTGACGCAAATAAAAATTCATTCATTCGTTCATTGTCCTGGCTAAAGCATGTCCTTCAATTGGGGTAATCATGGAATTGTAGAATTACAAGGAACCCCAAAGCATCATCTAGTCCAACCCCCGCCCCTGCAATTCAGGAATCATGCCAAACAGAAGAAACCTTCTGGCTTGCCTCAATAGAGGATGGAGAGATGTGTTTGGATGTGTGCAGAAACCAACTTTGGCTGGGCTGGGACATCGCCTAGGTGACAAAAGTAAGAATGACATGCGTTGCTCCGCCCATTCTCACCTCTGGCCCCACCCACCATTCTGCGAACCCCACCAAAGGCGGCCTAACATCCTCCCCCCCCCACCTTCCTCTGCTTGGATCTGGGCCTTTGTCTTCCTCATCCGAAGAAAAGAGAGAGAGGAAACTCTTGCATCTATTTGGGATTCCGTTTGGGGGAAAGGAAAGAGGAACAGCCCCTTGGCTGGGTGGAAAACATCCAAGAGTTGAACCTGCCTGGCCAGAAACGAGCTGTTTTCTCGAGAAAAAGAGAACGAGACGTTCCCATTGCTATGGGCAGCCTGTCGCCGGCTCTCCCCTGGTGACCGCAGTGCTCTGTGGCGGCTTTATTTAATTTGAATCCACGGGGAGAGAAGGGCAAACTCCCTGACCTTTTAGGGGGAGTCGTTAGCCTGACGGCTGACAAGCAGTCAGCACTAATTAGCATAAGTTACCATCTTGGTCTGAAGAGTTCCTTCATTAGCATCGCGGGGTCAATTTCTATTTTTGCTCTGTCTTGGCAGGCCGCAGACAGAATCGCAGATGAGGACGCGCTTTGGGCTTCTCGGTCTGGAGGCAGAGATTTTCGTGGGCGAGACACGAAGGGGCCGCCAGAGCTCGTAGGCAGGCCAAGGTGGCCGTCTCAGGGACTGAGGTGGCGAGGCAGATTGTGGGCGCCCCTACAGCGGGTGCAGAAGCAAATTCGGAAGTGCAGGATCGGAAGAACCAAGGGAGATCCCAGTCCAGCATCCTGTTCTCACAGTGGCCAGCCAAGATTGGGAAATCAGCAATTTCCCCAGCCAGAGAAGAATGGACGAAGGAAGATGTGCATCAGGAACAAGGGGGAAAGAAAGACCTTCCCAAGGTAGCCATGTTCAAATATATAAAAGGATGTCATATGGAGGAGGGAGAAAGGTTGTTTTCTGCTGCTCCAGAGAAGCGGACACGGGGCAATGGATTCAAACTACAAGAAAGAAGATTCCACCTAAACATGAGGAAGAACTTCCTGACAGTGAGAGCTGTTGGACAGTGGAATTTGCTGCCAAGGAGTGTGGTGGAGTCTCCTTCTTTGGAGGTCTTTAAGCGGAGGCTTGACAGCCATCTGTCAGGAATGCTTTGATGGTGTTTCCTGCTTGGCAGGGGGTTGGACTGGATGGCCCTTGGGGTCTCTTCCAACGCTAGGATTCTATGATTCTATCTGCTGCCCTTGTGGATCCTGCCACCTGAGTCAGTTCCGTCTCTTTGCCTCCTGGGTGTACTGGCCGTGATGCTCTTTCTCCCCAGTTGTGGGCTGCAGTGTTTTTGAATTCCAGTCACTGGGAACCACAGGAGGGGAGAGGGTTCTTGTGCTCGAATCCTGCTGGTGGGTCTCCCACAGACAGCCATCTCCAGATATCTCAAGGCCTGTCACATAGAAGATGGAGCAAGCTTGTTTTCTCCTGCTCTGGAGGGGAGGACTCGAACCATTGGCTTCAAGTTACAGGAAAGGAGATTCCAAATAAACATCAGGAAGAACTTTCTGACTGTCAGAGCTGTTGGACAGTGGAATGGTCTCCCTTGGGAGGTGGTGGACTCTCCTTCCTTGGAGGTTTTCAAGCAGAGGTTGGGTGGCCATCTCTCATGGATGCTTTTCTTGCGATTCCTGCATTGCATGGGGTTGGACTAAGTGACTCTTGGGGTCCCTTCCTGCTCTACAATTCTATGATTCTATTATTCTAGATCATTGTGAGAACAGGATGTTGGACTAGATGGGCCACTGGTCTCATCCACCAGGTTCTTCTCAGGTTCTTCTTGTTGTTGTCTCTTTTCTAAACTGCAGAGTCTCCAAGCTGTAGCTCAGGGGTCAGCAAACTTTTTCACTGCCCCTCAGATCCCATGGGGGGGGGCGGACTAAATATTTGGGGGGGGAATGAACAAATTCCTATGCCCCACAAATAACCCAGATATGCTTTATAAATAAAAGCACACATTCTACTCATTTAAAAACGCACTGATTCCCAGGCCGTCCGCAGGCCGGATTTAGAAGTCAATTGAGCAGGATCCGGCCCCCAGGCCTTCGTTCGCCTACCCATGCTCTAGCTGTTCCTTACAGGGACAGTGGCCCAGACCTCTTAGCAAGTGCATTTCTCAACTCAGAGTTCACATTCCTGTAGTCCAAACAGACCCACACCCCGAGATCAATGCAGCTTACTTCCAGGTAAGTGTGCACCGAGTTGGGACCACTCAGCTCTTCCACCTTTCCAACCACAAAGCGTCTCTTGTTAGGCTTGGGTCTGAAAGAGTAACAAATTTACGATGGCAGCAGCTTTTATGGACTGTAGTCTACTTTGCTGCTGCCTCTCCACAAGACTCTTGAGAGATCCGCTATTTCCCTGCGTAGATCTCCACATTAGACCTGCCACCTTCTCTTCAGTCCCTCTGCTCTGCAAAGGAAGAAGCACATCTCCACGTCTGGCGCAGACTTAATATATGAAGGGGCTGGAGAATGTTTGCAAAGTGCGACTGGAAATATTTCAAAGCGGTTCCCATAAATCACCTCTAAGCTCGGTACAGAAGGCTAGTTTACTGGCGTCTAGGGATCCAGCTGAGATTTTGCTACTTCAGCCTGCGAGAGTTTCAGCGGAACTAACTCATGTTTACTGCTCCAGAGAATCCGAGGAACAAGACAACAAAATTTACTTCTTTTTTTGTTAAAAAAAGGAAAAACTTCTCTTGACCTTACAGAAGCTGCTTTAAATGCCCTTTCCTTCCCCTTTTCAGAAAATGAATTATTGGCCATTCTTTCCCCACCCACCCTCAACTCTCCATGTTTGATCGCCTGTCTCTTCTACATGCCGATTAAAGTTACACTTCCTATAAAACTGTTTTATTTGGTGGGTAATTGTAAGTAGCAGCAGTGACTCCTGTTTCCAAATGCCTCTCTTTATTATCTCCTTTTGGAAAGGTCTTAATATTTATGTGATTTACGGATCACTTAAAACGTCAGCCCGGCCATTAGGCGATACATTTCACGGCATGTTACCTAATTTTGCAGTACATAATTTCTTTATAAACAGACACATTGTGGCGAAACATTAATTAATCCCCCCCTTTCCCCCACCCCACTTAGGAGACAGCAACGTCGTCGGGGTTTGCGAGTGACGAATGTCCTTCTTTGGCTCATGGCGAAAGGCATGATGGGATGTGGGCCAAGTGAGGCCCAAATGTATTTCATAATGGGTGGCTGTGATTCGTGATCTGGCTGGGGGCAGGGGCGGGAAGAGAATGGAAGCACGTGATCTTGGAGATCTCTTGGGCGGGTGCATCCAGACCTGGCTAATTATCAGTTTTTATTTCATCTGTTAGGCATGGTGTGGGATGTAATCCACTGAGAGCAGTCAAGTATAACATTCCATGTTTTCCTAGAGTGGACGTGCAGGGGAATGTTTGGTCCAGCCAGTTGAAACTTCCTGTTCCTCCTGGCTGGAGCATCCTTTCTTTGCATGCGAATAAAGGTGGGCGTGGCCTTACCTGTTCAGGTAACAAAAGGACGAGTCACACAGCACACCTCTCTCTTTTTCACTTCCTTCTTTGTTTGGCCACTTTTTAGCTAGGACTGCTCTGCTAGCTCTCAGCTAGCAGAAGCACTGGGATTATATGGGGTAGATCCACATGTACATATTTGTAACTAAGTCTGCCTTCAGGGATCCAACTGTGAACTGATGTAAGTAAACTTCTTTTATTGACTTTGAATAAGATTGTCACATCTTTATTCTTTTAAGAGGGATTCAAGGGAACTTACCAGGAACGTACAATTCAATCTAAGACAGATTGAATTGTATGATTGTGAGAGACTCACACGAGCCTGCAACCAGCTATCTGCTGTGCATGTAAAAAAGGGAATGTAAACTCTGCTAAGTAAAGGGACTTGCTAGCGCAAGTTAGGAAGGACATTAATAAACAATATATCCTCTCCTGCCACCCTGAACATGCCCACACATGGAACTTCATCTCCACATTCTGCCTCAGTGCCTCATCCTTCCTGCCAATGTTTGTTCAGGCACCGGGATCTCTCGTGAAGACAAAAAAATTGTCCAGCTTCTCCAAAATCCCCTTCTCCTCCCTTACAACCCCTTTGATTCCCTTGTCTTCCAAAGGTCCAACCGCCTCCCTGGACAGTTTCTTGCTACTATTTCAAAAACTTCCAGTGGTGTAGTGGTTAAGAGCGGTAGACTCGTAATCTGGGGAACCGGGTTCGTGTCTCCGCTCCTCCACATGCAGCTGCTGGGTGACCTTGGGCTAGTCACACTTCTCTGAAGTCTCTCAGCCCCACTCACCTCACAGAGTGTTTGTTGTGGGGGAGGAAGGGAAAGGAGAATGTGAGCCGCTTTGAGACTCCTTCAGGTAGTGATAAAGCAGGATATCAAATCCAAGCTCCTCCTCCTCCTCCTCCTCCTCCTCCTCCTCCTCCTCCTCCTCCTCCTCTTCTTGTCTTCAGCAACATGTTCCTCACAGTCTTTTTTTAGCATCCCTTGCTTTCCGCTTGCACTTTTTTTGCCATAGCGGCAGAGAGTGGTGGTACTCCAAAGAGTGTGGGGCAGAGGCAGTGGACCAGGAGAGGCGCCCAGGAGAGGGGCTTGGTGATCTTTGGGGTCTGGGGAGTCCAAGATGGAGGAAGGTGTGCAGGATGTGACAGAAGAAGAAGAGGCTGTTCAGGCGACAGGTGGATCAGTAGACTCACAATCCCCATCTTCACCTGCCCCACTGACTCCTAGAACCAGGATGGAAGCGTGATGTCCATGCAAGGGACGTCTCGGGTTACGGGTGCACAATCTGTCAGAGGAGGTTATATAAGCCAGAAGAGGGCAGGGTCTCCCTTTTCCTGCAACTGCTCTGCAGGGCCTAGACCTGTGGACAGCTGCCTAGAGTCTAGAAGTATGTGCAAGTGTGTATCCAGAGCTGTTATAAGGGCTTTTCTTGCTGGTAAAGACTTGCTGTATATACTTGAGTATAAGCCTAGTTTTTCAGCACATTTTTTGTACTCCCAAGATGGCGACGGGAGCAGCAGCCCTGTTAGAGCAGCTCCCCCGCTCCAATTTACTTTCTAATTAGCCGATAGCTGTTTCCCTGGTCTTTGTTTGTTTTAGCCTTTGGCAATTGTTTTATTATTCTTTTTACAATCTTTTGTATTGTTTTTAAAGCCCATTTAAGCCTGTTTTACTGCTTTATGGCTCAACGTGATCAGCGAATTGAGGAACGCTAAAGTGGGTGGATAGAAGCCGAGTTGAATAATAACCCGACTGATCAAGTAGAAACTTTACTCTGACCAACAAAACTCTACCAACTGCTGGAATTACGGAAATGCCGGCCAGAAAGAGAAAACAAGGTTCAAAGAACCAGAAAAGTGAAATTGGGACCTTTAACCCCCCTAAATCAAGGAATCGGCAGAAAGCCAAGACCATCCCCCCCAGCTCAGAAGCAGACCAAACTGAGCAAACTGAGCAAGATGTGGAGGTTGAACAGGCAGAGCAAACAGTGAGTAACAATACTGGGGGAATCTCTCCCTCCCTTTTTAAGGAGGATGAAAATAATTTGACCTCCCCCCCTACCCCCCCAAAAGCCAACCTGCCCAAAAAAGCAAGGGCAGAAAGAGGGGTCCCTCTCACTCCCAATGCTCTTAATGCCAACGTATCATCACCTCTAGAACAAGACATTAGAGGAGCCTGCAATCAGCCACCTTCCGATATGCTCCCCTACAAAGAGATCTGCCTGTTGTCAGCTGAAACCATGATCCTGGTCCTTCAAAGACTAAATGAAATTTTTACCAAAATAACTAACATTCAGAAAAAATTGGACACCAGCTCTTCCCTTTCCAATGTCCAAAGGTGTAATAGGGGGACAAACAATGATGACGTTAACAACCCACAAACCCGAACCTCGGTTGAAGTGAGGTCCTGTCGAATTTTGCAGATGAACCAGTTAATGTTAGAGATCCACCAATATCAGCATAGGTGGATGAACCGCAGGCAAATCATCATGTCCTTGTCTCAACTCCTGAATTGCCATCATCGAAATATAGATCTAGAAAATCACCACTTCCTGCCGACGATGGGAAATATTACACGTCTATTTATGACTTTCAGAACATCAGCCCTCCCATCTCGTCTTATGGAAATCAAGGATACTCTATGGTGGTTTCATTTTCTCCGCCCAGTGAGGGTATTCAAGGATGATACAAGGAAGCAACTGATCCCCAGCAAAGAGTCAAAGCAAATGTGGACAAGGGAAGTTAAGTCCAATACCAAAAATATTAACTCCCCAATGGAAGAAAAGAATCCCGTTAGTCTAGAACTACGAGATTTGAAGGAGAGACTATTGAATATAAGGACTGAGGTTTTAGCTCAAAATATAAGAACTGTAGCACCTGGGGCTCATTATTTAATGACATCCAACTCCTCACCCCATAATAAGACAACAGGGCAATTCCACGCTTCCCCTTCAAGTATTACTGGAGATGAGGAAATTGGCCCCTCCAATATCCGCACGACAATAACACCAAAAGAACTTCTTGCCGTGGACATCCTGGAGAAATCCAGCATTCAACCTGGACCTTTAACAACTTGTGAGAAGGATCGACCTTCTCCATTACACTTTTGGCGAGACAGAATAGACAGGCCTTCTGAACCCGAAGTTGGCTCTCTGTTGGCTAGCGATCCTCATTTTATAGCCCATGCTGCATTAATATTCCCACAATCACAGACAGATCCAACAGCACCTCACCCTCTTCAGGAGGGAGAGAGGGACTGACAACCAGAGAATCACGGAGTGAACGTCTGCCCCAGCCGGGGTGTGGCGGATTGGGGTTTATCTTTTAGACACATCTCCCATATTGAATACTCACCCCTCCATTGGCCCAAAGATGATTTATTAGCGAGGTGTTGTTACCCCCCTATTGGGGAGGCTAACATGAAGCTTGGGATCTCCACTATTGAAGGGCTAGGGAGGTATGGCGGTGGGGCTAGATATCACTACGGGCGAAGGGCTTTGAGATGCAATAATGCTCGAACCCCTTCCAATCTACGCCCCATCCCGAAGGACGAGGGTAGGGTGAGCAGGGATTATCCACCTCCGTCATTGGTGCTGTGCAATGCCAGGTCCATTGGCAATAAAACCGCCACCATGCGTGACTTCTTTGTCTCGCTGGGGGTTGACCTGGCTTGCGTGACGGAGACCTGGGTGCGGGAAGGTGAAGTAGTCTCCCTACGTGAGATAGCACCCTTAGGTTTTTCCGTCCTCCACCAATCACGGACTGTGGGTCGGGGGGGAGGAGTAGCATTGTTAATCCGGGAGGGTTGCTCTTTCAGAGCTCTGCCAGTACCGGCGATCTCCGGTATTGAATGTGTTGGTCTTGTGTGGGGTTCCAAGGAGAACTTGGCTGTCTGGCTGGTGTACCGACCACCCAGCGCACCAGCAGCCACCCTGTCAGACCTGTTGGAGGTGGTGGCGGGCTGGGCCTTGGAGTTCCCAAATCTACTGGTCTTGGGAGACTTCAACGTCCATGCCGATGACACTCCCTCTTCACAGGCTCTGGACCTAGTGACTTCCATGGCGACACTAGGGCTCTCCCAGTTTGTTTTGGGCCCCACACATCAAGCAGGCCACACACTGGATTTGATCTTTGGTGCTGGCATAGATGTGATCATGCTCCCCTCTGTGGAAGTGCCATGGTCTGATCACTACGCTCTGAGAGCCAAGATTGACTTTCCGCTCCTCCCCTGCTCGGGTGGCGAGCCTATTTTGGCTCGCCCGCGAAGGCTGATGGATCCAGATAGATTCCGTCAGGCTTTGCGGGACCCTGCCCCCCCTGGCGACTCATTAGATGACCTTGTTGAAGATTGGAATAACCGACTCTTGACGGCCATTGATGAGATCGCACCTAAGCGCCCTCTGCGACCCCGCCGAAACCGGACCCCTTGGTTTACTGAGGAGCTCCGGAAAATGAAGCGGGAGCTCAGACGGCTAGAGCGAGTATGGCGGCGTGCTCGCGACGGAGCCTCAAGAACATCTTATAGGATGTTTATGAAAACCTATGAGATGGCAATGAAGGCGGCAAAGAAGTCTTACTTCTCAGCTTCCATTGCATCTGCTAGCTCTCGCCCAGCACAACTCTTTAGAATAATTAGGTCTTTAACAACCCTAGAGGGACAACCAAATTTAAATACAAATTCGACTCATAGCTGTGAGGCATTTGCGAGCTTTTTTGCGGAGAAAGTCTTGCTGCTCCGCCGTGACCTCCCTGCCAATTTGGATACAATAATGGAACTGGAGGCCCCTCGACTGTCCTCGGGTCCAGTATTGGACCACTTTGATCGGATACTCCCTGCCGATGTAGACAGATTCCTCCAAGCTGGAAGGCCCACCACTTGCCCCCTTGACCCGTGCCCATCTTGGCTGATTAGAGCGTGTCCAGACGAGGTACGGGCCCCTCTGGGTGAGATCATAAATTTGTCCCTTGGCACGGGGACTTTCCCACAGGAATTGAAGGAGGCAGTGGTGCGTCCGCTCTTAAAGAAAACATCCTTAGATCCTTTAGATCTATCCAATTACCGCCCAGTTTCGAATCTTCCGTACCTGGGTAAGGTAATTGAGAGAGCGGTTGCTGAACAGCTTAGCGGATTTCTGGATGAAACATTGGCTCTGGATCCGTTTCAGTCCGGCTTCCGCCCTGGTTATGGGACCGAGACAGCTTTGGTGGCGCTAACAGATGATCTTCGTAGACAGCTGGATCGAGGCGGTTCGGGCTTGCTGATTCTTTTAGATTTGTCAGCAGCCTTCGATATGGTCGACCACGATCTTTTAGACCACCGCCTTGCCGACGTGGGGATTCAGGGCACAGTCCGACAATGGCTGCGCTCCTTTATCTCAGGTCGGGGACAGAGAGTGGTGCTAGGGAGGGAATTGTCGCCGCGACACTCCTTGGTGTGTGGAGTTCCGCAGGGCACAATCCTTTCCCCGATGCTTTTTAATATCTTTATGCGCCCTCTTGCCCAGATTGTCCGGAGTTTCGGGCTGGGCTGTCATCAATATGCTGATGACACCCAGCTTTTTCTGTTGATGGACGGCCGCCCTGACTCGGTCCCAGACACACTGGCCAGGTGCTTGGAGGCTGTGGCTGCATGGATGCGTGGGAGCCGGTTGAAGTTAAACCTTGCGAAGACAGAGGTCCTCTGGCTGGGTCGGGACGACATGGGGTTGGGAGGCCAACTCCCATCTCTTGCGGGGGCCCAACTAGTGCCAGCGCCTTCTGTCAAGAGTTTGGGCGTAACCTTTGATGCCTCTCTTTCTATGGAGGCACAGGTTGCAATCACAGCAAAGGTGGCATTTTTCCATCTCCGCCGTATTAAGCAGTTGGCCCCCTACCTCTCTCGCCCTGATCTGGCCACAGTGATCCATGCGACGGTCACCTCCAGACTTGACTATTGTAACTCGCTCTACGCGGGGCTGCCCCTAAAGCTGACCCAGAAACTCCAGCGGGTGCAGAATGCCGCGGCGAGGCTCCTTACCGGGTCTTTGCCGCGGGACCACATTCATCCAGGGCTTTACCAGCTGCACTGGCTCCCGGTGGAGTACAGGATCAGGTTTAAGGTGCTGGTTTTGACCTTTAAAGCCCTATGCGGTTTGGGACCCTCGTATTTAAGGGACCGCCTCTCCTGGTATGTCCCATGTAGGACCTTAAGGTCCTCAAGTGATAATCTTTTGGAGGTCCCGAGCAACAAAGACGTTAGGTTGGCCTCAACTAGGGCCAGGGCCTTCTCAATATTGGCCCCGACTTGGTGGAACAGCCTATCACGGGAGACCAGGGCCCTGCGGGATTTGGCATCTTTCCGCAGGGCCTGCAAGACGGAGCTGTTCCACCTGGCCTTTGGGTTGGTTTCTGTTTAATATTTATGCTTCATCTTTTATTGGTGGGTTATTTTGAAATTGAGACCTGCAGTTTTAATTGAATTTTAAATTTGTATTTTAATCTGTTATTTTAAATTGATCGTTTTTATGTTTTTTGTTGTGATTTTAATTGATGTTAGCCGCCCTGAGCCCGGTTCTCTGGCTGGGAAGGGCGGGGTATAAATAAAATTATTATTATTATTATTATTATTATTATTATTATACTCGAGTGAGGCGGGCGGTGGGGGCGGCAAGAAAGAAGCCCTTTCTCTCCACTCGTGCCGCCGCTGCCCGCTCACCCCAGTCAACCATTCCTTAAGAAGTGTACAAGAACGGCGGTTCTTTACTCTCCCCAGGCAGCTTGTTCCATTCCTGAACTGCTCACATAAATGCAAACTTTAGACCCCAGAAGGCAGAAAGCCTATCAGTTAAGGAAGTATTAAAACCCCACAGGTGCTCACTTTCCCTGGCTCCTGCTTAAACAGGACAGGATCCCAGCCTTCTCTGTATAACACAAGGGAACATTGCGCTGTGGGTTAAACCACAGAGCCCTAGGGCTTGCTGATCAGAAGAATGGCGGTTCGAAACCCTGCGACGGGGTGAGCTCCACAGCAGCAAAGGAGGAAGAGGAAGGAGCAGCCCGAAGGGCTGCTTTCGGGCTGCTTGTTCCTCCTCCTCTACCACAGCGGCAAAGGTGAACCGGCTTATACTTGAGTCAATAAGCTTTCCCAGGTTTTTGTAGGGAAATTAGGTGCCTCGGCTTATATTTGGGTCGACTTATACTCCAGTATATACGGTAACTATCAGACGTGTTCCTTCCTTCACTGCTTCCTTGCATTCCTTTTTGTTATCTTCATTTGGGCAATACTTTGGGGTTGTTGTTTTTTTGGAGGAAACCACCTGGCTTCAAAAAGCTTATTTGTCTCTGCTTCTTAACCATGCTGGCATCCTCCTGGCGCAATCTGCAATAGACACGCCTGATTCTAATATCGTGTCCTTAAACAACTCCCAAGCGTCTTGGAGTGTTTTGACCTTCTTGACTTCGCCTTTCAGCTTCCTTCCCATCAATCCCCTCCTTTGTGTGTGTGTGGGGGGGGGGGTGTTTCCTCTTTCGGATGTTACCGTGTTGGATTTTCTTGGCCACTGGGCACCTCCATACATTTTTAACTTAATAGCGCCGTGGTCCGTGTTCCCGGTTGGCACAGCAACACTTCCTGGGCACAGCAGCTGTAAGGCTTGGCAGGATAAAATGGCAAATGACGGGGATTCTGCTTATGTCAAGAACCATAAATAATCTCCCCCACCCCAAAACAAACAAGGAAGATAAGCTTTCCATCTGTCATCCATCCTGTCTGTTGGAGAAACAATTCTGGACCCCCAGCGCTGTGGAACAAAGCTTTGCTCTGAGGTGGTTCCTGCCTGCCTGTTTTAAATACACACTTTATGCTATTTTTTTTTATTATTTTTTTTTGCACAACAGTGCCATTCCTCAGATCCCTTCAAAGTCCATCATAACAGCAAGCAGAGCCGGCAGAAAACAAAAGGGAACATGAGAGTGCTGGATCTGGCAGGGAAGGCAAGCCTTGCTCCCTATCTCCTGATTCCAGAACGAATGAGCACTTAGGATTTGTTTAGCTTTGATTCAGGTTTTAGAGGGGGGGGCAGAACCGATTCTTCCAACCGAGCCCAGGCATGGGATTACAGAATCAGAGAACTGTGGAGCTGGAAGGGAACCCAAGGGCCATCTAGTCCAACCCCTTGCCAAGCAGGAAACACCATCTAAGCATTCCTGACAGATGGCTGTCAAGCCTCTGCTTCAAGACCTCCAAAGAAGGAGACTCCACCACACTCCTTGGCAGCAAATTCCACTGCCGAACAGCTCTTCCTGTCAGGAAGTTCTTCCTAATGTTTAGGTGGAATCTTCTTTCTTGTAGTTTGAATCCATTGCCCCGTGTCCGCTTCTCTGGAGCAGCAGAGAACAACCTTTCTCCCTCCTAGAATCCTAGAGTTGGAAGAGACCACAAGGGCCATCCAGTCCAACCCCCTGCCAAGCAGGAAACACCATCAAAGCATTCCTGACAGATGGCTGTCAATCTCCTGAGAGATTGCAGACACTATTCATTGACCTTTGGGTGGTGCTCCTCTACAAACCTGGCTCAGCAAACCTGCAAGTGAAAATCAGCTCCCAGACCAGAGGCAGACAACTGGGTGTCCTCTAGATTTTGGGAGTGACAACTCTCATCAGCCCCACCAACAAGGCTCGTAGTCAAGGCCCGCAGAAATCACCAGACAGCAAGGAACCATCTCGCTTCGCACCTTCTTCACACACACATCCCCCGCACCACCGGGGTCCTCTCGTTCCACCGTCATCAAGTGCTCGCTCCTGAAAGAAATCTGTGCACCAAATCCTGACCAGGTTTATTTAAAAACAAAAAACAAAGCAAGCCTACTTGCCTTGATCCAGGTGGAACGACAAATGAGACGTCGGTCACAGCAGGAGTTGCAATAGGGAGGAATTTGGGTTTTGTATATATTTTTGGTAGCAGTCTTAGAAGGCATTGTTGGAGATTCATTCCCCGTGTCTGCAGTCATGGTATTGTTATCTATCACATGACGGTGTATGTTTACATTCCACAGAGTGGGAAGTGACGGAGACAGGATGTTTGTCTTACTGTGTTCCCTGAAATGGGACTATTGTCCTTTGTTCTCTCTCTTTGCTGTCTGATGCTAGAGAGAGAGGGAAGAAGAAGAAGAAGAGAAGAGTTTGGATTTGATATCCCTCTTTATCACTACCCGAAGGAGTCTCAAAGCGGCTAACATTCTCCTTTCCCTTCCTCCCCCACAACAAACACTCTGTGAGGTGAGTGAGGCTGAGAGACTTCAGAGAAGTGTGACTAGCCCAAGGTCACCCAGCAGCTGCATGTGGAGGAGTGGAGACACGAACCCGGTTCCCCAGATAATGAGTCTACCGCTCTTAACCACTACACCACACTGTTGCAGTGCTCCGTGTGTGTTTATACGTAAATAAAGTAGATTAGCCACAATGCTGAGTTGCTGAGGTCTGTTACGCAAGCTGAGTTAGACTCTGAGGATCCGTAAGTGTGCTGATGCCTCTTGGTATCAGTCGCTGTGATGTTCGGGCAGAAGAAAGTTTTTGAAGCTCCAAAAAAACGACCAGGAGGAAGAGAACATGTCAGCCAGGCATGTGTCTCTGCCAGGGTCCTACACGAGAGTAGGACGCTCCTGTCAACAGGCACATCCTTGGCACTGAGCAAAAACCAAATGGCATCCAATATTAAGTATCAAATGACTAGGGATGAAGTCAAGCCACTGGAGAATGGTCCACTGATGTGGTCCAAAGGAAAGCAGAGTCAACAACTTGGCATAAAAGCACCATCCAACCGCCTTAGGGACTCCTAATGCAAGGCAGCGGAGGTTTAGGTTCAGAGTTTCCCTTCTCCTAGATGGGCTACCTTCCCAGGTGTAGCGGTAAGCCATACCACTGTGATTCCTGCATTGCAGGGGGTTGGACTAGATGAGCCTTGGGGGTCCCTTCCAACCCCACCATTCTATGATTCTATAATAAATTATTTTGGGGGGAAATCAAAACTCACAGGTAGAGCACCTGCAGAAGGTCCCCGAAAGTAGCTCCAGGTACAACAAGCAACGTCCCCTGCCTGAAACCCTGGACAACCCCTGCCAGTCAGTGTCGACTACACTAATGTAGATGGAGGCCAACAGCAGCTTCCTATGTCCCTGTGCAGTTTTCTCCCCTTTAAGCCGAGCGAGGAAGAATCTCTGCGAGCCAAAGGGAGATTTGCAGGTCAAAACAAAGGCCTCTAAAATATTAATAAAGCAGAATAAAATTCCCGCTCTCCGTGTTATGAATTCTGCACCCAGGAGCGCATGCAACAAAAGGCTTGCCCTCCGCAGTGTGCCCAGAGTACACAACGATATGAATCTTAACAAATAATAATAATAATCTCCTATTAGCTTGGTGAGCTCCGGAAGAAAGGGCAGGGATGGAATCTCGCCCCCCGTAAGCCAGTTTTGTTGTAATAAGGAGAGTTTCTGACAGGGAAAGAGCGGGCGCTTGTTTTAATCATGCTGCTAACATGTTTTCCTCATGAGCATTTGGACAGGCAGGGACCTGTGGCCTGACGTAGCTGCTGCAGAGCCTTAGCTGCGGGTTTTCTGCAATTCCCCAGCCCTGTGCAGAAGTGGAATACATTTCACGTGGTAAGAGAGCTGAGCATCCTAAGATCAAGTATCCAAAGCCAGCCTTCTGTGTTCAGCGAAGAAACCACGCTTTTTGGCAGGGCTGCAAACGCAAGACTGGGGAACCAGAAATTATCTCCAGGCCAGTAGAAGCGCATAGAAAACCGTCTGCGCACCTTTTGGCATCAGGAATATGGAAGATGAATGAAAAGAGCGCTTTAGGAAGATTTTCATACAACCAGGGGATGGGATGGGATCCCCAAGGATCATCTAGTCCAACCCCCTGCAATGCAGGAATCTCAGCTATGCCAGCTGGTTGCTATTAGAACTGTAACTCTAAGAACTAGTGCCTGAGCTTGCTTTTTTCCTCCTCCCTGTGCTGCCCCTTTTCCTTATGTGCCATGTCTTTTAGATTGTAAGCCTGGGGTCAGGGCCTTCCTTCCTAGTGAAGCAGGCATGTTCGGATCATGGGGTTTAACTGAGAATATTTGGGGCTTGGAGCTGGAAATCTTGGGTTCAACCTCTAGCCGAGAATAAGCTGCGTTCCCACCTTTATCGCATTGCAAAACCAAGAACGATGATCGGCATCATAGAATCATAGAATCATAGAATCCTAGAGTTGGAAGAGACCCCAAGGGCCATCCAGTCCAACCCCCTGCCAAGCAGGAAACACCATCAAAGCATTCCTGACAGATGGCTGTCAAGCCTCCGCTTAAAGACCTCCAAAGAAGGAGACTCCACCACACTCCTTGGCAGCAAATTCCACTGCCGAACAGCTCTCACTGTCAGGAAGTTCTTCCTAATGTTTAGGTGGAATCTTCTTTCTTAGAGTTTGAACCCATTGCCCTGTGTCCGCTTCTCTGGAGCAGCAGAAAACAACCTTTCACCCTCCTCTATATGACATCCTTTTCTATATTTGAACATGGCTATCATATCACCCCTCAACCTCCTCTTCTCCAGGCTAAACATACCCAGCTCCCTAAGCCGTTCCTCATAAGGCATCGTTTCCAGGCCTTTGACCATTTTGGTTGCCCTCCTCTGGACATGTTCCAGCTTGTCAGTATCCTTCTTGAACTGTGGTGCCCAGAACTGGACACAGTATTCCAGGTGAGGTCTGACCAGAGCGGAATACAGTGGTACTATTACTTCCCTTGATCTAGATGCTATACTCCTATTGATGCAGCCCAGAATTGCGTTGGCTTTTTTAGCTGCTCAAAGCCTCATAAGTCTCTTTGCGCTGTGGCTCCAAATGCACTGAACAACTAAACATCCAGGTACCTTTGTGGAGGGCATTAGAGAGTTGTGTAATACAGCCAGAGAAGGTAACTCTCTATGAAAAGATAATGGGAGAGACACAGGGAAGTGTGAAATCACCTTTAAAAATAAACCCAAGTGGAAAACAACACCAGACAATAAGATGCCATGAAAAATAACAGCCAGGCTATTACTGGAAGGTTTTAATCGCTCTGAAGCATGAAATGGCATAATTGTCTTGACTTTGCTGCGTTATCTTTCGAAGCCTCCTCTATAAATGCAGCAAGGCTGAACGCCTGCTAAGGATCCCACGCCGTCATCCCCAGCAAGGCAAGAACCTCAGAATGAAGATGAGCTGGATGTCTGGTGGATTCTACCGGAAGAAAAGGGTGCCAAAATGCATCAAACAGCAGTGTTTCTTTAAAAAAAAACAACCTACTGGATATATATGCATTTTGGGAAATGCCGTTTGTTTATTTTTATTTCATAAAATTTGTAAATTGATTGTTAAAAACTAATCAAGTGTTTTGAGAAAAGAATAAAACAGGTACTTAAAGCAATCAAAAATAATTTTTGTTGTTGTTGTTCAGTCGTTCAGTCATGTCCGACTCTTCGTGACCCCATGGACCAGAGCACGCCAGGCACGCCTATCCTTCACTGCCTCTCGCAGTTTGGCCAAACTCATGTTGGTTGCTTCGAGAACACTGTCCAACCATCTCATCCTCTGTCGTCCCCTTCTCCTTGTGCCCTCCATCTTTCCCAACATCAGGGTCTTCTCTAGGGAGTCTTCTCTTCTCATGAGGTGGCCAAAGTACTGGAGCCTCAACTTCAGGATCTGTCCTTCCAGTGAGCACTCAGGGCTGATTTCTTTGAGAATGGATAGGTTTGATCTTCTTGCAGTCCCTGGGACTCTCAAGAGTCTCCTCCAGCACCATAATTCAAAAGCATCAATTCTTTGGCGATCAGTCTTCTTTATGGTCCAGCTCTCACTTCCATATATTACTACTGGGAAAACCATAGCTTTAACTATACGGACCTTTGTCTTTGCTTTTTAAGATGCTGTCTAGGTTTGTCGTTGCTTTAAATGAATTAAAACACACAGCAGTATTCTAGGTATCTAGGCAGGATTGTCTAAACAAAAATATTTTTTTGGCAAGCACCGAAAAGGGCACAGTGAAGGCACCTGTCTGGTGTCAAGAGGCAGGGAGTTCCAAAGTATGTAAGATTGAATTCTTACAGATATGTAAGGATGTATCTTTGGCATCGAATACCAGCGGTGGGAGCGCTCTGGAATCAGAGTAAATGGTAATGTATTTCTACGAAGCATCATGAAAATTCAGCACAAATGGTGCCGTTTTGCTGCCTCAAGATAACAGGGATCAGGCTGTGCTGTCGGCGCTCTCAAATCTTCACCAGAGATGAGACAGGAACCTCGTGGCTAATTTGAAGAGGAATAAAATAAAAAGGCAGTCGTGTAAGTGAACTCGCTCAAGGCAGAGAGCCTAATGCAATCACAACACTTAACATTTTTCTATCTGGTTTCAGATACTCAAAGTCCCTCGACATCCATTATCTCAGCCATCTTCCCAAGAGGCCAAGGAAGTAAATGCTGCCCTCTTCAAATGCTAAATCCACACCAGAACTTTCTAACAGGAACGCAGGGCCTGTTGAAATAAAAAGAGGATGTGAGGTTTGGAGCTTATAAGGTTAACAAGCTCAAGATGTGCGTACCACCCGCAGGGATGATGCCACACATCTGGGTATTTCTGCTGTAAACAGAAGCCTATGTGAAATGTGACACTTTTGTTTTCTGCCTGTACATTCTGACTTTTGGAATTGCCAGAGACGGACAGGATGTGTTCCATGTCTCCAGGAGTGTCTGTTATTTATAGATGTAAATAAAGCTTCTAGATTAGGAACAAGCTTTCCTAATGAACTTTATATTGCTGGCAAGCATCCGAGGCACACACCAACGCTGCGCCGAAGAAGTTTGCAAACTCTGCTGAAGCACGGGAGAAGCAGGTACGCAGACAGGAAGCCTGCTGGACGCCATTGGTGTTTCCAAGTGCTACACTGTTTTGAGGCTTCCCCAGCTCAAAACGTTCAGAGAGGATGACACAATAATACAGCAAATCAACCATCGCAAATAAAGCAAGTTAACGGGAAGAGGTGCCTGCAGATATCGCTTTGCATTCATGGATTCAAGATAGGAATATGCACACCGGCTGCTATTGGGAAAGTTATACATGATCCCTAGAGACGTGGGTGGCGCTGTGGTCTAAACCACTGAGCCTCTTGGGCTTGCCGATCAGAAGGTTGGCGGTTCGAATCCCTGCAACAGGATGAGCTCCTGTTGCTCTTTCCCAGCTCCTGCCAACCTAGCAGTTCGAAAGCATCCCAGTGCAAGTAGGCAGGAAGGTAAATGGCGTTTCCGTGTGCTCTGGCTTCTCTCACGGTGTCCCGTTGTGCCAGAAGCAGTTTAGTCCTGCTGGCCACATGACCTGGAAAAGCTGTCTACGGACAAACGCCGGCTCCCTCGGCCTGAAAGCGAGATGAGTGCTGCAACCCCATAGTCACCATTGACTGGACTTAACCATCCAGGGGACCTTTTACTAGGTAAAGGTAAAGGACCCCTGACAGTTAAGTCCAGTCGTGAACGACACTGGGGTTGCGCCACTCATCTCACTTTACTGGCCAGCATGACTAAGCCACTTCTGGCGAAACCAGAGCAGCACATGGAAACGCCATTTACCTTCCCCCCCGGAGCAGTACCTATTTATCTACTTGCACTTTGATGTGCTTTCGAACTGCTAGGTGGGCATGAGCTGGGACCTAGCAACGGGAGCTCACCCCGTGGCGGAGATTCGAACCGCTGACCTTCCAACCTGCAAGCCCTAGGCTCAGTGGTTTAGACCACAGTGCCACCCACCACACTTCCACATGAAAGCTCATACCAATAACAAACTTAGTTGGTCTCTAATGTGCTACTGGAAGGAATTTTTAATTTTATTTTGTTAAGAATATGATACAGGAAACTCCGAATTTTAATAGTGTTTATACCTGCAGGGATAGACTGGTGCACAAATATAAGATAGGGGTCACTAGTATTACTAGTAGTACATGTGAAAGGGATCTAGGGGTCTTTGTGGACCACAAGCTTAACATGAGTCCACAGTGTAATGCAGCAGCCAAAAAAAACAAAAAAGCTAACACTATTCTAGGCTGCATCAACAGAAGTTTAGTGTCCAGATCAAGGGAAGTCATAGGCCCAGTCTATTCTGCCTTTGTCAGACCACAACTGGAATACTGTGTCCAGTCCTGGGCACCACAATTTCAGAAGGATATTGACAAGCTGGAAGGTGTCCAGAGGAGGGACACCAAGATGATGAAGGGTCTGGAAACCAAGCCTAATGAGGAACAGTTGAAGGAGCTGGGGATGTTTAGCCTGGAGAAGAGGAGACTGAGAGGAGATAGGATGGCCATCTTCAAATATCTAAAGGGCTGTCACATGGAAAAGGGAGCAAGCTTGTTTTCTCCTGCTCTGGAGGGTAGGACTCGAACTAATGGCTTCAAGTTACAAGAAAGGAGATTCCAACTAAACATACGGAAAAACTTTCTGCCAGTAAGAGCTGTTTGACAGTGGAACAGACTCCCTCCGGAGGTGGTGGGCTCTCCTTCCTTGGAGGTTTTTAAACAAAGTTTGGATGGCCGTCTGTCAGGGATTGCTTAGCTGTGATTCCAGAATTGTAGGGACTTGGACTAGATGACCGTTGGGGATACCTTCTGAAATATACTCGGAGTCAAGTGTGAATTTCATGCTCTTTATTCAGCTCATAGTAGTGAGGAATGCAGTTCCCCCAAAACGTTTGCTTTATATACATTATTTACACAATGGGCCCCACGTGATTGGCTAATTCCAGGATACTCCTGTATGCCAATCGAGTTGTGGATTCACTTCCACCTTGAGCTGGATTGGGTGGCTCCTGCGGACCAATCAGACTGCTGCATTCTGGATCCTATTGTTCTGGGACCAATCAGACTACTGCAATCTCAATCCTATTGTTCTAGGACCAATCAGACTGCTGCATTTTGGATCCTATTCAACTCAGTACATAACACCTTCCAACTCTAAAATTCCATGTAAACAGGACAAACCAGGAGAGAAATTTCACCACAGGCTTCAGAAATCGATCCCAACGCACAGCTTACAGACACCATGCATCCTTTCGGCCAGGCACAAGCCATGTAGTCTAACAACCAGCCACGCCAAAGAGGCTTGTTTCTACAGAAAGAACAAAAGGCGGGAGGAATTAGCAAACAAAGTTGAGTTTGCTCGAGTTTTCTTTTTGCCTCTCTCTCCATCTGCGTCTCTCTCATATTTCTCCGCTCCCCGGTGGCAAAATGTCAGCTTATTATATTTGAGGAAGGGGTTGGCAGGGAGCAAGCAATCCCCCCGGACAGCTCTTCCGTGTGTAATATTATGATTATTACTGGGACCACCGACATTCCAGATGGGAAGACAGCTTGGCACAGGCTGCAAGGCTTCGATGGTGCCTTCTGTTCCTTCCCTGCTTTTGCCAGTAAGGATTATATCTGTGGACAAGCTGGATGTACCTCACCAAGAGCAGAATATCTAATTGAATCAGCTCTTTCCAAGTTGGTTTTGATGAATATATATAACTTTTCGCCATTTGTTTAGGGTTGGCAAACAATGCGTGGCGCCATCTTGGGTGAGGGCATGCCAAGCCACTTGTCGCAACTCCTGAGCAGTGGGTGTTGGGAAGCTGAACGTTGAGTTAGAATCACAGAAGCGTAGAACTGAATAATTTGAAGGTATACCCAAAGGCCATCTAGTCTGACCCCCAGCCTTCAGCGCTCAGCGAAGCCACCACGTTTCCTGGTGGGCCTGCTAACGCAAGACTGAGGAACCAGCAATCATCTCCTGGCCAGCAGAAATGCCTAGAATGCTGTCCGTGCAAATTGTAGCATCGGGAATCTAAGCTGAATGAAAAGAGCTCATTCAGAAGCTTTTCATAGAATCACAGGCCCCTGGGGGGTCAACTAGTCCAACCCCCTACAATGCTGGAATCGCAGCTAAAGAATCCCTGATGGGTGGCCACCCAACCTCTGCTTAAAAACCTCCAAGGAAGGAGAGTCCACCACCTTCCAAAGGAGACCATTCCATGGTCAACTGTTCTTACCATCAAAAAGTCCAGCCAGAATCTCCTTTCTTGTCATTTGAACCCATTGGTTTGGGTCAAATGCACTGGAAAACAAGCTGGGCCCATCTTCCATTGTGACATGTTGACGTTCTTGGCAGAAAGATGCACTTCTTTACAATCGGGGGGGTGGAACCCGGCTCCTTCTGCATGCAACGGGGAAGAGCCGCAGCTCAGTGACAGAACATCTCCTTGGCATGCAGGAAATCCCACGTTTAATCCCCATCATCTCCAAGAGAGGCTGGGGACCTTCCCCTGCCCCAAATCCTAGAGAACTGCTTCCAATCCGTGTGGACAATGTGGGCAACTTGGACCAATAATCTGAGTCAAGGTATGGACTACTGTTCCTTCCATGGTTTTGCTGAACAGCTTAGTACCAAAACTATGGGTCCCCATGAGCTTTGCAACCTAAAATTTGAAAGTGAGAGAAACAGCACGGGACCCTTCGCCAGCCTGGCATCTTCCAGGTGTTCTGGACTACAAACAACAAACTGGATGATCTCTGCTGTCACACTTCCAACAAGCGCTGGCCCTGCAGAGAAGGCCAACATCCCAAGCAACGCCTCCATCACCTTCTTGGGTAGCTGGTATATGGAGAACAGATTTAACCCTTAAATGACAAACTGAAGGATCTGTGCTGTCACACTTCCAACAAGGGCTGGCCCTGCTGAGAAAGCCAACATCCCAAGCAATGCCTCCATCACTTTCCTGGGTAGCTGGTATACAGAGGACAGATTTAACCCTTAAATGACAAACTGAAGGATCTCTGCTGCCACACTTCCAACAAGCACTGGCCCTGCAGGGAAGGCCAACATCCCAAGCAACGCCTCCATCACCTTCCTGGGTAGCTGGTATACGGAGAACAGATTTAACCCTTAAATGACAAACTGGATGATCTCTGCTGCCACACTTCCAACAAGGGCTGGCCCTGCGGAGAAGGCCAACATCCCAAGCAATGCCTCCATCACCTTCTTGGGTAGCTGGTATACGGAGAACAGATTTAACCCTTAAATGACAAACTGAAGGATCTCTGCTGTCACACTTCCAACAAGGGCTGGCCCTGCTGAGAAAGCCAACATCCCAAGCAATGCCTCCATCACTTTCCTGGGTAGCTGGTATACAGAGGACAGATTTAACCCTTAAATGACAAACTGAAGGATCTCTGCTGCCACACTTCCAACAAGCACTGGCCCTGCAGGGAAGGCCAACATCCCAAGCAACGCCTCCATCACCTTCCTGGGTAGCTGGTATACGGAGAACAGATTTAACCCTTAAATGACAAACTGGATGATCTCTGCTGCCACACTTCCAACAAGGGCTGGCCCTGCTGAGAAGGCCAACATCCCAAGCAATGCCTCCATCACTTTCCCGGGTAGCTGGCATACGGAGGACAGATTTAACCCTTAAATGACAAACTGAAGGATCTCTGCTGTCACACTTCCCTGCTGGAAACGCCAACTTGTCTTTGTAGGACAAACTTTCCCAGCACAAACTGCCTTTCCCTTCTTGCCGGGCCCAGGGAGAAATTGATTCCTCTAGCAGCATGGAGCGCAGCTTCACATATCTGGACTGAGAGACTCACCATTTCCCCCCCCCTTCATTTTAAGGACAGGTAAAGTAGATGGAGAACTATATCCCGTTGCCATGGAGACGCCAGGATGGGAAGTCACTGCGTTTGATGGAGCCTTGATGGTTTTCTTGGTGCTCATTATAACGTTATGTAAAAGAAGTTTTTTTAAAAAAAAGAACTAAAGAGCAAAGTGATTAACATTTTTCCAGGGAAAACAGTCATCCTAATATGAACAAGGTAACAATTAGCAAGTGTGTGCTTAAGAGTGAATCATCTGAAATAATGATATAATTGGGGCCTCCTTCAGTTCGTGAGTAACGGTGACTTTATCAAAATGGAAAGATGAGATGGGACATCAAACCGGGGAACTTTGCAGTCTTTGTGCTCATATAAATGGCTGCAGCAGCTTTCACCAACCTGGAGCCCTCCAGAGGTGTCACATGATACCCGGTTCCACGCCACCCGGTCATTTAGTGTGGCGGCACCTAAACTGTGGAACTCCCTGCCTCTTGTTGTTAAGCAAGGGCCTTAACTGTGTTCTTTTCAGCACTTGCTAAAAGCATTCTGGTTTAGACAAGCCTACACAGATTATTAGGAAGCTGAGGTCCTTTTGATGTGTTTTAGAATTCTAGCTACTGTTTTTAAGGAGGGTTTTAAATTTTTTCCCAATTTTACCGCTTCACCTTGTATTGTAAACCACCTTGAGGTTTCTTACAATCAAGCAGTGCATAAATTTTGTGAAATAAATAAATAGGGAGGCTCAGTCCAAATACAGGATGGGTGACACCTGGCTTGAGAGCAGTACACGTGAAAAGGATCTAGGAGTCTTGGTAGACCATAAACTTGACATGAGTCAACAGTGTGATGCAGCAGCTAAAAAAGCCAATGCAATTCTGGGCTGAATCAATAGGAGTATAACGTCTAGATCAAGGGAGGTAATAGTACCACTATATTCTGCTCTGGTCAGACCTCACCTGGAATACTGTGTCCAGTTCTGGGAACCACAGTTCAAGAAGGATACTGACAAGCTGGAACGTGTCCAGAGGAGGGCAACCAAAATGGTCAAAGGCCTGGAAACAATGCCTTATGAGGAACGGCTTAGGGAGCTGGGTATGTTTAGCCTGGAGAAGAGAAGGTTAAGGGGTGATATGATAGCCATGTTCAAATATATCAAAGGATGTCATATAGAGGAGGGTGAAAGGTTGTTTTCTGCTGCTCCAGAGAAGCGGACACGGAGCAATGGATTCAAACTACAAGAAAGAAGATTCCACCTAAACATTAGGAAGAACTTCCTGACAGTAAGAGCTGTCCGACAGTGGAATTTGCTGCCAAGGAGTCAACTTTTCCCTTTTCTCGTGAGGAATCCTATTCAGAATAAGGGAATTTCCCTTTTAAAAAAACCTTACCTTGAGTTGTTTTTCACCTTAACATGCAGCCGCCTTAACTTAACTCAGGGGCAGAGCCACCTGCCCCGGCTCCCGGAGCGGTGCAAGGGGGGTGAAAGATACTCGGAGTCCAGTGTGACTTTCATGCTCTTTATTCAGCTCATAGTAGTGAGGAATGCAGTTCCCCCAAAACGTTTGCTTTATATACACTATTTACACAATGGGCCCCACGTGATTGGCTAATTCCGGGATACTCCTGTATGCCAATCAGAGTGCGGATTCAGTTCCACCTGGAGCTGGATTGGGTGGCTCCTGCAGACCAATCAGACTGCTGCAATCTCAATCCTATTGTTCTGGGACCAGTCAGACTGCTGCAATCTCAATCCTATTGTTCTGGGACCAGTCAGACTGCTGCAATCTCAATCCTATTGTTCTAGGATCAATCAGCCTGCTGCAGTTTGGATCCTATTCAGCTCAGTACATAACACCCCTCCCCTCTAAGTTCCAGTCCTGCCTGGGAGGTTGCATCCATAGTCCTCAAGGTACGCTGGCCGCCTACGTGTGCGTTGCGGCCTGGGCTGTTCCCTGGTCAGGGGTTCTGGTTCTGGCTCGTGTTCCGAGGCTGCTGGTTGTGATGGGGCTGTTTGGTCTGGCGCAACCAGCTCGCTCTGTTCTGGCTCTGGTTCTGGTGCCCTTTCGGCCTCGCGGGTCCTCTCAGTATTTACTGATTCTGCCTCCCCTGCCAGCCCCTCCTGCTCTACAGGTCTCAATGCCCCACTGTTCCCTTGGGACTCCTCTGACCTGTCCTCCTCCTGGTTTTCTCCTGGGAATCGTCGCCGTAGCTGGTCGCAGTGGCGGCGCCAGCATTGCCCCCCCTCTGTTAGCACCTCGTATGACACGGGGCCCGTCACCCTGGTGACTGTGGCGGGTACCCATGCTGGGCCTGCCCCAAAATTCTTTGCGTACACTGGATCCTGGGCCACAAAGGTCCGGGGGTTCCTGCCTTCACCCACCACTACCTCATCCTGAGCTCTGTCGGGGTGGAGGCGGTCCAGTCTGATTGCGAGGCGCCGGCCCATTAGTAGTTCAGCGGGGCTCCGGCCAGTCGTTGAGCTGGGGGTGCTGTGCTGTGCTAGAAGGAATGTGGCAAGGCGGTACTCCCAGTCCCCTTGCGTCATGCGGCGTAGGGTGTCCTTGGTGGTCCG